>NC_134173.1:53673301-54284319 GCF_964188355.1 Buteo buteo | reverse complement strand
TGACTCACTTGGGTTAGACTATTAGTGCCCAGGCTTTTTTCAGTAGGAAGCTCAGTTAGAAAGGCACTGAGTAGACATTTTAAGGACCTTAATCTTTTAGCCAACCTGCAGACATTACATACATCTAACTATCCATGAAAATGCTGATTAAACAGAAAGTACACGCTACCACAAAAAATGTTGATCCTCTTGCTCAATTTTTTGTGCATTTTAAAAGCTCCTGAAAGATGTTAATACAGCTCAATGGAAGAAATTAATGATCACGCTGCATAGATCACAACATGCACTTTCAGTGAGGGGGTAGAGAGGCTTTTGAAGGCAATGCTCAAGAGTTTTGGAATACTCAGTAAAGGTAGCTTCAGCCTCACCAAGAGCTTCAGCAAATCCATCTATTCAGCAGAGGGAGAGGGACTTCTTGAGGAGGGGGTTCAGAACAGGGGGCTCGGTGTTCACTGGAGGACCCTCTCTCTTTCCTGCTGAATATCTCCTTCTACCATGCAGTTCCACCTATAGATACTAAAACAGCCTGGCATTTTAAGCACTGATTTTAAATTGCTGAGTCACTCATTTGTGTAGAGGTGGTGGAGGGAGAAAACTCCCCATCCACTCCCAGTGACACCAGAAATTTCTGTGCCATATGCTGTTCGCATTTTCTTAAAATCAACAGGTTGTTGGAAAAGAGCTTTTGCCCGTCTGAGGACTTTTTTTACTTTATTTCAGGAAAAGTTAATAAGAACACAGTTGAATGCCTAGGAACACTGTGCTGTATTCTTCTTAGGATACATTATAAGGAGGTGGTAGGTTAACTTCTGGACATTCTTTCCCTCTTCTCTTTTCCCTGCCTCAGCCAACATCCAATTCTGCATGTACAGCACGGGTTGCAGGGAAGGATGGAGCAAGTACACAGCAAATCTTGTTGACTCAAAAAAATATCAAACTTTATTTGTTCCTTGTGCTCCCTGGATTCATCTGTTTTGAGCTTCCTCTGTCTAAAGAAGAGGGAGGAGTGAAAGGCTTCACAAAAGGCTCTGAGGTACCAGCCTGATTATCCTGGTGTGCTGCTGGAAGTTCAAGCAAACCCTGCTGTAAACATTCTCTTTGGGTAGGGAACTAGCTCTTCATAATTGTTTCTAAAATCCCTAGTATAGGTTGGCTGCCGAGATAGAGAAAAGTGCAGCAGAAGTTGCAGAGTTTCCAGTATAAATATATAGAGAGGAGACAGTACAGCAGTATAATGCAGTCCAACAGTCTTTCTAAAAGTAGCCCCAAAGTGTGGTCTGCTGAGAAATACAAAGCCCCAATGGTACAAAATGTTCTGTGTGGGTGACAAACTATCCCCATGTGGCACTCCACTGGCATCGGAGGAGTTCTGCAGAAATAGCCTCTAGTTCCCACATGAGACAACTTTGAGTCACCTTCTGAGACTTTGCAGTAGCATAATCATGTCTGAGCAAGAATGACTATCCTAGCATGTTTTTTTTCTCTTTTCCTTATGTGCACTTTAAGTCACTACAGAAGACATCAATTATAGATGAAGCTCTTAGTTTTCTCTAAACAGAAGCATAGTGAGTATTCAGTTATTAATATTTAATCTCTGTAAAATCAGGTTCAAAGCATTTCTGCTTTTCTGTCAAAGTGCCTAGAAGTCCCTCCTGGTTCATTGGTGCCTATGTTGCTGTATATCCCAGAAAAACAGTTGAGGCAGACAATTTTGTTCTGGTGCCTCCTGGTAATGCTTAGAAACATGGAAAACATCATGATTATAAAAAAAATGTTGATGAGATGCGGGCTTGAGGAGACTTCAGCAGAGATTAGTTATAATAGCAAAAATGATTGTAAGCAGGTCAAGTTCCGTCAGTTCCTCTAAACAGAATATTTGAAGCTGAGATAACCTACACACTTCTCATTCCTGGACTATTTTGGGTAATTCTCAGGAGGCAATCGTAGGCAACAGCTGGGGCACCCCACGAGGGTCCCTGTCTGCGTGAGGTCCTGTTAGGTGCCACGCACTCTGCTTGTACCATGAATCAATTTGATGGCCTATCCCTTGTCTTACAATTAAAGGTGACCTGTTGGTGGGTCATCGAGTGGCAGAGAACCATGGAAGAATAGTTTGGCTGCTGGGCAGCACAAGGTGAGAACTAATTGCTTGAATTTCATGCTTAGTGTGTGACTTGACAGAGCTGAGTAAACTTAAATAACAGCCCTGAAAAGCAAATACCAGGTTTCTCCCCAGGTCTGGCTACAGGACTGTCATCTCTGGCCCTACAGCACTGCTGCTCTTGGGGCTTCCCCAGGAGGTGAAAGCAGCCAAGCACACAGACCTGTGCACCCCTTCCAGAGCTGCCATCAGGAATTCTATGTCCTTTTGATGGTTTTGTTTGGCTGTTTTCTTTCAGAAGTAAGTCTTCTTGGTGGGTTTGTTTGCTTTTAAACAGGAGGAGATCACAATGGAGCTTATCGTAGCTTTAGCAAGAGAAGAGCTGATGACAGGATGAGGACTGATAGAGGGCTGATGGACAGAGCCAGCAACGATGACCTGGTTCAGTGGAGGTCAGTGGTTCTTGGCACTACCTGCCACTCTAGGGCTTGGAGTGAGGTGCAAGAGGGAGTGGAACGCCAGAGCTGGTGTGACAAAGCGGTTTGAGCCAGCAACTGTCCCTGGGCTTGGTTTTGAGTGATTGGTCTTGCGTAGTTTGAAATCTAAGTGACAGGGCAGATGATGGTGCTTCCCTCTATTGGCATTGTGATTAAAGTTGTCTAGGGGATATAAAATGAATCAATATCTGAGGTGTAGCTGGCTGCCTACAGTAGGGCTGTCTCACAGGTTTTTGCACACTCTGTGGCAACCAGTCCAAGGGTCTGGGAGAGGTGATGGGTGCTCAGGTTTGCACTGGGGGGGGGGAGCAGATCTCATAGTGTTGTGTCACCTGGTGCCACAGTCCCATCCCAGTCACACCGTCTTGTGTGCCAATCCTGAACTGGCGCATCATGGAAGAGGATACCTGGGACATCCCTGGAACTTCTTTCTTAGCCTGGGTACATTTCCATGTGGGGAATATTTATGTAGCACAGGTTCCTTCTATTCTCTTAGCAATTGTTCACTGTCAAAATAGCAACTGAAACTATTTGGAGGCTGCTGTAGCTGCAGCCTGATAATGCAATATTCCCCTCTGGCCCTAAGATGTGTTTGCTAGTGGCATGAAGAGCAAAGCTGCCACCTTTACTTCTCCTCTTGAGTTCCCTCAAAATCTTGTCATAGTTTTACACAGGGAGGCCAAGATGAACTCACATGTCTGCAGATCATAACATGACTTCTGCCTTGGTTCCTGATTTACACATACCCGATGTTACACTGTTGAATGAAGCTGGGGAGGCTGGCCAAGTTACTTATTGTGACGCTGAGGCAAAAGCCTCTTTTCTACCAGCTGGTGGCCCAGCTTTCATCTCTGGGTGCAAGCCTGGTGCAGAGGGATGTCACACTGGAGGGAGATGAGACCAGCACTTCACAAGAGATTGCAAAGATTATTAAAATGCTTTATTATATTCAACAGATTTTACCAAAAAAACCCCACCCAACACCTTTGTTGGTTTTTTTTAACCTTGTGATAAATATTTAACATTTTTTAAAGAAAGGTGGTATAAAATCCAAATTTGTGTTTTTAATGTTCTGAAATGCAATTGTGTCTCGGTTGTCTTTGGGAGCAAGGGATCAGCGTGAAGGTAAATAAAAAATGAATTAAAGCATAATTATGTTCTGTTCATATTTTTGAACACTACTAAACTGGGCGAGGTGTGAGTGTGGTAGAGAATTTTAGTAACTGAATGTAGCTGATGACTGCTTTCCTGCTGCAGTCACTCTCCAAAATGAGAAATTGGCTATGTTACATTATATAACTGCCACTAGTAAATGTTTAGTCGCTTCTTTGAAAATTTCATCAGCACAGCACCCAGGTATTTTTGAGTCTAGTGCTGCCTTATAGCAACTGTTGGTTGAAGAGTGGAGTGGCATTATAAAACGTAAAATAGTATGTTGGTGACAAAACCAAGGAGATAGACATGAGGTTTTTCTATGCCTTGTTTTGTTGGCAAAAAATTATAATAACCAGATTCAGTAATGATGACAATCTCATTTTCTGTCTTATTCCCCCCATTTGATTACTTTCCAACCTGCACAAATGAACTTCTCTTTCTTCAGGCTGTCTCTAAGGCTACCAGGCTTCTGAGCACCTCTCAGTGCAGAGGTCCATCATCCCTGTTTTTGTAAGTTTTCTGGGCTTCACAGAAGCTTTTTGGCTCTTGCACTTGCTGTTTTCTTTAGGCATAGAGGGGTATTTGGGCAACATGGGTAGGAAGGAGAATACCCATGCTTTTGAGATAGCAAAAGGTAAGAGTTACTAAGGGAATCTGCAAAAATAAACAGCAAGTCAGTAAATTTAGCTGTCTGTCATTTAGCTGTCAGATGTTATTGAAGGAGCAATTTTGGACCATGAACAGTGTGGGTAAAGCTGCTTCAGCAGCTGCAGATGTCCTGCATTGTGGCCTGTTAGTGTGTCGTTTAGCTTTTCAAGGTAAGCTCCTGACAGGTACCTGTGATTTGAGTACCAGCACATGAAATAAATGTTTTCCTCCTTATGATGTATGGCAGAAAGTTTGAACAAAAAGACAGTGTTTTGGGGGGAGTGGGTGTTAGTAGGACTGGGCAGAAGGGCGAAGAGTGTAGCAAAAATAAGCTTGCATGTCACAAAGAGTAACACTAGGAATACCATAGCTAGAAGGAGCACTTCCTCCAGGTAAGTGCTTTACTCCATAGGAATTACAAACAGAGTATCTGTAAGAATTATTACCAATAAATATGGGTATCTTTGCTGTTACATTAAAAAAGTCTTCTCAATGCAACCAGTGACAAAATATAGCTAGAAGTGCAAAAATAAAACCTAAGGAAATCAGAAATTCTCAGTTTAACTTTTGCTGTAATAGAAAAGATAAATGGCAACAATTGTTTGATAGCTTAGTCAACTGGCAATAAGGTTAGTTTTTAGCAGAAGATGCTTAATAAAGTAATTCTCCTTTGAAATGTTAGAGCAGAGAAAATGAATGTGACATCTCAAAGACTTTGAATGAAGCATTCATTATATACTTTCACAGCTCTAACTTTCTTCCCTTTTATTTTCAGATTTTAGAAATTATAATATTCTGCATTCTCCTCTATTTTTACAAAAGAAAGGCTGTGAAACACATCGTGGTTCTGTTAATGATGGTAGCACTACTGGGTAAGAACATATTATTCACTTTAATGTTCCTGTCCGTTACTTGATAATTTCTTGTCACTCAGTCTCCCCAGCCAGTTTAGATTAGAGCCATTTCAAAGCAGTGAGAGGAGAATCATTGAAACATTTCACATGATTCTTACTGTGGTCTCTTTTTGAAGAGGTAAAACTGATTATGAAACATAGGTTCTATGCTTATTGCTGGGACTATTTCTTTTTACAGATTCCCTGAAATTAATATGCCCTGTGTAAGGGTATTCTGAAGCCTTTTTTAAATAACACTTTAGCTTTAGATCCTGGGAAAGCGGACTGTTTGAAACTTTGTTTTGGAGAGCAGGCTAGCTGTGAAAATCAGTTCTTTAGAACAGAGCAGCTTAAGACCTTGTAAGCACTCTGTAAACAAATGTGGAGATATGCCGTGACTGTATGGGAACTTTTACTTTGGATTATCTATGCCTGTTTGCATATGCAACATTTCATACTTTACCACCTTTCCAGAAGCATAACAAAAACTCAGTGAGTCACTGAAGTTTGCCTTCTGATTAACGTTGCCACAATCAATGCCCAGGGAAACAAGGGAGATCATTTGATCAGGCGGCTTTCAAGAAAGTTAAACTTGAATCAGTTTTGAAAAATGTCAGGAGGCTATCTCTAAAGCTTCACCACTTGCAGGAGTATGTTCAAAATTTGTCACCACCCTGTGTCTTCTCCTGTCCTTGTCTTGTCACTTCTCCATGAAACCCTGATGGGACACCACATTTCTTTGGATAAAGTGAATGGTGCTTTTGGGGACAGTCTTCCCATTTAAGTTTCCCAGCGCTAGGAACATTAGGTTCTCTAGCTCTGCAGAAGCCTTGGAGGATTTCCATGCTCCCTGCATGAGGCAGAGCTGGAAAAGCCCCAAAAGCCTTAGGTCTAACTGTTCACCTGCTCTTGGTTTGGAGGAGTGAAGTGTGAGTCCAGCCATCCCCCAGCTCCTAGCACAGAGCCTAGGAGCTTTGGCAGAGCTTTCCTGAGCTGCTCTGCAGCTTCCAACCCTGCCACGAGGAGTGAGGAGCACTGCGCGCTCCTGCGTGATGAGCAGGTCCAGCCTCCCTGTTGCATAGCTGGAAGCCTGAAGATCCCCAGATGGACTTCTGCAATTGACTGCTGCACTTCTGGGCAGACCCACCGTGATGGCTGCCCAAAGCAAGGTCAACACATGGTTCTGGGAGACTTGGGCCGTTGGGCTGCATAGCCCTGCGTGCTTACTTTGCTGTGGAGCCTGCCAGCCCTGATGCCACCAGTGCCAAAAGGACGCGTGGAGCTGCTGAACAGCAGCAGGGCTGCAAACTCGTGCCCCAGCAGGCACTAACTGCAGTTTGGTGGTCAGGCTGCAATCAACCAAAAATACAATTGCAGCTGGTGGCTGCTGAGGTTTTGGTGAGCATATGCAGCTTGAGGAAAAATGTGTCATTATTTCTGCTCTATTAAAAAAGACACAAACAAACAAATCCTGGTCCATGGGAACTTTTGAAATACTGACATTTCCCTGAAGCAGGAAACCCAGAACTGTGGCTGGCTCCAGTTCCTGCAGCTGTCCTGCTGCCTGGCAGTCCCCACAAAGCTACACTTTGAGCCTTCTGCTTGGTCTCTGACCTTTCTGCTGAGCAAAGTGATGGGGGGGCTGAGAGAGGGCCCAGCAGCTTTGCTCCCAGCTGTCTGACACGTGCACTGCCCTCAGAGGGCCCTGGCTGTGGGAGGGGTAGATGAGGCTTGGGGTCTTGGTGGCAGCTTGTGGAAGGGGATTTCTGCCTTTTCTCATATCTGCACAGATACATTCCTGGTGGAGGGT
Source organism: Buteo buteo (assembly GCF_964188355.1). Lineage (NCBI taxonomy): Eukaryota > Metazoa > Chordata > Aves > Accipitriformes > Accipitridae > Buteo > Buteo buteo. The sequence continues at coordinate 54,277,215 of NC_134173.1, read as the reverse complement.
TCGTACAGATGTAAATTAAATGTAGAAAGGTTTCTTTAAAGAGAGGGCAGTCTTTGTGTTTCACTCGATATGAGAGGTACTTCCATTATGAAGAAAATACAGGGGTGATCGTAAAAATCTGCAAACGTTTTGCTTAGTACAACTCTGCAAATTCATTCGGTGAGAATTATCTTACCTCATGCATATACTGGGAGTTATCATAAGTTTGGGGGGAAATATTTCAGATTAAAGTGGGATTTCTGAGTTTCCTGCCCTAACAGCTGGAAAGTGACATCATTTGTCACACTAGCCTTGGGGGGTGTCATTCTATCAGAGACAGTAAAACCATTTCCTAGGTTTTGAAACTTATTCCAGGGCTACTTTAACTAAAAAGATCATTCCACTTTTCAAAAAAACCCCAAAAAACCCAACCAAAAAAACCAACACCCAAACCCTGATGATTTCTTTTCTGGTTTGTTAAAATTATAAGGGATGGAAACTGCCCTTTCATGAGAAAAAAAAATTTCAGCAATCTTTACCTTTAGTTGGACAATTCAAACTACTAATTTTACCTGCAAGTGTTCTTTTAAAAGAATAACTCCCCCATGTTACGAATGCAAATCTCAATTTTTATGTAGGTTGCTTGTTGGGGCTTGAGTGTATTTTTTGGCTCTTTATGACACCATTAGCACCACTGCAGGCCAGCATTTGATCTCCTCTGCTCAGTTTTACTGCTGTGTTTGTTAAACCACTCCACCTATTTCCATTACAGAGCAAAAAGTGAAGTACTTGGTGAAAAGGTTGTCATGAAAACAGTGAATTTCATGATGGTGAACGGGGTCATCACAAGATGTATGCAACTCTTAAACTCCCCCTGAACTTTTGGACTTGTTGTAAGAAAAATGCTTGCAATCAAAACCACAGACCTGAATTCATTCTTCTTCCCCCACATTTTCTCCCAACCCTTGGCCTGAACATTCTGCACAGTGCAGCTCTCCTTGCCAATCTGAATTTTGCAGTTATGGGAGGATGAATCAGACCACCGAAATCCAACACTTCTCAGCTCTGGAAGAGGGTGGAACTGGATCCCAGCTGGGGGACGGTGCTCCTGACGATTAATTACCTTTCTTCAAAGGTCATCTCTGCACCCTGACTCTTATAATTTTTTAGTTTCTTTTGAATTTGTTACATTTTATTTGCAGTAATCACAGCCTACTTGGGTTAGCTTCAACAAACCAAGAGCACACTCCAAAAGGAAATCTAAAGTAACTCTTAGCTGAACTGTCAGCCCCTTTTCTAAAAGATGTGTATTGCAAGACTTCTCTGAATTGGCGACATGTATTAAAACCATTGCCTGCTGTCTTAGATTTGTTTGTGGTGATGCAATGACAGCAACTAAATGGATTGAAAACACACTACCGAAATATTCTATTCTGTGGGCTAAATCCAGTAAATGATCTTAAAATCCTGGCCCCTGAAACAAAATGCAGACCTCTGTGTTGGTTGTCTGCTCCCTATACATAACCCATGGGGAGAGGTAGGTGCTTTGGGAGGTGATCCCAGAAGTCAGCTTTGGCCACCTCCTGTCTCAGCACAGAAATCCTGAGGGTGAGGAGTTATTTTAGGCTGCCAGTCTCACATGCAGGCTATTAGGAGGTGTCCCAGCTGCTTTGAACAGATAATGAGACCTCTCAGACCTCTTCTGAATAATGCAACATGGGGTCCAAATTAGCAGCTGGAGCTAAATACAGTCTGTCTGGAAGATGTGGAGGTTGTTGTACCACGTCTGACTGGTAGTCCAGTGTTTAGGGCATATGCCCAGCAGTGGGAAATGGATCCAGTTCTTTCCTCACCCTGAGCTCAGCCCCCCCCCCCCCATCTACCTTGCAAGATTTCATCTGACTCTAACTTCAGCTACTCTATTGAAAATGGGGAAACTTTGGGTGGATGCAGGGTTGCAGACCTCAGTGCTACAAGAACTTAAAAGCAAAACACAAAGCACACATGAAGCTAAGGCCACTCTGAGTTTAGACAGTAGCTTAGCAAGCGTTTATAGAATCACACACTTGGTTTTAGATGCCCAAATCCTACCTGAGTGTCTTTTTAGGCGATCAGACCTGTGGCTTTGACCTGGCACCTTGTCCTCCCTCACTGATGCTCTGAGGTCACTGCTGTGAATCCTGCCCTGCTAATCTCTCCCTTTCCCTTTCAGCATCACTGACTGTCATTGCTGTAAAGGCTGTGGCCAGCATGATAACACTCTCTGTGAAGGGGAAAATGCAGCTAACTTATCCCATTTTCTATATCATGATTGTTTTAATGGCAACTTCTTGTGCTTTCCAAGTCAAGTAAGTGAGATTCTACTTATCACCTAACCTTTGTACACATTTTATCTGTCAGTTTTATTCGGTACTGATATTGACTCCAGATACAAGTTGCACTAAAGGCAACAAATTCCTAGCAGAGCCTTGACAGATGCATGAATTGCCTACAGCTGACTGTATTGCTTATTTAGGCTTAATTTCTCAGTTTATAATTGACTATTATAGATGCTACCTCCTCTCATTATTACCTTATACAAGGTCTTCCCAAATTTTCCTCTAGTTTTTGCACAGGTCTTGAACTCATTAAAACCTTCGTTGGTGAATAATCAAATGGCCACATTTACCCTCGTTATGCTTCTCTTTTCCCTAGCTTATGCCACTAGTCAGACTGAAGAAGAGAGTTTATCCCAACTTTCTCCCTCTCTCTGGTAAATCTGCATGTTGCACTTTGCTATCCTGTATGTCTGTACCTTTTTAGGAAATAGTTAACTTTTGGCATGCAGGGGACACCCAAGCTTTTCCCGCTGGCCTCTGGCCTCTTAAGTGATTGTTTTATGCTGCCTTTGCAGATTGCTGGGGGTGGCAGCATGGTAAAATACGGCCCGCAGCTGAACAGAGTCCATTCCCTTTATGCCGGTCCCTCTGCTTCAGGTGCTGATAGCATCATTCAGTAATCTCATCTAGACTGCTCCACTGTGAGTCTAAGTGTTTACTTGCATTATTATTTTCCTGTAGAAGAGCCAACCCAGCTTTCTCGTGGCAGAACATACCATTCCCATGTGGAATCAGAAAGTCCATGCATTATTATGCAGTGACTCTCCATGGCTGACTCAGGAACTCCCCTGTAACAGATTATAGAGTGATTTACATCCAGCTTGTCTTTGCTGGGAGAACAGCTCAGGGCATTTAAAATAGGAAATAAAAGCTTGGTAAATAGGAAGCTGCTGAATTAACCTCTCCTTCTTGCCAGTTTTTTCTTTCTTTCTTCTGCTGGGTCAAAATTAAAACAGAAGTGAAATGTGCCCATTTCATTCCCTGGGCTCAGTGTCTCTTTCTTCTCTCTTGGACACATTTTCTAATGGAGACAGTGCTGTCAGTCTAAATTTTTCATTTTATTTGCTTCCTCTCTGATTTTATTTGACTGTCGTGTGTTAGCTCAGAACAGCTTGTGCTGCAACATCCTCCTGGATTCAATGCTGGGCCTTGGTATCACTGTTTTAGTCCCTGTGACCAAGTATGTTGCAAATGGGAGAAAATAATGAGGTGTTTTCAATGACTTCAAAATCCTGACTATCCTGTGGATATGTAGGATTTCTTTATTTTTAAAGCACCATGGAGACTGTTCAACAGTTGCTAAAATAACCATGCAATTACTTTAATGGCTAAAACAGATCCAAGCTTGGATTTTTACTGTGCACATATATTGTACCAGTGAAACATTTAAGTGTGGTTCTTTTTATAGGTTTTGAATACACTCTGCAGCCTCCTGATTTTTCTCTTTTGGTCTGAAATGCACCGTTCACATAACAGAGTATCTGCCGGTGCATTCAAGAGTTCACACTCATGATTCATCACCCTATGGGTAAATGTTGATAGCTGTGGTCTCCATACAAGCGGATTCATTGCTTTGCCTTTTTAATCCGCTGATGCAGACTGTGCAGGCTGCTCCATGGCCAGTGTCTCAGTCCTGCAGGTTTGTGTGCAGTGTATGCTCCTGCACACTCTTGCTCATGATTCTGGTGATGGTTTGTGTTGCCTTTCTGAGGAGCACAGCAGAGAGTTTCCAACCCAAGGAGCACAGGCTTGGAGCCACCTTCCTGGACTTTCCCGGCAGGACATAGTGTGTCTAGAGTATGATTGCATGCATAAACATACAAATATGTGTTTTAGCCAAGTTGGATTGAGCAGTAGAAGCAATGTGGACTTCAGTGAATTGAAACAGTTCCTACGAGAACTCGCGTGTTCATGTCCGTGCTGGGCATATACCCTCACACAAACTGTTTAAATTAGAGCAGCTTGTCCCTGGCTGCTCACAGGCAGCACTGCTTCCAAGAACCAATGCAGACCATAAGCAGTAATACCCTAGCATTCCTCCCTTATCTGTGGCAGTCAAAATTTTTCCAATGGTGCTTCAAAAGACGCTCCAATGACAGACTATGGCCAGAAGAATCCATGCCAACCTTCTTGCTTTTGCCTATTTGTTTGTACTCTGCATAGTCAAAAGCAGAAGGTAAATTCACCACACATATGCATCTGTCCAGGGCTACTTGCTATTGTGGTAAGAAATGGTCACACTTACTGTTAAATTGACATAACGTGGTTTAACCTGACTTAAAGTGCAATGAACCTCCTGTAGGCCTGAGGTGCAATAACGCTTGTCTTCCAGGTTCTTGAATCAAGCAACGCATCTGTATGAAGTGACAGCAGTTGTGCCCATTAATTTTGTGTTCTTCACCACCAGTGCCATCATTTCAGGTTTGTTTCTGGCCTTCTGGGTCTACAGAATGATTTTCTAGACAACGGGTTTTCAAGAATTACTGCCTGTGAACAGGAACACAAACCAGTCATGTTTGTCTTCACAAAAAGAAGTTTTTCCTAAGTGACAGGTGTTTAAGTCCTGAAAAATGAATAAGTTCACAACTTTTGAAGCAAAATAAAAATAATCGAATTCTAGCATTTCCAGAATTGACATGTACAGTTTACTGTGCCTTGCTGGCTTACTAGAAGTACCTGCATTTATCCTAGCCTCATCTTGACATCTAGTAAATGCATTTACCATGTGCACACCAGCCTCTCCATATCCGAACTGGTAGAGTAATTTTAACAGCCTGGCAAACTACTCAAATGACAACCAGCTGTGCTTCATAGTAGTTAGTGTATATTCTGTTTCAGAAGGTGGAATTCTATGTTAAGTGAAGGAAATAAAATGACTCCAAAGACTTTTTAAGCATTTAACATTTTATTCTGGGTGAGAACTTTGAACTCAGCCTTGTTAAAGAGGGACTGCAAATCTTGGAAATGGAGCACAGCGTAAGAACATGAGCAGGGAGGACGACTAAGATGCTGCATCAGCAATGAGCCAAAATGATCATGTTGTTAGAACATTTATGACTCATTTTAACACACACTGGGGGCTTTCCTGTCATTGCTGTGCAGGAGTTTCTCATGCAGAGCTGCCATTAATGAGAAGGGGAGTTAGCTTCACGCACAGATTGCCTCAGCACCTGTGTTAGAAGAGACCTACACTTTGTGACTGAGAGGAGACTTGTGCCAAAAAGGGGTTGTGTTCTTGTGACCATATGGGGAATTTGGCCTTGTGCCTTCTTAAAAGATCAAGTACCTATTCAGGAATGGCTTAATAGCTTTGAGACTGGATACACGTGCATTTGCACCAGGTTAGTTAAACCAGCGTAGGGCTTAGAAGAACAACCTCTGCTGAATCTTGCTGGGGTGCTCATAGAAGGTACCTTATCTCATGATTCCCCCATCCCCAGTTACAGCCTTTGAAGATACAGTCACACTTCAGCTGCGCTGGTTCACACTCTGGCGTTTCTAAGCAAAACTATGCTCATCGGTGGTTTAAAGCTAATATACTTGGCTGTGAACTGGGGCAGCTGAGATCCAGATACACATCTGGTTCTGTCACCTCCACTGCAGAGGTGCTAATTCCTGGAATAGGGGTGACCAGAAAGAGCTAGTGATCCCTTCAGCCAGAAAGATTTGGCAAACTTGGCTGCTGGAGCCCTTAACTTGGTGTAAACATCAGGGACACAGCTAGTTATCAGAAACCTGTTCCCAATTGGAGTTAAGATGTCCACATGGTCTGTTGGAGTGGCTTAACTAAATCCATGAAGAACCTGTTAGCTATATTGGCATGACTCTGCTTGTGAATAAGACCTTGAGTTTGACCTGCATAAAAACCTGCTGCTGACAATGCAAAAAATACCTGCATCTGTGCAGTTACTAACACAGCACATGCTTCAACCTCATAGACTAAATCTTCTCCAGTCCCGTGCAGTATCTTGAGAAAACCTAGATATTGGAATATGGGCACATGAAGTGAACCCATCACAATGTGTATTAATACCTTATTTGGGATTTTTTTTTTGCTCCATTTGAGCATGACACTGCTCCTGACCCTCCCAGCTGTAATTCATATCACTTGGAAGCCAGTCAAGTTCTGCAATTCTTGTTTCTGTCACATTCCAGGGGTCATATTTTATCGGGAATTCCAAAGTGCAGCTTTGCTGAACGTGTTCATGTTTCTGTTCGGGTAAGTGTATCGGCCTAAAATCTGCACTAACGTTTGTACTGAAACAGCATTGCCTTGTAGAATCCCTTCTTTTCTCAGTAAGAAGAAACCCGTCTTGTTATTAAAGTATTATGGAATAGCCATTATAGTAGGATAAAAAAAACATTAAAGGAAAGATTGATGTCTGTGTCTTGGGAGTTTGGAGGCCTGGTTTTGAATCCAAATATGTAAAAATGTAGGACACTTATGAACTACTAATCTCATGATGGAATGAAAAACCAGCAGCATGTGTTCCTCCAGCAGGAAAGAGAAACCACTGCTCTCCACCAAAGATCATGTTATAGGGGGTGCTTTTACAACTGCAAGAAATCTCCCATGTTACCTTCCATTCGCGTGTCCGGCTGGTCTTTGCTGCCACTAGGTGTGGGCAATTATATGAATTGCTTCCCTACGAGGCAGTACTATAAATCTCTCCCCCATCTTCCTGTGCCGAGAAAGACACACCATGCCTGCAGAAAAGTTCAGAGCATGCTGAGAAGCTGTTAACAATAAATGTTTGAAGAAGGACCTAGGTGTTGTGAGAACAGAAACCTTCTACTGACTACCAGCACTGTAAGAACTCCGGAGACAGGTGACAGTTACTTGATAATGGGCGTGAGATGGTTAAAAGCATCTTCCAGAACTGCTGGAGGTGTCTTGCCACAGTGCTGTCAAATAAATGGGTCTGATAGCTACAGACGTCTTAGTCCTCTGCAGTCGGACTGGAGTAGGTGCACACAACCGCTATCTTGTCTGACTGCAGGAAAGTGACAAAAAACGGAGATGAGAAAATTCAACCCATGTATTTGGCAGGCAGGAATTAGTGGTTGTGTGTCCAACACAGAGCGGATAGAAGATTTATCCAAGCATAGCAGTTTCTCATCCTCCTGGCTTACCACTTGCCCTTGAGACACACAGTCAAACGAGAAAAACAACAGAGATGTTGATTGTCTGCAGCTAGACTGAGTTGTTAATGAAATTACAAATGCTAGAATGCTTGCTTAGATGCTCTGTGAAGATTTGCTCAGGGAATCAAATATTGTGGTCTCACACTCACAGGCATTTGATTAGGTATATACTGCTGAAAGTGTAGTTTTGCATGTGGAGCCTTTGGAACTGATAATAAAGCTTCAGGAGGCAAAAACTAGACTGAAAGGGAGCCCAAGATGAATTTATAGAGCTGCCAGGAGGAAAAGTTTCTTTATAAACTGAGCAGCTTGGGTTTGGAAGTCCTTGAAAAAGAAACATGGAAAGAAATTCTCATCTCAGATGCAGTGAACTGTTTCTAATGATACTATGACACTGTTATTTTGCAGGTGTCTCCTATCTTTCCTTGGTGTATTTGTAATTGCAAGAAATAAAAAAGAGGAGCATTTACAAATTCCTTTTATTGACTGTGGACATATTCCTGGTAAGTAGGGCTTTTTTTCTGTCTCTGTTTAAAAATGAGATATCAGATAATGGGATGACCTAGGAGAGTTGAGTCACAAATGTGCTCTAGTCATATTTAATAAATATACTGTTCCCTTAATTGCTGTTCCTGTTCCCAACAGATTTTTCAAAGAATTTTTCAGAGTTTTTCCAAGCTATTGTTACAACCAGTCAAATGAAAACAATGATTACTAGAGCAAAGAATGTTTAAATGATGGATTGGTGGGGGATTTGTTTTATTAAAATTCTTCACAGAGTTGTTGTTTTTCCCTTCTCTCACCCTGTTTCCTTAGGACAAAAATTGACAGGCAAAATACAACCAGATTCTCACAGTTCGTGCTATGGCACTTTGAATAATGAAGACGACTCCGTGAAAAGCCAAAGCTGAAAAAGGAAAGCACCTTACATGCCAGTTAACAGGAGGAATGCCAGTGGAACAAGGATCAGCAGCACCTTTTTGCTGGACTTATTCAAGTATACGTGGAACTCCTGTATGTTGATGAGTCATAGTATTGTTTAATCCTACTTAATTTATCCCATGGTTGTCCCAAATGTGTTCTGAAGATAAAGGAAGCCTTAAGAAAAACTAAATAACCATTAATGAAATGGAACATTCTCCTAGTATCAATGCCTCTTGGGATATTTTTAGAATCTTAATTGCCTTGAAATGCAAATAGGCACAGAAGAGGATTATAAAAATTACCCTTTGAAACCCCTCAGATCTGTGTAGATGCTTAAAGATGAAGGTGGGAAATGAAGAGAATTTTCATAACTGACTTCAAAGTATTCTGCTATATGTACAATACCTTTAAAAATCTGATCCTTCCTGTTCAGAAGTCAAAACTGTGTGCATATATACAGTATACACAAATATGTACACACAAAGTATTTTATATTATGTGTAGAGAGAAAATCCTGGTTATCTTCTGCCATCAGGTTAATTCTCTTATCTTCCAAGGAAATAAACACTTGTGTGGGGAGGGGGAAGGAAGAGACCATTGCCATAAACATAGGCACATGTGCACAAGCACACATTTGAGGTGCCCAGCCAAGGCAGAGCTAGAGAGCCACGCTTGACATTTTACAACCTCCCAGCAGAGTCCTGTGCACTGGGCTGGACTGGGCTGGGCTATACTATCTGTTAGTATAGGTTTATATAGGTTTATACTATCTGTTAGTATAGGTTATAGGTTTAGCCTCTGTTTTCAGGAAAACAAGGTTTTAGTGAAGAAAGTGCAAAGTTCTCCAGAGGGAATGGGATAGCCAGGCTCCCTCCCTTGATGTGCCTTGGAAAAATACTCCCCCCCCCAAAAGTAGGGCAACTCCTGCCTCCTTCCTAAACCACTGGTAATCCTGCATGAGGAAAGGCTGTAAAAAAAAGGATCACAAAAAGTCATAGTAACAGTACAACTTTTCCTTCATTAAATGGTATCGTCTCTACATTGATTTCAAGAGCCAGCAGTGATGGGAACCATAGCAATACAGGCTCTGTGTTCAGGTCTGGGAGGTCTCATTGTCCCTCTGTCTCAGCCTCCTGGCAAGAAAGCTTCTTCTGGACATTCATTATGGGTCCACTTACCCCTGCTTGGTAGCACTGATCTGCTTCAGCCAGCACAGTGGGGGTCAGACACCTCCTCTGCAGAAACAAGTGAAAGTACTCTTGAAAAGTGTTCATGTCTTGGACAAGATACTTGTTCTAGGTTTGAATTAATCTGCAGTAAGGGACCACAGGCTATTTGAATTTTCTTTCAGTGGAATATGAAGAAATGAGGTCTCTTTTTTTTTCCCCAAATAATTGTTTATTTCATTTTAAAATTGATACAGCTGAAGATTCATAAGACAGTTTAATTTCAAAACCTACAAAGCACACTCAGAGCTGCAGTTTTTCCTATGCAGCAATGTCACAGGAGCCAGGGCGTGGGGGGGCTTGTGAAGCTGTTTTCCATCATGGATATTTTCCAGCTGGCACAGGACAAGACTCTGTGTCTGCACCTTACTTGTACCAGCTGCTTGGCTGTGGCCTTCCTTTCCCCTCTTACAGCTTGAGTTCAAGTTTCTAAAGCTTAAAATAAAAAAAAAAGCACATTCTTTTCGTATGCCTTCTCCAGGGAATAAGGGCATGCCTCTATCTTTCTTTTGCAAGTCAAATTTGAGCTGCTTTCTAAGTCTCAAGTGAGAGTGTGTGCTAAAGATGGAAACAGGAGGCCTACAGGTTTTCATTCTGTGACCTGGGAAACAAATGGGTGAAAGGATTTGGTTTTGTTTCTTTTTTAAATGATTGGCCTTGGGCATCTTTCTGAAATATGTTTCCATGACTCAGGAGGGCTGGAGGAGGTAATAAGGGTTACCAGGTATAGGATTTTCTCTTTAAAGCAAGAAATCAAGTGTAAAGATTTGTGAAAAAAGTTATTATTTATTTTAAACGACTGTATTTATACTTGAACAACACTTTTTTTCTTCCTATGGGTTTATACAAAAATTATAAGGGTTAAAATGTTTTCTTTAAACTTGAATGTAATTGAAATTAATTTATTGAGCAAAACATTGGTAGGAATTATGTGTAATTAAAAGTTGTGATTTGACATGGTTTTTGAGATGTGAGCATGTTCCAACTAATTAACGTATTACAAGATTGGAAAAACTCAGTGATGAGAATTCATTACTGCTCTGCCAAGAAAGGGACATGATTTGTTTCAAGAATCAGTTTCTAATCAATGTCATTTTCAGATTCTGCTTGAGATATTTAGGTTGCGAACACCACAGATAAATGCCTGCTAAAAGAAAAGCCTTTTCACTGGAATACAAAAAAGTCTCTGGAGCCCTTCTCTTTAATGATGAGTTATTTTCTTGCGATGTTTTTCCTGACATCAAAAACGCAGGCCAGATATAAGCTGCAAAACTTGCACCTGCAGACTGAACTTTCTTGAACAGATCCTCCACAAGATCTGAGGAAATCAAACCATGTGAAGGCGTGGTGGGCAGGCAGCAGCTCACGTGGTCCCCCAGGCTCCAGCTTGGGATTTTTGACAGACCAGAACCAGCAGGACTCGTTTAGCACTTGTTCCACTGCTGGTCACGCTGCGGTAAGAGATGAAGTATTAACTGGCCATGGGCCTGGAAATGGGAGCTCTGGAGTACAGCAAGGCTGTTTAATTTTTGCCATAAAATATCAGGATGCATTTACCAAATGGTTTCAGCTGGCAAAATATAAATGAATTTTGGACTGGATTTGTATTTCTGCCCATGGAAGGGGCCTTGTGTTCACCTGGCAGGCTTATTGCCTGCTCCTCACTACAGCCCAGCTTTTGGTGGCCTCATGTTTTGTGTTTAAGGGCACTGGTCACTTAAAACCAAAGGAGAGAGGCTGGACATTATGGGGGCTGGAGCTTCTGTGCTTTGAAGCTGTGGTTTCATGCACCCGGTGAGCTGCTTGAACAGTTCAGTGCTGCTAAAAGTCTCATCCTCTTTTTCCCCACTGTGAGGTCCTGCATGGCCTGTGGCTCTCTGTGAGCCAGTTCAGCTCACTCACCCTGCAGAAACCATCTGCTTTCTTCTCCTTGCTGGGTTGGCTCTGACCTGAGCTAATCAGGCTGATTGGAGTGTTTGGTGGAAGGAGGAGAAAAGGACAAGAGGGAGTGAGACCTCTTCTTTAGGGGGAAATATTACATTATTCCTCTCCTTCTGAGGAGCTTCACTATACAGCAAGCATCCGCTAAGCTCATTCTTCATGTATCACCGTGCCCCAAATGCAGCAGTTATGAGCTTCCTGAAGCACTTTTAAGTGTCTGGCTCCTGAAGCAAAACCCTCAGCCAGACTCACTGGGTTGTGCATAGTGAGGGTTGAGTGGCTCCACGTGGGGCTGAAATAGGCAGCTCGTGGCACCAGGAGTGTCCTAAGGTCAACTAGAAGCCTGGGCACATGTCTGACTACAACTTGTTCTAAGGACTGATTTTTTTCTTTCCAATGACTGTTTGCTATAAGGTGCATAAACAGTGCTGGAAGGTTCATCTGAAAAGTCTTCTGAACTCAAAATGGTCTCCCCTTGCAATCTCTCCTTCCAATCCACTTTATGCAGGATTGTTGGTTGCTTGCAGAGAAAAATGTTGCCTCTGGTAACACTGGGGAGCAGATGATTAGACTGAACTGTCTTTCAGTTTGCCCTTTTGTTACTGTCCTCTGAGGCTTGGGTGGCCTTTCTCTTGTTTAAATTTGTTTGTTTATTCCTTCTGGAGAAATCAGCTGAACTGTGTTAGCAACTAGCCCAAAGGAGATAGGGGCTAATTACCATAATTATTATTGGAGGGCCAAGCTGGAAGATATACAACCTGAGGCCACTTCAGGAGCAAAAGAGAAATGTTTAGCGCTCTGGATTCTTAGGAGTTTGAGAAATCCTGTGTTTGCAATGTTTCTGGGATCCGGGATAGAATTAGGGACATCACTGAATAAATAGTGATTCCATATATTTTTGTATGTGGTTTTAGTTTGGCTATTATTTTTTTTTTAAACTGATTTGGGAGTGAAGGATGACTGTTCTTTGCCTAGAGAAGCAGAGAAGAAATAAGATATTCCCTTGGCAGATGGGAGATGTTTCAACCTTTTGAAGCTGGGAGATGTGTTGAGGCACCTCCAAGCACTTTGGCTGAAGTAACCATTCAGTTATAACATACAATAAGGCAGCACTGGCAAATACATCACTACATATTAAGAAGTCATGACCATTTAGAAAGGATCCTTGTCCTCTTGTCATGTGTTAAATCTGTTCAGAGCACATACAGCTAATCTGGCCCCTTGGACTGTACATAAACATATTTTTGAAATGTGCTAAAGAGGACGCCTGGAGCTTCGTATCAGTGCCTGTTTGGCATGTACTGTCTCCCATGCAGAGCTCTTGCCAGGTCCTCCCTGTGGGGAAATTAGGCTGTGTGACGGGTGCACACCACAGGCTTACTCTGATAAGAAGATACAGTACTGCCATGACATTCCCATGACCTGGGAAGTGTTTATAGAGCACTGCCCTGCAAGGAAGTTGTGCAAACCTAGAGTCTTAGATTATGTTCCCTTTACTTTGTGATTCCCACCAGAGTAAGCAAGGGCAGTTTTGGGTATCCACAGAAGAGGAATTATTGGCACCTCAGGGACTTCGAGGCACAACAGATCATACCCTAAATAAAAAGTTAGTGGCTGCTGAGTAGGCTTCTTATTTAATCTAAATCCCAGTTTTGCAGTTAGGCCCCTAAAGTTTGTCCAAGCCTTTGAGGGAGAAAGTGCATTTAATAGTATAAACCTGCAGTAGCGTTTTGATTGCTAATGGACTCAGGCATCGGTGCCAGGGGAATTTGTGTCAGTTCACAAAGTAACGATGAGGGGGATGGTGTTCAGCAGCAGAATCAGAAATGTATCGTGGTGGCAGGAGAGTTTTGCATGAACACAGAGGAGTGAATCCAGCGCACCACTAATATACAGTGGTCTCCTGGACTCCTTGTTGACAGTGTCAACAAGGCATTTGTTGTCCGTTTTCAAAGCAGAGCTACTGTAAAGGAATGATTAAACAGGTGGTTCTAACACTAACTGTTTTACATGCAGTCAATGTATCACTGTAGCCCATGGCACTAATACCTTAAACATGAAAAGTGGCCTGTGGCCATTGATGAAGGAGCCAATTTCTGTACTTTGCTAGATCACATTGGGAAAAATAGAAATGATTGATTTAAGCCTCCAGCACAAACACATGCTTGCCAGCTCTCCAGTTGGAGATTTCCACTCTTGGAATAGGCATTGCCTTGCCTAGATGAAATCTTTGGAGTCTGCTGCCAGGTCTTTTGCCAGAATCATTAAACTGGTTGAAAGAACAGCACTGCCATTTGTCTTCTGTTTGATAGCTGGTGGGCATAAATCCAGAGCAGCATGAACACAAGATCAGGACTTTTCTCTCCATTTAAAAAAAAATTTAAATGTTCTTCTTGAGTTTCAATAGCATGTGTACCAGGCCCACAGCTTTATGCTGTCTAATGCTCTCTAGTGCCCTCAGCCAAGAGTAAGAGAGAAAGCTTGCATGGCACAGAGGCTGCTAATTAGGCAGTTCTTACCTGTCACCGAAGTTTACTGCTGGTAACACATCATACAGCAATAGAGCACAACAACAAAGCACTGGAGCATCTATTCAGTTTTCCAAGAACAGCTGTTCTGTGTTTTACAAGGGAAAGGAGCTGAGGAATATGATTTACTATTACTAAGCATCACAGCTACCCACGTGTTTATTTTTTCCAGACAATATTTAACAGTTAACTTACAGACACGTCCTGACTATACTGACTGGATGTTGGGTGCGTGGATGTGCTGCAGGATTCCATGCAGCAGTGTGAATAGTGGCAGGTTGCTGATATGAGAAGGCAGCTCAGTGTCATCTGGCCTGGCCTCCTGCACAGCTCTGGTCAGGCAACCTCCTCCAAGCACTTCTGTGTGAACCCTTTGGCCCATCTACAGAAGAAGACACCCCGTCCTCTCCTACTAGTCGAAGTAGAGGATCCACCAATGCCATTAGTAATTTGTACTAGCAATGAGTCATTGTTTGCTTTTGAACTGTGCCTTATGTCTGTTTTAACTTGTCTGGATTTAGCTTGCAGCTATTTGTCTTTTGCCAGTGATTTAAAGCACACGGTAAGTCCCTCTAGTAAAATACAGTAAGATGACTTGGGCTTTTCGCTAAGCCAAACAGACGGACCTTTTAAGTCTCTCACCATCAGACATTTCTGTCAGCCCTCAAATTGTTTTCTGTGGTTGTTTTCTGCTCTCTCTCCATTTTTCCAGTGTCTGCAACTGGCCAAATACAGAGTAAAAATTGGATCCTAGCAGCACTGAAGAAGTAGCACAGAAGTGGACCAGACCCAGCGCGCCATGCTCAGGTGCCCTGCTTCCCCTCTGCCCACAGCCACAGCCCTGACACCTCTCCTGGGAGGTGCCTACCCTTTCTCTTTTGACACGGTAATTTAACGGTGGCTGTTTTGCACGCCCAGAGATGCAGCAGCCTCAATTATTTTCAGCGATTTGACTTCTGACTCATTGCTGAGTTCGGTGACGGTCCAAGGAGTAGGTGCCCCTGCTCAGAGGTCCCCTGGAGGCCCAGCACAGCAGGAGACCCCGAAACCCTCTGGCCCAGATGTGCTGGCACCTGGCAGTGGTAGTAAGCAACCTCACAGAGCTGCCCTTTCTCCAGTGCCTGAGAGATTTGAGAGCTCAGCCCAGATTTGAGAGGAGGGTGACTCATTCAGTGACTGTTTAAAGTACAGTAAGTAAATAGGCTCTGGGAGGGGTGCCTGGGTGTGGGAAGACCATGCCCAGGTCAGTTGGTCTCTCCTCAAAGACGGTGATGGTGCACCAGAGAGAAAAGATGCTGATATTTGTCATATACAACAGGAAGGCTTCTGCTCCCTCTGCGCCTTGCTGCTCACAGCCTCACGGTGAGGCTGTGTTTTGAAAGCAGCAGTTTGGGCATCTCCCCTCTGAGAGGATGCAAGCACCTGCTAATGCTGAATGGGGCATCCAAACCCCAAAGAGCAGTGGGATATGTGTGCCAGCCCTGGCCTCTTCGGCTCATTCAGGTGGTCAGCCATTTGCTCAGGCTATGGACGTCCCCACCCTGAGGTGCCCAAGGCTCCCCACGGGGTTCTGCTTCTGGGTGAACCCTGTGCTTCTGGTTCTGCTTCTTCTCCTTGCACAAGGGACGAGTCTCCCCCAGCCCTTCTGAGGATATAGCTTTTGAAATGTAGTTGTGTTGGAGAGAATGTTGTGGTGCATTTACAGCCCAAGGTCCCGTCTTACACCACAGAGCAGGCACAGCTATTTGGCTGGTACCCTTGCACTGTGAATAGTTTGAATTCAGTGCTTTGAGGTGTTTGGGGTGGTTTCTCTCAGTCATTTCAAATGAACAGATCAGTAATATCACCTCAATTAGCCTGAGATAATTTGTGGTGGAATTCTTCATTAAAAAAAAAAAAAAGCTGCTTTTAATAGTGAAGTCCTTGCAAATAAAAGGCCATGCTGGAGCACTTTCAATGTGATTACAGTGACTCACATTTTTAATGGCTTTTTTTTATCTCAAAAATGGCTTTTTTCCAAACAAAGTCCTACAAGGCCTCATATAACAAACAAGGGTTACTGCTCTTTTCCACACATAACATGAAAAATATCCTTGAGCGGAGCGAACTGCAGCCCATCTGCTGTAGCTTGGCCCGGTGCACGGCGCAGCTCCCTGACCATTACGTATGGCTCTTGGTAAAGCAAACCACCTGCTTCCTGCACGAGGTCCTGCCTCGAGCCTCCCCAACGCTTCTCCGAGGAGGAAACCCATCCAAACCGCTGATGAGGGATGACAACCTTGGCATTCCCTTTTGCTGCATTTGTTCTTATGCCATTTGTTGCTCGCTCAAGTGCTCCGTGGACTTTCGTCTTCTTTTCCATCCAGACTAGAAAAAGGCAGGCTGCGCCATAGACTCTTACTTTCCTGTTTATTGCACTCCCTTGCTCTCCAGCTGCAGTCAGCAAAGTTCATTTGGGAACCCAAAATGGTACCCCTGAAAGGGAAGGAAAAGGACAGAGAGAAGTCTTGGGGCAATTTTGCTAAGGAGTGATCTGAGCGTGAGCCCCCTCCTCCCTGATGAAGGGTCTGATGCTGCAGATTCTTAACTGAACCAAGATTTTCATGAATCCCACTTATGTCAAACAAGTACTCACATGAATTCCAGAAGTATCCCAGACATGTACTTCCCAGACACTTTACCTAGACGCTTACAGCGCAAACATACCGTAATTTTGCAAAGACTGTGCTGAATAAAAAATGGCATTTCCCCCAGGTGCTTGCCATCACGCTCCACAGCTCTGCTAGCTGAACGGACCAAAGCCAATGCCATTATCGGCGCATGCTGAGCAACCTCGCATTGCCTTCACTGTTGATGAAGGGAGACCTCTGCTAATCTCACCGTCACTGCTCAAAGATTAGGGACCATTGGCACAACCCCCTCCACCAGCTACACTGGGAGGGTGCCCTGCAGCCCTGGGCCGAGGAGGTGGACATGGCTTCAAAGGACGCATCGCTTCACGAAACAAATGGCTTTCTACGGCCTAAGCAAGTTCAAGGTACACACTGCTCTGGGGTACCTCTTAGTGGTCAAAACATTAATGTGAAGTTTAAAAGCCCGAGTTAAAATCCTTTCCTTGTCTGAACTGGAGACCACTAGCTACGTTTTCAGGAACTGGAAGAGCTGGGCTATTGGGGGCTGAGGACGTCTGCTCAGCCGTGACCCTGCTGCTGCAGTCCAGGTGGTGCTGTGGTGGCACTTCGTATGGTGGCCAGGACAAGATGCTTCCTTCCTCCTACATTAAAAAGAAAAGAAATTCAGTGCTCTTGTTTTGCTAACATATAAACAGTTTTCACTACCTTTTCTCTGAAGAAGTTAAACCATATTGTTAAATCAACTGATTATAAATAGCCATCAGCAGCACTCTGAGTAAACACCTCATAAGAAAAATTTCAGCTCAGATGGTAGAAATTTGGCAGAGTTTTATGTTCAGCTCAAAATGGGATCTTACAGCAGAGAACAAAGCGGTGCTGCCAGCTGTGCCCATCTTGAAATGGTGTTATTTGGAGGAAAAAGTGTTTGTGGATATGCCTGGTTAACGGTTGTGTGGCACAGGTTAGCATCTCACTGGTACCACCCCTAACGCATGTTCGTTGTCATCCAATGTGCTGTGCCACTCGGTGCTCAGAGTGCACCTTTTTTTTTATTTCTTTCTTAGAGACTGAAGTTGTGCAACATGCAGTAAATATCATTAGAACCAGAAAAAAATACTTATTTGCTATGCATAAAGAAGTCTTCTAATGCAAAATAAAATCACAACTTTAAACATGCCATCATTAGCCATTGGCCAAAACAAAATCATAGCTTAAAAATGTATCATGTCTGGCTGGCCAAAACTCAAGCCTATGTTAATTTGTTTTGTTAGGCTAAATGGTGGCTTTAAACACACCAAGCCACGGGCAGAGCTAGGCTGCAGTTGGGGCTGTATGAAACAGGGCAAAATGTGCAACACACACCACAGTAAAGCACTGGTTAAGATGATCTCAACATCAACCTACAAGAATACAGTTGTGCTAAAAAACTCATAGGAATGGTCCTAACTCTATTTCAGCAAATGTTGGTGCTCATAGATTGAAGAAGCCACAGCAGATGCCAGAGTCCCCGTGCTTCCTTCAGCTGTTTAGTAACTAACAACCAAACTGCTGAGGTGAGCTGGGGGGTTACTGGAAGGCATTCAGACCCTTGCCTTGAGCCTGTGCTTACAACAGACCTTACCCCAGCACAGGTAAGAGACAATCCTGAATTCCTGTGTGCTCGTGCGTACAGCAATGTTTTGGTTCCTTTTTTCAAAGAATCAAATTCAGGTGAGGTAGGTAGAGCCGTAAAACCTGGCCTCCTCCTCCCTGGAGCAGCCACGCCTGTTGACTCTTCCCCATTCCCTCCATTTGCCTCTCACGGCAGGACTTTGGGGTATTTCTATGTTCCCTGTGATGGAAGAGGCACCAGAACTGTCAGCAGTCAGGACACCAGTTTAACTCTGCACATATTTGTGTTTGGCATCTTCTGCTTAGAGTCTCATCCTGAATCCTTTTGGGTCAGCTCCGTGTGCAGAGTTTGTTGGGTGCTCAGCGGCGTCTGGGTAGGGCCCATGGGTGTGACTGCAGTACAAATAATTCACTAAGATCAAAGGCAGCATAAACACAAGAATAAATAGGCTTACATGTACCATAAAAATGTGTCTAGAATTACAAAGTTTCCAGCAAGCTCCAACAGAAGCAGTCTCTGGAACAAGGCTCCAACAAGCTTCACAGTAGAAACAGCAGGAGCAAGAAACCTAACTACTCTTAAGATGGAGCCTGCAAAACCCGTGATCTGTTTGTCTGCAATAGCACAGGAACCTCCGATGTGGAGGTCTCTTCCTGTCTTGTGCTCCACGATCTGATGTAGCTGTTACATTAAGTCTTGGCTTCCTGCAGCTGTAAAGCTGCAGTGTGAACTTCTGTGCATAGCAGAAAGCACCTCCTTTCTTTATAGCGGAGCTGGGAGGAAGGGAGAATTGTATTTGGGCCGAGGCTATGCAGTAGCTGGGATATTCCAGGAGCAATATTTATACTGGAAAAGCCAACCCAGCCTACTGCAACAGTGGTAGTAAGGGCTTCGGCAGCATCTGAGGTGATGTCCAGGAGACAAAAGGAGTGAAGTAAAATAATACGAAACTGCTGGGTTTTATTACTAGCACTGTTGCATCTGATATGCTTCATTCATGAGTATTAAGCACCTGGTGGAAGATGGAAGCCTGATGCAGCTATCTGTCATTGACTCTGAAGAGTACAGACAATGCATGAGGCAGATATTTTGTGTCTTCCCAAATAAATAAAATAGTGGACACACTTCTCCAAAGCAGTGTTTCTCCATGCTTTTTAAACCAAAGATCTGTGAACTTTTTGGAGGACTAAGCTGCAGGCTGTTTGAGCAGTCTTAATGCAGTGGTCTTCATGAATAATCAACTAAAAATTAGGCCGCCCTTTGAAAGTTGTGACAACATGTATGTGTGGGTTTGGGCAGTTTTGGGATGGGGAAGATGGTGGGGAGAGTTGCTTTGTTTGAGAGTGATGTCACAAACCATCCTCTGAAGTCTTTCAGACCACGAGTGGTCCCCAGAGCACAGGTTGAGACATACTCTCCCACGGACACAATAACATCTAAGAGCAGAACTGCATTGTTCCTCAAAGCCGCCGAGTTCATGAGGGATTGCTCAGGGAGCAGGGGGCGGTTAGTCCTCTCCATTGTTATTCACAGCTCTGACTTACAGCGAAATAGAAAATAGCTCTCTAATTGTTGTCATAGTGAAGGAAATGTTTAAATCTCAATGCAAATGTAACCCATGCTGTTCTTCTGCAAGCATGTGTGGAAAGCCTGAGATGTAAGATGTCCTGGGTATTCCCATGAACTAGAGTATAAAATCAGAGCTGATACATTCAACGCCTTGTACGCTCTAACTGATGTCAGTGGTGATCAAAACATGCAAGAGCTGAGAAGGAGTACAGATTTTAAGGGAAGTTGCATCAGCAGTCACCAGTGTAAGAGCATTCCAAGGAAGAAAGGTGAGTGGCCTCTAAAAGATACAGACAGTGAATGTACTGACCCCTGAAAAGAGCCAGTTTCCTAATGGGTTTCTTTCATTTTGGGGGCTGAAGAGTAGCCTTTTAAGAGTGTGGAACATTTTCTCAGTGAATGAGAGGTGCCTCAGAAATGAGATATAAAAGGATAGTCTGACTATAATCAGTACTCCCCCCCCGCATCAAAATGCCTTTTGAATAGTAATAAAATGTAAATATTGAGGAGTCTCCTTTCAGTACTTACAATGGTCTTGTTTTTCTGTTCCTTCTGCAGAGCACTTAAGAAAGATACCTCTTTTCCCTTTGTCAGCAGGAAAGCAATAAAATTAGTCATCTGAAAAATACTGGCATTAGCTCTGAAAAGGGATAATGTAGAAGTATGTCAAAGAAAAAAAAAGGAAAATTAAATTTTTGTTATAGTCTAAGATAACTAAATTCCTCTGAGTAGCACATTTATCATCATGACTGTAAAAATTTCCAAAGGTAACCTTCATTAAGTCTCTTAAAAAGTCAACCATCAACACCCACGTGGTTCAGAGTCTGCACAGCAAAACCAATAATAAAACCAGTAGGTGTAATAATCTCTCCTGTTCTCTCTCCTCATTGTTTTCTTTCTTTATATAAGACTCCGTGCGTGTGTGTGTCTGTGTGTGTGTGAAACAGACATAGATCTAGCAGAGAGCAGGACTTGTCTCTGCACTTATCATGCATTGATGATTCAAAAATATATCATTCTGAAAAATAAAGAAGCCTTCCTTCTCCCATATCATCCCCCTACAGGAAGAATTTCCTTTTTCCTGCCCAAATCATCACTTAAAACAGTTTAGAACTAAAACATGACTAAACCTAAACATTTTCATTTGGAGCAAGCATTTTACAGCAGGTTTGGGTGGTCAGCTGTGGAGATCTTTTGGCTTCTATGAAGAAAAAAAAGGGTTGTTATAAGTGATTTCATTTTTTTCCAAAGATTACTTTCTTGATAATATTATACAATAAACCCCTAATAGCTGGTTTATAGGCCAGCTCCACAAGACAAACAGACCAACTAGGGAAACAGTGAACAAGTTGGCCTGGCCAAGAAAAGCTTTCCTAAGATAATTAAAAACACCTCGTGCCTGCACTGTGTGAGAGAAGACAGCTTTCAAAATGTTTATCTTTGAGCTAAAATACAGGTCCCAAGCCTGAGTTTGAAAAGCAGCTGAAAAATAGTTGGCCCCCGTAAGGAGCCGATGTGCAGCCAGGGGTAGGTGGGCCGGGCTGGGAGCACCAGGCAGGTGGGACCGGGGCCAGTGGGTCAGCCGGGATGGTCCCGGGAGGAGTTGGGCAGGGACAGGATCTCCTTCCTCTCGTTTCTGTTCAGCTTCACATCTCGGACAGACGCATTCCCCTGGTCTCAGAGGCGCATCCCCCACCAGCGATCTCACAGTCCCTCCTCACATGAGGCTTCCCATTCACCCGCCCCACCACCTCTGGCCTCTCACTTGGTTTCTCCCTTTCGGTCCCTCCATCCTTTGGCACCTGTGGTGACCATGTGGCACCACAGCACAGCTCCTTTGCCTCTCCCGCATCTTCTGCGGACCACCCCACTGTCGGGATATCCGAAAAGCCACTTTTTTTGCCAACATGTCCTTCTCCTGTTGCTTCTTTTCCTCTTGGCTTCATGTAAGTTATTTAGGCAATGTTGTATATGAAAACCTAGGGTGAGAACAGAGGTCAACAGACTAAAGAGGCTTTGGTTGTAACCTCACTTTCAGTCCCTAACTTTAGGAAACTGCTGCCTCTGGGTTCCAGGTTTCCCGGTGTCGTGGCTGCTTGCAGCTCGGTGGTTTTGCTTATTTTGGAACCTTTCCTTCACAAGAAGAAAGGAAACAAAGTTCAGTCATTACCGCATGAGCGGGAAGTGAAGAAATCCCCCCCTCTCCTCATTATAAAAATATACTCAGACCTTTTCCCTGCCTTCCCCCACCCTCCAAGCAAGACTTCAAAGCAAAAGGCAGTCTCAGGCAGTGACGTTTGCTATGGAAATACAGTCGTGGAGTGGAGTGCAGCACAGGCCTGGATCCCAGAGGAAACTTTTGATGTTGACTTGATAGTTACAAGGATTTGGAAATCACCTAACGAGAATGTGGGGTAGGGTGTTACTGTCTCACTCACTCATTAAACCTGCACCTGGTGCATTTCTGTGCAGCAAACAGCCACATGCAGGACTGACGCCTCCGGAAATAAATGGCCTGAGGAAGCCAAGTGTCTGGAGAGAAGGGCAAATCCCATGCCCAGGGTGAACTCTTGCAGATCGCAAAATTGTACAGTAGTACCCTCCCCTATAAGCCTCAGCCCAGCACATTTGGCCATCTGTTGGCTGCAGATGAGAGCTTTGCCAAAGCTGGTGGGCCAGCTCCTGCTCACCGGGTTAAGTTCTTCTGCTAGTGCTGCCCACAGATGCTGTTGGGCTACAAAAATGCAGTGTGCTCCAAAAATGCAAACAAGTCGGACATCTAACTAGAGAATATGGTCACAGTGGAATTATAGTTCTGAAGACCCATTTCTCTAAGAACTAGGGAATAATAGAGCCCAAAAAAACCCACAAAAATCCAATAAATACTGGCCATAGCTTCAGAGAAACCTGCACAGAAGAGTGACGTCTTTGGACAGGGATCATCTCTTATTTTTGTCTCTTACTTTCTTTTGGCTAAGAGTGGCATCTCTTACTCTTAGTAAGTACCTGATTTGTCCTTACTGCATTTCGTGCTACTAAATAGCTTTGTTGAGCCAGGAGATGGCACAGAAGCCCTGATCTCTTGCAGGGCCTCTAAGACATCACATCAGCTGTATCAGGAATTGTATGTAGCATCCAAGGGGAAAAGATTAAACCGCTATACTTGAGAAAAAAATTAAGAAAAAGTTTCAGACCCAGCGGGAAGAGTTTCTGAGGCTGAGAACCATGTGTTGGATATCCTTCAACACTGAAGGAATGTTAAACTTAGGAGAGACATGCAACATCAGATAACACCAGTGACGCATCCAGATCATTAGCCTGTCTGTGGCCACAAACAGGTGGTGCCAGAGCAAAGGGCGAGAACACCTCTATCTGGTAATTGCATGTCGGGTGAAAGTGTTGATGGTCTCCTTATCAAGAGCCAAGGTTTCTAGGAACACATTCTTCTGGGATGAACACAGCATTGCCTCATTGAAACAAAAAAAAAGGGGGAAGGATGTGCCACCAAATTGTAAGGGTAAACACCAGGGCAATGTCTCCATGTGCATGTGTTTACTGCTGACGAGTTGATATTCCATTAAAGCCAGATTTAAGCCCTGAACACACCAGACACATGAGTAACCTTGCACAAATCTGGAGTTAAGAGGCTACCTTGTTTGTTGCATAATTAGCAGCTAACGCTTAGGCAGATTCATTACAGCTGCAGCAGTTCTGCAGCACTTACTCGCCCAGACAGAGCACAATATGAAGCTGATAATTTCAGCAGTTAGAGGTCTCTAGCAATACAGGAAAGGGCCAAAATGGATGGTGGCAAATAGTGGGGGAAAGGTCATGAGAAAAAAAATGAGGGAAGTAAATTGTATTAGCAGAAAAATAGGGCATGACCCTACCATTTGGCAAAGTTACAGAAATGTTAACCTTTGGAAATGCTATTAGTTCATTGCTGTTGGAAAGTTGGCTAGAAAGGCAACACTCAGGACTGACTCAGTTCTAGGGTTTCTGCTGCGCTAAGCACAGTAACACATGAACACACCTCCCCTCTCGGAGGCACGCTCGTAAGGAACAGTCACTAAATACTGTGTTATTCCTAATATTTTGCTACCCTAGGCAACCAACCACCAAGTCTGCTCGGCATGACACAGCCTGGAAGAACTAGATAGTCTAGAATCAATTTGCTACTCCAGTTGAGTTTGATTTTACGATCTTAACACTTGTCATTTTGGGAAGGAACAAAACATTCACTGTTCCCAGGGTATGTAATGCTACTGGGAAGCCATAAATTTTAATTCAGTGCTTTATTTCCCTCGTGAAGAGATGTTGTTCACATGTGCTGTCACAGTTGGGGGTTCCTCTTTTTTTTTCCTTTTGGTTGCTTGTCCCTTCATTAAGTTGGAACACACTCAGAAGCACGACAGCTTTTGTTTCTATCAATGATGGATGTTAAGTGAGAGTTTTGGTCTGGTTTCCTTGGACCAGGAATTGTTTCGCATGACTTTTTCTGCTGGATGAGCTGGCACTCTTTACTCCTCCTGGCTTCTTCTCCAAGCTCTGCCAATCACTATTTTTCTTCCTTCGGCATCCAGCTTGAATTTGAAGTGGCAGGAAATAGAGATTGATGGTTTTATTCTTTGGAGGAAAGGAATCAATTCAGAGTGCATGCTGGTGCCCAAAAGAGACTTAGGGAAGAGAAGTGCCCTGAAAGTTTATCCAAGGGTATTTCAGGTCTTGACAGTGGAAACAGAAAACTTATTAAAAATATTTGTATCTTTTATTTAAATTAATATTTTAATTTATTGGAAAACCATACTCCTATAGAGTTTTCTGTAAGATATATTGCTTCATATTTGGGGAAAAAAATACCCGGATGTCTAAAGGCTCAGAGAAAATATCTGCTTTTCATTCCTTCCCCTTGTATTTTCCACTTGAAAAAATTTTACCATGACAAAAACTGAAGGTACATACAGAAAAACATCCAGTTAATTGAAGGGTGCCTACTGCAGTCTATGAAAGAAGATACGTGATATCCTAAAGGAAAGAAACTTTAATGATAGCAATCAAAGTTCAAAGGGGAATCTTTTAAGGGTTTTCTATAATTTTATGTTATGGGATAAAAGTATATCCTGTCTGTGAGGTCAGAATCCCTGCTTAGCTCCCGTTTGAGAAGGAGACTCAAACTTCAGTCAGGAGGTTGGCTGAAGCTTTTCATATTTTTCAATACTCAGTGGTCTTAACATTTTGAGGACTGAAAAGGAGGAAACAGATACTGCAACTTGTATGTTTTTCTCCAAGTTTAGGTCCCCATAGACTAATTTATATTCTTGAAAATATGCAAATTAATTTTACAAATGGATCTGGATAAGAATCAATTTTTAATGGTCATCAATTTAATGACCTTGCAGATAGAAGAGGTCACCTCTCTTGTTTCTTAATAAAATCTGAAATCTAGCTGACATGTGGAGTTCACTGTTTTCAATGGTGAAAGGGAAGTTGTTATTTTTGGTAGGTTTTTTGTTCCCATCCCTGAAGACCACATGAAACCTGGCTACTGTCCTGGGACTTCTAGTTCAAGTTATTGTCTTTATAGTCCCTGGAGTTAACCTAATAGCCTGGGATCTTGTCTGTAGAAAACATTTGGGGAAAAATGAATTTATGTTGTATTTCCTGCATATTTTTGATAGCTGCTTGGCCAGACTAACAGCATCCCTCCTTGCACTATGGGACAGTAATCTTTCAGCTTTTGATGGCCTTTTACAGAAGGAAATCGGAATAAAAAGTACACAATATTTCAAAATGAAGGGATTTACTCAGAGTAGGACCAAAGAGGAATTTAAAACTCAGCTACAGCATAAACGTGGCCCTTCCCTCTTCTGTGGTCTCTAGTACAGTTCAACAGTAAAGTTGTCAAAAAATAAACTATTCCACGCCAAACAATAGTAGGACAATAAGTAGGAACTCATGGGGGGAATTCAGCAGAGGACCTCATGGAAGGATTTGATGAGAACCAGAGTGGGGGCTGCAGACCTAAACGCCCCATGGGCTGAGGTCCCCTTTGGGGTGCTGCCCAGCCGCACGCTGCTGGTTTGAAATACTTAGATCTTCCAACCCAAGCATTTTAACTACTGAAAGAGATCTATTACTTGAGACACATGCTAATGTATCTGACTCTTCATTTGATGTGTTTTAATGTACACTTTAAAGCGTATATGCTGTAGCGTGTATGCTATGGAAAATAATCTCAAAGCTACAGCATTACAATAAAAAAACTGAAGTGCTCTAAAATCATAAGAAATTAAATAGAAAAAAATCAAAACAGCAAATGGATGACTGCTACTGTTTACACAGGAGACTCCAAGAATCGGGCTTAGTGCCCATCCAGAGAAACAGCCAAAAGTTTGTATCACTGGCGGCACGTGCATCAGTTTCCTTGCTGTCCTGTTCGAGTACAGGTCTTGGGAAAAAAACTACAGGTGGGAACTGAATCCACCTTTCTAGCCCTGGCAGGGATGGATGCCTGAGGCACTGCAGGCAGGCCAGAAGACAGTACTTGGGGCATCTTTCTGCTTTGTTTAAAAAGGTGAATGACAGACCATCTTCCCCAAACATTATCTTGCTGCAGTATGCTTTTATGTTTTATATCACAGGGAGGCCTTTCCTAGGACTTCCATTGTTCTGATGTGATCTATTTTACTGCATCTGCAACATAATTTCAACAGGCTACAAGGACACCTTCCACTAAGAAAAAGGAACTGAACTTGAGGCATTTTTACAAGTTAAAATATAGAATAATATTAAAATTACCTTTCTAAATAAAGAGAAAACTCAAGTTTCAAACCATAGTCCTTTTACCAGGAGAGATTAAAAACACCTCCAGCTTTGGAGGTTTTGATTTTAAAGCTGCATCAAGCCTCTTCTGCTCCTCAGGCAATCAAAGAAAATTATTTGCTCCAAGGGAAGAAGCGATTTAAATGTACGTTCACAAGGAAGCCTCTTACCATGTGCGTCACGTGTGTTTGCCCATGTGCAAGCACTTGCACAGGAACATCATGTAACATTGGTGAGCTCTAGCTTTACACCAGCACATTGTACAACAAAAAGGGGTTAATTGCATATGATGTGAGAAACAAGCCATCAGGCAGGGAATTGCTATTTTCTGGATATTTCTGCGTTTGTCGGACAACTTAAAAAGGAGTAAAACTAGCCTTCTGCACATCTACTAACTTAAGAAAGGAAAGTTGTTCTTTTTTTCCTTTCTTTTGTTTTTTTTTTTTTTTTTTGGCAAATGAACCCAGAACGCTGGGATCAGGATCTCCGAGCTATTTGTCAGACTCGCCCTTCCTTCTCCAACATCAAAGGACTCCAGAGCTTCACCATCAGCACAGGAAGGATGGGCTTCCATAGCTTTTGACAGAGGGTGCTGTCATGTTGCTCCAGGAGCAATTTCTACAGAGGGTATCTTCCCATGCTCCAGCACCTGTCTCAGCTCGTGGCTGCTGGGTATGCGCTCCCAGGTTGGGCACTGCCCTGGAAACCTCTGCACTCCCCCCGCCAGGTTTGGGGACACTTTAGGGGCTACAGAAGTCTGTAGTCTTGGACTTGCCACTTTAGAAGTTGTGCCACTGTGTGCTACCTATAGGCATAAAAGTAAGTTCTTAAAGACACTAATAGAAACTACAGCTAATATTTTAAAAAAGAATTTACTCTAATGCTTACAGATCATTAACGCCTCAAAATACAGTAGCTCAGTGAAAGTCTTAAAAGGACTAATGGAAACTACAATTAATTCTCTTTTAAGACTTTCCCCGGACTACTGTTTTATTGATGTACTAATGTTTATTTTCATCTACTTCTCTTTGAAAAAAAATATGGTTACAGTTCTTAGTCAATTTCATACGTTTTTGTGATTTCATTTGGAACCCCCTTGATATATTTGCCAACTAACTCACAAGAATTATTGCATTGTAAAAATATTCAGAAAACCTGGATGCAATTGATTCCTGTAAGACACTTTGTCTTACAGGAAAATAAATTATCTATTGTTAACCCTTTAATCCCTGCTGGCCTGTATCACAACCACTTCCACAAAAATTAAAAATCACTGCATTAAGCAACTGCCAGTCTGGAAAGTGTATTTTTAATTGCAGACTTACAATTTGTTCTTCTGTGCACATACTCTGGATTTTTTGGAGTGCTAAGGAGAAGTAACAGACTCTGACACCTGTGGTCCCTCTTTCTGACCCAGCCCAACACATTCTTAGCAACTGGCTTTGCCCATGGGTGAAGCTGCCTTGGGTGACACCTGCTACAATGCAGGTAAGATTTTTTCATAAGTACATGTGTGATATTTATAATTAATTACAACTGTAGACACATAGGATTCATCACTAGAGCCACAGTTAGAACAACTGGGGTGTCTCAAGGGGAGAGGAGGAGGAGGTGGCTTATTTCTGAGTGGCATTTAAACTCTTTTTTGAGTGACTAAGCTCTAAACTCAGGTTTTGCTTGTCCAAATTTGCTTTCACTTCATCCTTTTGCTAAAAACAAAAAAAAAAACCAAACAAGAAACAAACAAACAAACAAAAAACAACAACAAAAAAAAGGAAAGAGCCTTTTTTATATTACTCAATGTGGAAAAAAAAAAAAGAACAAAACCAGAAATTATGAGAAGTGATGTGTGAGAGTGAGCCCTGACAGGCACACAGGTTTACAGATGCATGAGCTCTCCCATCCATCACAACCATCATATTCTTTTTAAAAGCAAACATTTTCTGGGCTAAGAAACAGGATGCTGAGAGAAGGACTGAGCTGAAACAAAGAGCCTTTCTCATCCTGGCTATTTGTTTGATCTTCTTGAGATGAAATGAAATATTGAATTGCACCATCCTTTCTAGAAATTACAGCAAATCCTCACATATTTGGATCATGAAATTTGAGCTGCTCTCTTCCTTCAGATGGCTTTTTCATTCTCTGCTTTGCTCTTGCTGTGTCCTGGATGTCTTTTTGATTTCTGTTTCTTAAGAATGGGGCTTAGCTGTGCAAGGCTGTCAGATTAGCAGCACTGCTGTAAGGCCATGATGAAAAGACAGCTAAAATGTGTCAAGCAAGCTGATGCTGGTACATGTTATTCACATCTTGGAGTGTCTAAAAAAAAAAAAAAAAATCATTTTGTGTAGGCATTTTTCCTACTATAGAAGAAACTGTATTTCTTTAAGAAGAGACCCAATACAGTAAGTGAAAGCTATGTTTTGTTTATTCTGTTGTCACCCCATCTACTTTGCAAACTACCTTGAACACATTAGTTTTATTTTGTCCAGGGTCAAGCACGCTCTGACTTTCAAAGCTGCCATGAAATGGTTTCAGCCCATCTCCTCTGTCCTTTCCCAGAGTTCTCATTACTCAGTACAAGTTTACTTGATCTTCCAGGTATTTCATGAGACCAGTGTTCGCAAAGAAGAATTTTGGTACAGCTGAGTTGAATTTGCAAGAGGTAAACTGTGGGTGCTATTTAGATTATTGACTTCTGGGAGGAGCATTTAGAAGCATGGGACTTTGGGGGCTTTGGGTGGGGGGTTTCTGCATGTTGAATTTTTGGAAAATAAAACAATGCTACTGCTTTTCTGCTTTTCTCAGTCTTAGCGCTTCAGAAACCTGCCTTTGGTAGTTTACTCCCCTGAGCTCTGTTCCTACTACCTACCTCACATGAATGGATCAGGTTTGACATATCTGGCTCTTCCAGATTTAGAGCACAGAAAGAAAACTGTCATGCTGCATTTGACTACCCTCTGTCTGCATGTGCCATGATCCCCCAAGGCTTCCACCACTATTGAGTGGTCTGTCACCCTGCCAATTATTTTCCCAGACTTGTTTCAACAACCCCAGCTGCCTTTCTGCCAGGTAACTTCTTCCATTACTTACACACTGCTAAACAAACCAATTGCCCTGAACGTCTTTAACAAACACACAACAATCTGGCCACAGTCCCACCTCACTTCATTCCACAGAGTAATCACGACCATCCTCTGCAACCTCATTTTCTGGATTTGCAATGGTAAAGAATGCATATCTCAGAGCTACGAGACCCCTAGCTTGCTGGGTCCATTAGTCACTGTGCCTGTCTTAACATAGTGGGCACCTACCATGTAAGTCGTGGTTCACGCTGGGACTCTTTGCCAGGTGAGTCTCAAGCACAGCATTTACTCAGCTGTTCTGAGGGAGCTGTAGGAAGAGCTACAGGAGCAGCACGTTAGCATTCGAGCTCTTCACAGTGCTACAGATAATGCCAGAAATGCCTTCTGTGCTTCATTTCAGCTTCCAAAAGCTCATGCCAAGCAAGGAACAAGAGCTAAGGGTTTGTGCTGGCATCCATTTTGAGAAGGTTATCTGGAGAACAGCAAGGGAGCCAGAGAGCTTGCGAGACCCTCTTTCACTGGGTGAGAGCTTCCTAGGTTCCCAAAAATGCTCATCTTTCAGAGCCCACAGGAGCTGATCCAGATGCTCTGAGGTAGTTAACCAACAGGTAGTAACTGCAGTAAGATACAGCCCCAAAACAGATGTGTGCTGCATTTACCCGATTCAACATGATGAACACAGACATACTGTCCAGCTGATGCACAGATAACACAGGTTTAATTATCCACAGTTTGATTATCCGGTGTTGACACGGTTTTTATGACTAAGTAACTCATGAAATGCTCAGAATCTGGAAGTCCCAACCACAGATAAAAATTTCCTTGCAGCTACATAAAGTCACAGTATTCTTCTGACAAACTTTGGCTGAGAGTTTTGAGCATTTTTAACTTATCGAGCTTGCAGTGCATTTTACAAGGAGAGTGAAGTCTTAAGGCATAAATCATTGACTTAAAGGAAAACAACTGTGTAACAATATTACAAGATACACAGAACAGGATGCACTTGGATTCCAGTTTCTGTTCATTAGCTCACCAGAGACAAGGATCATAAATCAGAAATAGAGAATGGAAATCAAAGAAAAGTAACAGGAAGTGTCAAAATGAAAACCTGGCAGAAATTACCAATAGGAGGAAAAGAAAAAAGACTCCAGATGTTTTTAAAAAAAATAAAAACCTGGGAAA
Organism: Buteo buteo; assembly: GCF_964188355.1. Taxonomy (NCBI): domain Eukaryota; kingdom Metazoa; phylum Chordata; class Aves; order Accipitriformes; family Accipitridae; genus Buteo; species Buteo buteo. The sequence goes on along the minus strand of NC_134173.1, from coordinate 54,246,193 downwards.
GATTCAGTGAACAAAAGATCCGCAAGCAGAAAAGAAAAAATGATAGCTTGGGTGGGGGGCTTCTCCTCTTTCTTTCTCACATACAAGCCAGGTCTAGGGAAGCAAGAAAATATGTATCTACTAAGAAGATGAGGGAGGCGAGGGGGGAAAAAGCCATATAAACATCACCTCCCTTCCTTTCTTCCCATGAAGCACAGCTCTGGAAACTCTGATCCTAGAAATATTTCAGTCGGGCTTACAATTCAAAAGGTTCATTAAATACAGGATTATTACCACAAGAGAACTTGATCACAGCGGCCAGGCTGTAATGTTCAAGGGGCTCCTTATTCACACATACCTACAGCCTGCAGCGCTCACAGTCACACAGCGAGGAGCGTGTGAATCCCAGCCCTGCGCAGCACCAAGCTTTTTCCTCTGGGGCCATCTGCCGGCTTTCGCACAGACGCGTCTCAGGACATTTCTGGGGCGATGATTGCTTTATCAGGTGCATCGAAGGTGAGCGATGCTGGAGCCATTCTGCATGATTTCTCATGGAGCTGCAGTCCAAGCTGCGCTGGAGGCTGCATCTTTCCGTCCGACATGCCGCTGTAACTCCAACTAGCTCATAATTTTTAAATTAGTCTTCTGAAGACTTAAAAAAAAAAAAAAAAAAATCCTGCCCCACTTCCAATACTTCCCTTACCATCAGAGATGTTCTCCCCCCGTCCCCACATGTGTGCCATATTTAATCCAACAACGGCCCTAAATTTTAATAATTGTGGGGGTAAGGTACTCAATCCTTCCTCCAACAAACAACTCCAGCCAACATTAATCTATTCGTCTAAGACTTTGTCAAACAAAACCGTGAATGAGGGAATTAATTTGCAGACTGATACTTACAAAGACAAAGTCATTAACTGATCCATATTTAATTTCTTAAAGAATCAAGCTTAGTCAATAGACTCCTGAATCAAGAATAGATTACATTTTTATTTATACATGATCATTTCAGGGTAATTTTACCAACTGGCATATATTTGTATCATGCTACTACTAAACTACAGTGTATTATTGTAAACTTGTTTTCAAGCTGCTTAACTCAAGAAAGGCTAGAAGCTTAAGGCTATTGTTAAAAAAAACAACAATAAAACACCAAAACCAACCAAACAACCCACACCACCCTAGTCAAATCAAACACCTTTCTCCCCTCACCGCTCCAGCATACTTTACAAGTTTTATGACTGTTTGAACAACATTCATAAACCGTACTGCAACATGAAAAAACCTTAAATCCTAGCACATTCCATACAAAAATAATCTCATGTTTTAAGGAACCAAAATATCCCCTATTATTAACAGAAAATGTATGCTGACACACCAACAGCAATTTGCATCTGAAAGGCTTATTACCTTTCAAAAAATAAGAGTTTTCTCTCCCAAACTAGAGAGACTGATGCGCTTTCCAATTTTAAGAGCTCCAGTTGCTATAATTCAAGATTATATAGCCAGGCTATATTTTATTTGCATTTCATTTGATTATATAGCCAGGCTATATTTTATTTGCATTTCATTTAAGCATAGAGCTTTTCCACCACAGTAAGTACTCTTCTGATTCCTAGGCTAGGTTTCTCTACTTAGCTCTGTTCCACTGCAGCCACATGTATTCAGACACAAGAAATGAGGAAAAGCCACTTGCTATACACACTAGTCCAGATCACATGCAGTTTCATGTGAAAGTGCACTGGAAGGTTACAGTTCATCTGACCAAAAGATTTCTAAAAGGAAATTATTTTCTGTGTATTGTTATAGCATCCACTGCTCTGAGGTGAAAGATGAACAATATGCTTCTTTAGAGATAAAGAAGATCATGATAATGGATGCGTTACTGTTAGAAATCCTTAGCAATGCAGACATCAAAAGTAATACTAGGTCTGTTTATGCATTAGTTATTTTCATGAATAATGCTACAAAGCTTTTTATTTATTTCATAATCTTCAAGACGTTGTTGGGGCTCAGAATCACCTCAAATTTCAGACATATCAGAAAGGCCACAGAAGACAAAACAGACATTCTTTGGTTTTGGCATTCTACTGCATTGCAATGATACTTAAACCTCAATATTAAGTCTTGCAAATCTGTACTGTAAAGATGCTGGAGTTCTTAACAAAACAAGCCCTTTTTTATCTGCTGGCTGTTTGTGTAACATATAAAGTAACCCTGTCAAGCTAACAAAACCCAGTGCTTCTCCACAGCCCGCAGCCAATGAAAAATCCCCTCGAGTAACATATCCCAAGAGAGTTCTGGAGCAGTGGGAAGTAACATCTGGGAGAGCGTCTGACCAAAGACCAAGAATGAGGTCTTCATGCTCCTCAGTTATTTCTTTATCTGGAATGCTTGGAGGGTCACCTTCTAGAGCCTTCGTGTTATCCTTTTTCTTCTTCTTCTTCTCCTCTTTTAGCTTCTGTACCTTGTGCTTGAATATATCACGATGTTTGGGTTCTTGAGGACCACAGAAGAGTTTGTCTTTGCTTAGATGCAGCAAGTCATCTTCTGTTGGGATGCAAATCATGGCATGTAATTCAGGGTTCCCTTTTCTCAAGAGGGACAAGTTGACCCATACAAGAGCCCTTGGATAGCTCATCAAAATTGGCAAAAACATGTCTTCAGTCATATCCTTCTGTCCCAGTCGAGAAACAAGGCGGACTCGCCTGTCTCTTCCAGCAGTGGGATAGCACCAGGCTGATAACTGCATTAGTAGTTTCTCGCTCCTATTAAGTTTTTAAAATAAACATCAAGGATAGTTGTTAACAAGTAGTACAACAGAAATCCAGCACCCTGCATATTTGCAAAAGCATAATTAAAAAAAGCCCTGGGACTTTCTGTAACCTTCCAAGCTGGTATTTGTATTACTCTTAGCACAAAAAGAACGTGGGTGAGTGGAATTCATATGTGAGGCTATTTCTTCAGAAGGAGACATTACTTGTTAAAACCCCCAAAACTTGTTAAAACACAAATGCTCTAAGGCCTTCAGTGACATTAATGCAGTCCAGAACTGCCAACATTTTCTTCCCCTGATAACTACACAAAAATGAAAGACCTGCATTCAGGCACTTTCCAAACACTGTTGCTGCCCTCATGCGTTGCATTGGAATGCAGGGGATTCTCTATTTTCTTTATAGACCTTTACTAAGTAGTACAAGAACCACCTGTGGTGATGTATTAGAAAAGAGAATGCAAGCTCATTTACATAGCAACAGCTTCAAAATCACAAACATGAGCCTCTAAAAGCTCCATCTGCCTGGAAGCAGACAGAATATGCCAACTCCAAGAACACACTAAACTCAAGAGTGTTAAAATTTAAAATAATTTAAGAAATTTACTTCATCCAGTCACCAAGTTTGCTGGGGAAAAGCAGAAGGACTTCCACTCAACAGCAAATTCTGATCCACAACAAAACTATTTAATCTCCTCACTGTATTTGGATCAAATAATTTTCTCATCTAAATAATCGCACCTGAGGTCTTTCCCAATTCAGTAATTCCCAATAAAGAAATAACACCTCACACACGTATATCATTTTGACATACCTGAGAACAATGAAGTCATTTGTTGTCATAGTTTCATCTCTCTCACCAAAGTCTTGGGTGTCTGTAACATCCTCTGTCTTTAGGGCACCTTCAGAGCTTGTTATTTCCATGGTCTCCTCTGCCTCACCAGTCTTGGGGGAAGCTTCTTTGACCACTTCTTCCTTGGGGTAACAAAAGCTATGCCCTTCAGTTGCACAGCGCTCACGGTGTGGGGAAGAAGGTATAAATTCTCCTGAAGCTTTCATTCTTACTTCCCAGTTCTTTGTCAGCTGCCCCCAAGGACAGACGAAAGGGGACAGAGTGCCCAGCTTGACATAATTTGCCCTTTTTGCAGGTGGACGTCTAAATGATAAATCAAGTAGGTAAGAATATTTGTTTCCTGGACCCTTATTCAGTCCCTAGCACTTCAAAAGGCTGTCTACTTTGTCCTGCTGGCCTAATAACGTTTTCTATTTTAAAAACCAAGTATTTAGAACAGCAAGTTAACTGTGCATTCCCTTTGTAATCTCATTGAACAAGAATTTTATAGTTATACTTCTAGACAACGCTGCTGTATTTCTGACCACCATATCCTTTCAGCTATGCTGGATATTTCTATCTCCTGTTACTGACATCACCACCTTTTCCTCTAAACTTCTCCTACTTTGCCCTCCTAACAGGAAGGGGAACAGACACCAGTTGGTGCAGAGGACACTTCCGGTTACTCCATACTCATGGTTACAAATTCTGTGTTTATTGTAGTGAAAATGAAGGCAAACTTCAGAATACCTGGTATTTAAAAAGTGAGCACTGAAATATACCTCTTCATTCATTTTATTCTTTAACACTTATTACATACTTTGATGTTCTGCCTTTGCCTTCTCCCACCTCCTCCCTCATTTGCTGCTAAGGGAGCTTGAAACAGCTTTGTTTATTTTATTGTTATGCAGCCTTGTTATAGCCTTATAACTGAGCATATCTCTGGGAATAGAAGGTTTTAGTTGATTTATATGCCCTGTTAAGCAGAGCTTTTCTGTTAAATATATCTAGGATTCTTTTCTTTTTTATAACACTAGTGAAAGATCTCAATAAAGTCCAAGTCTAAATGAACACAACAGATAATTAAGGGAATATTTTAAGCAGTATTCATTTTTTTCATTCTTGCAATCAATTTTTAAGTTAATATTACCGTTTGAATTTTTCAAGAAGACTGGTTTCCAGTTCTTTGGCAAACTGCATTCCTGCCTGGCAGTCTGGGAAATCATTTGGAGTGTGAGGTGTTCTTTGATATTCAGAATGTTTTAAAGCCTCTTGCAAGCCACCAACTCGTACACCTCGATATATCTGTTATAAAAACCAAAACCCAAAAAAGCAATGTTTGTACTGATTCCAGGCTCCTAACGGAAACGAAATATTAATGCTCCAGAAGCTACTGCCTTAGAAAATGGGAAGTCTGTCACTTTAGCTTTCAAAAAAATAAACTTAAGCATGGTTTTCACAGTTCTAGATGCTCATTTCAACAAAAATCTTAGTCATGCTCTTTAAATTTAATTCTGAAAAGCTATCAAAAAAACTGAAGAGAATTTCACAGGTTCTGACCTTGTATGTTGCCAGCAATGTTGTATTACTTCGACAAAGTCACTGCCCAATTTATTTTAACTATACAATAGGTATCACTACAATTAATCCCCCTGCACATTCAAAAGCATAAATTCAACTGTGGACATTAAAACTGCCATTTGAACATTCAAAGCAGAACGCTCCAAACAGCACCACAGGAGTATTCAAGCTTAATTCAAACTTTGTGTTTCAAGCTTTCTCTCAAATCAGAGGCAACCAATTTGTTGACAGAGCAGTGGAGATAGCCAAGCTGGAAATGGATTAGCAGCAGGCATGAAATGATTTCTCTTTAGAAGCATATGCCTGTCAAAACACAAAACCAAAGAGCTATAGGCATCAGCTTTCCCTCCTTACTCCCCACTCTGATTCCCTGCTTTAGAGTGTCATGTGGGCACAGTTATACCCAACAGAAGACATGGATAGCTACTGTTTATTTCTAAGATTTTAAGACCAAGCCTCTGTCATGAACCAGTTCATACACCCTCATTTAAAGTGGGATTTTGATCCTATAATTGTGAATTGGTTACACAATGTGAAGTATACTCTCTGAAATTGATTATTTTGAACCAAATTATATAATTTTTCATATTTACTTGCAATTTGTGATGAAAGTCACTTACAAAAGGAATCCAGAAAGCCATGCCCCAGCCCTTTGGGAGATAGATATCCCAGCCACTCCCCCATCCTGGTCGATCTTCTCCAGCCATTTTCCCTGGCTGCTGCACCAACAGTATGGGAATCTTAGATTCACAAGGACCCAAATCAAGGTGTGATCCAGGTACCAGTAATTGAGCTCTCATATGGTTTAAATCCTGAGAAGGAGGAGACATTTCCCAAAGTTAGTAACCATTTTTCCCTCTTCCAGATACCCATCCAAGATACAGAGAGGAGGTGAGCTTATAACTAGGAAAAATACACTAGTAATATGCTACATATTTGAACTGACCTTCATTGAGGCATGAAAAATGTTTTTAGAAAAAAGTACTAAGCACCCTTTTTCTCCCCTTCTTACTTCCATGACCTTGATGGAGAGCAGGTACTGAAACTCAGAGCAAAAATGTACAGCACAGATGAAGGAGGAAAAACAAGTATTGCAACTTGATATTTATAGATTTGTGCACCAGACTAGACTGAATAGCTGCTTTCAGACAGTCTGTCAATACATGGAGCAAATCTGAAATACATCCAGGGAGATGGGAAGAACATTTGGTCATGAAACACTTTCACACAAAGCATGCTGGCACCAAGGCTTTGTCAATCACCAGTTGTTATATTTCATTGTACCACATTAAGAATACATTTATAAAAAAATAGACCATCAGACTGCCTCTTTACATGTCCTTTCTGCATCAGCTGTTTTATACGGTAAACATTACGTTTTATGACAGCATGAAGAACGCTGTCATGTACAAAAAGACTGTGCTAATAACTGTTATGTGCTAGTGTAATATTTTGTAAGTACTCCGCTTTTTTACACTATGTCAGCCAGTTTGAAAGAGCACAAAACTAATTTTCATAAAAAGAGTATTTTCATTAGAGAGATGTTTCTGCCATACAAATATTTTCTCTTTTTGATTACAATGATGCCGAAAGTTCATCACCTCTTGTGACTAAATCACCTTTTTACCCATGCATTTTATGGTTTGCTCCTCCATTGCCAATGGAAGTATCAAGATAGGAGATTTCAAACCTGTAATGGCACATTTAAAGCTCTCTAGATATTCACAGGTTATTGCCCAGAACGCCCACAACACGGTGGGCTGCAGTTCAGAACCAGAGGGATTTATTTCCTTCCAACTTCCACACATCTTTTGTCAGGAGAATCGTCCTGGCTATGACTGAGAAGTGAATGGCCAGCACTCCTCTGTGCCACTTCATCCCTTTTATCTGCTGCACATGAGTCAAGGTGATGTAGGAAAATCCAACACCAAACCTTTCTGATAAATAAACCTACAACTATTTAGTCTGTAGACAATCCAATAAAGCTTCCTTTTAACTGAATCATGAACAATGGTTGTGCAAGAACATTACACAAAGGCTACAAAATAAACACTTCAACTCAGCAGCTAGATACTATGACATTAGGAAACTACTGCTCTTGGATTTATACAAGTTTCAAGAGTCTTGCTATATGGACTTTATAGACCATTAGACATTTTCTCCATGGCAATCCACCTTCTTAGTTACCTGCTCCGAGATTTTATTTTCGGTGACGTTCTTGCAAATATCCTGGTCCCAGATAAAGCTGTGTGCACAGTCTACAGGTACACCCTCCAGGTACAGCTGCCTAACTTTATCATTATCTACAAAAGAAGAGAACCTTCAAACAAAATCAAAACAATTCTTGTGGCTCAAGTGTCAAATTACCAAAACCACTCCACTGTCATAAGTACAATGAGCAGACAACTAAGGAAACAGACTATTAGAAGCTTAACGAACATCATTGCTTCTGGAATATCTTACTATCGCATGTTTTTCCAAATACAAAATATGAAGTAAACTGTTAGTTTTAGAAGCATTAACCCGGCATTCTCTTACAGGCATTTCTTATTACAAATGACATCACCTTTGTCAATGTAAGTTACATCTTCAGCATGCCACCTTTAATATTCTGGAATTTGACCTTTCAGGCAGAGTGTGAAGCTCAACAGGTTTGGTGAAAATCAGAAAGAGCAACATTACAAAGCCTGAAATAAGTCCACCTAAGTAAACTTGTAAGAGAAGTGAGGCTGACCTTTAAGAAATGTACATATAAGAAATATTTTTATGGATATGACTAGCATGCAACTACTTATTTAGCACTAGCTTCCCACTCTGGATCTTTTCAGGCTCTGCACTTCAAGGAAGGGACTATTCTTTGCTTATGCACAGACCAACAGTTGTATGCATTTCTGAAGATAAATAACACTTCTATCTTTAAAACTGGTTGTTGAAGTATTAAATAACCTAACTCTTCTTCAGCTTTGCAATCTAACCAAAGCAGAGAAAATGTATACCTACCTTTAGTGCTCTATGGATTAAAAGCCTTCAGTGTACATTATGTAATGCATGCTGACCCATATTTTAAGTAAAATAATTCTTACCAATAAAATGAACTTATTAATAGTTCTGTGATTAAAACTTATAGGGACTGCTGCTCATTTTGTCATCTACAAGGGATTATATATTAAAGGAACATAAGGTGTTGGGGTTTGTTTTGTTTTTTAAATCACTTAGTATTTCAAAAGAAATTCAGCTAATTTTTCCAGTTAATGTTGACAAAGACTTTGAGCACAGAAGATATTGATCATTCAGTGGTACTAACAATACAATAGGTACTGCCAAACATAATTGCAATAATGATTTATTTAAAATCTATAATCTTTAAGATGTCCATGCTACCAAGAGTTGCAAAATCCTTCGAAAGAAATATTAAATACAGCAGCATTCCTGACAGTTTGATGGTGTTATTAAGCTGATACTTGCTATGCATTCTTGCTGATGAGTTACATTTACATGAGAGGAAGAAATACTAAAGAAATTATCAGATTATGGTGGCATTCCTTCAAATTAAGAACGATACAACTGAAAAGGAAATCCTTGCCAATTCCCTGCCAACTAAACCAGAATAATTCCTTCTCAGACTAAAAATTAAGGACAGGAACCTGAGCATGAACCTAAAAGGAGCTCAACACTCCTAGAGGCAAGGCACAAAACCGTGTGTAGGGGTGGTGAGGAATTCCTTCCTGACTCTTACAGATAACCAAGGGGGAAGGGCACATAATTACAAGCAAACCTAAGATAAGGAAAGTGACTTTTCCATCTTCTGTACAGAAAGCATTCGTGAACACCAGAATCTCTTCATGTTAAATTATTTAAACATGTTCTAGTTTCTTCAACTGTAAATTATTCACTGTAACTTTGTCTGAATTTTTTTTACCACTTCTTTTTATTACTACAGTTCAGGCAGTCTATCCTTGCCATATTCTTGGAGTTCTTTACAATTCCTATATTCTATAATGGCATGAATATGTTTTTTTCCACTTTAGAAAGCCCTTTTAAGTCAGTCTCTTTCCATGACCACAGTCCATCCAATATCCTCCTCACCACCCTAAAATATCCTTCTCTGACTTAGTACATTCTTTCTCGTTGATCCCCACTGAACTTGGAGAATTTAATCTCTCTACTAAGCATACTATAATTCAAATCATAATCCCAAATCCTCACACCAGTTCTCTTATTTCTTACCTCTCTCCTGTTTTCTTCAGTCCACATTTTAAGATTGCTGGGGAAATAACCCTACTGATGAATAAGTTGCTGATGATAGTAGAAGTAAGACATTAGAGCTAGTAGGAAATAGGGAGTTGTATTACTAAGCACACTAAGCTCAGAGACAATCAGCACATTATCTCCTTCTGCTGGTGTCAGGGGTTGGTGCTTAGACAATAAAGGCAGATAGAGGAAGGTTTTGTTCCATTTCAAGCTGTTCTGATTAGCGTAGCTGATTATCTTAACAGTCTTAGAAGACAGGCCTAAGAGCAAGAGTTCTAACTGAAATTTTTCCTTCCCTCTGTGAGGAAATAGCAGTAAAAGCAAAAATATAAGCACTGCTAGGGAGCAGTTTCAGAGCCATACGTATGCAGGGGTGCATGGTACCTGGACAACTGATGCCAGATACCTAAACCTCTGCAAGCAGTGCATTTACAGGCAAGGACTCAGGCTCTGTGTCTGCATTCTCCCTCTATGCATCTCATTCACTGATTGTTTAAAAGCTCCACCATACTCCGTGTTGAGCAGTTTTTAAGGCAATGGAATTCACATTCTCCCATAGAAGACAGTAAAAGCGTATCAAAATGTCAGAAGTGTACTTTAAAATGGAGAAAAGAACAGCACTAATTTGCAGCCTTGTAAGCACTGACTGCTTACTGGGAGTCCTGACTTCCAGAAGGCATAAACCTGCTGAGAAGGCAGTGAAAAGTGATTTATTCACAAAATTTCTATCCCCCAGCCTGAAGAAATGAGGACAGTTCTTTAATTAAATCCCATCAGCATGTGTCTATAGCACACAGCTTGCACACACGCATATGCATTCAGGAGTGAGAATAACTGGGCAAGATTGAAATTACCTTTGATTTGTTAGCATGTCACTCACAAGGGGAAAACTACACAGGCATATCTTAGAACAGCATTTAAAAAATAAAAAAAAAAAAAGAGAGATGGACAGATGTGTATCATTTCACAGATTGCATGGATGACAATCTACAAGCAAAGATGATGGCTGTAACTTACCTAAACTATTCACTCATTTGACAAACAATGCAACTTTTTAAATTAGTAGATTTCCTAAGAAAATCTGTTAGCTTTTATACAACATTAAAGAACAAGAGAAGCTAAAGCACATACAGAATCTGCTAACATATGCAGTGCCATTTCAATCTTACTAATACTAATCCTAATAGTATTTGAATATCCGGGAAGCAAAAAGGGGAAAAAAAAGTTTGGAATACAGCAAGGGTTCCTTTTTATTGCTCAATCAACGTGACATGTCATTAAGGCAAATGAATGACTACTAGCATTTCTTAAGTAAAGATCAGCTCACTATATTACCACATCTCAGTAAGGTTACAACAAAACCAAGGCTCAGAAAGTTTATGTAGTTCTAAGGCTCATAAAAAGATTTCTTCTTACAGGAGGGGCAAATACCACCCAAATGGAATTACAGATCTTAGAGAAATCTATGGGTTTTTTGGGTGGGTGTTACTGTGGAAATGTTGGTAATACTATTGCTGTAGTGATGTATACTAATGTGCCGTGATTAAATTCCTTCCGGTTTTGATTAAACAAATTGCCCTTCAAAAGAATTGAAGAGGAGTATAGTTCCATTCCTGGGTCACTCTTGACAAAAGAACCAGTAGAATGAGGGGACAGAACTGATTGGAAAAATGCTGGCAAAAATGCTAAATCAAACTAGAATAATCTTTGGGAATATGTTGCTTTTGATGAAATTCTTGCTGGATATTTCAGTAATCTGACTCCAAGTGTGGCCAATAACAGGGTCCTGGGGAAGAGTACAACACTAGAATCAGTATGTAGTGTGGCATTTCCTTACTCTGCCAGTTCCTAGCCACTTGTGGCTTACAGACTTTTTCAGTTAGAGGTGATTCTTTTGCACTGAGTGGCCTTCGGTAGGTTCTCCTTCATATATTTAACTGATTTTTTAACTCCTGCAAACCTGCCAGGTAATCAGGGAGGCTTATAGAAAAAAGAAATAAATCTAATTGGCATATAGAGGCAGTGAAATATGCAACAAGACCCCACACTCCAAGGGGATTACAAACTAAGCTGACAGAATTCAGGAAGACCTTACAATGGATTCTGAAACAGTGAACAGTGGCAAGAAAGCATAATGCTTGCATAGAGAGAACAGATTACACATAAAATGCATTCTGCACAATAACTGATTATGTCTAGGCTTCCTCTCATTAATACATATGCAATTTTACTTTTTCTTTCAAAACCACCAAGAATTAAATGCACTTGAATGCTTTCCCCTGACTAGAAAATTATAAAAGCATCCTATCTTAATAATCTAACATGGATTAATTTTCTAGAAGTATTTAAAAAAAATTAACTTCTCTGCTTTTAACTACTTGAACAAGGAGGCCCATTAAGGCAGAGATATAGCACAGGTAGTAGCTGTCACATAGCCAGCTACAAAATTAGGTTAGGAACAACAGTCTTTGGAGAGTAACAATAGCCTCTCTTTCCAACTAACACCTAGGAATACTCAATGAGGGAGACAGTAGAGCGGCAGTTAGACCTCAGTTCTGAGTTTCTCAGGTAGGACAGATGAACTACGATGCCACAGGATTCCCCCACTGCACACGTAATAGCTATGCAGGAGATTGTGAATGATCATGTAACTCTTTCCAGATGGCATTAGGAAGTCACTCAGGTGGGAAACGTGGAAAACAGCAGCCACTTTCCCTGCTGAACCATTAGTCCTTCCTATTCTCTCCTTAACTGCTTCTTGTAGGAGGGCTGCCCTCTCCTTTTCTACTCCCTTACCATGATGTCCTTTTGATTTTCTACTAGAAGACAGCTGTATTGTCTGTCATCTTTTATCCTTCTGCCTACTCAACTTATTTAGTAGTGTGTAACATCAAGTCCTTTAGCAGAACCTAAATTAGAAGGTATCATGCAGTTTACCTTTCCTTACTAGCTGAACAAGGACCTTCCCCCTCTCCTGAATAAAAGTCAGAGAGGACAGATGCAGTTTTAAGTTCATGATGAAACAAAAAAAAACAGTCAGAAGTGAACCAGAAAGCAACACTAGATTTTCTGAATGTTTGTGATTTAGAAGACTTTGCAAGTGAAGGATAACACCAAGTAGAAAGATCTTGAAGATGGCCATTTCTAGCCAGCCAAAGGAAAAAAGGCATATGTATTTTCTTCCTCTTGACTCCCTATCTTACATCATTACCTCTTTACATTGGCCCTCCTTCCTGAGGGACAACCAGCTCTGGCAGTGGGAGAGAAACTACTATGAGACATTTGCAATGCCTAGATGCCTTCTGCTGATCTTTCCTTCTTGAACACATCTTCACAGACATGACAAGCAGAATGAAGGGAGCCAAATTAGTTCTTGTAGTTGCTAACTCCTCTACCAGCTCAAACCAGTATCTGTAAACAAGTGCTATACAGCTCACCTTACTTCTCAGCAGGAAGGAACCAAAGTAGAGGTCATGTATGCTGCAGCATTTCCAACAGGAACATTAATGATGACAAAGTTAGCTGAGCAGAACTAATTAACAGGAGAAAAGCTGTTCTAGATACAGAGGGTAGAACAGGAGGAGGTAAGAAAACCCAAATAACAGAGCGCTGTGCAGAGAACTAAAAGGCAGTAACTGAAATAGGTGTTCAAACTGATTAAATAAAAAGTAAGACTAGATTATTCTAGTGTCTTGTAAACACACCACCAAGGAAATGAAATATTTTCAAGTCTCGGGAACCTTCAACTTGTCCTATTTGCTACTGCTTGCTAGCTGGCTATTATGTTTCTCATATTAGGTGAGGCAGTATGTGTCCAGTCAACCTAATTGGAAATGCCTACACAGCACTATACAGAAGTGCCATTGTATACTGTATATGCTCTTGCACATTTTTCAAGGACATTCACATTCAACTGAATTTGAATTTTGCACTGAAATATCATGTAAGTCAGCATTGAAACCAAAGTTTCAGGAGTCGTGCTTGCATGTTTCATTTTTTAACATAACCAGCATCTTGGCCATCTGAAATACTAATCTTGCAATGGTAATTTTTTTTTTTGTAGTGGAATCGCAACTTTCATCATTGTAGGACTATCAACCAGAAACAGCAGATAACTTCTTGGAAAGATAAACAGCATCGGGAAGACTAAACACCAAACAGAAACTTACTAAGTAGCTTTTAGCACCTGGTTGGCCTTGCCAGGATTCGAACCTGGATCATCTGTATGGTCAGACAGAGGCTTCCACTGAGCACAAGACCAGCTTTGGTGCATGTCCCTCCCTCACAACTGCTATTCTAAAACCTATGCAACTTTTAAGCTGTTTCTGTTCTGCCAGGGGGTGTGGAAAGGGGAAGGAAACATTCTGAAATCAAATGCTAGAGGAAAACAGCAAGAGTCAATCAGTAGAAGATGACAGTAAATGAAAACAAAAGTGTAGAGAGAAACTGAATCTCTTGCCTTTGGCAGTTCCACCAGATGCATAATATAAGCAAGGCATTTTACCTTGGTATTTTTCAAAGTCTGGCATGGCTTTTGTCTTCTTTTTTGGCAAATTGACTCGAGGATCTCCAACAGTGAGGCCCAGTATTGTACCTGGTGGCATTTCTGATGGTGAACTTATCCCTTTAAAAATACACAGATGAACATTGCCATGAAACCACCAATTAAGTTGTGATCTTTTTCTGCACTACTATTTTGTGCATTTTTGCCTGCAGGGGTGTGACACCCCTGTAAGCCAGAGAAGCAGAGTACTCAATTTAACATGTTCTGAAAACTCGTCAATGCTTGTTAAATGTCCAGTAAGAAAAGACAACAATAGCAGCAAGACTTAGTTTGCAATTATATTTATGCTTAGCATAGAAGTGAGGTCACTCTCACAACTTACAGACTCAATTCATCCTTTGCATTTGGCACATCTCTTAAAAAACGAACAACCTTTGTTTTACATTTGTCTTCCAGAAAAAGGAAATGAAAAAGTCTTTTTTAAAAGTTTTACCTCATCTCTGCTTAACTGCCTCACATTGGATAGCTCGAGTATAGTGTGAGATCAACCAAACCCAGTTCCTTACCTGCTTCAGTGCTAGAAAGTGAGGAAATGGTGTTAACTTTACAATACTTTACAACTCAGCCAAATACACAACTGTTCATTAGAAACAAAAATATATAAAGCAAGGTATAATACTTTCACCTTGGGTAGGAGCCTACCATTTTATCTGTGGAGGTACTATACTACTTATTGCCTTAATTTGGTGTGTATGGGGGGAGAGAGTGAGAGTATATGTCAGACTGTATATACCACCAAAAACCTCAAATATAAGTTCATGAAGATAAGGAACAAGATTCAGTTTATCTATTAAAGAGTCTGGACTACACAGAGGGTTAAAATTCCCAATGTAACATTTCTCATAGCTTTGACATGTCACGATAATTACCCAAGCACACGCTCAATGGCATCACTCTCTTGATCAAGCAAAAAATAAGCTTTTCCAAATGGAAGTCAACTTATTAGCATGCCAGTTTTGACCATTAGAGTTTAAGAGTTTCCCCTTCCTCCCATAGTACCCACATGCCCAAATACCTTCTAATAGTTCAAAGATAGCACTTTGACGTTGATGAAGAGATACTTTTTCAGAGTCCTTGCAGTTTTCTACCCACCAGTTATTCAGTTCTGTCTCTGAATCCGCCATCTCCTGGAAAACATCCACCATCTCTTAATTAAATTCAAGTGGTTATTCAGTATTTTCTATCAGTATGAACTCACTCTCAGTTTGCCTTGACCACTACAGTCACTTTCTTCCTCTTCAAGTTTCAAACCAAAATCATTTTTCCCTGAGGCAGTCTATTCTTATACTCCACTTTACAGTAACGCCCAATAAGCTGTTCAGTTTAACTTGTGTTCCAAAAATAAACAAAGCAATCCACAATGCTTCCTAATTCTGTGGCTAATTATTTCTTACAGAAAGACAGAGATTTCATGACCTCATCATGTTTGCTGCAAGAGACAAAAAAAACCCCATTAAAACCTCAGTGATGCTATGCGCCAAGAGGTGGACAAAATACTAAATCCTGGAGAAATTGCATGTTTGATTGAAAACACAAAAGTTTTCTATACCTTACATGTCTTTAGCTCTAGGTGCTCTAGCTCACTGCTCGAGAAACATGATCTATGGTTTGTCGAAGAGGATATGAATTATCTAGACCTCTCAGCAGAATACACCACTACAGCAGAAACTACATAGCCTGCTCAACAGCACCAGTGCTTCTACTTTCTTCCTACCCCCACTCAAAATCCAGATCGGAGTTCTTCCCGAGATCAGTGTTAGTCAAGAGGCTCAATATAGGGAAGCTAACAGAGTAGAAATACATAGGTTAGCCTTTATAATAAGTAAGGCGAGATAGTTTATGATTCTTTCTAGCAAAAACAAGCTTGCACATTCTAGAAACCTTATCAAAGTTACAATAATATCCAAACTGCCAACTTCCTTACTGTTTGGAGAGAAGCAGCTTTCAAGGTCTCTGTAAGGACGGAGTGTGATAATGGGCCAATCAGCCGATATCTGAGAATCTCCATGGTTTTATCACTGAAACAGGAAAATTTCAGGTGAACGTACAATTGTACAACACACAATTTTTTTTCCCCACTACTGTTAAGCCAGAATTCAGCTATGTTAAGTGGCTAAGGGTCACAGCTTCTGACTCTACTATGAACAAACCTGATGACAGTGCCAGTAGTCTGCGAGATCCAAGAGTAGGACTGGAATGGATCTCTAGTGCCGTCACCAATTATTTTTTTCACTGGCACAGCTTTTTCTCCTTCTTTATCCTCTTTCTTTCTTTTCTTGCCAAGGGTCAGAACAACATCCATTCGTTTTTCCTCTTGAATTGATGTCGCAACAGGCTCAGGAATATAGATTTCTTCAGGCTCTGAACACTGAAAAATTGCTTTTAACTCTCTCAGTATGTCCTTAAGAAAAATGAAAAGTTTGGATTAGGATGATAAGCAGTGCCTTGCAAAACTTAAGTACAGTTTTAAGAATTATACCTACTATTTTATTTGCCTATATGGATTTAAGAGAATAAACTTCATTCTGCTGAAGTCCACGACTTGCTAGCAAGAGCTGAAAGTAATACTGAATGTTGCTAAGAATTTATTCTTACTCAAATTAACATAAGAAAAATTGCCAGTGCACAAATTTTTACTTTTTTTTAAAGTTCAGAGCTAAGTATCAGATTATGTTTATCTGTGATGAGACTAAACTTAGCCTGTTGGGGGTGCCAGTGGGAAGGATGTGAATCAAGCAACATCATATTGCAAATGTATCCTGAACCAAGTGAGACTAGAAAACTTTTAACAAGCTCAAACACCAGAAAAAAAACCCTCAGAGGCATGCACCTTCTGTGCAAGCTTTATAAAAATAAGTTGCAGAATATTAACATTATTAGACCAGAAACAGTCTTCCAACTTTTAATTCCTAAAGCCATGTATTATATCCAGTGCTTCTACACTTTTGAGAAGGTATCTTCAGCATTAAAAATGTACAATGCATAAAGAAATCAGAGTTCAACTATATAGAAAAAAAATACCTGTTTGAGAGCTGGATGCACCCAGATCCACAACTGTCTGTTTTCAGACCCATCCCTGGGTTTCCAAAGAAATGTAACAGGACCAAGCATATCCTTAGGATAGTGATCTGCTCGGTAAAGATTCAGGGAACCCTCAAATCTTCCAGACAGACAACAAGCCTCTTCAAATGTTAATCCTAAAGAAGAAGATACTTATTGAAAAACAAAATACTCTCTTGTTTAAAAAACAAAAAAATTGAAATTCAGTCTGGCTGCTGGGTTGCTAATGCTGTACCACAATTAGTTTACTAATAAGCAACTGAAAATAAGATCTAGTCCTAGTAGGAGACATTTTAATTATGTTTTTCAACCAAAATCACAACTCAGTATCAGCTGTGTTACTACTACTGAGATTGGTAGGATATTAAAAAAGAAAAAGATGGGTCATCCTTTAGTCTATTCAGAATCTTTTTTGAACTTGTTGTGGTTTAACACTAGTCAGCAACTAAGCACCACACAGCTGCTTGCTCATTGCCCTGTCACCCAGTGGGATAGGGGAGAAAATCAGAAAAAAAAGAAAAGTAAAACTTGTGGGTTCAGATAAAGACAGTTTAATAGGACAGAAAGGAAAAAAATAATAATTATTATGATGATAATAATAATAAAAGAATTAGAACATACAAAACAACTGATGCACAATGCAGTTGCTCACCACTTGCCGACCGATGCCCAGTTAGTCCCTAAGCAGCGATCCACAACCCCCCCCAGCCAACTCCCTCCAGTTTATATACTGGGCATGACATCACATGGTATGGAATACCCCTCTAGCCAGTTTGGGTCAGCTGTCCTGGCTGTGTCCCCTCCCAGCTTCTTGTGCCCCTCCAGCCTTCTTGTTGGCTGGCCATGAGAAGCTGAAAAAGACTTGACTTGATATAAACACTACTTAGCAACAACTGAAAACATCAGTGTGTTATCAACATTCTTCTCATACTAAATCCAAAACATAACCGCATACCAGCTACTAGAAAGAAAATTAACTCTATCCCAGCCCCAGGACAGAACTACATAAATTTTACCTGTGTCAATGCTACATATTCGTGCAAGTTGCTTCAGGAGCTCATTCTCTTTACCAGTCAACTCCAGGCAACAATAATATGATAAGTCCTGAAACAACAGGATAATGGTAAAGTGAGAATAACTCTTGAAAGTGAGCCTGGCAAGGAAGAACCAGACAGAACTTCACAATTTACACTGAAGTAGTAATTTTTCATTCACTAAAATTTGTGTCAAACAGAAAGAAGTTTTCTTTTTTTAGCTTAAAATTGTTAGTTATGGGAAAGCTGTCAGGCATTTCTCAATTGAGGGCCAACCTGCCTCTCAAACCAACAGACCAAAAGGGACATGGAACAAAGTGCCTGTCTTCAATAGCATCCTGCTCAAGAAGATAATGCAGGGATTAACTGAATCTCTTAGCTCTTGAGAAGACTCAAGATGTAGTATTTCAGTCATAGTTACCATAAGACTCTTCTAAAGGTTCATCTTGTTCTCTGATACTCACCAACCTTCATTACAATTTTGAAATCACTCATTTCATACTTAGCAGTTATTAACTTAGCTGACAGAACAGTACTTCAAAGAGACACAAATATTCATTATAACTGAACAGTTGATTACTTCACCCTGGCAAAACAACAAAGAAAACAGATGTAAACGTGGTACCTGAAGAAGGCAGTGTTTTGTCATGGCTCGGTAGCAAGCCCTGTAGCTCTTCTCCGTAGGGCTATTTCCTAAACAGTATCCCCACTTCTTTACCATATGAAATCTCTTTGCATGCCAAACATGTGTCTCCAGCCAAATATTCTTTCTTTGCCTGCGATTAAACTCTGCTACCAAATTTATGTGGCGCCTTCTAGCTTTGCGGCATTTAGTCTTTGACTGCTCTTTTTTTTGATGTACAGCTTTCTCTGCCTGTTTTTAAAAGAGAGGATATTGAAGTAAATCTCAAAAGGACAAACTTCTGTAGAAGAAAAAGGCTGACATACGTAAGGATACAGAAAGCACTAGCATTAGGTTATACTTTATTCTTATGTTAGTTCTCCACAATTCTTGAGGCTAACTAACAGTTTGAAAGTTCATACACAAGCCCCATCCACACAAGTGGATCAGGGTTTGACTGAAACCCATAGATAAACCAAAATCCCCACACATTCAGAAACTTAGCAGTGAACAGTAAGATCTGCTACTTCTGTGTGAAGTTTTTGCCCAACATCAATATATCCACAAGAACAAAAGAACAGGACATTAGGAACACCTGGAGATTTGAGCTCATACAGAAGCAGTATGCCAGGTAGGACCCTAAGGATTCTACAATGTGTAGAAGTGAACAAGAAAGGACTGTGGTGATGTCTTGAACAAATTCCTTGACCAATACCCAGTCAAGGCCTAAATTATTATAGGTGAATGCATGGCTGCAGAGGAAGGCTTGACTCTCTCAATCAATGTTTGATTTGCCTTTTTGTGAAGAGAAGTGGTAGAAAGAAATAGGGACTATAAGACACAAAAAAATTCTTAGAATGTCCTTTGTAAGCTCACCAAGGAACAGTTGACAATAGACCACTGGTTATAAGAATAACAAAGGAATGAGAATGCCAGAAGATCACTGCCAAGAGCACAGAAGACACTGAAGCAACCCATGAAATCAAAATAGAAATGCACAAAAAAATAAAATATGTTCCCATCAGACCCATTATTCTACCACAAAGAAGGCAATATAAGCCACTGGACCAATGGTATGTGACTGATTGGTTCAGAAAGACAATTAGAGAAAAAGGAATGTGGTATTGTAGATGAAAAATGTATGTCTTTAAGCTTATGAAGAGGTAAGAGATGGTCTAAGTAAATTTTTGGATGAAAATGGTCATGATAAAGGATCTAAGAAAAAGCAAGAAAATGTAGCAGAATCAGGACAGTTAACTTTGAAGAAGCAGACTTCAAACACTGAAAAGTAATAGGCAGAACGTTTACAAAAGTAAATAGCACAGGAAATATGATAAGCTGTGACAAAATATGAGACAAAACAGCCAGTACAAACACACAAACTACACCAAAAAACTGAGAAAACATAGCAGAAGAAATACAGCTGCACCAGGGCCAATTAAATAATCTCAAAAATCCAAGAATCATACAAGGAGTGGGAACAAGGATGGAAGAATAAGTGTAAGCATGTACAGAGAAGTTAGAAAGGCTATCATGTGAAAGGAGTTAAAAAAGCAGGACACAGAAGAACCAAGCATAAACATTAAAGAAATCCAGATTATTTAAGAAGGATAGAGCACATAACTAACTACACAAAACAGCCCATGCCTTACTCCTTCAGTTCTCAGAAAACAGGCCAAATTGCATCTCTTGTCACAACTAACAAAGCAAAAAGAATGCCAGCCAGAGCAGTAAAAGAAGAAATACAGGTTATGAAGATCCAATAAAACATGCCCTAAGGAACACGTGAGAAGTACCCAAAGCAGTTTCTGAATTATGAACAAGTATCTTCAGGAACTCAGGGTGGAGTGGATAAGGTCTCAAAGAACTTAAAAAAGACAACGCAAGGAAAATAGAATGCAAGAAATACGCTCATCAGTCAACCTTAATACATAGAAAACTTACCAAGCAAACTCACTTGATCACTTTAAGAAGTGTCTAGAGACGATAAAGTGATCAATGCTAAACATCATACACATATCCTGCTGAATCAATTTTTTAATTTTTTTCTTCAAAAACACACAGGAAGGCACGGTGGGCAAGGACCCAGTAACTCCACAGGAGTGTTCTGACTAAGCATTGAGATACTGCCACAAAATGAGAGAGTTTCATGAGCAACCAGGAATAGTCAATTAGTAAGTCTTAAGCTGCACACAGCCTGGCAACAACTCCAGCGTACCTCCCACATTTGAGCTATAACACATGAACCATTGCACCAGTCATGAACAGGCTGTGCTGGCTTGAGGCTGGCAGGGTCACAGCCCACAGCTGTGGTGGGGTGCAAGGCAGACAAGTGTTACTGAGGACTCCTGGATCACCTGGGATCAATGCACTGCCTGAACCACCCTTCCTGCAGTGGACCCTTTCATCATCACTACTCTAATAACTTCTCAAGACGTCAAGTAATCACAAAGCCAAGTGGTTAGTGAGATCTACTTGAGCTGCCATCTAAAACTGAGGTGTTCCTGCTTTTTGAATCCAAATGTCAGTCAAAGTTTGAGAACCTGTGTACGCAGGGAAGTTTTGCAGATAAGCTCAGGTCTGAATATTAATAAATGTACAGCTGAACAATGTGCAATAGCTATGCCCACTACATAATTTACCAAATACTATAAAACAAACTTATACCTCTTTCCTGGCAACCTCTTGGAGCCGCCTGGGTAAGCGTTTAATATTGTGACTCATAGCTCGCCTTCGCATATGCCTAGGTAGAGTCTGGAAAACTAGAGAGTTTGAAGACTTCTGTGCAACTGCTTTCAACATGGCATTGATCTCAGCAGCACGAGCTTGAGCAAAGGTAGACACTGGAATGAAAAGAACTGCATCAGAGCGTGACAAGAGGCAAAGATCAAAGAAGGGGACACTACGTAAATTACTGAATTCCAGCAGAGTATTCCTAGTACATCCGTCTAATGACTCCCTGAGATAAAAATACTGTACACTATTACAGAAGAAATTTCAATTCTTTAGACATTCTGAAGCTTACAGATATGGTTAAGCAAATAGTTATACACAAGTTATTCTGAAAGCCATGGTATAACCAACAAGTCCTACTTGCTTTAAGTACTTCTTTATTAAATTAGAGTAGCAATCTTTTCAGATGATATTCAGAGAGATAAAAAAACTTCAGCACGGAAAAAAAGGAAGCAGTAATCATATTACAGACTGTTTTAAAATGATCAAATAAATTGGTCTTGTTTTATGCTTATGGAAGTGTATCTACTATCAGAGCACTGCCACATTTTGAAAAGCTAATCTGCTCTCCTAAAAAAATGTTCTGTTAGATTAAAAGTTGTCTTTAACTCACATCATGGGCAAAACCAGTTTCACTGGCTACATTAAAAGCATATGACTCTCAGTACACATTTTGCTGGCAAACAAAAACCAAAATGCATATCCCTCATTACAAGTAAGTGCAACTTTTTAACTCGGAAGTCTGAAATGACTCATTGAACAAAACTGATCATTTATTCCAGCACACAACTACTTCTGTATTTTGGAGAAAATTAGGAAAAACAGAAGAACATAGCATCAGTTCTAATTTTTGCTCTTGCACAAAAACAGACAGCAAACTCAATCACCAGCAAGTTACCCTGGACACATAAATTATGACCTTTTTCTTATATACAAACCTGTTATGTATTTTGGCATTTCCTCAGAAACGCTCTGGCATCCTCCTTGCCATCCTCCCCTTCCTCGGCCTCTCTCTCCTCTATTTTGCCCTTTTGGAAAATATTGGTCTTTCCTGTAAGAAGGCCCAGATGACTGATTTGAAAATTTCTGCTGATGATACTGCTGCTCAGAACGAACATCTCCTGGAGGGTTTAGAGATGAAAAGAGGTAACAGAAACGCAAAGCAGTTTGAGTAAGTGGTAACTATACACAGTCTTTCCTCATAAGATTGCATAGCACATTCCTCCTTTTATATTTAATATATGCACCTGAAAAAGCCATCAGAAATCAGAAGAGTTAAATTCTTTTTTATAGGAAGAAATAAAATTTTTGCACTGTCCTGCAGCAAGCCTTCAGTAGATTAAGTAACTTTTGCACATTCTGAAAATGCTACCCAATCCAGACTTTAACTTCAATAATCTATCAGACCCAATAGGAAAGACCTGACTAAAATTGGTCTATGCAACATCAGTAGTGATTTTTACTATTATCTATTCAGGGTTTTAGTGCTAAACCGGCAAAGTTAATATTTTTCCCTCTTGCCCCTTTATTTTTTTTCCCATAAGCAAATGTATTCTTGTCTCACTTACATGTATTTCTGTTACAGCAATAAATAAGGTAAGCATGATACATATATGTTGGTGCAGTAAGTTACTTTTCTGGTACAGGCATTTATTTAACATCGAAATTAAATAACTAAAGTCTACAGTAAGCTTCCTAAGGTATTAAAATACCTTTCAAGAGTGATAAGCACCTAACAGTACTTCAAGTTTAAGAGGGCCTTGAAGTCCATATTTAAAGATTAGTTTCTATTTAACCTATTCAGTTAAGTCTTGGTTAGATTTCTAGCACTACTTGAGATATGGTTCTCAGGCAGCTCATGCTGGACAACTGGACTAAGAAGGGCCCAGCCAGCCATTCCCACCACCCCACCCACTGCATCAAGACGAATGCTTGAGGGAACATGGGCCATACAGATCAGGGTGCTTCTGTAGTGAAAAATCAACCTGTCTGTCAGGAGAAATGGGGTAAGAGATTAAAAAAATCAGTTTTCAGGTTGATCAGCTTCTTAAACAAGCCTATCTTGTTGTCCCAAAAATGCTACCATTGGCATGAGGAACAGCCAGGAGCAGATTCACCTCCAGTATCATCAATTTATGTGAACTTAAAATGGCAAAGAACCTCCTTTTTCCATTTCAAATCAGCATGAAGCTGAAGTTTTATGTTCAGCAGCAATGCTGTTGCAGCCCCGATGCAACCACACATCACGCAGAACTTCAGTAATTCAGATGAAAGAATAATTTGAGGTGGAAACAGAACTTAGTTTTTCTGTGGAATAACTCCCTGATCTGGGTTCTCCACATGACTGAGAGCAGCACTGTCCAGACAGTGAGGTGGGTGAATGCGAGAAGGAAATAGCTGGGAGAGAGGGGTAGATGCTGCCTCAGTCAGAAAAAATAAGTTATTTCAGGTACTATCTAGATCCATAGTTTTATAACTACTATTTAGATTGTTGTCTTCCCTGTTGCTACAAAATAGCCCTGTAAAACTGAGATACTCACACTACAGAAGAACATTATAGGGATGAAAATGCATGCTATTCAACAGGACAGAAGAACATAACCACGTAATCTTAGAAATTCCCTGCTACAAATAAAGTTAGAAAAATGTGTTTAATCTGGCAATGCTCCTGTAATGATATTCCAAAATCTTCAGACAGGGCTGACCACAATTTGCTATGTCATTCTGTCTGCTTAGGAACTCTTCAGTCACCTACACAGACAGTGACACTTAAGCATTTTTTTGTTCAACCACAAAGATGCAATTTGTCAACTTCTGAAGGCCTCACAGTAACAAGCCCTGCTCTTATGTGTGCTTTTTCTCCAGAAATAATATAGGTAACAAAATAAAAACATGAAATGGGGGGTGTGGGTGCGGAAATCAAAGTCCGATTGAAGCATACAGGACCCAAGTCAAAACACGCAGACTAAAAAAGCATCTGGCATACAGGTTGACAGGATCCTTCAGTCTTCAGCTGCAAAGGTCACCTGTGCACAAAATGCTCCAGCAATGACCTAGCAACACTGCCATTTTAGGGAAACGCCTTGCTGCCTCCTGCCAATACTATTCCATAGATACAGGAACCACAAAGGCAAATAGGTTGGGCATGCTGCTCTGATGGAAAAAACAGTGCATTTATCATAGGGACAGCAGGCTAAACCAGCTCCTCCTGCAGCTCCTAGGTCTGACAGAAAAGAGAAGGGAGGTCACTGGGTGGGGTGTAACATTCAAATTCAGTTTAAGACGAGAAATCGCAGCGCCCGGAGAGGGATTTGTCTTGTAACCGAAGGGACAATGCAGAGAAGCACGTACTGACGAGATTTATGGCAGAACCAGAGCTAAAGGAGTCGACAGCAGGGGACCAAGCCCTGGGGCGCTCCCACACCGGGCACGCCTCGCCGGCCGCCGGGGCTGAGGAGGGGGGACACCCAGCCCTGAGGCGGCGAGGGGGGGGGACGACGACGACACACACCCAGCCCTGAGGCGGGGGGGGGGGGGAACGACACACACCCAGCCCTGAGGTGAGGGGACGGGACGGGACGGGACGGGACACCCAGCCCTGAGGCGGGGGGGGGGGGCACTCCCTCCGCGGTCACCCACCCCGGCCCTGGGCAGGGGGTCCCCCAGCCGTACCTGAGGGCGGGCAGGCTCTGCTCCCGCCGCCAGGGAAGGGCCCCGGCTCTGCGGGAAGGGTCACGCTGGCCGGCTGGTTCCTCATCTTCTTGGCCCGCTTCTTCTCCCTCGCCCCAGACATCTCCGGCAGGGCCTGCGGGGAGAGGCCTGAAGACGGCCGGCGGGGGCTGCCGAGCCTCTCCGTAGGGAGGGAGAGGCGCGGAGGGGCTGGCGAGCGGCGCAGCAGCGGGCGGAGCGAGCGGCGCAGCAGCGGGCGGAGCGAGCGCCGGCACCGTCCCGGTACTCACCCGCGGCGCGGCCTCCACCCACTACACGCGGCCGCCAGAACCCTCGCACTGCGCATGCGCGCGGCGCAGCCCCCACACGCCACCCCCACCCCCCACCAAGACTACATTTCCCAGAAATCCCTGCGGCGGGGGGTGTGCGTAGCGGGGGCAGCGTGCGCGCCGTGCCGTCAGAGAGGAGAGGGGCGGGGGAGGGGGGGGAAAGGCGGCAGTTGGCGGGACGCTGTGGAGAGGGCAGAAGGGGGCTGACAGCAGCTATGGCCTCGCTCGTGAAGAAAATAATCAGCACTGCTAAGGCTCCTGCTGCAATGGGTCCCTACAGGTATGCCTCAGCGAGAGGGAGCAGGTCGCTGGAGGGGGGTCTGTCAGGCAGCCCTGGGGGCTGCGGTGAGGGTGCCCCCCCCGTCCCGCCCCGAGAGGGGACTGGTGTCCTCCCCAGTAACCCCCCAGGGACACCTGAGGCCCTACAGCACGAAGGGGTCTGCAGTGCTAGCGGCACACTGCAGCCTGACTGGGGCGGCGGGGAGTCCCAGTCGCTTTAGGTGAGGCTTTTAAAACGTCCCTCAAAAAGTCAGTTTGGGAAAATAATTCTGAAATTAGTGATGAGCACTGAATGAAAAAAACCGCAGGAATAATTCCTCTCAAGGAAAAAATGCTTGCCTAGAAGAAAGCACGTTGCATAGGGAAGTGAGCAGCGAATGCCGGCTGGAGGCGATGCAAAGTGGAGGCTGAGCCGACCCAAGACGTGCTTTGGCAGTTGGAGAGTTCACTGCATGGGAATTGCAAATCTCTTCTTATTTTGAACGTGACTGCCAGCAGGTTATAAATGCTTTTCAGTCTAAAAACTAACTGCTGTAAAAATATATAAGACCTTGTTCAACGTTTTCACAAGTAAGTTGCTGCAACAGTTCCAAATGTAATTAAAAAAAAAATCCCAATTTTAATTGCATAAAGGTTTTTCTTTGCTATTTGGGTATGAAAAAATGTTCAATAACTATAGTAGACTCTCATAGCTAAGGTACTGAGGGATTTTTACCAGGGCATTTTCTAAGAATTTTTACTTCTGCGTTCAGGCTTTGTTTTCCCAATATAAACACAGACTCTGTTGGTTTAAACTTTTCTACTGGTAGCATCCGAGTGCCTTCCAGGTGTGTTTTTGTCTCTATTACTTTGAAACTGAACTTCCTGAGCTTCAAACTATGTGTTCTTTATAGGAATTATAAAGAAAGAGAAATACAAAGTGTAGAAGCAGAGAGACATGACATGAAGGTTAATTTCTGTAAACAATAAACTACTGGTGGATTGCAGCCAGGGGGCTGGCATTGCTTGTAGTTAGGAGAACATCTAACACATGGGAAGGCAACAATTCTTCAGTTGCAAACAAATGCCACTGGCCTAGCCTTCAACATAGCTCTCCACTTCTGTTGTGGATTAACTGCACTCCAACATTTTGTGCTTATTGGTAGTTCTTGATGAAATACTGCTTATTGTGCAGCCTGTTAATTGTATGATGGGTCTAACATCAGTAAGTTTATCACTAACTTAGTTTATCAGGTTTCAGGAAACTTGTCAAAGTCCAGTAAGCAAAAGTTGCACAAGAAATAACTGCTACATCTCTGCTGTGGAGTCTGAGCATGGTAATAGAGGAATGAGGGCTTAATATGGAATGAAGAATTGGGATGTATGGGCTGCATTCCCAGTTCTCCCACAGCCCTTCAGTGTGATTTTTGGTGACCTATTTTTACCGTGGTTTTGTATTTTCTTTACTGCATCCAATTTCCAGTACCTTGAGGTAGGTAGATAGATATATAAAAAGGCACATATGTGTGAGTATGTATGTGTATATGTATCTCTAATGCTTTTAAACTTTTTAAAAGGCACAGCAGAGATGCTGTTCTTGTATTTATCAATAATCATTTGTGTAAAGAAGATCCAATTAACTTTGCAGTCCTTGTCTTTAAAAAACGTGCTTCTTAACACCATCTCTCTGATGAATGATGTTCTTCTAACATCATAATGTCCATCTAGTTGTGCACTTAGGTATACTGAAACCTGAAAGACTTTAGGCACACAACTCAGATCTCTGCTGAATCAGAGATTAATGAGTAACTATGATTGACCCTAGTTATAGGATACATCGGCAGTTAAAACATGATCGGGGTTTGTGTAGTTGAAGTTTCTCTGAGCTCCGCTCATGCATTTGACTGCAGTAGAAGTATATGCTTTAGCTGGTAAATTGTTAATAGTCTCAGTGAATGGAGGATTCCACTAGTAAGCATACCAAGAGAAGGAAGTTGAGGAGCAGAGAAGGAGACCCAATAAGACTGCTGCAGATGTTGATCTGGCAGTGGTATCAGAAGGCTTCAGCTTGCTTTTTCCCCAATTATTTGTGATTTAGGACTGTCAGAAGGCCTCTGTTGGGACAAATGTTTCATCGTGTCACTTGCTTATAAGAAGCAGTACAAGACAATGTCTTTTTTTAGAGAGCTCGTACCTTCTCGTTGCATGGTTCTCTGCACTTCAAATGGAAACAGAATTTTGTGGCCTGAGGGCCTATGCCTCAAACAAAGCAGGACATGGTAGAAAAGAAAATAACCAAACACACATACTTCTTTAATTTTCATACACACATTTTCTATCAACAAGACTGCATCAGCTAGAAAACTACTTCATTCACTAGTTTCTGTTCTTTAAATGGTGTAGTTTTGTGATTTACTCCAGTTTTGTTAGTTGATGATAAAGAAAATGATGACCACGTAAGATATTTTACCATATCAGATAAATTACTGGCTATTTTTCCCCTTATGAAATTACAGGAGAATGTAAGTCAGGGATAAAAGGAAAGATGGGAGTGATGGCACTGTTTGGATTGCCTAACTGTAATCATTTTACGGAGTCCCTAAATTAGGTTGGTCCCCTGTGAAGTCAATGGATTGAGACAATCCAACTGAGTCAATCTCAATTAAGAGATGTAATAAAAATGTTCTCTTTCAGAGTCCCTTTCTTTTTCCATTGACATTAAAGGGAAGCTAACCTCCTAATTTAGGTAGTTCAGGAAGGTGCCTAACTCTAGTTTGTGCAACTTGAGAGGCTTGTTGAGCTGTCAAAACAATTTTCTTGTGGAATGGGAAGAGATAAGAAAAACAGGGTTAATACACCGCAAACACTTTCAAAAGAATATTTCTCTAATTTCTTTGCAAAATATTTTTAATCACCAGCTGAAGGGAAGTAAATTATGTCTCTTGCATAATGTTTGCTAGGTAGTTTAAGTCTTTGTTTTAATCTTTTAATCTCTTTGTGGTAATTAGAGACATTAATAATTGCCAACTCTACTTCAGCAAGAACACACCTGACATTTATATAAAAATGTTTTGTGAATTCTGCATTCTTCAGAATTAACCCAGCCAGCAGGTCATTCAGGTTATTTGGTGAGAGGAGAGTGATTGTTCTGGGAATGGAGTGATCAAGGTGGTGTGCTGACTGGCCAATTTTGTGACTCTGGAGGAATGCTGCCAGAGACCTAGTGTGTAGTACTTCACCTTACAGCTGTGACTCATTATCATGGTGCCTGTTTGAGAAGAAAAATGTTAAATTTTCTAATCAGCCCTCTTTATTATTTTTTTTTTGCCTTCATTGCTCTGCAGCTGAGATGTAGATGAAAGGTATTGTCTACTTCTCAAACTAGGATGGAATGTTTATCTGGGCAGGTGCAAAAAATGTGTTTATTTACTCTGCCTCCCCTCTGTGATATCTGCAGTGTGGAAGCTGTGTAGCTCAGTTTAATGTTTTGTTGCTGCGCTTATACCTTGTGTCTTTGTGAGAAGAAAGGTTTATTTCCTAAAAAAATGACCTATGCGCTTCCCTAGGTGGTCTAATCTCACCTCTCCCAAAACCATAAGGAGATTGAATGTATGACTGTGTGTACAGACTTGTGCGTGCATAACCTCAGTCCTCTATCTGTCTGAGGTATTATAAACTACTGAAGAAAATGTGAAATGTGCTTTCAGATACTTAAATGTTTTGATGGGGAAACATTAAACTTAAAATGTCACTTGTTTTTTCAGTCAAGCAGTGCTGGTAGACCGAACGATGTACATTGCAGGACAGATAGGTATAGAACCTTCCACTGGGCAACTTGTCTCTGGAGGGGCAAAGGAAGAAGCTAAGCAGGTAAGATGTC
This sequence comes from Buteo buteo, assembly GCF_964188355.1. NCBI lineage: Eukaryota > Metazoa > Chordata > Aves > Accipitriformes > Accipitridae > Buteo > Buteo buteo. Next base: position 54,216,628 of record NC_134173.1, on the reverse strand, counting down.
TTCTAGCAATAGACTTGTAATGGAGTTGGCATATGCTTAGTTAGACATGGACTTATGAGAAATTGAAGAGATCTAGAGAGCACATTTCACATCCTCCAAGATGAAGGAGAAGCAGGAGGAAGCCCTTCCATCCTAACCCTGTCATTTTCCACCTGAACAACTTGGAGGTCAGGTGAGGAATCTGTATTTCATGTAGGAAAGTAGGAAAGGATCAGTGTTTGTAACAAAGGTTCAGATCCCAGTAAAAACCCTGCCTTGACTCAGGGGAAGATTGTTCCCCCAGCAGCAAAGAGGTGGTGTAAGGTAATAGGATGAGGTGGAGCTGCATCATGCATTTACATCTAATAAATGGTTTAATATTTGTGATTTATTAGAAGCTCCCTTTTAATTTTTGACTTTGCTTACCCACCGAGGACTGTTGAAGATTTGCTGGGTGAACTTATACCATAACATGGATGTAGCCAAGTTACAACTCATATATACATACTTACCTAAAGACAACCCTGCTGATAGTTAAAGATTTTTGTCTCATTTTTCTTTAGGCTCTAAAAAACATGGGAGAAATCCTGAAAGCTGCAGGCTGTGACTATGGCAATGGTAAGTGCTGCTGTGATGGTGGCAAACAAGTGGTTGTTTTTACCTGGATTAAAAAAAAAAAAATGAAATGACCTTTAAAAAATAAAAAAAAAGCTGTTTGCTAAACATTCAGTTGGTATCAATAGCTGGAAGAAACAAAAGGAATCATGAGTCTGGGTTAAAAAATAAAAGAAATAAATCAACGTGCAAGTCTTTGTGATGGGTATCAATGGAACACTGCCTTTCACCAGAAGTTTCTGCTCATGGTACTAATATTTTAACTCTAACTAGGGAAGCTCAGGTATAGACAGAGCTGCAACTGACTACAGATATTTCAAGCACCCTATGCTTTGCTCCAGGTAAAAGCAGGTTTCTGTCTATGGTGTTAGTATTCTAGGCACTTTCATTACTTTTTGGGGAGAGGATTCTAATAGTGGAGCCAAACCAGGATTAATGCTGGCTTGGGCAGCCATGGGTAAAAAATTCTAGCGTGGACTATATTTTCAGGCCTTTTAGGGACTTTTTTGGTAGCAGATATTACGTGTGATATAATCTATTGCCAACAGTTGGCTAAGAACAGCTTTTTTAATAGACCTGCTTATCAGTTGTGTGCCTCTTGGAAGAATTTGGCTTAGAATGAAATTTAAACCAGGTATTTTCAGATATGGTCAGGAATGTCTAATTCCTTAAAGTTTTATTACATACTAGGTATTCGGATTTTTTAGGTGGTTCTCTAGGTAGTAGCTCTAGTGATCAATATCCATTTGCAAAACTTTTCAAAATGCTTAGAATACTTGAGGGAAATTTATGAAATAAAAGGAAGAAATGCACTGAAGATTTTGAACTTTTATGTACAAGTCAGAGGTCTAAAATAACTGCAGTTATGTAATTTCTAGTTGTGAAGACTACAGTTTTGATGGCAGACATGAAGGACTTCAATGATATTAATGATATTTACAAACAATGTAAGTAGATCTTTTGTTTCTGTTTTACCAGTATGGCTTGTGGAACAAATTATGTTCACAGTAAGCAAAGTGTTTTAATGACTCAGATGATGTAGTTCCAGATTCTTTAAAATTCCAGTAGAAATAAAGCAATTAAAAAAATAAAATTCAATTTGCAAGCACCAGATCAAGCATAGCCTAATTTCTTGTGAATTTGTGTCCTAGCATCCCACTAACTCACTGTCATGTGAAGATCAGCTCCTGCTATCCCTATAGATTGATCTTCCATGCCTTTTTAACTTGATAGATGCTGTGTTGTCCCTAATATAATTCTACTGTAGGCAGCCTTCAAATGCTTAATTTCAGATTTTGTATCTCCATTTCTTTAATGTCTATTTGCATCTTTGAATGATTTGTGGGTTATTGTTATGACACAGGGCTCATTTTTATACAATGGTGAGCCACATTGCTCCACTTAACAAAAAACCAGAATAATGCTTGCTTAATAAAACAATGTAGACTGAAAAAGGTGATTCCAATGAGCCATATTGTGCAGAACAATTTGGGCAAGTATGCACAGAAGTTCCTTATTTACATGGCTTTTAATTAGATAGCAACATCTGGTCTTGAATGAAGTCTTTTATTGATGAGCTATCAACACAATCTTCTGCATGTCAAAATGGAATTGTGTGTGTGTTTAAGCAGGGTAAAAACAGACCTGCTGGATACTTAGTTACTTGTTGCCTCCTACTTGTAGTTCAAGAAAGCAGTTGTTGCTGTTCTTTGGTTGGACCCTGAAATTACTATTTCTAAGCTTAGTGTTAACTTTCACTAGTAAAACTTCAATTTAATTATGCAAATTCCTTGGAAGTGTTCAAGGTCAGGTTGGATGGGGCTTTGAGCAACCTGATCTAGTGAAAGATGTTCTTGCCTGTGGCGGGGGCAGGGTTGGAGTAGATGATCTTTAAAGGTCCCTTCCAACCTGAACTATTCTATGATTCTATAAATTCAGCTCATATATCCTTACCAATACCCCCCCTTCCCACCCACCCCCTGTTCTTTTAATATCCTTGAGTGCCAGGCCTAATTGGGAATGGAGGAATAGGTCAAGGGCCTATTTTTCCTCTGTCTTCCCTTGATATAAGTAAGGCTGGCCCCCTGTTGACTTTATGCAAACCTCAGATATTTGCTCATGACTCTTTTGGCAAGGGCCTGTTTTTCCCTTTTGCTCTTTTTGTGAAAGAGCCCTCTCCCACTCCCTGGTGTTTGCAATTGGATGATCACCATTTTGATTTAATCTTTCTTTTTCAGCCAAGTTGGTGTTAAGGCCATGCAGTGTCAGCAGAATGCAAGTTATCACTGGCCACTAGATCACAACTGTAGCTGGCTTCTTGGTGATGAATGGTAGCTTGCTGAGATGTTAGAGAAGTCAGTGACCAAAAAAAAACCAGCAAGGGGGAAACGACAGCCGGCACAGAAGATTATTTGACTTGTAGCCTTGAACCTAAAACTGTTCCAATGACTGCTTTTTATACAGATTACTTTGAACTGTGTTTTATCAAGCAAAGTTAAGTGATTGGTGGATGTTTCTGTTTAAATTACAGTTTTCAAGACAAACTTCCCAGCCAGAGCAGCCTATCAGGTTGCTGCTTTGCCCAAAGTAAGTGTCACTTTTCTGCCTACAAAAAAAAAAAAAAAATTCTGAAATTCCTTACTTCTGAAGTATTCTAACAGCTTTTCTTATTCTGGAATAGCTTCAGCTGCAATAATTTTAATGAAGACTCTTAAGTATTTAGTTTTTTTCTAAGTATACCAGTCTTATTCCCACATATAAGAGACCTGAATAGGAGAGATACATTTCTTTATGGTGGAAGAGGGCTACAACACTAGAAATAAGGGGTTATGATACTTAAGTAAGAGTAAAGTGAATTTTCAATATTACTTAACATTGCTAAATTAGATTATACTTCTGACAGTTGTATTACTCCCTCAAATGTCACTCTGTTCTTACAAGCTTGTGTTATACATCCAATCTCTTCATAAAATAGATATATTAAATTCCTAGTTCATTTCTTCATTGTTTTCTCACAGGGTGCCAGAGTTGAGATTGAAGCTATCGCTATTCAGGGACCCCTCCAAGATGCTTCAGCCTGACTATAAATAGAGACTGAATATCCTATGACAGCAGTTTTAGATTTAATACTTCTCCCTTACATCCTATTCCTACAATTGACTATCAGCATTTACATACAGTTGAAATCTAAACTTACTGAGGATGGGTGCTTTCTTCTGGATTGTGGCTTTGGATCCTCTAAAATAGGAACTTACAGTGAGTTCTCTGCTGGCAAACCCTGAAACCTCTGGGAGTCCTGCTAAAATCAGCTGAGCTTGATTGCGGGACAGGGCCCTTTGCGATGCTGACTGGATATTCAGGTATTAAAGTACATGTTTGGTTGGATGTATGACAGTTATACTATGGGTGATCTGGACATGGAAAACTAATGATTTGTAATAGTAGGTCTTTAGTAACAATTTTAAATAAGAACAAATTACAGAAATGGGAAAACAGAACACTTGAATTGTTTAGTGTATGTCTTTTGTGTTTTGGGGAATTTTGCTGTCTTTGTCTCTGAACTGTCTTAAGCTTTCTTTACAGAATAGATTACTGTTGGGACTCACATTTTTTTCATATGGAAGTAATTGCTTAAGAAAGTTAATATTAATTTCAGAAAGAAGAAAATTATGCTTTTCTGAAGTAAAGTGCTAACTTTATAAATAAGCTGTAAATTGATCTCTGCCTGTAATCTTTTTCATAGCAGTTTGACTATCTTTTGATTTAAAACAAAACAAAAAAAAAACCACCAAAAAAAAAAAAGTTCTGTTTAATGAGAATAAATGATAATTGCATCTGTAAAACTGTGTTTGTCTGTTCTGGGAACAAACTTTTCTTTTCCTGATTATGCCTTGGTACTCCATTACAAAAAAGTCCCTATATTGCTTATTCAATAACAAATAATTCAAACCAAAAGAATAGGTTTATTATCTATCTCCTAATAGCTAAGGATGAAAATAATCCTCCAAGACAGGAAGCTTTCAGCTACTGTGGCTTTACAGTTCTTGGCATTTTTCTCTCTGCCATTAAGGACAGAAGCATCTGCTTGATGGGGTGATTAAGCAATACTGAAAAATCAGACTGGTCATGCTAGTAAGTTATGCCACCCCTCTGCATTTATCTTCTAACCAAGTAGAAATGGATGCCGTGTTTTTAAGGAGCTAGTTTGAAAGTTGGCTACCTCATTGTAGAGTTGATTCCCTGTCTTCCCACAGCCATGTGACTAAGCACAGTATTGGTTTTTTCAGGGGGAAATGAGCAGAAATTCTTTTCTGTTATAGTCATCTGCCTCAACCATCTTTGTTTTGCTCTCTTCTGTGAAGATGGCTGTCCAGTTACGTATGGGATGCTACTGTCCCTGTATCTTCACTTTCTTTGTGTAGCAAGTAAAAATAGCAATATACAGCAGCTTGGAGAATGTACCATTTCAGTGGTAGAAACAAGTACCTGCTTTATCAAATGTACTGTGAGAGGGAATCCTGTAGGCTGCTCCTTCCAGAGGCTACTGTTTGTATGTCAGAGTGCCATGACAGTGCTTCAGAAGCTACCTCTAGTCCCATCTTGTGTGACCAAACTCAGGCAATTTTGGTAAGCTGCAAAAGCAGCTATAGTATAGCAGGAACAGGGCATAATGCTGGTTTGCTACAGGTTAAGTCACAATGCTGTGCATTCAGCTGTCCAACCACTCAAATCCAAACTTCAGTTCTCCTATGTATCATTTGTCTTCTGTGTATAATGCCTACTGATGATCATCTCACACTTTTAATCAGTTTATGATTTTCATATGGTAACCATGCAAGAAAAATGCAATCTGGCAGTACCATGTCGCTGTCTACCTTTGCATGGCACATGCAGATATGCCTTGTCTGAAAATCCCCCTGCATTCAATACCACAGCCACATTGTGTGAATCATCTTTCCATCCTTGGATAAACTGAAAGTGTCCTACTTGTGGTTTCTTACCTTCCTGTTTGTCAGCTATGCTTTCCAGCTCTCGTTACTTCAGTTGTACTTTTGCAGTAACTATATTTTGTATTTTTCATGTGTTCCTGGTATCACTTTAGCATACACCAGAAGGGCAGTTGGAAAGTTGTGAGAACAGTCAGCCCTATTTACCCCTTCCAGATGGGATGCGAAGTGACCATTTCTCCTGCTTTTTACTGAGCTTCTAAATTGTATTTTTATAGAAGAAAAGATTAATAATGAGGTTGTCACAGCAAGTATGTACACATGTATGGATTTTTTACAGCATTATCTTGCTTTCCTTTGACAAAATGGAAGATATTCATTTTTCTTAGAGGCAAGATAAAGCTTTCAGTATTTCAAATGGTGAACTTGAAGCAACCTTTGAAAAGTACCTGACTTTTCTGCATGTAAACTTCCTACACATAAACTTTATTAGTCTTGGCTTCTGCTCTTGTTCTCTCTCCTAGGCTATACTATTAATGTCTCTTACGCTCTATAGGTCAGACTCAGGAAGCAATCCTACCTAAGAAAAAACATGATCAAGCCTGTTAGGAAGGAGCTAGTACTAACATGAATATGACCTTCTAGGAAACACAGAGCAAATGTTGGTTCACTTTGTCAGTTTAGAGTAATGTAACTGAATGGAGTTACATTTAAACAGATTCCTAAGTTATATTTGTGTTTCTCTGTTCCAACTTTGCTCACATATAATTACTTTGCTGGCATGTATTTCACTTATTTGTAGCAGATCTAGTTAAAGTTCACCTTCCCAGATTTCAGTAGTGTTGAACAGGAGGTAAGTTCAGCCTTGTATAATCGCTGCGGTTATCCCTTCTTACCTCTCATTTTTCACTGCCTTGTGCTATGCTGCCTCTTTGTCAACCTTGAACCTAACACTAGATGGCAGTTTTGGTACTTTTTTTGTGTGCTGACTTGTCCATTTGCTGATGCAAGTTCTTCACAGAACTCCTTTGGGTGACCTCACTGGTACAAAGGGGTGTGAATACACCATTGCTTTCCCCAGTAAGGTACAGTCTGAGACTGAAATGTAAGTGAAAAAAATGCATGCTGGATGCAGCTAACAAGACACAACACATTACTTCCATTAAAAATGTTTCTATCAATAAGTAGGTGCCATTCTGCAAAAAGTCGGCAACTAAAATCCACTTTTAGCTCTATGATTCTTTAGCTTTTAGCTGGGGACCAGCTGCACAGTTTCTTGAATGGCTCGGCTTAAATAGGTATTCTTCAGGTACAGGCATTCTAGAATGACTGAAATAAACTCACTTTTTCAGCTCTAACGTAGCAGTTCTTAACATAAATGATCAGCCTTCCTTAGAGAGATTTAAAACTTTTATTTGTTAAGCAGAGTTATATTATTTGATTCTATTTTTTAAAACAAAAAGGCTAAACCCCATAATTCTCCAATATGAAAAGCAAGTATTGTGGGTATCTCTTAGGTCTTAGTTCAGCAAAATACACAAACATTTAGTAAATCCTGTTTTAACTAGAGATAAGTTAAACTTAGGGGGGTTTTTTTGTTTGCTAGACTGAGCCGCTAGCATGCAAAATATGAAGTTGTAATTCAGCTTGTGGCATACTAATTTCACCATTTAAAATTTGTTTCAATTGCATGTAACTTAAAAAAAAAAAAAATCCTTTATTTCTGTGAAAGTAAAGTAATACTTAAATTTGCATGTTCTACCAGGTGTTTCTTTTAGTAGGTTTTTTTCTTCTTCAAATGATTGTATTCTCTACAGGTTAAACAGTGCAAAAATAAAGTTCAGTACCTAGTTTTATTAAACATTTGTGTTCTGTTAAAGCACATAACCAAAGTTAAACTGCCCTAATCTTCTGCTACAAGCACCTTGCTCTTGCTGCAGTTTTTACCTGAAAGTGGTTCTGCATTGAGTGAAAGAGCCAACCCTAGCCAGCCAGATTGCCAAGTGTCTTCTGGGATCCTAGCACAGTGTGCATATGTGTCTGCACAGAGCTGACAGGGTGCAAATTTAACCTCTTCTAGGGCTGTGTTTATTGGTAATTGAAACAAAATTTGTACTAGAACTTTATTGTTAGCTTGGAAATTAAGTTTTTTCCTTCAAGTGTCCTGCCCAGCACTCCCTGCAGCATGGAACGATTACTTCTACCTTGGATGAAGTTAAGGGCTGAAGATTGTCTAGCTTTTGATTAACATTTTTGAACATCGTTTTGTATTTTGATTATGTTTAAAAAAGCGGGGGGGCGGGCAATATACCTTAGCTTATCTCTGGAGATGTACAGATATTGGAGCATATCCTCTTCTCAGCCTTTAACGTGAGAACTCTTTGATCCACAGACCAATTTCTGCCCTTGGCAACCTCTGTGATGTCCCAGGTTTGCAGAGGCAAATAGCTGCACTTATTTTGGCCCTTTAAGCACGGTACATGCTTTAGTAGCTTACAGACCATGAATACTAAACCCCAGTATATTTCTCAAGGTAGGGATGTTCAACATGCATATAGCAGCCACATTCTGATCTTGTGGTAATCTAGGTGATTTAACATTTCATGTTTAACACGGAGTCAAGCATGTTTCATCTTTTAGAAAGGAAAAGGAAAAATAGCTTTCATATGTTGTAATTATAGAATATGTGAGGATTGAAGATGACTGAGAAGAGCTGATGCTGTTGAGTCATTGACTGGCTTATATTCCTCTGGTTTCCATTAGCATTGCTTAATGACCTGAAAAAGTTGAATGGTGAGGTAAGAACATATATTTTCATCTGTCTTCCTTGTAACAACAGTGGTAGAAAGAGTGACTCTGAGGTGAGCAGGTTATCTTGACCCCCTTGTATCTTCATATTTTATTTCCAAGTGCAGCCTCCTCTGTTGTTATTAATATTGCTGATCTCTGTCACAGAACTCTTCTTCGTTTATGCTTTAAAATTGTTTAATATAGCTGGTCAAACTGCAACTCGTGATCTAACACACAACTTGCAAGCAGTCAGTGTGGCTCCCCTGCTGATTTAATCTCCTGTGTTTGGGAGCAGGACTGTGCTGGCACAGGTGCTGGTGGCTGAACCAAATTCCCAGCTCACAGGAGGAAACCAGCCACGCGATGCAGCTCATGAAGGTGGAAATTCTTGGGGCATCCTGGGCCCTGGCTGTACGCCCAGCCCAGTCCTGTATCACCCCAGGGAGTCCTCATCCCACTCAGTACCTGTTCCCCCACTCTTCAGCTCTCCAAAGTGCATGGTATGTTTTTCATGCCTTTTTGTCATGGAATGATGTGGGTATGGGGACAAAAACTTTGACTACCTCTGTTTGAATTTTTAATCCTCACTTTAATGTCTATAGATTTTTAATAGAACTAGCTGCTCATTTTAACTTCTCTATTATAGAAGGCTAGTAAAAATTAAAAAATAAAACTCTGCAGCATCCACCTAGCAAAAAATCCCTAAGAAACCCCCAAACTATGCATTTTAGTTCTAAAAGTTGATGGTGTTGCCTGTGGGAAGTCAACATTAAATGAAGCTGACAAGTTCGTAAGAGTGCTGATAAGCAGAAAACCTTAGATTTAGTGAGATAGCCAAGGAATATCAGCTTACACTAAAGGCTGATAGGCCAAGGATATTAGTTAAATTATTTAATACAAACCAAAGTCAGCTGGAGTCAGATGTGCACATGCAGCACAAAATTTAGCTATTAGAGGGGATTTGTATAATTTTTTGGTGACAGTAAAATTTTTTGTGAAGTCCTTTTGTACAGTAACGCTAAGAAAACAGCAACATGTGCTTGCCCTTTTCAGATAACTGAACTTTTCTCCATATTCTACTTCTTTATGCCAGAGAATCCTGTAAACGCAGTCCCCAATAATATATAGTCACTTTGCAACATTCACCATCAGAACAAATTTCTACTCTCTATCTGATCCATTACACCAATTAGATTCGGGACCCATTTTCACAGGAAATTTGTTTGAAAGCTTTGCCATTCAGCTTCAGCTCCAAAATGATTATTTAGCATTTTGGAAAAAATCCCAAACAGTCCTTGATAGCATACTTCTCCTGGAGGACAGCACTACAGGGAAATGTAATAGATGACCTCTCCTTTGGGAACAGGCTTATATATGTCTCTGGTTAGATATCTATTTTAGAAGCCACAAATGCGTATTAGGAACTACACAGCTAAAGACAGGCTATTAATCACCATGAATGTTAACAGCTGTGAAGTTATCTTTATATTTTAAGTGTGACAATTTATAAGACTAAAACGTCCTACTCATAGTTAAAAATGCCCTCTTCTCCCTGTTTTTGCAGAAGTCATCACATATATTGTACTACTAGCCTTTCAATAAATTTATGTTTAAAAACGGAGAGTGAACAGCAGCCACCCACTTGGGTCCTGGACACCTCACCCTGTATATCTTCCCTTTTCTGGAAAAATAACCTTTGCATTTAGTTACAGCCTGGTAAATGGGCACTTTCATCTTCCAGTCCTCTACGTGCTATACACTTCAGCAGCTCCATACACTGATAGTCCAGGCGCTCGGAGAAATTGCCTGCATATTACCATTAAAAAAAAAAGCTACACTGTATTCTTTATCCTATATAATGCTGGTTGAAGGTTTCAAAGGTTTGAAGTTAGTTATCTGAACCTGGAAAAAATCCTAATTGAAAACTGAATGGTTATACTGCCATTGGAAAATTAGCCTGCTGTGCTAGCCATGTACAGAAGGCACTCTGTGGCAGGGGGGTGAAAGTGCAGGTATTTCAAACACTTGAAGTCTTGGCAGCTTGACTTCAAAAATCAGATATTATATAAAACATTTTCTGATGCCTCTTATTCATGTCTGTGGCTTGTGGCTCGATCCATAAAGCTTTTCTGTTTTCCCAACCCAACAAAATTAAAAAATGTTCATGTGGACAGAAGAGCAGGCCCAAGAAGAGGATGATCATAGAGACATAACTTCTATTCCTTGTTATTAGCTGTCTCTGAAACACACAGAAAAATTAATTTAACAATTAATTGAGGGTACAACTTGATATTCACTAAATCTTACAGGAATTCAAAGTGAAGGTTCCCTGGAAGCATCACAGGATGAAGGGGGTATCTGCTCTTCTCCCAGATCTGTAAGGATGTTCTGTGTGGAGCTGGAACAGCCGCAAGCAGCCACTGGCTCTGCTTCCTCTTCTTCCATCTCATTCATACACAGTCTTCCTCTTACAGACATTAATATCATCTATGTGAAATCTAGTTACACCACAACGGTTTTATGCTCCTCCCCACCCTGCTGCCTTTTCTCTTAACAACTTTTGAAATCACTAGATAATTTCAGTCATGTTTGACAGAGAGGCAGAGATCTCACAGACATTAAATCTTAAATAAGGACAAGAGACTAAGGGCATAAATTCAAGTACAGGGTATTACATTTAAATGTAAGAATTTTTTTATTTTTTTTTTTTTTTTACTGTAAGGGCAATTGACCAGTTGGAACAGGCTGCCCACAGAATTTGTGGAGTCTCCATCCTTGGGTATATTCAAAACCCAACAGACAACCTGCTCCAGCTGACCCTGCTTTGAGCAGGACTAGTCAATCTCCAGAGGCACCTTCCTACCTCAACTATTCCATGATAAAGTATGGCTGAGGAACTACACGCAGCCCCTGAAACTACATGTGTTGGCCATCAGCAGCTGAGAAGCTATGAGTCTTGCTGGCTTCCTTGACAGCTAAGAGATGGTACCTGAGGGGATGATTGGCAGAAATCATAGTGTCATACTGTCCCAGCTCAAAGTACTTCTTTCTCAGCCAGAAGACCCTGCAAGGATAGATGGGGAACATGAGAACATGGGCCTTCCTTGCAGTGAATGGTGGTATTCCACAAGGCTGTGTAGGGAACACAGGGAAGGTGGGAATTTTGCACGGGAATGCAGGTGATGAGAGAGAGATGTCCAACTGCAGTGACTCTTTGTGACAGAGTCTGACAGTTAATTTGCATGAACATTGCTAATATAATGTGAAAAAAAAGTTCTCTTTAGTGGTTTTGAATTCAGCACACACAGTCTGTCACTGACCATTCCCTTGTTCAGAGATGGACCTCAGCTACCTTTAGAGCACTGTTTATTTTGCACTAGGACCAGCTCATATCCTCTTAGTCGTACCCTCTCAGAAGCAAGGCTCTGAATGTTTTTGACCTCTCTCAAAGTAAGAATTTTTCCATTCCCTTTAGCAATATTGCTTCCCTGCCCAAAATCTTGTTTTAGTTCTTCAATATCCTTTCAAGATGGAAGAATTCCTCCCTTACACAACAGCATCCCAGATTTAAATGGTCCCTGTTCTGTTCTTAACATTGTTTGCTCTTCTTGCCCACAGCTGTTCTCTGAGCTGTCTGCATCGGTACACCCCTATCATCTGAAAAGTGTTACAGACATAGAAGCAGGGTTGCTCTTCCCGCTCCCATACAAAACTGTTGGGGAGAATATCGTCAAGGCAGGCAAATGCAGAAAGTAAGTATTTCAATAAAGCTGTAATCATCACATGATGCAATCTCTTACTCTTCAGTTCTTTGCAAAAGCATAGGGGCAACACACTGAAAACAAGTTGAATGAATAAACTTTTTCAGACTTCATAGTCAAAACTATATGGCATAAACGTAAAGATCCTGCAAGAGCACAGTTGCCAATGGCCACCAATAGCTTGTCTTCACAGGCTAGCTTAAAAAGTAACAATATAAAGGTGACCAACTCTTAAACGGATAAGAATTAAAGGGAGGTGAGTGCTTTTTTTCTTGATCACTGCCTATCTAATTCTACTTCAGTAATCACAAGGTCATAAAGGCACATATGCCTTGACCAGACTGGTTGACCACCACTCTAATGGTCTTCCAGGCTGCAGTACTCATGCTGCAAACCATTTTTCTTAGTCCTGCAGCACAGGTGGAACATGCTGGCTTGCTGCTATCAGCTCAAAAGCCTGAGCATATACTAGCACTGGGAAGGAACCAAAGACCATCCCAGGTGTAAGAGGTTCATTTGGAAGTCATCAAAGGTGCTGGTGTAAGATATCTCCCACCCTTCCTGCTAAAGCTGTCCTCTTTGGAATTACAGAAGTACTCACTAGCCCAGAGAGATTTTGAGCATGGCTCCATAGACCAGGGTTTAGGAGGGAGGGAAGAGGGGAAAGTGGTTTCAGCCACTGCAGTAACGTTCACTGGGGGAAGGGAGGAGGTGTCTGCGTTGCCTGCTCATCCTTTTCCACATTCCAGCAATAGCACAGGGTAACCACTGCCTTCTGGTGCATGTGAATACCTTACATGATGAACTCAAAATAAATGAGTGTGGGATTCTTAGGGAACATGGAGGAAGAAGAAATAACTTTTGCAGAAAGACTGTGATAACAGAACTGTAAACATAATTTCCATGTCTGCTAGTGGGACAATACTATCCCCTTGAATTCTTCTCTTCACTGGTATGACGATTTTTCAAAGGCACTCTATTTGGCCTGTGATTTTTCCTTCCCACCATGTGACTGCATTTGCTGTGCAATGTGCCTTCATCCCAGCTGCTGATTCCAGCTGATAAGGAGAGCAAGGGGATCTAAAATGACTGTCTGGCATGGAATGGAAATCACAAAGCAGCATTAAGGCATTAGCTCATAAAAACAAGCCTGCAAATAATAACAAGGAAAGTCATGATTTTAACATAGGTTTTTATTTTCCAAGACTGCATGTTACAGTCTAGCATTCTCCCCAAAGAGGGATAATTTAACACCGATAAGACTCGTGTGTTATATAAAGATGACCCATGTAAAAAGCATGACCTCCAATTGGTTGCTTCCAAAAATATCTCTTAATGTAAACAAAAATATTTATGATTCTTTTGTGTTAAATTGCAGAAATCAGCTGTACAGCAGCAGCAGGATGACAAGATGTGCTCATTAAGGACAGCACAGTCTTTTCTGTCTCCTAAACAATAACCTATGCAGTCCTTCCCTCCTCTGTCAACATACCTATCTCTGTCGCTGCTGTACTATCCACAGCTTCTCCTGTTTCTTCTTTTGTTTCAGGCCCCCCGCTTACTATCTCACTGAGCAGCTCAGTTTCCACCTGTTCTCCCATCTCACCTGGGAACAGTAACCATGGAGATCAAATTAGGATCCACTGAGAAAAGTACCAAGTGTCCCAGCTCCTTTCTGTAAACCTGATTTTGCTTTGTCAGCTCTTCAACGTCCTTTACCAAAGCACCCCTGAATGAATCTATAGGGAACACGCAGGATGCTCCCAGTCACTTTCCATCATTCAGCTACATGCGTGCCTCACACCTGTAAAGTTCTCCTGATGCTTTCACAAAATCCCCTTGACACTCTATTCAATATACTTCATGAGTACTATTTCTGTTCAAATTATTTTTCCTGGATTTTTATTTCATATATGTGCAGTTTTATTTGCGATTAGAACAAAACAGAAACAGAAAACACGGTAACATGCCAGTCTGGCTGAAACCGTGCTTTCCCTGGGAAGCTGCTATCGTATTAATTGACTCACACAGCTACTAAAGAATAACAGAAAGCAAAACAAATACTAAGTATCATATGCACCACAGCATAAAAATGGAAGGTCCCTTCTTCATCATATGCCTCATGGAAAGATAATGCACACAAGTTATGATATTACTTCTAGCTTGGAACAAATAGAAGCAAAACTATTTTTCCCAAAAGCCTTGTTCACTTGCCCTGCAAGCAGCATGAACCGCTTGGTGGTCAAAGCCCCATAACTGATCTTCAGGCAAATCATCAACTGTAAACGTGTTTCCATGGACATGAGGTCCTACCACAATGTTCAGGGTGTACTGCTCTACCTCCAGCACTACACCATGAAGCTTAGAAATGGTGATTAACAAAATTGGAGTTTCCAGCTGGGCAAGACTACGTGTTTCACAAGTGAGCATCCCGTCATTGACTGCTTACATAAAATGAGACTTTATTCCAAAGGATAGATGCCCGTTTTATTTAGAGAGAACCTCAAAAGTCTTTTGTGAAGAGACACAGGAGAGGACAAGCCAACCACTGTGCTTAGCTACTGCGATGCAAAGAGTCAGATTTATATAGCCACTTCAGAGGTGTGCACAGCAAAGCCACAGGGTTAGTGGTGGTGCATGTAATCGGCTCTGGGCTTCACACAGATCAGCCCTTCTCCTGCATCTTGCACTTCTTCAAGGCAAATGTGGAGTGAAGAAGGCTGCTGATACCACATTTCCCTGCAGAGAAATATTTCTCATGTGCTTCACCTGCTTATTCCCTGAAGAAATGCTCCCCCAGGAATTATCTGATTCCTCACTGAGCTTCTTTGTACCACTTAGGAGAAAACCAATTCCTCCTGTGAAGTGTTCACCTTCTGCATGTGCAGTCCATGGGAGACACACGTCCTCCAGGTGCTAACCCAAAGATGAGCACAGCCTGCAAACTCTGTGAACAAGCACACCTCCTGCTAAAAGTCCCTCTCACAGCACATGGAAATACCTGCTGTCTCAGACACCACTGCTTCCTCACACAGCCTTCCTCCCCAGCTAGTCATCTCCAAACATTTTTGGAAAGCCCAGCCCTATGTCCCTCCACTACTACTTCTGTTCTGCTTGTATAGTAGCCAAACTTCTCAGACAGACTGGATATGCCAAGGGTGCATCAAAGAGATGCTTTTTCTTCTACAATCAGGCAAGCACCCTCCAACTTCATGTGCATAGGGACAGTTGCTTTTTAATTAATACATATGACTAAGGAAGAGAGCCTTTGGTCTCTGCAGATATTGAGGAAAATGTCTGAGCTACACAGAAACACATTTTAAATGAGGGGTACGGTGGGGCATTTTACCTGCTAAGAACAAAAAGGACATGAAATGAAATAGCAGAGATAATGACTGGAAACGCTGATTAAATTTATTACAGTTTGGACTTGTGAGTCTGAGCCTTCCCCAGCCACGTTCTTCTATGCCCCACATTGTACACACTCCCAGGACCAAGTTCTGACTCCAGAAGCTCAGGCAAGGCTCTCAGTAAAGCCGAAAGGACCCACGCACAAGACCGTGGAGGCAGAATTTGGTCTCCTGAATTTATGAAAGCACAAATATTACCCTCAGTGAGGTGGTCCTCTTCAGTAACATGTACTTTCTCGACGATTTCCACTACAGAGTTGTCACTGCCCTCCACCAGCCCACTGTCCTCTGCTCGTCCTGGCAGTGGTGCCCCAGAATCTTCTCCCGGTGCTGGAGGTGAAGGCCCATTGCTCTCTTCTCGCCACGTGGATGGCAGCTCAGAGCTCTCCTCCACTCCTGCAGGCAGGGGCTCAGTGCCCTCCGGCTCCTCCCTTTTACTGACCGAATCGATCTTCCCCTCAATGGCCAGAATCACGGCTGCAGCCTCCTCTCCTGGCAGATGCTCACCCGGGTTTGTCTCCTCAGAGGTAAGACTTACATCCTCTGCCGTGTCCAACTGTGTTTGGTCAGCTATGGTTTCATGATCATCTGCAGTTGGGGTGTTTTCACCTGGTGATGCTTTTAGTTATGGCAGGGCAAGGAAAGAAAAAAGAATTACAGATAATTGGTGAGTGGGCATGTAAGCTAGACGAGAACTAGACCCACAGGGGACCGCACAAGCACTACCTGTCAAAGAGCTCCCACAAGGCTATGGACAATACTCCTTCAGAGGTCTGCTGCTCTTATACATATCCAGTACAGGATGGTGCTGCTCTTACATTAAAAAAAGAAGCATTGGCTTGAGGCATATCATATATTTTTATATGAAGAGAGCTGATCTGTTTACAGGTCAATGTCCTATTACATTTTGCCTTACGGATCTGAAGTGTGCAGAAGGTTTGCTGGTGACTGCACGCTATGCAAGGAAGCACCTTTTCCTGCCCCAAAACAAGCACAGAATCAAGATGCTGAGCGGGAGGGAGGTGCTGCCCTGGGCTGTACATGGGAAACTGCTGGTGGTGCCTCTGGATGGGCTGAATGAAAAACACCGAGAAGAACTTTCTCAACCTGGAGGGTGAGCAAGGCCCATTTCTTAAAACAAAATCCTGTTTGACTGTCTTTTTAAATACTAAACTACCATTCATAGTATGCTTTGTCTAATAAAACATTCAAGAACAGGAAGCCTAAACAAATTAAAACTTCCACTTCTTTTGTCTTTCATCAGCTTATTAGATAAGTAAAGCAACGGGCCATTTTGGCAGACAAAATTTATGAATAAAGAAATGGCAAAATTACTCTGACAGGTATTTAAGGATAAGAGTTGAAGACTCAAAATGAGCTATACCAACCTCTCAGACTGACTTAATAACTTTCTGATTAAATTAAATTTGACAAGAGCTTGTACTTAACCTTCTCCAAAGGAATGTCAGGATGAAAACCCTGTGAATTCATGTACAAAATCTGTTTATATAATAATTAAAAAACTGGACAAATTGTATTTTCTGAGAGAATGATGATTCCAGTGTCAAAGTCAGTAAGCAGAACTGTATGATGCTTCACACACACATAGATGAACAGCAAAAAAACGTAATACATCCTGCTCTTAAAACAGCTGCTTGAATACTGCTGCTCTTAAGATAACATCACAGTTCTTTAGAGGCACTCAAGCAAAACACCTCCCCAGCAAGTGTCACCTGGTTAGCGTGTGCCTACAGACCCAGGGAGGGATGGCTAAGCCAGGAGAAGAACAAGAACAGGGAATCTGGACTGTCAAGACAGACAGAAAGCAACTTTGACTATGGGACACGTAAAATCCCATTTGTGCCAGGAACTGTAAAACCATCCAAGGTCCAACCAACCCCTCCAAATTCCCAGAGGTATAGCTATTTATAATGCAACTCAAAAAAAGGAGGTAAGCTCAGCTACGCACACCAGACCGCAGACCCTCCCGGGGCAGCACCCTGCCTCTGACAGCTGCTGAGGGGCAGCGGAAAGGGCAGAGGGACCCAGCCCACGGGGACAGGTTTCAGTCTGTCAGTGGACATTCCTCTGTGAACCTGCCCAAACCCCTTTTCAATCCATTTACACTCTTAGCCTCCACCATGACCAGCGGCAATGAGGTCTACAGCCCACTTACACCCTCTGTACAACACGTTCTGGCTGGTTTTGACTCTGCTGCTAGTCATTTCATCAAGTGACATAGCTCTTGTGTTACAAGAAACAGCCAACACGTTTCCCTGTTTACCTTCTCTAGACTTCTATCCCACCTTGTCTTCCAGGCACTCCTTTTCCTAACACAAATCTCAATGTGAAACAGATACCCCATCAGAATAACAGCAAGTAAGTCTTAAACTTAAGCTACTCTAAGCAATGACTAAAAAAAAAAGCAGTGTATGCTCAGAGACCAGAGATTTGATCTATTCACATTTTATTTTTTATCCCTTTAGACACTTCTCATGCCTTCACCTTGCTTGGTACCAGGTGAACAGGGAGCATTTAAAACCTGCAGACAGAAATCAATAAGCCATGAAAACTAGCATGTTATACAGAGTTTTCAATTGGTGTTACCAGTAAAAGAAACAATTCAAACCCATTATTACTAGGTTTCTCCTGCAGCTCCTATAAACACCAGCCCTGTAACTTCTAGCTAGCCCTCTCTTCATCAGGATGTTTTATATAAATTGGATTATAAAATACTGCCATGCAATGCGAGACCCGGACTGCTGGAAACCCTGGAAGCATTCCTCTGCTCTCATCTGAAATGCAAAGAATTCTCTAATATGGAAAAAATAAATCCTCCCAGTAATCTGTTCAGTACCTTTAACCCCAAGAAGAATGAACATCATGTGGCTGTCAACATTCCTAGGATGCCTTCTAGTTTTGTTTTATTTTTAAATTTATAATTTTTATTTTCCTTGCTGTAGACAATTTCAGCTGGAGAAGCAATGAAAAGCACAGTGAATTTAAGTGGCCCATAGCTACAGTATTTTTCCTTTTGCCTTCTTTCTTTCCTTTTGGAAAAGCCTCACTTTTTTTGTGAGTTACACATCAATGGAAGGAAATTAAATAAATTTTTTTCCCTATTAAGACATTTAGAGAAGTTTCTTTCTAATTATCCCCTCTTACTAAACTAAATGAGAACGTAACTAACATATCTGGCCAGTAACTGCCCAATTAATGGAGACCTTTCAGCTGTAATTACAAACTGCACTTTATCATTACCATGACATTGGTTTATGTATTTAGTACATTTCATAACCTATCCTAACATGAACAGGCTTTTAGAGAGAATTCCTAAAATGCTCAGAATAAATTACTTCAGTTGTTTCCCTGAGCCCTTCAGTGTTCCTGTGCAAAATATCTTCCATAAGAGGATGGAAAGGCAGAAGAATTTGGTACATTGACCAGCAGGTACAGTATAAAGAGATTTCCGCTGACATATTCAGCGGGGCTCCTCGTTTTGCAGGTGTATGCTGGCTCCATAGTGGCACAGACAACGCTCACCCCATACAACCTGCTGTCACCTCTGCAGTCCCAAACCACAACACTGCAAGGCAGCAGATGGAAAATAAACCCATACAGAAAACACGGATGCTGCAGCCAGAATAACAGCAACGGATGATACTTATAATTCAAGAATACAGGAAAGAAATGCAGTACAATGAAGGGCAAACAACTTTTATGTATCTATGTTTAGGATGTATCTTTCTGGAGAGGCCAATATCTGTAACTGCAGCAGCATTCAGGTTCTTGTAAAAGTGTTTCCAAACCTCCCTTGGAGCAAAGAGGGAGGAGGTTTGGAAACGCTTTCACAAGAACCTGAATACGGAAACAAAGTTTTGTTCAACTTCCACTGAATAGCGAGGATATTCTTTTGGTGCATCCTACAAATACGGCTTGCACCCAAAATTAATCCTCCTTGGCCTGAGCCAAATCAAAGCGACCGGAGTGCTGCCGGTGCTGTAACTGCGTTGGGGTGGAGGTACAGATTTTGTAAGAGAAAGGAAGGATGGCGGGGTCAGGTATTGCTATTCGCTATTATTTTTAAAGGGTGGGAAAAAGCGTTGGATGTACAAGGAATTATACAAAAGGACCAACCGCAGGGCCGGTCTGTGAATCAAAGCCAACCCAAAAGTCTGCGGGGAGGAACGGAAGGTGGTAACTCGGCCGCTTACAAGAACCGGCGGTTTGACGGGGACATCGTTCGCCAGCCGCAGCTCCACCGGCAGCCGGGGCAGAAGGAAAAGCCGGGAGACACCCGACGGGCTCCCCTTCCACCCCCCCCGCCCCCCGCAGGCCCCGCGGGCAGCAGCCCCCCGCCCCGGCTCCCTCCCCCGGTCCGGCTCACCCCGCGGCGGCGGCCCGGCGGCGGCGGCGGGCGGCGGCTCCTGGGGGCGGCTGCGGGCGCTGCTGGAGCAGCCCATGGCGGGGCGGCGGCGGCCTCGTCCCGACTGCCCGGGGTGAGGAGGGGCTGGAGGTGCCGCCGTGCGGAGCCGGGGGGCGGGGGGGGAGCAGGGGTGGCCCTGGCGACGGTGCCGTAGAACACTCCCCCCGCCACCCCCGGGCCACCCGGCCCCTTCGCGTTCGAGGCGTTTTTCCGCGCCGGGTGCGGCTGCCACAAGGTCGGAGCGGCGGGAGCCGAGCGAGGGACGGCGGGGCTGAGTGGCAGCGGGTGGAGCGCCGTGAATTTAATCCTGGGTGCGCCTACGTGTGGGTAGAACGCGCCAGCAAACTTCAAGCCAGGTTGGGGTCGAGTGGAGGGAGACCCCCAGGCAGGGTCCCATAGGGTTAGAGGGTCCAGGGTCTGGGCAGGGGTATCAGACGGACTTGGAGGCCCTGCTGATGTCTGAGGGTCCCTCAGCGTGGTTGCACTTGTGAGCCTGAGACTGAGGGCGTGGGGTTTCTGTAGGGAACCCCAGTCCGGACTGGTGGGACCGGGCTATCTGCACTTACGGTGGATGTGGTGTATGTAGGTGCTGCTAAATGCAGTGCTCTGTCTTAGCATGCCGGGGGGGGTGTGCTTGTACACACCCAGGGGGCTCAGCCTCGCTACTGGCCCTCCCTGCAAACGGGAACAGCCACGGGTGCACCCGGGGGACTGGGGTGGGGAGACCTCTGGGCTCTCAGCAGCTGGGAGGCAAGAAGGAATCCCCAGGTTGCAGAGTCCTCTGGACTCAGCAGCCACTTGTAACGTCCTTACCACCAGCCTTAAAGGTAAAATAAAGATAATAGGATTTTTATATTTGCATATAGGCAAATCAGCAGATGTCCAGGGAAGTCTGGGTGGCTTAGAAACTTTCCAAAGAGTAAGAATGAAGCATGTTCACCATGTATTTGCTTGCATGAGCAGGTCCAGTGTGTTTTATTTATTGCACCCAAGACATGTTTCATTATGTACTTCAAATTTAGAGTAATCACCCATCCTTCTAAATAAATGGGTTTTTATCCATCCAGAAACTTGTCCAGACAAATCATATTGTCTTTGGACATTTGTCCAGGTTTGTTGATGTCCTGCAGCCAAGGTGGAGCAGTAGCAATAACTCCAGACAGGCTGCAGACATACGGAAATCCTGGACGTGTGGTATACCACATGGTATGTGTACTATCACTGCAGCACAAGTGTCAAGCTGTGGCACACCTGGGAAAAACTGATACAGATAAACTATGTATTGTATGGGTATAAGTTGTATCCTGGAGCCATCAGACTCACTGCATGTGCAATGCACACAGTGTACCTGTGTCACTCTGGGAAATCATCTGGCAAACGCACAAAGAGCAACACAGGAGGGAATACACCACCTAAGCCTAAACATATTAACTTCTGCTTCCTCAGCTTGAGTTCATTTTTGGGACGCTTTTTTAAAATAATAGAAAAAAACATAGGCTGTATAGATTACTCTGTGGCTATATATAAGATTTCTAGCAGACTCCAGACAGTGAAATGCCGGTAACTTTAGTATTAGCAAAGCGTGCTGCTGTGTAAGCACAAAAGCAGAAGTGCAACGAAGGGCTTAGCAACTTAAAAGTTAGTTTCAGAAACCTCTAATGTTTATGCTGGTGTGAAATCCCAATGGTGCTGTGGTGGGAGCAAGGCTGGTTCCCTACACGGCACCTGTGGGTTCCCTGTACAGCACAGATGCGGGTGCCTCAGTGTCACGGGTGGACGAGTGTCTGAAGGCACCTACCAGCTGGGATGGGCTCTGCTGCCACCGGTAGGAAAGTGGGAGTTTGTGCTTGCAAAGGAGTCCCGGCAGCTGAGGAAGACAGCTGCAGACAGCACATACGCAAGGGAGGGATGGCAAACGTATCTGATATCACACCTCTCTTCTACAATGTTCTTTCAGAGAACAAAGCAAGGAGCCCGAGCCACCAGGACAGACTCACCAAGCACTGGGCACTGAAGAAAATAAAAAAGGGAAAGCTACGTTCAGTTCCTTCTCTTGCCTGCGGAGCTTTGTACCTGCTTCCCTCCATGTTCTAACCAAAGGGTAAGTTGTGCAGAGTGCACCTACCATTCATATTACTGAAACAGTGGAGAAAGGAATTCAAGATGTACAAGGCCAGAGAGAGGGAACATGTGTGGGTGTGTATTGGCATCCAAGGGTGCTCACGGGGGGGGGGCGCAGGGCTGCTCTGTACTTCACATTTTTTAAACAGGCCTTGGATAAGGTACAGAAATAGGAATGGGAACCCAAGGGCCCTGTGGCAGGTGACTCCTGGAATCAGTAATAACAGTTTCCTGGTCATCTTCCCTCCTCCCACGAGTGAAGGAGAAGTTGCATCTTTTCAGCAGGAAGGCTGGACACAACAGAGCCAGCGCTGGAGCTGGACATGGACAGGGCCATGGTAGGACAAGGCTGCACCTCAGTGTATCAGCTGTATTGCCACGTACCATGTCAGGCTTGGACAACATTCGCCCTCTGCAGATCATTCAGCACAAACACGTTCCCACGGGATAACACGCTGCTCTGCAGCTGCCTCTGTGCCACTGTCCTGCCTTGATGGGAGCACCGAGATGATCATCCCTCCACCAAAAGTGGTAACTCCATGGGTTTACCGTGGGGGCAGGTTACACCTGCTGATGTAGATCAAGAGTTCACTGTGTAAACATGAACTGGTGCACACTCCCTTCTTCAAGCCTCTGTACATCCAAGTAAGCACCACTGAGGCCAAGATAGGGCTGGGGCTGATGCCAGTTAGGCTCAAACTTTTTCTTTCTACTTTCTAGATAGTGTGTATCACTGTGTTAGCATGCTCACCTATTGGCCAGCGTAAGTGGCAGTGACATGTACTTTCCAGTGAAGATGCAGAGTGAGGAGCTTTGGAAGTAGGAGTCTCAGAGTTGGGGAAGTGAGGCATAAATGTGAGACTGAAAATGAGATGAGATTCCTGGGTGTGTGACAGGCGGTGGGACAAGGCAGGAGCAGGGAGTGAGAGAGTATGGGAGCAGGCGATATGGCAGTGGCACTCACAAGCCATGCTCCTTGCTTGTACAGAGCCCCCCAAAAATGACTGCAAGGGATCCAGCATGTTGGCAGGTGAAAATCCTTGGTAGACTTCCCATCCCTTCCCCTGGGCATGGCACCTCTTCAGAGACTCCTTGCCTTCTCTGATCTGAACCACCCTGGTACTGCCCCAAATGAAGGCAGTACCAAAGTAGCTAAAAATAACCTTTAACAACAAACAAACTAAACAATCATCTTGAATTAGTTATTCTTACAAAAGAAAACTATTTTATTCAGGAATATAAATTGGGAAATTAAAATAAAATGTAAACTGGGAGTGTTCAGGGATAGCTGTATCTCCAGAGGTAAAGCAACAAATACCTATGTCCTCTTACACACAAGCAGAAATATACTTCCAAAAGCAAACTTCGTAAAGACTTCTCTAATTTTTAAGATCCCCAGGCCAGTACATGATCAAACTTGTTTCGCTCATTCCAGAGCTCACTAGCTATTAATAATTTTGAATATTTTAGATATGATTCCTACTGCAGCTATTAAATTTATACCTACTTTCTGATAGACACAAATCCTGGGACTTTCCAGATCACAGGAGACTTTTCAAAACATTGTATTAATAATGAGTTTTCTTTTTTAAACTGTGACTCCTTTTCTCAAATCTTTGTACAGAAAGACCAGTACCGACCAGGCAATAAAATGCTCTAAATTGTTTATTGTGGCAGATAATTCAGGCCAAATGTTCCGCTGATGCAAATTTGTGTAGCTCCACTGAAGGCTGCTCTGTGATGCTGGTTTATGAACTGCAGAGAACTGCCTTCTGAAACTGCTATTTTTGTTTTGCCTGGGATGGCAATGACCTTGAAACTTAGCTCCTAGGACATACCTTGTAATTTCCTGGAAAGGAGGGAATCTTCTTGTCAGAGTGATTACTATCTTCAGAAATCTGCACCTGTGGATTTCTGCAAAATTTGGCCCTTAGAAAATGCAAGTATCTTGTTGCACTGGCACTGTATTTAAGCTAGCTACACATACAGGTATACAAATGTATGTATTTTTATATGTATATAGTTATATATGTGCATACAGATACTCCTTAGCATCCTTTTACTGGCTGAAAATATATCCAAGGTATGCAGATATCCAGGTATTCATGATAGACAGTATTTAACCTCGAGATTTTTCCTGTTCCCTAATAAGATAACCTCTCCGCATTTGGCCCATTTTCCCCTATAGCTCTTTTCTTTCCTTCCTTCCTTTGTCATAGTGAAGCTGCTGGAAGGATGGCCGAGGAGAGGTTTGCATCTGGATCCAGCAGACCTGTGCATTACCGGGATTCCAAATTCCCAGCGATCTGAAACAAAGAGCTGCATTTGTCTGCCTGACAATACAGGGTATAGTTCTGTGCATGACCCTGTGAAAATCGGATGAACATGTTTGCATTTGCTGTAAATGCGATGATTATCAGAGAACACAGTCTGTCACTTTTAATAGCCCTGACAAGTGCAAAAGGAGAAAGTAATAGCTGCAGGTGTGCACACAACATTGTTGTGTAACTGTGCAGAGATTTTGACAGGACTGAAAATGCAAGAAAGAACAGGACTGTGTTTTTGCATATTTTCATCCTATAGAAATAGTATGATTTGGTCATCTTGGTAAAATGAAGATGTTGGCCCAGCTTTTCAAAAGATCAGTCTTCTTTTTTGAATTGCATTTTGTCTTTCAAGGTTAGCGTGTGGCCTCTGGCACATGAAGGATAGCTAAAGATATGCTGCTTCCCCCTTGCAGGGGCTTTAGCAGGGATTACAACTTGAACGCCCCCCCCCATCACATCACACAACAGGTAACGGGGTCAGTACCTGTTACCGTCTCAGGCACCCAGCAGCTCTGACAAGGAGCTCCAACATTTTCTTGCAGTTAACTATACACTGTCTACAACAGCACACGTAATTAGCACACATACCTTTTTTCTTAGTGCCTCATTTTACTGTCATTGGATTACATGTCATTTTCCTATGAGCGATGAGACCACCCTATTAACAAGCTGACAGTATTATCACTCTTGCATTTGGGGGGGTAATGTTTGGGGCTCCATAACATGGAGAAAAAGTTTCTTTGGGATTTCTCTGCAGAAACGCATTAGCCTGTGCTGCACAGTCGGGCCCACACCTGTAGTACGCCCAGTGCTTACTCCTTGCAGCTGAACTGCTGCAAGACACCCCATGGGCGATCCTAGCCAGCCCCAACTGTGAAGTAAAACACACAAACTTGCTTGTCTGTCCTCAAGTATGAGTATACTGGGCCACCAGAGCTTGCACTGTCGTTTGCTGATACGCTGGCGTCGGTGTCAGTGCTGCCATAGGATCTCCTTTTCTTCCTTCCCTTCCGTCTCCCCCCTCCCCAGATGCATGTTTCCACCCCCAGCAGGACATCCCACCGGCTCTGTCAGTACTGCTGTGGACGCATTACCAAATGAAGCACGGACTTGACTTAAAAACAACTCTGAAAAAATAAAAAAAGGCTCAGGGTGGGAATTCCTTCAGCTGCCATCTCTACTGAAGTCGATGTATCACAAAATTATGGCCCCAGCTAAAGGATGGCCATCAGACTGTTACTCCAGTCATGACTCAGCAATCTGTGATTGCATGTCCAGACTCAAAGAAAATAAGGCTTCTTTATGATCTTAGATATTTTCCATCTTCTAGACCACTTAGAATTTCTCAGACACACTGAGTTGGTTCCATTTTCCTCCAGGCCCAAAATTATGAAGTTGCTCTCCAATATTTGGGATAGGTCAATGCTCCACCAGTGACTTTTCTCGCCGTGCTCTTACTCTCCTAATTCATACCTCTAACTGGTGCTTTCTTACACAACCTTATCAGCATTTTAGGCAGGGGAAGGTGGTGAGAAACCTCCTTCAAGACCACTGCTCTCCAGATTTGAATTAAATTATCTCCCTCTCCATTGGAAACCCTGCCCCTGCACTCTCACTAGGCAAGCGCAGAGTAAGGCCAGGGTGGGAGAAGCAGTAAGGGAGGAGGATTGCCCCTGCTTTCCCCACATTCGCTGCATTCTCATCTTCACTGCCAAACTGAGCACCAGCCTGCAGAGCCCCTGAGCCAGTGTAATATCCAACTCAGCCCTTGAAGGGGTTGATCTCCCTGGCTGAGCGTGGCCGGCAGGGCAGGCAGGAGGGCTGGGTGTAGCCACGGTGCCTGCTGTTCGTGCTGGGAGAAGTAATGCTGCTTTTCCTGAGGTTGCCAGCTGCTCCCTGGATCCTCCATCTTGAGACTTGTTTGTTGGAGATGGAGACGTTGTCTGCTGCTTCCCTGCCTTTCCTTTATTTCTGATGTATCATGGCCTCATCATGGAGGGGAGCTCACCATCCCCTGGGAAGAGTGCCTGGGATCCAAACTCTGCCTGATGTGCCTTTCCCCATGCTTTAATTCTCAAACACCTGCATTGTAAATGCCCATCCACTCCCAGCTGCTGATTTTTAACAAAAGAGTAGCTGTATCATATTGTTTAAGGAAATTTGGTGGGGCCAAAGCCTCTTCTTCCTTCTAGTGTTGCTTTCATCTGACTTGGACTGGCCCTTTGCCTTTACAAAGGACATTTTCTGGACCACAGACCCCCAGGAGAGGCCTTCACAGCCACAGAAGGGAGATTTGAGGGGTGAGAGACAATAGTGCCCATTTTTGCATGTATTCCCCCCCCCCCCCCCAGATCCTTATTGCACCCAGATTTAGGGACAGAATTTGGGGTCCAACGACCAAAATGTCTGTCAGAATTTTTTTTAGGAAATGCGGGATTTTTTTTTAAAAACACATCTCTGGCAAAAACTAGTTTTATAAACTCTTGAGGAAAGTATTGCATTCTCTCCTAATTTGAGCGGAGGTTGCAAGGGTACCCTTGGAAACAGCTCCCTCTTCCGGAGCCGTCCACAGCTCCCACATTTTGCAAGATAACATAAAACATGGCATAGTCAAAAGGAATCGCACCGAGGACCACTGAGCCTCGTAATATTCTCTTGCCAGTAATTTCAACAAGCAAGAAAAGACGAATGCTTCACCTGACTCCAAGCAAGCAGGTAAAAGTTTAAAGAATTGAAAGCAAAGTCACAATTTGACAGGAGGAGTAACAGCAATGCACCTGAGTGCTGGGGCACAGAGAGGAAGAGAACAAGAAAAGAATGAGACATAAAATGGAGTTTACTTTTCAGCTGCCCAAAAAACCCCACCTTTGAAGTACACGTCAAAATTGATTTAATTATACTCTGTAAAGGGCTGAAAATGATTTTGTTTCAGTAAGTGAAATTGGACTATAGAGACACATCAAAGTGTAACATTTTTATATCATTATTTATATAGTAGATATATTATTTATATGTGCTTAATGTAGAAATTAATTCCAGAGGACTTTACAATTAGAGATGGACCAATGTCTGAGTTTCACCTGAGATATTTAAGCTCCACTTAAGTTTAGTGGTATTTTTTCTAACATACCTTTATCTCATCTTTATCTCAGTGTTAGCAGCTTAGATCTTAATCTAGGTGTTTAAACTGATCTGTCAAAACCTAAGGTTGTTACGCAGTGTCTACACAGAAAAAGTGGTTGGGATGATGGTGTGCATTTTGACCAATGGCTGCTTGTCACTGAGAAGATAATCCTGTTACAAAAATTTTGGTAAGGTGTGTGATCATATACCAGAAAAAAGTTAGCATGGAGGTAGCCAGACCAGTAGGAAGGCATAACGGTATAGTGCTATAAATTATTTTCCTTATTTGAAATAAACTCTATTAATATAAGCATACTAGAATAACTGATTACCACATGTTTTGGCTTGCCTTTTTAGTTTGTTGCTACATATCCCGTATCAGCAAAGGCATCGAACTTCCTAAAGCCAACAACACTCTCCCACGCTTGTGCTAACCCGGGCGAGTCTAGAAAAGCTTTTACGCTAGCTTTGTAATTTCCTAAGAAAATGTATATGCTGGGGTGCTTTTCTGGTGTGGTGTGTCCTAAGAGCATGAAGTCGTACCGGCAGAAGACTTGCTGCCCTGTGGGTGGGCCCCTGGGCCTCCTTCTGGGAGGGTGTCACAGGGAACCCCCCAAACTGGCACCCCGAACACCCACACTGCCGATCCCTGCAACGCCCAGGCTGGACTGCTGCTCGCTGCCCCTCCTGCCACCAACCCGGGGTGACTGTCCTAGGCTGGACACCACCGTGGCATTGACCGCAACTGTTCTTGGCCTGAAACCGAGGACCTCGTGTCACAGCTGCCTTCACAGCTAGCGCGCGGGTGTTCAGCAAGCTGATTTTCAAGCCGGTGGTTGGTTTCCAGAGCCCACGGCGGGCAGGAGGAGGTTCCCCTGCACCGTGACTCCAGCACAGGAGAGGACTGGGCTGCCCTCGCAGGGGCCAAAGCCACCACAGAGCCGGCTGGGAGAGAAGTGCCGTCGCCCCAAGCAAACCTGGCAGCTTTCCTTAGGAGCGCCCAGAGCTGAAGCCGCTAACGCAGGCAGCCTCAGGCCCCAGCCTCAGGCCCGGAGCCACTCCCGAGCTCAGGGGCACGCTTAACGCTTGAAATCCAGGTGTTTCCTCAGTTCAGGGCTGTATCTCATTGGGACAGTTTATTTATGACTGCAGTACAATTAAGGGCAGTCGGACGCCGTCGGGCCCGGTGAAACGAAGGCACTGCTGCTTTATGGAAAGCCAGCGTGCTCAGCACTTACAGCGGGGAAACGTGGAGTCAGACCAGCACACATGTCTATTGCTGCGGTGGCTTCTGATGCCAAAGAGATTTATTTTCTCCATACCGTCGTTTTCCACATCAGCCCTGTTGCTGTCCCACAGAGGGGGTTCGTTTACCCGCTGTGCAAGCCAGTAACACAGAGTCGAGGTATTTTCAAATTAATTTCATTGATGCGTATGAACAGGTGCCTGTCTCAAGACAGCACACACTTGTCTCAAAAATTCCCACATTTATATACTGAAGTAATACACATTCATTATTATTTCCCTTAATGATCTATTCCTTCTTCTTCGCCCCTCACGTAAACTAGTGCGTAGACTCTTGTCTTCTTCCTCCACTGTCTTCTTTTGAGTAGGTGGTATCATTTGAGGAGGTGGTCAATGAGTCGGTGGTCACGATCTCCCCCGTAGGAATTACCTTTTACCTACTTCCTACTCAGCCTTGGCAGTTCCAAGCGGTTCTTCTACGTTTATTGACCAGACCACAACCCGTTACCTTTTCTGACATAAAGCCCCATTGTCTAATGGCTGGTTCTTAAACCCTGAATCATGTCTAGTTATTGTCTCCCTATTTTAAATATTAACTGATGGGGGCCGTACGCAGGAAATGAGCAGTCCCCTGGTTATCTCCGTCCTATTATACATATTAACTGACAACCCTGTGACAGAAGCGGCAGTCCCCCAGGGGACGGCACGCTCAGGCCCCTTGGGACTCTCCCTGCAAGGGGCTTCCTTGATCCGCGCCCGAAGCCTCCCGCAAGGCTGTGACGGGGGAAACGGCGTTTCAGATCGCTCTGTGAAACACGGCAGACGGCGCTTGGGGAAGGGGAGGGCGAAGGGAGCGGGCGGCCACGCCACCCCCCACCCGCCCCGCCTCGGCTCTGCCCGGCCGCCATGGCGGCGGCCCGCCTGCCCCGCTCGCTAGCCCCGCCCCTCGCCCAGCCAAGCCCCGCCCCTCACTTAGCCAGGCCCCGCCCGGGCTGGCCCCCTTCCCCCCCCCCCCCGTGGTTGAGCGCAGGCGCGTTGGCAGCCGGCGGGAGGGGGGGAGGCTGCGCGCGGCTCTCGCGAGAGCTGCCGCGCGGGGATCCGCGATGCTTTGCGGCGGCTCGCTCCTTTCTGGCTGCCCGGCCATCTTGGCGGCGCGTCTCCGGTGAGTGGCGCTGGGCTGGGCCGGGCTGGGGCGGCGCGGGCGGGCGCGGGGGGCCGCTGCCGGGTGCTAACCCTTCCCCCCCCGTTCACCCCTGTGTTCCAGTTACCGGCCGACCCGACGCGAGGCAGCGACATGGTGGCCGCGAAGAAGACGGTGAGTGGGAGCGGGCCGCGTCGGGCTCACGTGGCGGCGGCCCGGCCTCCGCCAGCGGCGGGCGCGGCGCTGGGGCAGAGCGGACCCCGGCGTGGGTCTGGGCCGGGGGCCGGGCGTGGCGGGGGGGGGCCGTGGGCACCGCCGGAGGCGCCTGTCGCGGCCCTCGGAGCTCGGGCCGTGCCCTCCTTGCGCAGGCTGCCGGCCGCGCCCTGCGGCCGCCTCCCGCCCGCTTCTCTGTCCCCGGTTCCCGGCTGTGCGCTCTCCCGGGCTGCCTGCGGGGCTCCTGGGCTCGCTGGAGGAAGGGGGAGCCGGTGCTGACCTCCTAGTGCGGGTGGAGCTGAGCTGTTGTATCTCCTGCCGCGCTCTTGCCTTGCTCTTGGAGCGACTCTGGCAAGGATGGGCTTCGTGTTAGTGGGCTGGTGGTGTTCGTCCTTGCAAATGCACTTACCTGTTCCCACGAGCACCACGCTCTCCTGGTGGGAGTGCCAGCTCGTACTGCATGTGGTTACTTGTTTCTGCTAACCGGTATAACGCTCTTGGTGTGCGCCCTAGGGAGAGACATACTCCAAAGCTGGTTTAGGTTTGCAACGCAGAGGTGGTGTTTACTGGGACTTGACTAGCTGAGCTTTGATACAGGCCTGTCACATACACGCGGATGTTACTGATTAACGCAGATAGCAGCAACAATGCTTTAAGATGTGTTTTCCTATTGTAAGATAGGTGGGTAAGAGGTATTTTTATGAAGTTGGGAAAACATAGTATCAGCAACCCCCTTATCCACAAGCTTTCTCATACTCAGATGGTAGGCTGGCTTTTCTTATTCTGCGTTGCAAATTATAGGGAAATTATTAAAAGATTGCTTGTATTTGGAATTTCTTAATTTTCTTGTGTTGTCCAGCATTTTGCAAAATGTAGAGTAACATACAATAATGCTTTTCTATGTTTTTTTTTTTTCAGAAAAAGTCCCTAGAGTCAATAAACTCTAGGCTTCAGCTGGTTATGAAAAGTGGTAAATATGTGCTAGGATACAAACAGACTCTGAAAATGATTCGGCAGGGCAAAGCCAAGTTGGTCATCCTAGCCAACAACTGTCCTGCTTTGAGGTAAGCAGATGTATGAAAAACCAATTCTCCTTAAAATTAAGATAGATAGGTTCTTTGTACAAACACAGTGTGCACTTCATGTTAATTGCTACAGTGAATTATTAATTCAGAGTACTTAGCTGGCATATTCCAGAGTGCTATGAAATAGGTGATGGCTTGTTTGGTGTATAATGATTTCAGGTCTGGATGCATTGAGATGCTTCCTGACATTTTTCTAGCTTTCTAATTCATAGAGTTTGCCCTAGCAAAGAGACTGGAGGCTTTTCACACTGTGATAGCATTCATATAATGGGGCTAAATTCCTGTGGTTTTTTTAAGTAGTGTATGGGAAAATAATTTTACAGGTAGCAAAACTGGTAATTGACCCTTATTTAAAATATTTGAAGCACACAAAGTTTGCTGTCCAAGTAAGTTTTATAAATTTAGGTTCCTGACCAGTGAAATTGCTATTTTGAGAATGAAATCTTTACTAGCTTCCTGACATTTGTCGTGTTGAATTTCTGAGCCCTTTTTGTCCTCAAGGGATATTGACAGATTCAAGAAACTCCAAATGCAGAAAACCAAAATTAGATGCTTGAGAAATGGCAGGACTGTTAGAGTAGGCAACATGATAGTGAGGATCCCAGAAGTGCTTGAGGAACAATATTGACTACTAGAATCTCCTGATGGAAGTCAGAAGAGAAGGGACTATAGATTGACTTTTTTTTTTTTTCTTAAGAGAAATACACAGTTTCATTCACAGCTAGCAGTAGCCGGATGTCTGTTCAGCATCTGGCCACTGGGTATCAGCATTAATAATGGTCATCGTTTATGCACTTTGGCTTAGCTCCTACAACCTTTCAGAAGTCTGGAAGTCCTGAATCCCCTTCTTTCCTGTAGAAATGAGCATATGTAGGAGCAATCTCAAGGATTTGTACTCCAAAAGTGGGTTTGCCATTACATACCTTCAGCATACTTTGGATAAGGGTTCCCTAGCCCCAATATGGTAGTGATGTTGTCTGGCAAGGAACAGGTGTGTTTTTCTGGGTGGGAATGAAAACTCTAAGGTTTAAGTGTGATTGGAGTTAAAGCTGTCCTTGCTGTATTGGAGTCAGAATTGTTTGTCAGTACTGTAACACCACTAGTTTTTGAATTCCAGAAAATCAGAGATTGAGTACTACGCTATGCTTGCCAAGACTGGCGTCCACCATTATAGCGGCAACAACATCGAATTGGGCACAGCATGTGGAAAATACTACAGAGTGTGTACACTGGCTATCATCGACCCAGGTATGTCTCTCTTACAGTGTAGTGACCGAATGGCTATCTGTCAGTGGTTCCTCTGTTCACCTGTGAGTAGCAGCACTGAGCAAGTAATGTGCAGGGGTGATGACACATTTTGCTGTCCTTCTCTGTCAGGTTTAACTCTTAATTACAGTTTCTTCTGACCAAGATCCTGTTCTTCTTTTCTGAGTCCTAGGTTCTCAGAACCTGGAATTACTGCTGCTTGTGTTTGCACACAGCTCCTTTTACTGCTAAACCCTTTGAGCATGCATTTTGTCTACCTGTCAGTCTGTAATGAGGTTTCAGTGGCTGGGAAGCAACTTTATGGTACATGTTTCTGAGCTCATCAGCTAGAATATGAGCTTGTGCAACGTGCTGTTTATGTCAACCTAAATCTAAGACAAAGGATTGTGAGTTGTCCTGCTTCCCAGAATGATATATACAAAAATAACCTATATGCAGGTGGATACTAATCCAGAGTTGAAAATTATATTAAACGTTTTATTTTAAAAGTGTAAGTCTGTGTGTAATTATTGTGGTTTGGTAGCACTCTTTGTCCCAGAGAGTTGCTCAAGTTCCTTGTACAGACTGCTAATTAGGTGACTTCTCGTGCTCTTTCCAGAATCTTCTAAGAGAAAAATCAATCTTTTGTTGACCAAAATGCATACACATGGATTTAATATTTCTTTAATAACTTTTCACCATATGCTTGCCAAGTGACATCGGTTTGAATTCAATGCTACTTCAGAAAATTTTATTTAGCTTGCATGTATACAAAGACTAGCTGTAAACTTACTTTTAAAAATTTTAGGTTTGATTTTGGGTGGGGAAGGAACTGCAAGTAAATCTTACAGCTGCGTGACGTAATGCGAATATTCTCGCTGTCCTGATATTTTTGTGATCAGGGGAGGCTAGACATTCGCTATATTAAAGCTATGCATTGTGTCCTCCAGGACTAGATTATTGCTCTAGTACTGGCTTTGTACATGCTAGTGACAGGTACATAATTATTGTAAAAATATTGTGTATGGATTAGCAAAATACAGTAACAAGTGTTTTTTATCAAGCCATCAAAATTACTTGCTTTTTTCGTAGACTGTATTGCTTGTAAGTTGTTTTCTATTTGTAGAATCAGTGTGTTCGTTGGTTGTTTTTATTTTATTTTTTGGCTTATGCCTGAAACATCTTTCTGTGGGTCCTCCTCTAACAATGTATTTTTGTTTTACAGGTGACTCTGACATCATTAGAAGCATGCCAGAACAAACCAGTGAGAAGTAAATGCTGTAAAGGTGTTATTTCTACAATAAAACTGGTTACAGATCTGTTTTAAGAATAATTTGTATTATACCTTTGCTGGTTTTAGGGAACAAACTATATAAATGAAGATTCATTACCACTGCTGTGTTTCCTGTTTTGTTAGAAATAACCCTCACAGGACAAAACTTGCCTGTTTCTTTCTCTAGAAATTGTGGATCTCAAGAGGTAAGCGGAGGAAGACTTGATGATGGCGAGTATGGTGCCAAATCAGGCTAGGGCTTCCTTAGTTTTTGGTTTTGGAGTGCTAATGCAAAAACAAGGAGTAATGTGAGGCACAGTAGCAAATTTGGGATGTTGGTGAGGGATCCCAAAGGGTTTACTTACACTAAAAAAAGCACACTATTTTTACCAAGTCAATCACAAAGTGTCAAACCATGACACAAAGTACTAATGCAAATTATCGCCTTTGTCTTTTCCTTCCAAGAGAATATATATCTGTCAAATGGCAAATAAGATAGCTGCTAGGCATGATGTATAATATCATACTTTAAATAAGATAACCAGTTAACTTCTCAAAGCTGATTTTAAATTACTCCATTTTTTTAGTGTTTTGAAGACATTATGTTAGAGACATGAATTGGTGTTCTCAAGTCATTGTTGCTGAGGACATTGGTATCTTACAGATTTGTGCCAGTTTTGTGCAAGACCATGACTGCAGGATGTTCCTTATTACTAGTGATAATTACTTGAGGTGCCAGTGCTTTGCTGACATGCAGTAAAAGAAACACCTAATGAATATCAGTATCTACCGGTTTGCTTGCAGAACTTGCATTCTGTTTGCCAAAATATGCTGAAGCACAAGATACCTTTTAAAGCTTGCTGTTATGTATCTGTGCACACTCATTAGCTTATCTGAGATCACTTAATCTAGTTTTGCTGCAACTACTTCATTCATTCTATACCAGAAGCAGAAGTTGTCTATTTCCATTTGGAGATAGAAAAGAGGCAAACCAATGTGTGTCAAAGCAAAGGAGGAAGTGCTGGTGTCTCTACTTATTAAACCACAGATTTTGGTGGTTCAAGAGATAGTTTTAGATACGGCTGTAGGTGTGAAAGTAAAGCTAGCAGAAGCATGCCGTTGCTGCCAAAGGGAAGGAGTAAAACTATAAGGCAGTTCAGTTGGTCAGAATGGCTGGAAGCCATTTGCTGGTTTTGTGTCTTAGTGTTTGATAAACAGGTGTGCAGCTAGTTGTATTGCTCAAAGAATGTTTTCATGATTAAAATACTAGTTGCATTCAGGAAAGTTAGAGAATCGCTGAATGCTGACCAAGGAACAGTAGGGAGAAGTTAGATGGTCTGGATGTGGTAAGAGAAAAAGTACTTGAAACTTTAGATTGTGATACCCTGATAATCCAGCAGACTTCCCACTTGTGCATTTACTTTCATCAGTTTCAACACAAATGTATAAATTTGTATTTTTACTTCCAACTGATTTCAGTAGTCTACTTTTTGAAGAATACAGGTGAAACCTAATTGCTGTGAATGCTGTCCCACTTGTTCTGTTCTTATATATGTATGTATATATAGAACTATATATATATCTCCATACAGATAGGGTGCTTAAACTGCTAGCAGAGTGAGTGGAGGAGGAAAATACAGAAAAGCAAGCCAAATAAATTCATACTCTAAAAGTACTTCAAAACATGGAGGTTTCACTTCAAAAAATAACAGCACTTTATTATTTTGCATAGCTTATTTCAGTTGTTTAGTTCTGCTTAATTAGATTTTTTGCTAGTTACTAAATCGTTTATATATATATAAAATTTTCAACATTTCTTATCTGCAATCAATGCAAGACAGAACACAGTATATAGATGCAGGGATCCAAAACACTCTTCAACTTCAGAAACAAGGATTTGTTGTTTTACTTTGAACCAGTTTAAGAAAATAGCTCTGACAAGTTTGTATGTATAAATACACAGTGTAGTATATCACTTCAAATTTTGATCAGTATTTTAGCCTGTTTTCCAAGTCTTCCATTCTCTTTGTCATTTCTTCCAGTAGGCAAATGTTAAGGAAAGAGAGCTACTGATAGGATACATTGATAGAAAAAAGTGTTAGCTGCCTGATTGCTGTGGTCTGTAAACTTGCCCTTGTTTCTCCTCTTTGTTACCCTCTTTGACTCCCAGTAGTTTATGATCTAATACTACCCTGTATTTTCTTGTTCTGCTTTTATCAGCTGAATTGAGGAAGCTGTGTGGAGTCCCATTCAGTAACAGACATACCTTGACATGTAGTTCATGCTGCGGCGTATTAAAAAGACTGGTGGTTCTGAAAACTGGCCATTTTCCTGTTTTAAAGGGAAACTAAATATTTATCCTAGTTAATGCTGTTTAAAAAAATGTTTCACTTAATCAACATGTAAGCTAACAGTAGATTATAAAACTGTATGGAGCTCTGTGACTGCAGTAAGAATGTCTGCTGATGATCTTACATTCCTGCCCTTTGGTGGTGTAGCGTAGTGTACTGTTTTTACAAAGCCAGTGGTTTCCAGACAGATGTGGAGTAGAGCACAACAAGCTCCATGGGATCTAGGGCTGGCTCCACTGAAAGTAAGAAGCTGGAGCAATGCAAAGCAGTGTACAGTATCACTTTCCTGATAAGTGCCTCCAGCTGACAGGAATGCTACCTCTGCTGCAGGAGGAGGTTGGATTGGTACTGCTTACCTGACCACCTTTCTCCAAGAGCCATGGTAAGGGTGGAGCGAGGGAAGCTGAGAGGAAGAGGGGACCTAGCATCAGGAGAGAACTGAAGGCACTGAGGCCTGCCTTAGAAGGACTAAGTTGGTGTACCCCAGTCTTTGCTTGTCTGTTGTCTTGATTTCAACGTTCTAAGGTCTTGCGCAAGGAAGAATGGAGAACTGGGCATATGCAAGCGGGATCTTCGACAAAGGGCTATTAGAAATTGGTGAGGGTAGGCTGGCAAATTGAATTCAGCCTCTGAGTTTGGCCAGAACAGCCATGTGTGTTCCCCTTCAGTCGCATTGATAGCAGGAGAATCTATCCTCTTGCTAGTAAGGAGCCAAGAGTGGGAGTCCTGCTTCTGTGGGGACTAGCCTGCCTGTACATCAGGTTTATGGTTTGGTAATTCCTCAGCTGTCATGCAGAAGGGATTACTAGATGCATGCCAGCATCATTTGAGCTGCTTTCTTTGCAACATCAATGTTTCAGGTGTTTACAAGAGGCAAAGTTCAAGCAGTAGAAACTGCATTCATCTACTGATAGAAGAAGTTAAATGTAGTTGGATACAAGTCATCAACAGTTTGGATTGGTTCCTCTAAATTTATATTCTGTAGCTGGAGCTAGGTTTGTAGCCAGTTCTCCTCTGCACTCCCCCCAGATCACTGGGATGGGGACTGGCCAGCAGTCTTCTGCAGTTATCAAGAATTAGTATATCACTCAGTATCTGTGCTGCTAAGGCAGATAAATGAGGTTTGTAATGGAGAGGAAACTGGGTAGTTCTTACTCTGTTCAAAGCAGTGGTTGCACAGTGCTCTGGGGAAGTGCTTGGCACAGTTCTATCAAAATGCAAAGGTCTCCAGCTTAGTGTCAGCAGCTTTTCCATCACTTTGAGTCCTTCTCATATGTCAGGGTTGCTGCTTAAATTGTAAAGCAAAACCACACATGTTGCTAAACTGTTTTCTTTGATTCTGAGTAAGCTCAGAGCTCCTCATAGCCCAGCTGCAGGAGATTACAGTGAAGAGGCTATGGCTTCTGCTGAAGGGGGAAGGAGCGGTCTGCTTTCTTGTCAGCATCGAGGTTGGAACTGCATGTCTGGATAATGCTCTTAAGGATGTGGGAAATGACCTAGAAATTTTTCTCTGAAGTCATTTGGAGACTTTAGAGAAGTCCCTTCAGAGAAGTATATATGTTGAGCATTTCAAGCACCTAGCAATAACCTTATGCAATGGCTTTCTCCCCCCTTTATGAAGGTATTCTACTTTGCATAGAATAATTTAAAATTAATCAAGTGATCAGAACATGATTCCTTAAGCTACCTGCTGAAGGATTCACTAGGGAAGGTGAGAGAGTGAGGCTGGCTGCTGCAGTTACAGCTGAAGGTAAGTCTGAACTGGTAGGCAGTATTTTGCATCAGGTTAACAGAACCCTCTGTGGTCTTGCCTGTTGTCATGACCACTGAGGGCTCTGTTAGCCTGATTCTGGACAGACTTAACTCCACAGGTTCCTCAGTCTGAAGCTGTTCTTCTCAAGGAAGCACACAGTTAAGAGCTGTTGGTATGCCTGCACTCTTCTGTGCAAGAAGTGCAGAGTGCTTATTGCTCTTTCACACAGTTACAAAACTTAAATACAAGATATGATGTCGTCTTACTATTTGATGAGGCAGAAGCAGCTTTCATGAAGAAGACGCAGGAATTTGCTGCATAAATACTGCATGATGCAAAATAATGCAGACAGTTGTATTGCCAACTTGCTGCTGTTGTCTCCTGAGACATCTGGTGGATGTTAGAGATAGTGTAAAGGCTACTGTACAAACAGCTTCCTTGAAAAGACAGACTAACTTGTCGGGGGGGGGGAAGCTGCTGATGTGCACTTAGCTAATTTTTATCTGCATATTTTTTATGCAAAACTAATAGGGTCTCAGTCCTGTGAATTCCTCTTCATTTGGAGTATTGTTTTAAATGACTCGCTGCATCTGGCACTTTACCAAGCGGTTCAGAAGGGAAACATCTCCTGTATTGTGACTCCTGTAGCCAGTAAATGCTATTTTGATGCCATCTGAAGAAATAACCCAAAGCAAAGAGTGTTAGTCTTGAATTTGACCAGTCATTTCTTTGCTGTCCCTGAAGGTGTTTACTGTTAGAGATTATTAAAAGTTAAGATCCTTATTAATATTGTGGTCCTTTCTATGAAGGAGAGGCAGATTGCAAGTCTTGAAAGCCTTACTTCTTGGAGATTAACATTATCTATTAAGTAGTTTAGCTTTTCATTACAGTAGATTCATTTGAGCTATGGAGACAGCTTAGACCTGATGTGTTCTAGTTTCTTTTAACCTGCCCCACTTGTCTTGTATGTAAGAAACAATTATTCTGAAAGGATATATCGCTGGGTGAGTTTTCTTACTTCATTGGTTGCGTAGTTCTGGAATGTCACAAGGTTTTCACATTTGCATTGGTCTTTATCTTTTGAAGCTTTTGCTGAAAAACAGAAACAGTCAAGCATAGGCCAAATGCTGAATAAATCAAATGGGATGGGGCAGGAAATGACAAGGACTTATAAATGCAGAGCAGGTTTAATACAGCTTCCTGTTCTCAAAACAGGTCAACATCCAAAGGAATGCTCTGGGGCAGATTTTGTAAATACTGGGAAATAGTACACAACACTTGGGCCTATATATTCAAAGAGCAGTCTGCATTATTCTAAACAAAGGTAACCTGATTACCTGTTGTTCTTGTTGAGTGAGTGTGACTGTCTTCAAAAAGATACTTGTGGTGTATTGCAAGATTGGGACAGGCAATGACATCTGTGATGGCTATTGTGGTTGATTCAGGTCCTGCAGGAAACCCCCCAAAAGTCTAAAAATCAAACCCACTTCACTTAATTATACAGTATTTTTTTCTACTCACATGCACTGAGTTCTCCTTAATTAGTGAGTAATCTCACTGATTGCAGTGAGGATCATTCATGGAGAGGACTAGGGATACAAAGATGTGAAGGAGCTGTTAGGCTGTATTTACTGTATACATGATTTAAGTTGTGGGTTGCAGAACTGAAAGGGAGTTGTGAAGGTTCCTGTGAGAAACAGAAGTGATTGAAAGCTGAACATGCTTTAAAATAACAAGCACAGTGTTGAAATACAAGTTTCCCCATGAAGTAATTCATTTGGATGGTGTAAGAAGCATGCAGCCATGTGTTTGTTACAGTCAGTCTCAAATTTTTGGTACAAAGCAGATTTGAATTGCAGAAAGGAGGGTGGCTTGGAGCAGGGTAGGAAAGGGAATGGGATGAACAATTTTCTTATAGGTGAATTGTTAAGGGTTCTTTACAGAAGGCGGCATAAAGAGGCAATTTAGCAATGATCTGGGGAGACAGCAGGACACTGACTTAAAACAGCAAACCTGAAGGCTGTGGACCAGTCTTGCGAAGCCTCCCAGATGATGGATCCTGCTGGCGAGCTGACTCTTTCAAGGCTGATGTAGAAAGAAATTGCCAAAGGAAATGAGATCACAAAAGGAGCGATAAAAACGTTCACATTCCCTAGAAACGGAGATGTTTCTTATTAGTAACTTGGTGTTTCTCTCTATCTCTCGTAACACATGGAGAATGCCTCATACCTATGCAGTTTAGAAAGGTTCAGTGTTGATGGAAACTCCAGGATTCGCCCTTCAACTCAGACTATCGGAGGAACTCTTCCAAAACAAGAAGTGCTTTACGAATAGATTAATAGTAGTGAAGCAATCTGAAATGACTACTTTGAGTCCTTTAGTGAAAATTCTTGCATGTTTCATTGTCATTCATGAGTCCTTTGGAATGAACTTGATAAGAACAAAAAACTGCTTGAAGAAGGAAGAAATTTCTTATTTTCCTTCAATTTTCTTCTTTATAATGGGAAACATTGATCAGGGAGTTGGGAGTGTTTAGGTGAGAAGAGTGCAGCAGAGTTTATTTGATGCACTACAGTTATAAGCAAAAATTAGAAAAAAAATCATGAAGCACACCCTTAAAATGTAGGAGTTTATTTCAGACTCCACATACCCATCTTTTTAGTCAAAGGGTGTCTGGAAAGAAATGGAAACTTTATATGCAGGTATACCCACGAGTCGTTCTGTGCACTACCCCTTTTTTGCCGCAAGAGGGTAATGTAGAGGCACCTTTCGTTCATTAAGAATGGGTTCTTTTATAGAAAATAAATGCTTTACCTTCAATTAACTGTGGAGCCCTTAATGGCCCAGATGAACTGAAGAACATATATTTAACAACCGCATGACTTGATCAACTATGCCAGGGGAGTGGATGGAACATCTGGGACTCCCTCCCTGCAAATATACCCAGAGTTCCTTCACTGAAAGTGAATGTGTGAGGGTAAAAGGTGATGGTGCAAACTCTCCAGATATGCCATGAAGGGAGGTGGAAGATGCTTCTGGGCCCCAGAGATTTGTTGTAGCTATTGGGATTTCTGTTGGTCTATTGAATTTTGACAGATGCGCAATAATATATATGCAGCTGTGCTAAGTTGCACTGGGAAGGAGGTAAGACCCTCTGGGTTGGGGCTGGCTGGAATGACTGAACATGAGCAACAGGGAGTGAATGGAGATGAGTGGTTGAGTAAGAAGACCAGAGTTCAGTGGGAAGAACTACAATATATATATCAAAAAGTCTGTGGTAACTAGCTGGTGGAAGCAACACAGATTTTGAAGAAGAGTTCAGGGCAGAGAGGTGTGGGATGAGATCACAAGGTAAGGAATGAAACAAACTGCGTGAGGAATCTAGCAGAAGAATGATCAACTGGGAACAAGGATGGTGAGATTTCCAGTGTAGGAGGGAAGAAACAGGTAAGATGAATCTTGAGTGTTTGACCCTGGGTAATGACTTGCTCTAGAAGTTGTTCAAGAGCTGTAGGCTAATGAGGACGCTGTCTAGGAAGGGCAGAGGAACTGACCTGAAAAGTTTTGAGCTTTGGACACTGGGCTGGTATAGACAAGTAATTAAAGTTCAGATGTAAGGGACAGAAAGAAGACTGGTAGACGTGTGGCAGAAGGTTTCCAGTTTGGGACGGGAACTGGGAGTTTCAGAAACTCCTCTTCAGGCTTCAGAAACTGGTAGGGGTCCAAGGATTTCTGATCTAATCACCTCTGTAAAGCTGTAAATAATCTGGCAAGTAGCAACAGAGGCTGCTAACCTGAACTGAGTCCCTTGGTGAAGTCACTCCAGTGAACATAAATACTCATTTGTTGGGGAACAATGCTAAAGTTAGGTGTTTGTTTTTAGTGTTCTGTTTTATAACAAAACCTAAGTATTCTGTTAGGAAAAGCCTGTGAGAAAGCGTCTTCAAACATGTCAAAAGCAGCAGCTGACTATTTGCAGCAGTGATAATGATCTGCAATTTGGAAGGAGAACAGAATGTTAACCAGCAAGGCTGCCGAGTACTGTCATCTGATCACGGCTGGGGTCTTGTGACAAAAATAGTATGTGACCATGTAATTAAAGGCTCCCATAATGCACATGCTCAGAACGGGTGAAGAGGCAATCATGATGAGTGCGTATTATGTACAACGCTGCTGCAGCCTTGTTAGTGCTTCCAGTCAGATGAGAAATGAACATTAACCAAGGCAATGAATGGGAACCTTCTGACTGAATTCATCTTAAGAGGCAAAAGAGAAAATCACTTTTTTTTTTTCTACTAGTCATCTTGAATGAATAATAGTAATCGGCAGCTATTCTACGAGGCTGATGCATTCTTGCAGAATGAAAGGAAAAAGCCTTACCCTGAAAGATTTGGGGGCTTCTGCTTTACTTGGAAACATGCAGCCCATCCACAGCTGGGACTGGGGATAAGAGGCTTTGTCAGTGGAGTCCATGAGGTTCAGAGGGTCTCCCACTGCCCTCACAGGCTGGAGCCTCAGAAGTCCTCAGGTA
Source organism: Buteo buteo (assembly GCF_964188355.1). NCBI lineage: Eukaryota > Metazoa > Chordata > Aves > Accipitriformes > Accipitridae > Buteo > Buteo buteo. Next base: position 54,174,293 of record NC_134173.1, on the reverse strand, counting down.
AGGACCAAGGCTGGAGTAAAAATTAAATTACTGCTGTTGCAAAGAGGGAGAAAATTTAGGCTGTAAAAAAGTGAACTTTCAGCTTGTGTAACAGGGTTGGAAGCAGAATTTCTGGTGGAGTGAGTTGATGAGCAATAGGTAGTCCTGGAGTGTCCAGAAAAACAAGGCTGGCTCCTCATTTCACAGGTGTGAGGCATTACCTGTTGGTGAGAGAGGAGGAGGACAGAAGCCAAGAGGCACCAGCTCTGCCCAGTTACTAGAGGTGTAGTCTATAAACTGCCACAAAGGGGCAGGTTTTACTTATTTTTCATATGGTAAGTAATGTAGTTAAAAAAGAAAACTGTGGTTGCTAAATACTGCTGTGGGTACCTGAAGGATGCATTTTTATCACCAAGCTCTGGGGTTTGGTAATGAGTGAGAATTATACCGGTTGCCAGATAGTTTTGGATTTGGTGTCTCCCCAAGCTTTTAAGATGATATGCTATCATCAGCAGATTATCTGCCTAATAAGAAGGTTAATTGAACAGACTTGGTTTCATGTTACCATAGTATTTTGTGTTTCAGAAAGATGGAACTAGGACTTTGTAGAACTGAGAGAAATGCAAAGAATATACAACCTAAGAAATATTCTTAGATTCTTTTTTTCAGATTCTTCCTTGACATCTGTATGAGGAAGAAATGCACTGCTGCTTGCCAGCCAATTTTACACAGTAACGTTAGAGAAGAAAATAAAACCTTTTTGCGTTTAATTCCAAGAAAAACAACTAAATAAAAGCTAGTGAAAATTAAATCATCTTGCACAATTCTAGTGCTATTTCTAATACTATTCACAGTGATGTTTCTGAATTTTGCTTCAGGTACCAATTTGAGTGTACAAATAATACTAAGTCCTGGGAATGCATAATGTCTGAGTGGGAGAGACATGCTGTCCTCTCTCTGGCTGAATAGCTTTTGTCCCAGCTCACATTCCCCCTTCCCCTTGCAAAACTTCAGCTGGGAATGTTTATATAGAGGCTGTTTGTGCCAGAGTGAGGAAGGGTGCTTTCTGGAACAAACCTTCCACGTTTGTGGAGCAAAACTTGGAGTTTATGCACAACTGAGATCCACTCTTTGTGGCTGTGAATGTATGTTCAATGAACTATTTTTAGTCTTCTATAAATACGCACAACAGCTCTTGATGATTTGTTTTGCTGTGGTTTAGGTTTTTGCCACTGGTCTTAAGAGTAATTTTTTATTCTCATTAAGACATTACAAATCCCTGATTATTTTCCCACAAGCCTAATGAAGTAGATCATGCTTCTTTGGTGGGGTGGGGTTCAATGCATGGCTGACTTATCTGTACAAAAAGAAAGGGGAGGGAGCAATTGATTCTTCTGAGCACAGAGGTGTACACCTTATGCAACCTTTATGAAAATAAAGGAAAGGCAATTATTATATACCTTTACTTGGTGATAGATTAAGGGTCTATATTCTTCATGTAATAAAGGGCAGAAAAATTTCAGTGAGTGACTTATGCCTTGCGATGTCTGACACCAATGATCTATGACCTATACTAGGACACTAGTTGTCCTTTTAGGCCTGCAAAGTATCTATAAGCATTTATTCCTCTTCTATCTCAATGGAAGTGGAATACAGTTACCTTCACAGATTTGGGCTCTTAGCTCTTCACTGATGTCCTCCATAGCTGTGAAATCCTCAGCATAGAAGAGATGTTTATATGATGGCTCAGAAGCAATTTCCAGCAGTTCTTCCTCAATTGCTTTTCCTATTCCAATGGCATAGATAATTATACCTAGATTCAAAAGAAATTGCACATAATTATTACATCAGCAGTTCTAAACCCTTGTTCTGCCATGAAAGGAAAATATGAGCATTAGTCATTTGAGAGAGAGAGAAGGGAAAAGCATAAGAAATGTATGCTATGTAACTTCAAAATTGGTTTTGAACAGGCTTAATATGCTTTAGTTATTGAGAGAGATGTAGAAACTCACTGCTTTGCTGTAATTTAGCAGATAGTTTTAAAGTTAGATATGACAGTTGGTTGGCCACTACTGATAGTAAATGAACCCAGAAAGAGTGCTGCAAAACATCCAAGAGAATCACACAAGTCAGCCTCACAGTTGCACTGAAAGTGTCTGGTTTGTGTGTGTCTGTGTATGTAGGGTGTGTGCAATAGAGCTAATTACTGATGGGAAGATCTATTATATATATTAGCAAAAGGGGCAGAATCCTGAAAGATGGCAGTATTTTTTTTAAGAAAAATATAAATACGTAGTCTTTCATTGAAATCCTCAGAGCACGTTGAGACTAGATTCTTGCACTCTAAGGGACACTAGTCATCTGAGAGGCACTGCAAAGGTACCCAGACCTATGAGGGTAAGAACATGGGAAAAGAAATTATTTGTGGGGCTAGGAGAGAAACAGCCTCATAACAGGGATGCTCCAGACAAGCATTTCTCCAGCAGAGGTGCTAGGGAGAAAGTAAATGAGGATTTGTAGTTTTCTTCACTCTGAAAGCAGAGAAGCAAGAGGCGGTTCACAGCCCTCTCACCAGACAGATTTTAAAAAAGCAATGAATACAAAACATAGTGATCTTCAGTATCCCCTTTTTCAGCAGTTATTTTTTTATTCTTGTGAACAACTGTTCTGATACAACATTTCTCTTTACATCACTTCTGGCTTAAAAAGTGTCCAGAACTAGTACTGATTTTGTAATTCAGAATACAACTATTAGCTTCATAGTATTTCATGCTCTTTTATAAGATTCAAGTGCAGAAGCTGCCTTCTCAGCTGGTTGGTTTCAGATAAAACTTAGGATGAGGAGGTTTGATATCTCTTTATTATCACAGCTAGACACTCGCTGAATTGCAACTTTAACCCTTTTGCTGAAGAATCCGGGGCCTGATAACATCATAAAATACACATTTTCCAACTCTTTAACATTTAATGTAAGCATCTCCTTACTTTTCATCGTGAATCTGCCTACCATTGCACTTCAGCCAGGAAAGTAAAGCATTCACCAGAAGCTGATTCAATTTAATGAATGGACCAGTCATGCTGAGGTCTGTTGCTTTTTAAAGACTTGGAGATATCAGTGATAAAGCAGTCAAGGCCAATTTCATATTCAGCATTACTACATTGCCTACACTGCAATTACACAGGGGATGGATTTGGCTTGTAGCGTTACAAATATCAGCATAAGCAGTCCGGAGCTGAGGTTTCATTCAGCAAGTAAGCAAGGTTGGCTTGTACTTCTTTCCTTCTTCAGTCCTGTAAATCCTCCATGTAATTTCTCCAATCTCACTAGTTAGCATATAATCTTTGGTTTTGTTTTTAATATTTTAAAAACCACTTTGTTTATATTTCATTGTAATGGCACCCTTATTAACACATGCTCTTCTCATACCCTTGGACATTTTTCCCTTTTCTCCTTACAGAGAGGTATCAGTCCTGACCAACAGTATACTAATCATGTATCAAGTTATGATTGATATATCAAGTCAATAAAACAAGAACAGAAAAAAGATGTGCAGTATCTTCTAAAGTCTGGCTGTTTTCTCTGTGTTGTGGGCTATCAGCCACGGTTCTTGAAGGAGTTTCTCAGAATATGTTTTGCAAAGAAAAAAGGTTCCTTTATTTTCTTGAAAAGTTTTGAAAATTTTCAGTTGACTCTGCTAAACAGCTGAAAATTTTCTGATTTGTGGTACAGGTGTGCTAGAGGATGGATTTATGCCCACACATATTCTAAATTAAAAATCACCAGTTTTCAGTTACATTTCAGCATATCACCTGATAAGGCACATAGAAACAGAAAGATAGACAGCACTACAGCTATATCCTTTTGTAAAGAGGACGCATCTTCCTTCCAGAACACCATCAGCACTATAAAATTGGTTAAAAATACAGGATATATGTAAATAAGAATATAAAGTAATCAATTATTACCATAGTATTTCTCAGGACGATAGATTTCTGTATTTTGAAGAGACAGGTTGGGGTTTTTTTTTATTGTTTTCTTAGAATTTTTGGTGAACTTTCCAATGTTCCCAAATCTCTGTATCAAATGTCTACCTTTAGTGGATATGTTCAGGGCACTGCATGGCATGCCAGGTGGTTAGTACCACTGCCTGTGGATGGCATGGAACTGCAGTGGCGAGAGACTCATCGTGGGTCCTGCATTAGGATGACGTACATGCCTTGTAGCAAAGGCTCCTGTGAACGCCAAAGATATGATATTCTGCTACAGTGGCCATTGTACTAGCCAAACTGCTCTGGCAAATCCTTTCTTGATTAGTACATACTGTAGCACATCCACACTATTACTACATCTTATTTCTAACAATATTTGCCTTTTAGAATGAGTCTAAAACATCTCCACTTACCATTGCGCTTTGCTCTAGCAGCCCACTCGGAGACTTCATCCTGGGCTCGTCCATCCGTAAACACAATGGAGATTCGAGGGACGTTTGCTGAAAATGGTCTTGCTCCTTCTGTTTCTGTGAAGCTTCTCTCAAACATTTGCTTCAGAGCCAGTCCTGTCATGGAACCTCGCCCCATGTACTTCATTTGCGATACAGCTTTCTTCATGTCTTTGGCTGAGCTGAACTGCCTTAATGTAAACTCTGTGCGAACTTCAGTGGAATACTGAAGCAAACCAACTCGAGCAGCTTTGGGTGAAATTTCAAGTGAATCCAAGATTCCTGAGACAAATTGTTTTACAATTTCAAAATTATCCTCGCCGAGACTTTTTGATCCATCAATCACAAACACCAGGTCAACTGGGCCTTCAGTGCATCCTGTGAAATAAGCAGCAGAGTGTTCAGATCATGAAAAAACTCTCACAAAGCTGAAAAAGGGACCTAGGTAACCAGGGACTGTATAAACTTAGAGATCACCTGAGTTTCTCGCTCATCCGACTTTGCCAGTGTGTCTAAAGATGTTGTGTACAGTCTATATCAAAAGCTAAGAGTGTGCCTATAACCAAGAGTTTAAAAAAAAATATAATCACAGATGTGTGACAGAATACATACTGAGACATGCTGCTTAGCAGAATACTACAACTCTTAAAAATACAGCAACAATCAGCAAATTTTAAGAATGACTGCTAAGTGGAGACAATTGTGTAACTGAAGAACATAGCTAGGATATAGAGACAGCTGCCATCATTTTCTTTCAGGGATAGGCCAGTATGCTAACTTTGCATTTGTGTAGATGACCAGCACTAAAAGACATGGAAGAGAATCATTGGAGCTGTATTTGTGTTGCAGAAGTAGCAAAAAGGTAAAGGTGGTACAAAGAAATGAGTCAGTGAAACCACACTTGTATATAAGGTGAAAATCTAGAAGTCATATTTAGAGTGGCAGGGAACAGTGAGGCAAAAGCCAAAGAGCCTGGGGAAGGCTGAGCGAGAAGAGAAGGGTTAGGCAGCCTGTCCTAGGGCTTAGGATGAGGGTCAAGTCTGGGGACAAAATTCAGACAATGCACATGTTTTTATAGCACAAACTTAAACCTGTAGTGGCAGAAAAACAGCTAAAAAAACTATAGGTGAGAGACTAAATGCTAGAAGTGTGCCTAGCTGCTAAACATGGATCAGAGTTGTTTATATAAGTTTTTTTGCTTGTAACTCTCTAACAGTCTTGTAATTAGAAGGCTTATGTATTGCTGAAATTAACCTTTTCTTGTTTACCCATTAAAGCTGGGAGTTTGTCAGGAGACTGACAAATTTGGAGTTCTCATACTTTTTGGCAAGTGCACACACAAAAATCAAAGCAGTTTGTAGGCACTGTGCATCCATGACAAGGTTAGGGAATTTAGGGACTGGAGAATATCTTTGAAGCTGCAGACTGGTTCTGCCAGGTGTTTTTTTATTCTGGAAAGCAATTGCCTCCAGCAGGCATAGACTAGTGCACTTTGTGCAAGGGGCTGGCTGCAGAGATTTTCAGCTCCTATTTGATCAATATAACTTCCAGGGAGAATTTGCCATACTAAGGAATCTAAGATTTGCATCTTAGTCTGGAGCAAATGAACTTTGACCTCCACTCATCTCTGATGTTTGTATAGGAAGAACGCTGTAAGCGCTATACAAGAGAGAACTGTGCAGCAGACATTACTTTGACTGCAGAAATTACTGTTACCAAGTCAGTGTAGGAATAAGGAATTTTCAGCTTTAAAGCCTGGGCTTTTCTTCTTACACTGTAGCTCAATTTTAAAACTGCTGTCCAAGAATTCCTTTCTGCAGTCATCTGAGGAAAAGATGTGTCACACATACTAAGGCAATGGAAATGCAATGAATACAAATATCAGAACCACCTCAATATCATTGCGTAAGTTAAGATAGGGCAGCAGTTCATGGTGAATGGTTTTAGTTAGGATTGAGATCAGCCATGAACATGTTACCATTCTTTTGGTAATAACAGTCTCCCCAACTAAGGCATCCATTTTTGCAGAATAAATGTTTTTACTGAGTTCCAGTAGAAGAATTTTTCTTCCAAGTATTAAGGGGTGATGAGATAAATGCATGTCATACTCTAAGCATGTCATGTTGGAAGAAAAGCAAATAGAATTAATCATATATTAAAATGGAGTATATAAGGATAAAAGCTTCACAATATATGAATCTGATTAAAGTGCACATTCCTTGATAATCAGATTTCACTTTGGCTTTTTTCCTGATGTTTGGAAAGAATTATTATTGTACTTGGTGCAACACCAAAAAAAACGTTCCAATTTGTTAGTTTTTTGCTTATGAGAGCATCAAGTTAATTGTTCAAGACATTTTGCATCACACTCACATATGCTTTGGGCTTTCAAATATCATATCATTTTTGAAGTCAGGCATTTTTTGAAGTGAGGCGTTTGAAGTGAGGTCAAGTAATTTTAGAAATCAAGCAAACAAATGCTTTCTAAATAAAATGTACTTACTTCTGCATGTTTTCTGATCCTCTTTTAGTACATATCCTTCCTGGCATTTGCAGATGTATGAATCGTCATTATTAACACAAATATGTTCACAACCATGGGCAACTGATTTGCAGACATCTTTATCTAGGAAAAAAATGAAATATTTATATGTATCCCATTTAACATATTTATAAATTAGAAGACTCCGAACATGATATTTAAAGAATGTATGACAAAGGAGTATAACGTCTTTGTTCTTTTATGTAGCAATGCCAGAGAAGAGTGGCTGACAGGCATATTGAGTTACTTACTTCGACATGTTTTCCCATCTTGTCGCAGGACAAAACCCTCATGGCACTGACAGCTGTATGAATTGTTATTATTAATACACACATGTTCACAGCCATGGTCAATGGATTTACACAGGTCTTTATCTGAGAATTGTTAAGAGAATTTCCTTATTAGATGATTTCTTAAATGCAAAACTGGCACAAACAAGCTCTGAGTGTAATTAAGTCTGTTATTTCTTTTACGACTGAAAAAACATATTCCCCATAAAAGTTTCAGCTACTCACTCCTGCATGTTTTCCTGTCTCTCCTCAATATAAATCCCTTGTGACACTGACACGTGTATGAATCGCCAGTTGGAACACAGACATGTTCACAACCATGGTTGACTGTTTTGCAGATATTTTTACCTTGGAATAATGAAAATTATATTTAGCACAGTTAGCTAGGTAAATAACTTTCACAAAATGTAAAAATTATGCAATAATCTTCCATGAAGGAGCTCACTTCATGAAGTTGATTCTATATTAAAGACACAAATAACACACTACTGTTGCATGGTGTGTTTCGTTAACAGATCAGAAAGTACAAAACAAAGATTAAACAACTTACTCCTACAAGTTTTCCCATCTTCCCTCAGTATGAAGTCCTCATGACACTTGCAGATATAGGAATCCTCAGTATTAACACAAATATGTTCACAGCCATGGTCAACTGAGTTGCAAACATCTTTATCTGATAAGAGTGGATGGAGTTTGTGAGGTGAGGTTCGTTAGGAAGAGATAATATCTTTTATTAACCAGCTCAGATAGTTCGAAATCGCAAACATACACATGTGCAAATGCTCACAGCCACAACACTTAAAAGACTCAAATAAAAACATACTTTTATAGCTCAGGCTACTCACATCTACATGTCTTTCCATCTTCCTTCAGTATGAATTTTTCACGACACTTGCAGATGTAGGAATCTTCAGTATTCACACAAAGTTGTTCACAGCCATGGTTGACTGAATTGCAAATGTCCTTGTCTGCAAACAGAATAGGTGGTAGTCAACATACATCAGCAGAGGCCTCGATTATATGTGTAATTCATCAAAGTCCTCATGCTACTTACTTCTGCAGGTTTTCCTATCTTCTCTCAGTAGAAACCCATCATGGCATTTGCAGATATATGAGTCATCAGTATTAACACAAATATGTTCACAGCCATGGTTGACTGATTTGCAAAGATCTTTATCTGAAAACATATAACAGCTCTTGATAGTTAATGCATTTCTACACAAGCATGAATGAGCTGCAGACAGAAAGTATGCTGATAAATATCAGACTACTTACTTTTACATGTTTTTCCATCTTGTCTTAGCAGGAACCCCTCCTGACACTTACAAACAAATGATTCACCAGCATTAACACAAGCATGTTCACAGCCATGGTTGACTGATTTGCAAATATCCTTGCCTGGGAATAGTGAGATAATATTTAATGTGGTTTGCTAGTTTAACTTTTTTTTATAAATACAAAGACTGGGGGGGTAATTCCATGAGCAAAGAAAGCTGGAAGTCTGCAAACTGAAAGCAAATCTCTGGCTAGTTAAATGATAGACAGATTAGCTTACATGCAGCGTAAATTCTGTACCATCTGAGCAGAAAGAATTGCATGGTTTGGATGGCCTCCCACTGACAATAAATCATTTTAGGATTAATCTGACTAGATTAAGGAGGAGGACTTTACATTAAAAGCAGTAAGAGTGAAAGGAGGGAATAATTTAGTACAGTCATTTAGCACAAATTCATGCTGGTAAAACCAAAATTAAGCAAAACGCTACAGGACATGAAGCAAAATAATTCTTTAACATCCTTACATCAATGCCAAGAGTCTGCATAAACCCCAGAAGAGTAGGAACTACTCATTTAAGAGGATAAATAAAATCTAACTGGTATTGCTGAAAATTGATGGAAGGATTTGTATGACTGCAGTGTTAAAACCAGTTGGTTAAAACCTCTTCAAGAAGGACAGATGGGGAGAAAGTACAGAAGGAAGTGGAGCCATCTATCAGCATTCCCTTTCTTTTTCACTGCAACACAAAAGAAAATATTCTCAATTGCTAATGGAGAACTATCTTTACATAGAATGTAGAACAGTACTGACAGTCAAGTACAGATTAACTCTTCAGCAAAATACTTAGGTTTAAAGTGTAGGGAAGAAAAAACTTGTATTTTTACAAGAACTTCAGTCTGAGCCAAATTACCTGGAGGCCTCATGCTGCCAATAAAAAAATTCCAAAAATCACTACAGAGGACAATATTCTAACTCGACAAGCATTATGTTTAAGGCATGACAATCTAAACTAGATCCCATTATAGCAGATAAAGAAGAAATTACCATGTAAGTAAAAATTAGCATCTGCTTATACACAGCTGTGTGCAACTCAGACACATTTGTCAGAATCAAATTTAAACAGAATCAAATACAAACCAGCAGCAGACATGGCTATTACTTCAAAAGGATGAATTTTACATAGCTGAAAGCAAATATGAATCAGAGTATTTTGGGATAGGGGGAAATAATAAAAAAAAAATAAAAGAAGTCAATGATTGCACTATTTAAGGTTATTTTACTAGATAACTCCCTAAAATAATCTAAAGAGAATGTCAGAGTAGTTAAAAAAAGCAACCTCATTTAGAAATCGAGATTGAAAACAGGTATAAGATTTGAATAATAATTGAAAGAAAGGAACATTCACAGTATTTACTGAACATGAAAATATTAGGAATTTGAAAACACTGAAATAATACGATAAAGGACAAGGAGGTGCATAGCCAACAAAATAAAGGATAGTATAAGTAAGTTATTTAAAGACTATTGGGGACAAAAAGTATTCTAAGAATGTATTGTTAATTAATAGAAATGCTAAATTGCCAATCTTAATGCAGAAATGTTAAAAATATTTAGTGTATTCAGATCTGAACTTATGAAATAGGCTACTGATGACATTGTTGGAGTGAAGAGTTTCATCAGCTGAGAAGCAGGTCACACAGCATCTACTGAACACACACATTTTTAAATCAGTAACTCCAGATAATTTGCAGTGAAGAGTTGTAAAAGAGCTGGCTGAAGAACATCTTGGATACTTCTTGTTACTTTTCAGTAACTCCTAGAACTCTCAGGAAGCCCCAAAACACTGAGCAGTCTCTATCCCCAGTATATGCACACACACTGAAAAAATACTATTGTTCCAGTGTTTGAAAAGGATGAGTAGTTCATTGTAAGCCTGTCAGCTTGACATTGATCTGCATTAAAATAATGGAATAGATAATGTGGAACTTGATTCAGAGTAAAATCAAAGAAAGAGGATTAATATCAATCAACTTGGTGTTATGGAAAAATAGATCCTGGAACACTAAATAAATACCTTTTTTAATTGAGGATCGTTCATAAAGCTCATGCTGTTCATACAATGGAACATTCAGTAAGGCAGCAGTCTTGGTATTTATTTTGATTAAGGAGATAGATAGACTACAGAATCAACATTATATGCATTAACACTGGTTAGAGAGGTCTTCAGACTAAATTGTAAATGAGGGAACATCAAGTGGCTTTGTTTCTGAGAATTTGCCCTGCTCCTCTACTACTTCACATTTTTATGAACAACCCAAAAGAAAATACAAAATAACCACTGACAAAGTTTGTAGGTTACTCCAGTTTTGAGAGAATGGTAAATAAAAATAGAGCAGCTGCTGATATAAGGAGACATGATCTTTTTGCAAGCTGGTTAACAGCAATTCATATGTATTTTAAAATAGCCAGAACTAAGCTTATACATGTAGAAACAAAGAATGAAGGCTGTACTTACAGCATGTAGGTCACCTATGTGACTGAGAGTCTTAAACAGTTTATAATCATGGTAGATAACCAACAGAACACAAGTGCTAACAGAATATTTTGGTCACAGACTAATGGTATCTTTGGTCATAAAAAAAAGACAGATTAAAAAAAAAAGATAAATAAGGATAGGTAGATTCAAATAAGAATTAGGTAAGTTATTGTTCCTTTACCCTGGACCTTGCTGTGTGTCCTATTAGAAGACTTTGTACCACTGTGGTGACCCCACAAGGATGGTGATAAATAGCAGAGGTTTTAGAGGAGCAAGAAGAGACTTATGAAAAGATTAGAAAATATATAAAGAGCCTGAAGGAGTTTCATCTGCTTATCATTTATAAAAGAACATGCTAAGAGGTTAAGTTAAAGAACAGGTTAAGTCATGATGTGCATGAATATACACAGAATGACACAGTGGCAATTAGAACTTCAGCCCATCAAAGTAAAATGCAGCAACATCCTATGCTCAAGATTAAAACTCAACGTACTCAATATAGAAATGAAGTTCACATTTTAAAAGCTACATTCAAACCTTAAAATGGGCTGATTTTCTGAAATGTATCTTTACTTCAAACAATAATTAATTTATAGAAGTCTTATGACCTATAGAGAACAATATTCTGTTCTGACCACTATGAATCGGTGAATAACCTCCTAATAAAAGGAAAATGAAATTTCTTCTTTTATTCATAAGCTACTTACTTCGGCATGTTTTCCCATCCTGCCTTAGTACAAATCCATCATGGCATTGGCAAGTGTATGAATCATCACCATTAACACAAAGATGTTCACAGCCATGACTGACTGATTTGCAGATGTCCTTATCTAGGAATAATTTAGATTTTATTTACTACAGTTTGATGAATGAGAACATTTCCAAAACTTTAAAGACTAAAAGTAATAAGCTCCTAGAAATAATAAAGAATTTATCCTCCTTTTTGTCAGGCAAAATCCCCTGTAAGAAGACCTACCTCTAACACAATATGTTTCTTCAGTAGGCCTCTGAGTGCAAAAAATACAGTAACATAAAATAACTTACTTTTACATGTTTTCTTATCTTCCCTCAACACAAAACCCTCATAGCACTGGCACATGTATGAACTATCAGTATTCACGCAAACATGCTGACAGCCATGGTCAACAGAATTGCAAACATCTTTATCTGGAAAAAAGACAAGGTTGCCAGTATTTAAAACATGTGTATGAATGTACAGATTATAAAGGATATCTTCAATTAAAGATAAGGATACTTACTTCTACAGGTTTTTCCATCTTCCCTTAGTGCAAATCCCTCATAACACTGGCAGATGTATGACTCATCAGCATTAACACAAACATGTTCACAGCCATGGTCAACTGAACTGCAAATGTCTTTATCTGAGAACAGTTGATGATATTTGGTTAAAGCACATCTACAGTGAATGTATCAAGCAGGGAGAAGTAATAGGTTTTATTAGGTCTACTGATATCACTGGAAGAAATGGGCAAAAATTTAGGCAGCAAACACTTCTTACTCTTGGTACCTGAAAAATTGTGAGTTGTCTTTGTCTCCAGTCATATCAGTTTGGCTATTAAAATACACTATTTTTGTTCACAGAGTCTCTTACAAGCTTCTGGCAGATATAACAATACTAATCCTATATTATAATAGTAAACTGTTGTTGTATTTGTTAGAACACTTCCACAAATCTACATACTGTAGATAAAAGCCTATGAGTAATTATCCGAGTACTTACTTCTGCATGTTTTCCCATCTTCTCTCAGAAGAAAACCCTCATGACACTTGCAAACATATGAGTCATCTTCGCTAACACAAATATGCTCACAGCCATGGCTGACTGATTTGCAGATGTCCCGTCCTAGGAATGATTGGTATAAATACAGGTTTTGAATGAAAACATGTTAAAAAAATGTATCAAAAGGAAGATTTTTTTCCAGTAAGAAGTGAAAAAACCCTTTCTTGCTTGCCTGGTGCACGTGCAAAAATGTTCAATAGATACCGATCACTCACTTCTGCAGGTCTTGCCATCTTCTCTCAGTGAGAATCCCTCACGACACTTGCAGATGTAGGAATTGTCTGTGCTAACACAAATATGCTCACAGCCATGGTTGACTGATTTGCAGACATTTTTACCTGGGAATAGTTTAATAGATAAAAAATTGTGTTAGTTAAGGGCAAAATGTTCAAAGTCTTAGAACTCCCAGCTACTCAATGTTCTTGTCCTTGCTAGTGTACTGGACTCAATCCTGCAAATCATTTATAGCACCTGCTGTATTTTTTTATTGTAATGAAAAAGTACATCTTTGTCCTGCTAATTTTACAACCTTACTATTAAGGAAAAGTCCACTGGTCCAGTTCTAGAGTTTGTAGCATTTCACGTGTACCTAGCATGAAGATTAGTGACCCACAGAGATTTCCAAAGGCACCTAAATCCCACATCCACATTTCAAGTAAACTTTCTGGTGAGAAACAGATCTTTCTATCATCATATTTTATCTTCACTAATGAACCTGCTCAAACCTGAAATAGTTATGCTTTTTTTTCCCCTGTGCTTAACTTCAGAAGTTGTTTGTCATTTTTCTGTAAAGTAGGATTACAAAAGTTTGGTGTATGTAGTATTTAAGGGTAGTGAGAAAGACAAATCACATCCTCCTGCTGTGAAGTTCTGGAAAATTGTCAGCTATAATTGGGCAAGCAGATGTTCAATGGTGTTTTCTGATACAGAATTTAGATACAATTCATATTTCAAAATAAAATAAAATACAATCTATTAATTAATGTTAGATAAACTAACATCTTGCTTACACTTTCTTCCCCACACCCTTTATTTTCCTGCAAGGACTTAGAATAGACTAGACTATTTCAGTTGGAAGGGACCTACAACGATCATCTAGTCCAACTACCTGACCAATTCAGGGCTGACCAAAAGTTCAAGCATGTTGTTAAGGGCATTGTCCAATTGCCTCTTAAACACTGACAGGCTTGGGGCATTGACCGCTTCTCTAGGAAGCCTGTTCCAGTGTTTGACCACCCTCCCGGTAAAGAAATGCTTCCTAATGTCTGAACCTCCCCTGGCGCAGCTTTGAACCATTCCCATGCCTCCTATCCCCTGGATACCAGGGAGAAGAGATCAGCACCTCCCTCTCCACTTCCCCTCCTCAGGAAGCTGTAGAGAGCAATGAGGTCACCCCTCAGCCTCCTTTTCTCCAAACTAGACAAACCCAGAGTCCTTAGCTGTACCTCGTAGGACATTCCTTCCAGCCCTTTCACAGCTTTGTTGCCCTCCTCTGGACACATTCAAGGACCTTCACATCCTTCTTAAATTGTGGGTCCCAGAAGTGCACACACTACTCGAGGTGAGGCCGCACCAACGCTGTGTCCAGTGGGATAATCCCCTCTTTTGGCGGGCTGGTCATGCTGTGTTTGATGCACCCCAGGATGCAGTTTGCCCTCTTGGCTGCCAGGGCACACTGCTGACTCATACGGAGCCTGCTGTCGACCAGCACCCCCAGATCCCTCTCTGCAGGGCTGCTCTTCAGCCACTCCCAATTTATACTTGTGCCTGGTGTTACTCCGTCCTAGGTGCAGAATCCAGCATTTTGACTTTCATTCCATTAATCATTGCCCAATGCTCCAATCTATCTAGATCCCTCTGGACTTCTGCATGGACAAAACATTTCACTTGCTTTTAGAGTGACAGTACTTTTTGAGTCAAGCAGAATTTGTCTCTGTTTGTGTGGAATAACAAAGTAGAGTGTTGTTGTGATACACAAACTGAGAATAAGTAGCTTTTCATTTGTCATGGTAATATCTGTATGACCTTAATTTTTTTTTTCTGTAAATGTTTTTTAATAGCAGATGTTGATGAGATCCATGGGTATTATTGGGAATACAGTTACAAAATACTTAATGCCTATGTGTTTTTCAGAGACTTATCCATGATTCTTCTTTGATCATTTAATGATCTAAGCTATAAAAATGGAGAAAAATCTGCAATTAATTTTTTCTTGATATCTGCCACTCATCGTAACTGCATAATGTAGTCAAATGTGTAATGCAATTACCTCTTTTTCAATCATCCTTATCCCATGCTGCACAAAATGAACTTTCCATTAACAATATTGCAAGCTTCATGCTGCATCAGGCTTTAGAAACTTTATATACTTTCGCCTTGATTTGAGAAGAAAATTACAGTTGTCCCATATAAGGATGTAAGTCAGAATAAAATAGTTTTGAATCCACAACAGTACAATTTCAGGGCTACTACTTAAATGGCACAGATATTTAGGGTGTGATTCAGGTGCCTAAAAGTATGCATCCAGTACCACTTTAGATGCCTTAGCATATCCAAGATATTGACATACTGCTGGCAAATATGACACCAAAGTGGAAACTATGACCTTTTTGAATCCTTGAGCATTTAAAATGACATTGAACAGCAATGTTTAGGCAATCAAATCCTACCTTATAGATTTCTTCTATGTCTGTAATAAAAATATAACTCTGAGGTGCTGAATAATGACTTACGTTTACATGTTTTCCCATCATTACGAAGCCTGTATCCTTCAAAACACTGACAAGTATAAGATCTGTCGCCATTTACACACAAATGTTCACAGCCATGATCACTCAGAGCACAATAGTCAACTCCTGTAGGAGCAATTGAAGTTATTTAAAAAAATTAACAAATAATGAATCAATTATTTTTCATCTCTAATATTTGCATTGCATATAAGCAAGTAAATATAAATACATTGAACTGCTTAAACAATAATCCAGTTCCTTATTCGATGATATACACATAGCTTCAATAAAATGTAAGAGGGCCTTGTGGTGTACTTTCCATTGGTTGCTTTAAGCAGAGTTGAGAAATCATACTTTCCTATGCTTAAAATAGCTCAACAGAGTCCAGTCCACGTCTCAATACTTACAAATTGAATTTAAAAACAAAACAAAACAAAACACCTTAGCAGTGATTTTATATAAGACAGTGGCAAAGACATAAAAGCTACCTTGTGAACAATCTTCTTTAAATACAGTCTCTAAATGGCCCAATGTGAAGGTGGCAGTCCCCAGAACTCACTTGTGCACCTGACTCAGCTGCTGTGGCAGCAAGCAGAAAACCTCTCAGGGACTTCACTGGGCTTTGGCTTAGACTATTCAAGCTTTTGCAAAGAATTGCAAATGACAAGTACTGTCAAATATGGTCCATTTTTCATCTTAAATTTCATAAGTGTTTTTTCTCTGTAATACAAAGACATAGGACCCCTGGGATCCCGCAGGCAACACTTGCTACTATCTACTGGCTACACAGACAGTGTCACTCATTTTTTTGTAACTGGTTGTTAGAGTAGAAACCTGTTTACCATTCAGGTGTTCCCACAGCTGCCTTAAAGATACTTGTGCCTGTGTATATGACACCAGAATTGTAATTCCCAGATGTTTTCCCATTAGGAGGGGTATATGTTAAATGCTAATCCCTTCCATTCAGCTGCTCATTCAGGAAATCCCAAAGTACCAGAACTCTTTTCATGATAGCCTGAAAACATCCACGAGTTTTCAACAGCTCATCTGGAGCTCAGGAATAGGACAAATCTCTTTCCTAAATATATATGAGGAGAGGAGCTATTCAAAAGGGCTCAGTTTCATTGCATGGAGGGATTCCAGAAGCTGCAGCACTGTTTTAATGCTGCTGATAGGTCTCCAAGTACGGCCTGGAGGAAAATAACTCAAAGAGTGAAAAAAACACCTCTTTTTACTACAAAGGAAAAGGGATTTTTCCATATGCAAGTTGATAAAACTCCATAGTTAGTCTGTTTCTAAATTTGCAGTGGTTCTTTTAGATAAACGTCTAGATAAATTGTTTCTAGCAGACGCTATCACTGTTACATGTATACTAGTTCTGCTTTGCCGCTGCAGCTCTCTAGGAAGGGGCAGACAGAAACAAAGTCTGTCAAGACATTGGATAGGGCTAAAAAGGTTAGCATGCAGGCAAAGACAAGGCTAAAGACGAAGACAAATTGCCTTTACTGATTTGCCTCACTTCTCCCTAGATCATTTTTGTGACTGAGCACTTGCAGTTTGACTTCTGTTAAAACTGTGTTGCCTGAGTGCAAGAAATGGAGCAAACTCTGGAGCTACTCTGACACTGAACAAACTTGAAAAATAATGTATCTCCAAAATCTGTAGAAAAAGCAGCCAAAACCCTCTCATCAAAGAGGTCCAGGAAAAGTCACCAGGTAAAATGCATTCACATTCCTCTTTTCCTGGTCCTTTCTATATACTCTTCTTCCAGTGAAGGAGACAATTTGGCTATTTGTGAAACTGCAATGATTCTCAATGATCATTGGATTTATAAAGAGCTGTCATGACAACTTTTGTTCATTTATTAAGGGTTCCCATGCAAAATGTAAGGCTCAGTGTGGGACTCTCACTTTTCCTCCTGCCCCAGGTAAGCTAATGTAGTTTGCCTGGG
Source organism: Buteo buteo (assembly GCF_964188355.1). NCBI lineage: Eukaryota > Metazoa > Chordata > Aves > Accipitriformes > Accipitridae > Buteo > Buteo buteo. The sequence continues at coordinate 54,156,748 of NC_134173.1, read as the reverse complement.
GGACACTACTGTCAAGAATGACCTGTCAGTCAGACACATTTGTCATATGAATGAAAAACTGTCTCTAACACCTGGGGATGAACAGATCTTCCAAAACTTTTTTGAATATGTGACTATTTACAGTTATCTTGACAAGTATCCTTTCCTAAGTCCTTTTTCTGTCTTCCTGCTTTCAAATAATTATTAAAGTATTATTGAAATGCAGACTGTAAGAATAAATCGAAGGTGTGTCCTCTTCCTTGTATGAAAACAGAAACCTTTCCCGGGTGAACTGACATCAAGGAGGTTCCCACAAGACTTACGTGTGCAGGTTTTTAGGTCTTCATTGATGACAAATCCTTCAGAGCACTGACAGACATAGGAGCCATCAGTATTTAGGCACAGTTGCTCGCAGCCATGATTGCTTTCAGCACAGTGGTCCACTCCTATTGATGTGTGTTAATAATTGAAGAAATCACATTGGAGCCTTAGATACACACACTATGACACTGTAGTTAGTACACGATGCATTTGCAGAGTAAGGGAAAAAGATCAGTACAACTTTTTATTTATGCAGTATCCCCACCTATTTTTATGCAGTATCCCCACCTATTTGAGTAACTTGAATTAATTAACAACACCTAAGTAAAATGAATACAACAACCCCACTTGACAGATAACAAACTTGATGAAGTGCAGATTTCCCTTGCCAAAAATCACAAAGGGAAACTAATGAGGAGTGAAGGGAGAACCTTGAAGTCCTACCTAGTCTTACCTGCAGAATCATGCTTTCTTTCTTTAAAAAGCAAGACTCTCTCTTTTGTTCATCATAAAATTTTCTCAGAAAGTATGAATAGTAGTAACTCTTGAAACAGAAATTATGGCTTTCATATTATTTCATAAACAGTAAATTCTTTTTCAACAGGATGAGAAATCACCAATTTAGAACTTTAACCTGCCAACAGATTCAAGCAGTTAAAGCCTAGTGGGGGACAGATACAAATTATGAGTGTGAGAGTGTCTTAATATGTTCCTTTTCTTTGATTTTGCTATTCCTATTCCAAGTAAGATAAAGTGGAATATTTTTTTTAGTCTTGTATGCAACTGGTTGTGTGAAAGATGAAGGGTGGGGGAAGGTAGAGAGAGGTGTGAATTGGGTTTAAAAATTATATTGTTTCATAGAATGAACAGCAAAGCAGTAGGGTGAGATACGTGCCCTTGCAGATGTACTATGTAATCTGCTGACTCTGTAAGTACAGAAAAAGTACATTTTAGGAAAAAAGCTTTATACTGAACTTCCTCATAATATTTGTTTGACTTGTTAATGGCTATTTTTAGTTATATAGGCCCAAATTACTTTAGCTTAACTTGATCAAAAGCAGTGGAGTTCTCTCAGACACAAACAGTTTCATATGTCGCTATTTGCAAATCATTTACAGATGTGAACAGGCATGTCTGTAGCTGTTTGTTTATGTAATAAAAATTCTGTACTTAATGTAAAATTACTTAGTTCTAAATATTGCTGTTTATTAGTTTATTTAACTAAGCAACGAGTTTGCAGTAATTGGTCCAGATTTACCATTATACGTAGATAGAGATAACGTTGGCTTGAAAAAGTGAAGCTGAGGTGTCAGTTTTTACTAGCTAAAGTAAGTTCCAGCTGGAACATTCTCCTTTTTCCAAGAGTTTACATCATCGTGAAGAGGCTTGTGTAACTTCTCAGAGCACACAAAAATGTGGGGAAAAAAAAGAAAATAACTATCCCCCCCATATTCTCTATGAAAAATTGCATCTGTTTGGCACCATCTTTTACAATACAAACACCCACACTAATGTGAATTTTAACATTTAAATACTTTGGGTTCTTATGCAGAATCTTTTAACACACTCTTTCAAAGAGTGGAGTAATTACAAAGCTGCTAATTACCAGGCTTTAGAAATTAGTATAACTGTAAATTTGGTTATCATGTGTGCTTTCTACATGTGTAAAAAAAATGTAAGAAGGAGAAGGGACAGGGAAAGGCTCAGTATTTTTAAAAACAATGAGTGTTTTGGGATATATTAATTTTTAAATATTCAACTTGCGATAGCCTAAAACCATAATTGTTAAAAAGTTCTGAGATTTTGCAACACAACCAAGTTTCCTTAAATATGGCTTTATCACAAACAGTTTATTTAAAAATAATTACTCCCTGGCCTATCAACTGTTTTTTAATTTCAGTGACTGAGAGTTCCTTTGGAAAAATGTCATAAGTACATCAGGGGAAAATGCTGCCAGTATTTTTGATGATGTGCAAAATGGTTCTCTGCAATAAAAGTATCTTCTAAAAACTGGGTGACGTCAAGTGGGCAATGTTGTTTTTTTCTGGTGCAACACTGATCCTCTGTATAGTAACATTCTTATAAAAAGAGGACATTTTATCAAACAGATCACTGAAAGTGTAAACATGTAGAAGGGGGAAGTCTTTACATATCTTCAGATATCAGCATACATCAGTATCAGGTGTGCTGCAGTTTACATAGCCCATAGCAATGATATAGATGTTCAACAGCAAGCACTGGCTTTGTGTTAGACAATTCCCCAGTTATTTGGTTTGAAGAAGGTGATGCTTTAGTTCTCTATTAGATCAAGGATCTCACTATAGCATTACTTCACTAGGACTGGCTCATGGTGGACTTTACAGTAACACAGGTTTGCATAGCTCAGAAAGATCTCAAAAGGGACCCAGGAGCATTTTCTCTTTCTGTTCACACCTCGCCCCACTGCAGTAACTAGTCACTGCAGTTCATGAGACACACTCATTTCTGCACGTATTGCCATCATGTCATTGGGCGTATCCATGATGACATTTGCACACAAATGACTCTTCCATGTTAACACATTCATGTTCACAGTCATGCTGACCTAAAGCACAGAAGTTTACTTTTGTGAAGAGAAAAAAACAGTGAAGAATTCAAGCTGGCCATGAGGGTTTCTGAAGTAAAACAGGCTTTAAAAACTCATTTTTCTTAAATGATACTGGATTCTGTGCTTTGGACACCTGTTAAAGCTGATAGTGAGCTGAGGACCTAAGAGTGGATTGCAAATACTTGGCTATGCCAGACTTGACTTTGACTCCCACAGACCTGCTCCTGTAGTGATCAGAAATCATGCATCGTAGTGAAGGAGGAATGCCTAGTGCTAGTTACCCAGTGATACATTCTCCCTGATTTATAATGAGGGCATATATGCAAATGTTCTGCTTTATTTTACAAGCTTTTCTAACATGAGCCTTGTTATAACAAGGTTTGGAATAGGAGCTTGATCCTGGAAATGTCACCAGGTTTACAGCCAAATCCAAAGCCCCCTAAAGTTAAGGCAAAATACCCTAAATGTGAATTACAATTTGCCTCTAATTCACAATTATTCTTGGCAATAAATATTCTACACAATGCTGTTCTTTTGCTCCTATACTCACCAAGGCACATCCAATCTATAAAAACCTGAATGTATTAAGATACCATATAGATAATAAAAACCAGTATAGCATGGATTGCTGTAAAAATGGCACTGTATAGACAAAGATGCTTCATGAGAATGTATCTTTAAGATGGAAAGAAAATACAGTTCCAAAACCAGATAAATTTTATGAGTGTCTAGAAGCATAATTATGTTGCTCCAGGCAAGCTTCTTATTCATAAAATATCAGCAGTGCAATTCTGCCCCCCAAGAACTGAGTCACCAGATCAGGCTAGTTCCTTTTGCTGAATATATTCTCCTTAAACTTTAACAACATTACATTGAAAATCTGCTGTGATTCTAGGCCCCCACGCAAGAAGAGCTGTAACACAAAAGTCTTTTTAAAGTAAATAGCATGTGTGATTGGTTTAGAACCCTGACATTGCTGAGGCTGTTTTTACTTTTTTTTTAGGAAACTGTGGGGTTTCATGTGTGACTTTAAGTTGATTTTAGTAGCAATACTTTCCCAAGCTAATGAAATACATCTGTCCTTTGCTAAACCAACTGGGCAAAGCAAGGTGATTTTTTTTTTTTTAAAGTTGTTTGTGTCACTGCTAGACAAGGTCAGAAAGTTTCAAACAAGTAATGAACTTATTGTTTTTGAGCCACTCTGGTTCCTGTATTACTCCTGAGGTTTCCATAAATCTTTACAGAAAACATCTAATATACAATATACTGTACAAAACAGCAAACAGTATATTTTTCCAGCATGACTGGCTCAGTCAAAATTCAAGTTTATAAAGAAACATTTGTTTCAACCTTAATGATAGAGAAAACTTTCATCCTTTCAGAATGGGAACGATTCACAGCAGGTTTAAGAAAAAAAAGCAGATGAACTTTATTATGTCCAAGGGATTACTCACTTTTGCATGTTTTCTTATCTGGATTAAGTCTAAACCCTTCTTGGCATTGACAAAAATAGGAATCATCTGTATTAACACATTCCTGTTCACAGCCATGGTCCTGAAGAGCACAATAGTTTGGCCCTAAATGGGAAAAAATTGTGTCAGTGAGGAATATAATTACTCAGAAATAAGCTAAGTAAAAACTAGTTAGTTTGTTTTCTTATCTTTTGCCTTTTTTTTTCTAGGCATCATTCTGACTTCTTACCATATTGTTCCAAACTAGGAAAATAAAATGTTCCTTTTTTCCAAATACCTGCTATACTTAGGAATACCTGATATGTACACTTCAATGAATTCTTTGAGAACACATGTACTACATGCAGTAGAGAAGTTAGAATCTTAAATACTTCTTAACATTTTGCAGCTAAGTCCTATACGTTGCCTCATCAAAATTGTCTCTTTATTTTACTCAGAGCAAGTTAGATGTGATCTGTAATAAATATACCAACATGCTTTTGAATGCCGTTCATTAGATCAAAGCAGAACAATCAGGTCATCAGGAGCACAGGTGTTTTAACAGCTCTGGGTGTTTGCTATGTAGTTCTTCCATTTAAAATGCTCATGAAAGGGAAGATGAGCAAAGTCTAGAAACAGCTACTACTTGTGTATAAAAAGTACCTTAAAAAGGAAAGTAATTGTGCAGTAAGCACTGGGATATTTACCACATAGTGTTTACCACTATTGGTGAAGTCAAAGAACCTGACATTCACTTAGATGCAGTGTCTGGCCATTAGTTAGTTTTGTATCAGTGGAATTAATTAACTTACACTAGTGAAAGAATGGCCTTAACCCCTGAGCACTGCTAAAAATACATAAACAAGTCACAAACCTAGTAAGTCACATTTGTGAAGACATCCAGGCACTTTTGAACACCTCATTACATAACCTGAAAACTGATATTCAGAGGTTAATTATTATTCCCAGAGGTAACTGTCTTCCTGAGGCAGGAACTGTTCTTTCCTTGTATGGGTGGTGGGCTAATGCAATTGAGCCTTTACATATGATGAAAGCATTTAGCAATAATAAACCACCTATATTTGCAGGACAAACAAAGTGGAATATGACTTTCTAAGAAAACCTGAGAGGAGTATTTTATAATTTATGAACTCTACTTCATATATTTATAGAACATTTCCTTTACCAAAGCTTTTTATGACAGCATATGCAAATACACAGATACATAACACAGGGATATCTTATCTGTTTACTGAAAAAAATATTAGAAAATACAGTTTGTTCGAGAGTGCACTGAAGAGACAGAAACCATAAAGCCACATGTGTGCACCAGAGGAATATGGCTGTATGCCTTCTGGACCTACTCAGTGCTGTGTTGCATTTACATGCTAAAATCCTTGCTAACTCAAGTGTGCAGGACAGACTTTTCCTGGGTAAATGATTCTGAAGATGACCACAAGAGTTGAAATATATGTATTATTATCTTTGTTGGAACCTTGAGGCTATTATGTTGGGAACACTAAACCCATATTTCACAGGGCTTCATTAACACTGTCCAGATTAAGGTTGCTAACAGAAGGCCTCTACCAGCTACAGCTCATGTGAACCCGCCCACAGCTCAAACAGGGACCTTCCCTAAAGAACAACAGTTGAGGCTCAGCACCCCTAAGTACAAGCAGAAGCTATCATCCGTCCTCTTGAGAGGAGCAGCAAGAGTGACAAAAATCCCCTTAATAGTTAACTTAGTAGCTAAGAATGATCTCTTCCTGTCTCACTGATAATCTGATTTGCTGCTCTCTTCCAGCCACACATAGAGTTCTCTGCTGGTGTTGGCAGGGTTGCCCTCAAGAGCTGTGTTCCTTGTATTTAATTCTAAGAAGTTTGGAGTAATTCCCAGAGAAAACATTCATCAGATATGCACAACTGTACTGATAACATTTACATTTTCAAACTTTTCTTTGTAGCCTTGAGCGTGAAAGCTTACTTTCTATTTTTGAAAGGAAAGCCAGGATTCTGAGATAATCACGAGATCTTGGGAGCTGGTGCCCCAGGCCCAGGCCTGCTTGCTGATGCAGAGATCTCGTCTGGCATGGGTGTGAGTCTTGGCTAGCTGGCGATCATCCCCAAGATTCAGTATGTAAGCCAAATATGTAGAAATTTATATGAAAGATCTTAAATTTACAAACATTTTAAATCCAGTGATCTGAAGTTTGTTTCTTCATGCTGTTTATGCTGAGTCAAGGGCAGCATGATTCATAACATATGGAAGCTAGGGGACACTTTTACTCTGAAAAGCTCTCACGGTGTCTTGACTTTTGCAGCATTAAGAGCTACACAGTTCTTTCATTCATGCTTTATTTTACTAGCAAGGCTCAGAAGATATCAAGTGTAACGAAAAGTGGCTTAGTAAGTTTTACTTATGCTTAGACTCAGGACATGCATCTTGAAAGAGATTGATTTGACATAGTATTTGCTCATTCCTCCCTGACTACTCCTTCTGAATCAATCTCTATGGCCTACCATGTCCAGTCACTTTGATTTTTCCCCGATTGCAACCTGATGGGATTTTCTCCCTTAACTGTAAACTAATTTAAAGCATTTACAACAAAACAGAATGCAGTTAACATGGCAGAGGTGCACAGACCTCTAAGAGGCCTTGTCTGTGGCCTCTGCCTCTTGGCTTGGGAGCTGCATTCAATGTCAGGCTCTCACCCTCGGTTCTTGCTTGACCTATGTTAGAGGTACACCTGTGCCTAGCCTTGCATTTTGCTGATGCTGACCTGCTAATGGGCTGGCTTGATTTCCTGAATTGATCTTAGACCTCTCTTGACACTATGGACTTGTCTGGTGATCACTGGGGTGTTGGCTGAGCCTGGTTAGTCATGGGATCTCTTTTGTTCTTCTTTGGGTACTGTGGGACCAAAGCCCTTGTCAGAGAGATTACTGACCCTGCTTGCCTTATAGCCATCCTTGGCTCCCAACTTGCACTCCATTGTGGAGCAGTGTACTTTTGTGTTATATGTTAAAGATCTCTTCCATTCCACAGAGATCCAACATGAAACCATAGATGTGCCTGCTGAGAGTTTCTGGTCAAGATCAGAGGGGAAGTGACGCTGGGAATGTGACTGTGGAGTCTGTTACCCCACCTGACCAAAAGGCTGTAGTGAATAAGGCTTTCACAAACAGATAGCAGAAGTCTCCAGCTCATAGGCTTTTGTTCATTTTGGAAATTTCAACCAGCCAAACACTTGCTGGGAGGGTAAAATATCATTGTGCAGGCAAGTCAGGAAGTTTCTGCACCAACTTGGTGACAACTCCCTAACACGAATTCTTGAGGGGTGAGGTTCTTCTTGTGTTGCTGCTGTGACTATGAGATGACTTGAGTTCACAATCCAGAAGGCTGTGAGGGGAAACAGCAGAATCCAGACTCCATATTTTACAAGCTCAGATTTCAGATTATTCAGGGAATTGCTAGGAAGAATCCCCTGGGAAAGAGCCAAGAAGAGAAAGAATGCCCAAGAGAGCTAGATGATTTTTAAAGAAAACTTGCTAAGACCTCAGGAACAAACGATCCCATTGTACTGGAAAATCTGCTTAGAAGATCAAAGATCTTTTCAGTGAAATAAAACACAAAGAGGCAAAATAGTAGAGTGAGAAAGAAGGACCAAGAAAAAAAGAGGAGTATAAAAGCATTGCTTAGGCACTTTGGAACAAAAAAAAGCCCAGCTGGACCTATTACTACTGAGGTACACTAAGGGTAACAAGAAGGGAGCCTACAAATATGCTGGTAGCAAAAAGAAAGTCACAGAAAACATGGGTCTTTCGGTTGGGCAAACAACCTAGTGATGAACAATACAGAAACAGCCAAAAAAAGTAATGCCCTTTTTATTCCTGGTTCTCACAAACAAAGCCTTCTCCCAGATTTCCATTTGTACCAGCATCATTTGGGAAGGAGAGGGGCTAGCAACATTGGTTAGAGACTACTTAGACAAACTGGATATACACAGATCCATGGGATGACTGGTATTCGCCTGTGGATGCTGAAAGAGCTAGATGATGTGACACTACTATCTATAATGTATGAAAATTCATGGGGACTGAGAAAGGTCCCTGATAACTGAAAAATGTTAATATTACACTCATCTTTAAAAAAAGGCAAGAAGAAAGATCCAGGGAGCTATAGACCAATGCGCATCGTTTCAGTCCCAGGGCCATGGGGCACATCCTCTCAGAATCAGATTCCAAATATATGAAGGACAAGAAGATTATTGGGAATAGTCAGCATGGATTTACGAAGGGCAAACCACACCTGACCAACCCGTTCACCTTCAATGATGAAATGACTGCATCTGTGGACAAGGGAAGATCAGTGGATGTAATACACCTTGGCACTAGTAAAGCTCTTGATGCTGCCTCCCATAGCATTCTCATTTGGAAGCTGAGGAAGTATAGGCTGGAAGAAAGAACTGTTAGGTGGGGTGAAAATTTGCCAGGCCACCAGCTTCAAAGGATAGTGATCAATGGCTTCATGTCTGGCTGGTTGCTGACAATGACCAGGGTACCACAGGTGACAGTACTGGGGGTCACATTGCTAAACATCTTCAGTGACATAGATGATGACACAAAGTGCACCCTCAGCAAATCTGTGGGTGACACCAAATTAGGGACAGTGACTGAAAGCAAATAGCAGAACTTTGATACATAGGAACTTTGATAAACTTGATGATTGGACCAGAAGATGTCTTGTGAAGTTCAGCGAGGAGAATTGCAAAGTTCTGCACCTGGGTTGGAAACAAACCATAGTTTTCACAAACTGGGAAGTGAGCTGCTGTCAAGAAGCAGCATGGGCCAGCTGCTCCCTAAGGGATGAGAGCCAGGAGCCAAGGATAACAATACAGCTGAGCAGGGCAGGGGCCTTGCCAGACAGGCACTGCCCTGCAGTACCCAAGCAAGGTGAGCAGGGCAGGCCTGGAAATGGTAGCCAGGTTTAACCAGAAGTCCAGATCATCAGACAAATACATGCTGCTGAGGCAGGTCTGAGGACAAGTCAGGAAGCCAACCTGCATGTCAGGATGAGGTGAAGACACTGCTGGTGAGGGTGAGGGCAGCCAGGGTCTGACACAGCCCAGTGATCGCTGGGTAGGTCCATAGCAGCAGGGCAACACCATGGTCAAACTGGGAAGTCAGTCTGCAGGTCAGGTTCTGGATCAACAAGGGCTATTGCCAGGCCCAGCTGGAGACTGTACTTGGCATACTTTGTCCAGTTCTTGAACAATCCCTTCCCTTCTCCCCGCACTTAAAGGGAATAAACTGAAGAGGGCTCAACAGAGACCTACTGCTGGGACACAGTGCACCTGACTTGTGCACTTGAGGAATCTGGTCTTACTGAGTTTGGTGAAAAGGAAGGTATCTAACTGCAGCCTACAATTACTTCTTGTAGTTCATTACACAGGTGATGGAGCTAATCCCTTTTTGGTGGTGCCAGATGATGTAACAAGGAACAATGGTCACCACCTGTGGCTTGGGTGATTCGCGTTGGACATGAGGAAAATGTTTTTCACTAGAGGGATAGTGCAGCAGTGGAACAGGTTGCCCAGAGAGGTTGTGGACTCTCCACTGTAGCTTTTTGAGACTCGACTAGACAAAACTGTAGCTGACTCGATCCACAGCTTGTGGCAGTTCCACTTTGAAGAGGAGGCTGGAGTACATGACTTTCAGAGATCCTGTCCAACCAGCTTTTGAAAGCTTTCATGTTTCCAACATAGACAGCAGCCCATGGCCAGACTGACAGTCTATATAGCCCAATGTGCTGTGTCAAGCATAGCACATTATACCTAAGCACAGTATACCTAAGTAAGAGGATGGAGACAGGACAAGCCTGAAATACTATTTTCCCAGAACACTCTTTCACTTTCCAGCAGTTTGTGCATCATCAATTCAAACAGGTTAAAATAATTCATACAGTTAGACTATAAGCTAAAAACCACTCAAGACATATAAAATGTTTATGCAGTTTTAAGGTCTTTGTTCAGTTCAAACTCGGGGAAAAAACACTGCTGATAATACACTTTCTTAAATAGAAGGAATTACAAAAATCTGTGCTTGTGCAGTGGAAAGCACTTATGCTATAGTACGATTTCAAAAATATATGGATGTAGAAGCATACGTGGAAGTATAAAACAATTTAGCCAGCCCTTAGCTGACAGATACTTGAGAAATGGGCAAATTCATACAATTTACAAGCAATGTGAACAAGTACAAACTGTATTCTGGCCCTTGGGGAGGCAGGAAATTCACCTCCCCTGCCTCTGACCATCTGAAAATTAGGTGTCTAGCCTGGCAAGTCATTCAGGCTCCCTGCATAGTCAAGGAAAATACAGGCACTTCCATAAATTTGTGTCAGAACAGTGAGCAATCACCTTCTAGAAGTGTGTGTTTCTTTTCCTTGATCATAAGGTCAGATGTACAGCCTGGGTTAGATGCTTTCTTTCTAAATGTTAAATTTAAGTGAAATAGATACCAAGCATAATATACAATACAGTCTATAGGTTAACATAGTCTCTCATCATAAAGACTGAAATGCCCCCAAGGCTGTAAAAAACACCGAAATGCAGTGCTATATTGATGCATTTTTTGAGAAATAATATTTGAACACATTATTCAATAATATGGGCTAAATTCACCACTAGCATCAGCAGTTCTACTCACCTAAAACTAATGGAGTTTGTCTGCTTACAGACACAATAGTAACATTTCTTTATCAAGGCCCATACGTATGAAGAAATGTAACTAGGAAGGTACATTAAGGTTTTCCCTTCACATTTCATGAAAGTGAGTTATGACATTAAACACAGTGGAGATTTTAGCTTATTTTCCCAATTATAGGAAGCCTTGGCAAGAGTACTTTCTGGTCTGTCAATTCCTCTCCGCTTTATATCCACTCCTAACTCTGGTAATTTTTGAGCTTGTTAGCCTGGTATCAATCTAGTTTGACAAACAACAAACAAGCAAAGCCATGAAGTTATTATAACCTGATGGAAACATGGAAGCTTGCTAGAAGATACTGATGTTGCCAGAGCTTTGGCACACTATCAAAGAACTCACTCTTGAGAAAAATCTGTAGGAAAATAGGCTGCAATGTTTCCTTTGATTGTGGAACTACTCTTATTTAATTGTAGCTTGTCTTACAAACCGAGCAGATTATAAATTGTCTTGCACAGACTTGTTTGTTTACCCAGCTAGGGACATGATATTCTAACTGAAAAATCTGAATAATCAAAGAGACTATGCAAGACAAAGCTTTGGCCTTTTACTGTTGAAAAGGACCCTGGTTTCATGTTAAAAGCTTCCTGTTCATAGGAGGGACTCCTACCCTTAGCCCCTCCCCCAAAACCCCAAACTACTCCCCCCAAAAACTTGCATTGCTTTCAAGACCTTTGGCTTCCAGGGTGCTCCAACATTTTCTATACCTGACATATTATTCAGTGTTCCCAGGACCAATGGGAGTATTACTGCTGAGAACTGGAAGACAAAAGCACAAACTGTTCATAATTAAACCTTATCACAACTTACTTCTGCAAGTTCTTTTGTCTGGATTTAAAATGAACCCTGGGTGGCATCTACAGTAGTAGGAGTCCTCAGTGTTAACACATTCATGTTGGCAACCTTGGTTATCCAAAGCACAGTAGTCTACAACTGAAAAAGAACAAGACAAATGTGCACAATTAGAAAAACAAAATTAGAACTATTATGCATAGATATTATGGTACTATTTACACAGAGTAGCTATAAAAGAAGGAAAAGCTGACATAATTTCTGTCTTGCAGAGCCTTTCTGCAGAAAGTAGTGCACTCTCAATACCAGTCGGTAAATCATATTTAATATGAATCCTGGATCATTTCTCCTACCCTTTGAATATTTATCAGCTCTCAGATTGTCAGGAGCCTTCTCAACATGTTTTCTCAGATCTGGAAACCATGCCTCAGTCAGTAACTCTGTCCAGATGTTCACACTGTAGACCAGGGCGTAGCAAAGTTTGTTTGATTTAGTTCTGTCTTCTGTCTCTCCAGTCCCAGTCCTGGAATTGCTCTACTTTTCCTTAGTTCCCTCCCAGCTGTATTAGTTCTCAAGAGCTGTTCCTGTAGCCTGAGTATTTAGGAGACCCATGGTGATACCTTCTACATCAAGAACTGTCACAGTGCATTCATTCCCTCTAATGGGCTCCAGATTCATCCTGTACAAAGCAGCTGCAGCTATGAAGCCTGAGAGCTTCAGGCTGATATTCACCACTGATATTTTGCTTATATAACACCTTTTGCATGAGCAAAATAAAATATCATAGCTCATCCGTCACTTATTTCATAAGTTTGTGCATTTATTACACAAAACCATATTTACAAGATAGATTGCCAAAGGTTAATAAGGTAATACTTTAGAGTTTACTCAGTCAAGCCCATTCAAAAGTGCTAAAGAAGTTAAATTTTTTTTTTTTTTAATTTCTTTGCAGGTTAAGCTGTTTCTTCACAAAGAAATTCTTAGAAGAAATTAAAGATAAGTCACAAAACAGGTGTTGTGTCCCCAGAGAGCTGCCAGGCCCACATTAGGCAAGTTTACCTGATTCTTTCTGCAGAAGACAGTAACATGCTTAGCTTCACACAGACATTTAATGAGACAGGGTCCCCTTCTTTGCCAACTGAGTAATTTTTTCATTACTTTATACTGCTGAGCCTCCGAATTGCTCTAAGAGGAGTAATTTGTTTTAATTATATCTGTTCCCTCTTCAATAGCCATGCCTTTGCAAATCATGCATATATTCAGGTGTGCTAAGATACTTAGTCAAGGTCAGTTAGTGAGGAAAGCAGGTAATCCATTCAGTTACTTTGAAAGAGCTTCTTTAACGCTTCAGAATATTTGTGTTGAATCATGTCAAATTAGACTACTTACTGGCTACTATGTGAGACCATTTTCCTGGCAAGCGCCTTCCTGTTTCCAGACTGAATAGCTTCATATGAAAATGTATTTACTGAATATATATTTCAAGGTTATAATGGGTCATACAATTAGTCAGCTTTCCTCTTAAATTAATTCTAACCACATGCACATTTTCAAGTGTTTTAAAAGACACATTAAGAAATAAGTAGGCCAAAGAGTATATGATTTTTTTCTATCTAGCATCATACCTGGGAAACAGTCCATATGGATCGCTCCATAAAGTCACCTCCTCCTCTGCATTTAAACCCTAGTGAAATGCATTTCTACCACAATACCTGCAAATGTCTGACTAATGATGATAAAGTTTAGAATAGAATAGAACAGAATAGAATAGTTCCAGTTGGAAGAGACGTACAACAATCATCTAGTCCAACTACCTGACCAATTCAGGGCTGACCAGAAGTTCAAGCATGTTGTTAAGGGCATTGTCCAATTGCCTCTTAAACACTGACAGGCTTGGGGCATTGACCGCTTCTCTAGGAAGCCTGTTCCAGTGTTTGACCTCCCTCGGTAAGGAAATGCTTCCTAATGTCCAGTCTAAACCTGCCCTGAATGGTTCAGCTTTGAACCATTCCCATGCCTTCTATCCCCTGGATACCAGGGAGAAAAGATCAGCACCTCCCTCGCCACATCCCCTCCTCAGGAAGCTGTGGGGAGCAATGAGGTCACCCCTCAGCCTCCTTTTCTCCAAACTAGACAAACCCAGAGTCCTTAGCCGCTCCTCATAGGACATTCCTTCCAGTCCTTTCACCAGGGGAAACAGGGACAACTAAACAGGCCTTAGAATGTGAGCAACATCTGAGCAACTATGACCCTAAGCGCTTTCAGATGACAATCTCTTGAGGGAGGAACTGTGCCTTCTTATGGCTATGCAGCTGCTAATGTACTGTGGACAGAAAGGAAAAAAACCCAACAAAATAAATAACTAATTTTTACAGGCTTGCTTTTTTCCTATTAATAGCCTTCTGGGGACCTCTTACAGAAGTAGGTCTGTTGGCCTGTAAGAATCATGAGCATACCAACTTAAATAATGCCTTTCCACTAACACAGTTAAGAAGTGAGAACATTCTTTTGGCAATTGCTTTTGGGGGTAAGTATTATTCCCTTTTTTCGATAATTTTTATATATAAATTGCCTTAATTCCAGGCAGGCTTAGCCTTGCAGACTGGCACTAGTAATTGACCTACAAATTCATTTCACTTTCAGCTTCATGTTTCATTTCAGTGGTACTTGCTTAGAAGGGAAACTTGTTAACAGCATTCCAGTCAGCAAGTAGGTAAGTTGTCTATGGAGTTAAAGCTTACTGAAAAGACTGAGAAAAATTATAAATCTCTATTTCTTATATTGAAGTACTGTAATCCTTTAGTTGGTATGAGGAAAATACACAGTTTGTATAAGAGCAAAGCAGAATATTTTCCTAATTTTTTAAGTTATATTATTTTCATATTTCTGTACTGAGTCATGAGATATACACTAGAATGTGAACACTTAGAGATCTCACTGTTTTTAATGTTAGCCCATGCCTATTTCAATAAGAAACTTTTCTAAAGGATGAATTAATGACCTTTTTAGTGAGCAAGCGATTAATTTGTTGTCATCTGCCCATGTTTGTTCCAACCTGTTTTTCTTGCTTGGAATTAGTTGGTAAGTGATGAGAGCCGTCTTTTACTTCCAGTTACCAGTTCCGCTCTCTGGGTGCTTACTCTGCCCTCTCTGAAATGTGGACAGCATAAGCCACCTTTCTATTGTTTTGTTGGTTTACTCTGATGATGTTTATATAGGTTATTCAGGTATAAGAAAATGAAGTAAGTTAAGCAGAAAGGTAGAAGAAAAGGGTAGGAAGAAAAAGTGACAGAATAAGTAAACGCATATAAGGAGGATGAAAAAGAATGCAGGGGAAGAGTAGAGCAGACTCATGGAAGACTCGTAAGAACCTAGAAGCAGCCAAAAAAATCTAGCGGTGCCAGGACTGCAGAGAGGTGCCAGTAGCCAGACCACTGCCAGGAGAAGAGTTCCCAAGCCCAACAGCTGCAGCAATATGGAGACAGTCTAGCACCAGTGCCAGGAAAGAGAGGACAGTATGTCCAGCAACATCAAGAAGGTGGAGAGACAAAGTGGCCAGCTGCAGGATGGAGAAAGAATGGCTCATTACCACCAAACTTTAACTGACAGGATTTTGTTCATGTGAAAGAAGGGAAGTTAACATGAAATGCTGTTTAAAAAGGTAAAGTGATAGTGCTCTGCCAGCCATACTTATCACTGAGCAGACAGTTTCAAATATTGTTTAGTCTACAAATTTGTTTGTAAACAGTGTGTTGCAAACACTCAGAGTCATTGGCCATTCAGTGATCACTTTGAATGGATATGTTGTGAGCTGCTGGTTGTGAGATTTTATTTAATTATTGCTATTCAGGTAACTGGCTGACATGTGTCAATAAAGCAATTAGTATTGCCTTTGATCCTTAACCAGAGAAATTAGCCCATCAGAAAGAAGGAAGGGAACTTAGTAAACCTGCCTGTGAAATGAGTTTTCTGCATACCCTCATTTACTTTTGCTGGAGTTAAAGTTTTAGAAGTCTTATATATCTTAGAGAGAAACCTTTGGCTCTTTCAGAGAACTGCAATGTGTATGTTCTACTGAAATTCTCTCTTCATTCTCTGGATGAAGAGGAGAGAGTAATCTTAATGAAGTCACTGCTTTTTGCAAAATTGTCATTGTACTCGGTGGTCTCTGGTATATGTGTACTTCAAGATCTTTCTTCTGATCCTGCTCATTTGATAATAAATACTTCACAGAAAGAAATGGTTAACTAGCTTAAGAGTAATGAAAACTGAGAGTTATCACTACTGATTCAGAACTATACATAGTCTCCTTTACAAGATTTTCCAGCAAGGATGATTATTCTTTTGTGATCACATCTGTGGAAGCTGTACATTCTTGGTAGCAGTATATTCCTCAAAAATCTCAAATCGTTCAAATATGAAAAGTCAAATTCTGGAGACTGATAGCTTATATGGTTTGCAGACAAATTAGCATCAAAACCACAAATTACCCAGTCAATCTTTTCCTGTCCAGGAAATGTAGAGAGGCTAAGTTCTGCAAGGGTAAAACATAATTAATATACATTGAACCATTCATCTGCATCAGTAAGAAATGAAAAAGCTAAATGGTCACATAAATGCAAAAGAAACTTGAAAAATAGAAGTGCTAATAACGTGCTTTAAAATCACAGTTAATACTGCTAATTATTGCAGGGGTATGAATAGCATGAGTTCATGTTTTTTTGCTAAACTAGTTATAAATGAATAGAAAACAAGTGGAGAGGAAAGACAGCTATAAAATACAAGATACCATAGTGAACCCATGCATGAATTGTATTTTGAAAATAATTGAAAATAATTGAGAATATGAAAGCTTCAAGTGTCATCAATAGAGCTTATAATAGGCCTGTATCCTTCCATGCTGAAGAGAGCTAGTGAGGAGGGAGAAAAAAATGTTAAAGATGTATCACATCTCCAAATAGCACTCTTCAGACTTTGCAGAGGAATTATTAACAGGCAAAAAACAAGCGCCACTGTAAGAAATTTAATAAATGGCACGAAATATTTTGAAGCTTTTAATAAGAAAAATAGGCTTTGTATTTATTATAGAGGATAATATTAGGTTTGACATAAAAAGAATTTCACCAAAATTTATTTTCATCCCTATGATGCTATGGTAGCTATCTTCCTGATAAGAATACCTTGGGCTGTAAAGGACCCTTCAACTTAATAGAGAGCAAATGGTAACAACAGCTGATGACAATAAGCATGAATATTTCGGATTAGAACATATGGTAGGAAAGAATTTGTGATAAAAGAACCTATCAACAGAAGTCATGGATTTTCTGCCTCAGGATATAGTCAAATCAGTAGCAGAGAAATACATGCTTTATTCTAACACAGCTAAAGGTCATGAGGATTAGCTAAGGTTACTGGATGAACTTCTGTGGAGTGTTAGATGTAGAAATTTGGGCCAGAACATCTAATGGGCCTTCTTGCCTAAATAGTCATTATTAGCTGCATTTTCAAAACAATTCAACTTCAGAAAGTAGGTTCTTAAAATGGTATATTAGTGGCCATATTATGCTGAGGGTAAATTATGCTGAGAAATTTAAAGACTCCTGTACTGAGATCATGAAGCTACAAGTAAGGGAAACATTTCTGAAGAGTAAGTACAGAGTGAATGTTCTTCAAAACTGCATATGTTATCTCGGTCTAAAAATCCTCAGCAACTCATTTGTGTGACCCATGTGAAACTACATGCAGAAAGTTCAGTTCCATAAACTGTCATCTATTTTGTGCCTCAAAACAGGATTATCCTGCAAGAGAATAACTCTGTGAAGGTAGTAAGAGACAGATTATATTATGTTAGAGTTGTTTAAAATGACAAGAAAGAGTAAGCTGTTGGACAAAAGCATTGTGGTGGCCTGTGGCAGATCTGGGGTCAAGGATTCACTTGGATTCACTTCCATGGGATTTCAGCATGTGTTGGAAATTAAGCATGCATTTAAGTGCTTGCCTGAAGAGAATACCTAACAAATAAGGTGATTTTTTTTCAAGGACTAACTAGGGTTTTTTTGTGGTGGATACCAGAAGACAGTATTTTCCCAAAATGTAGCATGGGATGAAAAGTTTATGAGAAGGTTAATAGGCTAGTGGAGATTATCCTAGAAGTATTTACTGTGTATAAACGAGGAAGAAGAGTGAGATACTTAGGTGGTAATAAAGAGGGAAGTATGTTTTGTGTTTAAAATATTATTATACTGTATTTCCACACTCACTCTTTTGAGTTGTAATTCTCAGAGCTGATGTTTGCTTCTTTACTGTCCATAGCGAAAATTAAAGGCACATTGTGGATGGGTTCTTAAGGAGGGCTAAACTTTCCTTAAAGTCATCTTCCCCAAAAGAGTTTGAAATATCTCCTGGCATGACCATAAAAACAAGTGAGAAATAGCAAGAAATTGTCCATTTGCAAGTTTTTCCATGTATAACTTCTGTCTGAAGAGGAGCTACCAAGTTTGTCTGGCTTTGTTTTTTAATGACCACATATATCATGTCAGTACATTGCTGGCCACCTACATGGATCTAGAATAAATCATCTGGTGTGTTGTTTCAAAAGAGTAATGTTACTTTCTGTGTGAAATTAGTTGGAACAATTTTCCCAAGTCACTATTCATTATCAGTAAAGGCCTACGAACATGCCAATATGTATTCTTCCTTATCTACCACTCATATTGGAGAAGAGAGCTTCCCATCATTGTCTAAGACTAAACTGGATATTAATTTACATTGAATTTCCCTTCAGTTTGTGTCAAGAGATAAATGTGAATTGCTAAATTCATACTCACCGACACAATTCTTTCCATTTGCATCAAGCTCATACCCTTCGTAACACTGACAGACATAAGACCCAGGTGTGTTCACACAAATCTGCTCACAGGCATGTTTCTCCACAGCACAAAGGTCCTGAGCTACAAAACATAATTGCATGAATATGAAATTCTTTGACCTTCTATTATGCATGAGTAGACTATAGATTAAAAAAAAATTCAGAAAGCTATGAACAGCTTTTTAGAGATGAGCTCATTTTAACACAGATCATGCCAATGTTCGTTACAGTGAAAGTCTTATGCCAGCAAGAAAAATCACTCAAAGCTGAGCTCATTCCTTCAGCCAAAGGCAACAACTATTGATGGGCCAATGGTGCCTAGTAGAGTTTCTTCACTGTATGTTTCTCTAAAAAGTTTGAAGAGCATTCTTCAGTTTTTTATGGAAAAAAACTAATTGTGTTTCTTTGTGTCTTTTTTTTTTTTCTTTTTTTTGCATAACCCTACCAGATAAATGATGATGAGTTTGGAAAGGGAAAGAAAAGGAAAACACAACACCAAAAGATTTGGGGATATTTCATTTCTGAGTTTTATAATTTTTCAGTTTTGTGCAAAATACCATAGCAAGTTACCCCTCCCAAGCAAAAGATCTCATTAGGAAATTTGCTAAGACAAACGAATTCAGTTCTGCACCTCGCCGAATGAAGCACATTGGGCTTTCTTTTCAATAGACTAAAGCTTTCTGAGAACCCCAAGTTTTCCCCATGAAATCTTTGGAAAGCAGAGTACTTTGTGTTGCTCAGGATCAGGCCCAAAGACTGCTCAACACATAATGATTGTTTACAGCTACAAAAAAGGCTTTTGGAACATGTTTGAGGAAACTAGCCAAGCAAATATGAGTTTTCCTTTATAGCTGTCTGCTTCATATCAAGTGGCATGATGAACAGCATAAACAGTTCTTTAACTCTCTTGTTCCAGTATAAACACACACAAATAGATAATTTTCCAGCTTGTTTCAGCTACATTTCCTCTTTTGTACTAATTTGTGTATTAATGTAAGATTTGAACATCTCTAGAGAAGTATGGAAGAGATTAAGTTAAACAAATACAGCGTAATGAGTAAAGAATAGCCATTATCTGACACAACCACTCTTCTCTAGAAAAGTTAGATCAGAGAACGTGAAAGGAGCATCCTTTGCATAGATGCAAAACTATCTTAATGAAATAAATGTAAGAATATTTCAAGTTAAACAAAAGAACTTTTTTCCCCTAGTTTTGTTCTGGAAGATAGCCAAGTTGCCCCCTTTTTTTTTCCCCCCCAGGTGGAAAGCAACAAATCACAAGTATGGCAGATTTTCTCCCTTCAATGCAAGGAAATAATGTTATAATAATGTTATAATGAAATGTATCAAGGAATAAAACTATCACCTATTCAAAAGAGAAATGCACCCTTTTCCAGCCTGAAGCAAAGTTATCAATTCATTGCTGATTGAAACCATTTGGTTAAGGGCTTTTAAGAACTGCATACTGATATGGTGTACTCTGACAACATAAAAAAAAGGGAACAGAAGAATGAAAAAAGAGTATAACTTTAGATACAGAAGAATGAAAAGAAAGTATAACTTTAGGTACATACCATTCATCTTTTCTGCATGGTTTAATTTAGAAAGTGTTAAAATAGATATGTAAGGAAACTATTTGTTCATGAAAGAGCTGACAAATACATCCAAATCTTAGATAAATACATCTGGTTTATGTTGATCATGTATTGCATTAAACATAAACATGATGAAGATTTATTTTACTGAGAGGTCAGGTGAGGAACATGTCTCTCTGCACTTGTGGACAATCAGCAGCCAATGAAAGTAACTAAAAAGGTCACAGACTGTGGGTTTTTCCATCGCCATACTTCCCCTTCCCTGCAGAAATAAGCTGCCCAGTTCGTCCGGGTTTGGTCCCCTTTCCTCATGAATTCTGTTACTTCTCTGGGGAGTTTTTAGCCATAATGATCTGACCTTGTCTAGACTGCTACTGTATCATCTCCCTCCTTCACCAATGATTTGCGCTACCTTAGCACATTTAAGGCCAGTGTGATGGGTCTCAATATTAGATTTCCAGTGCTAATTGCTAAAATTAGTTTATAGTTTCATGATGTAGAAAAAAGTCCATTAGAAGTAGGCTACAAACACATTGAATGACTCATTTCCCTTTCATATTTAGCAAACTGCAATGTAGTATCATCTGATTGATGATCAAAACAAGTACACAGTCAAGCAAATAATGTGTGACAGGTAAGTGGGGAAAACGAATATAAGACTGAGTCACAGCGAAAAAAAAAGTAAAGCAATGCAGCAATGGGCTTCAAAAAATGGTAGAGAGGGAACATATTGAGGACTACTGTGCATGGGTCACCAGTAGGAAAACTACCACAGTTCCAAAACTCTCTCGGAAATAAATCTGTAATTTGAAACGGTGCAGTGCCCAAAAGTTGAACTACTGGCTGATAAAAACCATGGAAATGTAACACAATAAAAAAGAAGAAGACATAATAAAGAAAGAACTTTTCATACTTGTAATTAAAATTTTTTGAATTGACTCCCCCAAAAATTCAATTGTCAAAATTGATATTAGGGGTGAGGATAGGGAAAATGTGTGAGAGGAAATTAAAAAAAGGAGAAATTTTAAATTTCAAATAATTTCCAGATAGTTGAAAACAAAAGAATTCCTTCTTAAAAATTCTTTAAGAAAACTAATAGCATGAGGAGGGTTTAAAAGAAAGGTTTAAATGATACAAAAGTTTTAAATGAGAAGCATTTTAAGAGGGACACAATGAAAAGAATAGGTTAGAGAGTATTATTGAAACGTGATTACATAGTTGGAGTCATCATTTGGGATTCTGACCACCCTCTTTCTGAAGAGCTATAGTAACTATGTAGAAGCAGAGAAAACAGGCTGTGTGAAAAATTCTTCTTGTCACTATTCTTGTCTTCACTCAGCTGTTAAACCAAATAATAATTAGGAAATATTCCAGAATGGATTGAATTTTTTTGCACCTCCTTGAGGAAACAAAAAAACTGAATAAAGTGTTAAATTTGTTCCATTTAACACAAAACATTCCCCTATAATTCACACACATGCATTTGACAAATGTCTACATTTGGTGAAGGATGCTGGTGAGAAGGACTAGAAAACAGAGATTCCTAGAAGTAACTCATAGCATAGCTCAACAGTATAGGAGGTGACCAGCTCAAAAGCATTTTCCTGCTGTAGCCCAAAGCATCTGAAGACGCTTCCACACAACAGTGAGAATGCCCAGATCACTCCGGTGCTGACATCCTTTTGTTCCCGTTCCTATTGACTGAGGCTCTGACTGAAACCATGTGTCCCACTGCATATGTAAGGACTCTAATCCCCAAGCTGCAGAGTCACCTCAGATACTGACATACTGTCGCTGTTTCAGTAATCATTAAGTATTTGATATAAAATACAACACTAAGCAAGAGAGACTAAAAACCTGCTAATCCCAAGATACCCGATTGTTTTACGGCACTGTCCTGAGATGTGGAACATGTGAGTTCAAACACAAGGATAGGATTTGAGCCTGCATCCTTCAGCTTAATTCTAAATTATCAATTATGAGGGGTACATCCTATGCTCTCACCATGACTCTCTCCTCCAGCTTTTTGAAAAGACGTTTTCCAAAATTTTTCTTCTGGCTACAATCAGTTAGGCAAATTTCACTTGAATTCATGCACTGTTGTGGGATAAGAAACTGCATTTTTAGCAAATACCTTTTCCACAAGTAATTAAAAATAGTATTACTTAATTTCCTTAAAATAATGGTGGATGCAGAAATAAATTTGGCATACCCGTCTAACATAGTCTGCTGTTAATTACTAGGAAGCAAGTTAAAATGGACAAAAGAAATACTGCTTAAGATTACATTTAAAGTGAAATACATTTTGTTATTATAAATTATAAAGCCAGTTACTTAAAACTGTAAAAAGTAAACTCTTTTAAAGAAGGAAATGAGAGCATAAGCAAGACTTGAGTCTATTCTTTGAACAGTTGCAAACCCTTATACTTCAAGCAGCAGTTAGGAATAGCTTTTCAGAATGGCAAGTTATTTCATAGTTCTCTAATATGGGATTTATTGCACTTTTCTGTACTCTTTAGTACTGGTTGCTATCTGGACAAATTACTAAAGTAGTTGGATTCACTTCATGTGAGATGATAAAACAGTTCTTTCTTTGATTGTTGCTTCATTGTTGAACTTACTACACCAAAAAATTAAAATGCAATTTTAGGTAGCTACAGTGTACCTCTGCAGAGCTGTGTATAAAGATTAGCTTGCTGTATTTCAGAAAGGTTTATAAGAACTTCAGTTACACAAAACAAGAAAAGGAATTACAATTTCACCTTTTCAGACTCTTTCTGATGATTACCATTAATGATATACTGAGCTCAGTCCTTCATTATGAGCCCAACAAAAAGGGTATGTGATGTTAAGCACTTTTGGGGAGCATGAAAAAGAGGAGTTAAGAAAGATAACATACTGCTGCAAGTCTTCTGGTCAGCATTCAGAATGTATCCTTGTTTACATCTGCATACGTAGGAGCCAGGGGTGTTTATGCAGAAGTGATCACAGCCATGCTCAACTGTACTGCACATATGGGGCACTGAAAGAAAAAAAGTAAAACATTATTAACTGCTGGTCTTTCTTACTTGTGGTCACAACCAAAAAAAATAGTGTAGAAAATTTTACTGAAGTAATTCAGAAATTTCAAATTAAGTGTTGATAGTAAAGACAAAAATGGAAGCTCAAGCCTATAACACTGTAAAAAATCCTTAACAAGCAGTTCTATGTATTTATTCCTAAAAAAAGTATGAATTTAGATATTTTCTATCTGGTTGACATTGGTGGCATGTTTTTGGACATGAAATTACATATGGAATAGAGATATAAACAAAACAAAAATATACAATAGAGTATCTGGAAACACTAATTACTTGGTGGTCCCAAGAAGACAATGAAGCAAACCTACCACATTCAAATTTAGAAAATAAGTGGATTTTAATTACAAACTATTCTAGAGTACATTCAATTTCTTGAATGAAGAAAATCACCACACAGCACAATACTAAAGAAGAATGACTAGAAAACAACTTGATAAAGAATCTTGCTTGCTTAGTTATTAATGTTGAGGAACATAAAAGCAATACAGGATGACACTGAAGTCATGCATCTCCAAGATTCAGTAAGTGGGAGCTGAGGTGAGCTGCACTCCAGAGTATAGTCTTTCTGAGTCTGTTTTTAATCTGTTTGTATTTTATGCCTCTAATAGCAAGTAGTGAAATACAACAGAGACAGTAAGAAAGAAAAAGAATAGTGGGCCCATTGTGTCAAATTCATTGCTGAACTACTTTTCTTCAGATCAGTAGTTGGGAATCAAGAAATCTCCTTGGTGTTTTCTTTCCACTGGAGCATTGCTTGTATGTAATTTCTGTAATACATAGGTGAATTACTTCTCGGAGAACATTGTTTGGAAAATAATATATTTTGCTCAACAACAATTAGGGATTTATGTGCTAGGTTGACAAAGCTCAAAATTTATGGAATAGATATTAACAGTAATCTTCTAGCAGCCACAACAGAAGCCTGATAAATAACTTAACATGTGGAATGTGTGGTACTTGTGGAAAAAAAAATGTGGTTTTGAGATACATACTATGTATCTGGTCTTTGGAATGGTTACCAGTTACGCATTTATTACTAATATACAAACCACCACAATTCCCAAAACTCTTAAGCAGCTTTTTGGATCTCATAATTTTCTGCCACAATAAAACCTCTCAAGTACTTTTATTTAAGTGAATACAGACCTGCTTGGACTTCTTGTCTTTTCATCTTTCTATCATTCTGAAAATGAAGTTTATGACCTTTGATACTTTCTAAAAAGGAGTTTCCTCTTGGCTGTATTTTACTAGGTTTCAACATCAGGTATAGCTTGTTATGACCAAAGAAGCACTTTCAAATACAACAAAAATATACTAATTTCAGTAGTTTAAGCATCAGAGAATCTTACCATATACTAATGCTATAGAACGTGAACCTATCGAATGTTACTACAAAAACAGTTAGTCTTCCCATACCAAAAGAATATAAGGTTGCAAAACAGAGTACTAAAAAATGAAAAAAAAAAAAAGAAGAAAAAAGAAGCATTCAATGATAGGCCTTCCAATAACTCAGTCCCTTCTGAGAATATATTGTTACCATCTGTTACCAATCTTCTGATATACTATCACACAAATTTTTTTCCAAAGTGTCTCTGTTGCACCCATTTCAAAGAATCAGTGGTACTCTGGTCACCAGTCAGATTTCTGTGGTGAAGGAGGCTGCTGTATGCGTGATTTCTGCAACCTCATTTGTTGCAGGAGGTGTTGGTGGACACAGCCAGGGACTGAAGTAATAGAAAGGGTGATCTCATAGTTAAGGAATTTGAATGTGAGCCTTGTGAACTGGATTTTATCTGTGTCTATGTCACAGGGTCCTTATTTGATTCTGGGCAAACCAATAATATCAGTATCTTCAAGCAAGCATCAACCTTCACACTGTATATGTTCAGCTAGAGACACCTGAATCTGGATTTGCAAGAATGCAGGCCTCTCTCAGCTGCAAGTGACTGGTATGTTATATTAGTCTATATTAGTCTAAAAATGCTAAATACCCCAGAGAATCAGACCAGGAATTGCACTGAGTCAAATATTTAAAGTTAGTGGGCGATCTTGACAGTCTTAACCCTGTTTCTGTGCCTCTGTTCCTTCAGTGTAAAATAGGGATGACACCACTATCTACTTCACAGAATAATAATAAAGACTTTATTTGCTCCTGACTGCTCCATCCCAACCTCTGTCTTTCTTACTCTTCTATTCAATCTCCACCTCCTTTCCTGGATTCTGTCACCATTTCTGTTTCTCTTACGAGTTTTCAACTCATTTCACTCCTCATGCCCCTGATTTCCCAGGTTACTGTTTGCTTCTCTTTTACCTTGCTGACTGGTAATAAAAAGAGGCCCCTGGGATCCCCTGGCTTCAATTGCTGTTTCTGACAGCCCCAAATCTTTAGCAGCCAGAGGCAGCAACTGTAGGGAAAGTCTGACTTAGCAGAGGATGAGGCACAGCCAGTTTATATGGATTCTTCTGAGAATATAGCTGCTATGCACTGGGTAATCTCTGCCATTCATGGGTAAACAGTGGTTAATTTGGTTTACTTTATATTTTCCCCACAGAGCTTCATCACATGGCCAGGTTTTTCTCTTATCTTCACAGGAATCATGAAGACACATTCCCACAGACATAAGGGCAATCCAGACACGAGGAGAGCTCCAGTGCCAAGGTCTTTTCCCACAGCATGCAGCCCAGCAGACTGCATGTCAGGAGACTCGAACAGAGGGATGCCTTCAACTGCTCTAGCAAAGAAACAAGGTGTCCAGATGTTTGAGCTACAATGATATTGCCTCTGGGTCCACACTGGGGAGGACTTAAAAAGAACTAACCACATTTCCCAGGAGGAATGTAGGTGCTCTAGGAAGCAGAGGCTATGGGTGCTTAGATTGTTCTCTTGAAATTCAGCAAGCTGAACGCTGCTTCACAGCCCAGACTCAATAAAATATTAAGGATCCTATCTGCAATTTAGTCCCTTAAGTTGAAAACCATAAGAATCTAACAGCTTAAATTCTCTGTTGCATCTGGGCCTGGGTTTTTAAGTGCATTTTTGGATCTCACCTTCAATTCCTGAGACGGCAAATGTTGTGGAGAAAAGGAGGCAGCAGCAATCCTTGCCACCTTGTCACCTCCATACTCCTCCACCTGAAGGTGGTTTTATAGAGGATCACATGTATTTGGATTAAAAGTGAGCTGTAAAACTCTAACACATTTACTGGACACTGCCTAGTCTGAAAAAAGAGTAAGTGGTATTTGTACTGGATTTCTTTCTAAAATGCAATTAAAAAATTCAGTAAGATCAAGCTTTGAAGCGTTTGCTGTTAATTCCATTTAAACTCTCATTCCATGTTTAGTTTATTCTTTCTTGGTTTTTAAAAGTATCTTACTATGCCAGCTAATAATAGGCAAGGAAGAAATAGGAAAAAATCTATTATCTGATGAATGTCTGTGATGGTGTTCTGTGCTGATATTGTTCAGCTGGAGCCCTGTTGCTCTTTGAAACAATTTTGGAAGACACCAAGTAAGGAAAATTCTCCAGACTATCCTGACAATAAGCCTCAGTTCTTTTCTGGCAAAAGCAACCCTAGAGATGAGTGAGCATTCAATCTCACCATGCATTCTTTTTCTGGACTCAGCTGAAAATGCCTCAGTTTAATGCCAAATCTGTATGAAGTTCTTTCTATTTATCTCGGGAAAAACTAAAAAAGAAAATTCTATTAAGTACACAGATTGAATAAAATGAATTATGTATGCCATGATATTTGTAAAAGGTAATTTCTTATCAGGGGATTACAGATGGAAACGATTTCTCAGTGTAAATTAACACCTATTAAAATATTATTTACTTTATTGTATGAATGAATAAAATAACTGTAATGGCTTTTCCTAACTTTCTGTCTGTAAAATGGATGGAAAAAAACCACTACCATGTCTCTGTGTCTTAATTCCAGTCACAAGGCATGTGCAAAGATAATTGTTTGCATAGAATTAATATGAACTCCATAGAATTTTTTTAAATAATCAAAAGACTGTTTATCAGTTTGACGTTTCAGTAGTAAGGGAGATCACATTTAAAATCAATAGATGAAACAACTTATCTAATATTCAAATAGCAGAGGGTTGTAAATTTATTGCTATTATGCAATGAATAGGAAAATCATGGTATGTCTGTTTGCCTCACTGCTTATGACCACTAGGAATTAGATCATATTTTATGGCACTTAGCAGTAGAATTAGTTGTTCCCCATATATATGACTGCTGTTCTGAATGTTGTCTGGTTAGTCTCCCTTTTTTTCACTATATGTATTCTAACAGATAAAGTTCCATGTAAAAAAAATTTTTTATTATAATGCATATTTTTTTTCTGTGTTTTACTTTCATATATGCATTCAAACTATAGATAAAAACCTTACCACAAAGTTTAGTCTGGAAGGCAGAGGTCAGTGTTTCAATCTGACTGAAATTAGCAACCAGAAACACATGCTCTTCATGCGGTTCACTCCCAATGGACTTCAGCGTGTTCATATCTACTCTTCCCACTCCAATGGCAAAAATCAAGATTCCCGAGTTACGTGCTTTAGTGGCAATCTCTGTCACTGGATCCTGAGGTCTCCCATCTGTCACTATCATGATAATTCGGGGCACATTTTGCTTCAGAGGTCGAGCTCCTTCTGATTCTGAAAATGCAATGTTCACTGCATACTGAATAGCCAGTCCAGTCATGGTGCCAGTTGCCAGGTGCATCATCCTCTTCACTGCTCTTTCGATATCCTGCTTCCTCCTGAATGTCTTCAGCGAAAACTCGTGTTTGACTGTGCTGCCATACTGAATCAGACCTACGCGGGTGGCATCAGGACTGATGTCCAGAAACTGCAAGATGGTTAAAATGAACTCCTTCACTTTTTCAAAGTCGTAAGGACGAACGCTGCGAGAGCTGTCAATGATGAAGACAAGGTCCAGACGTTTATTGTTGCAAGTATTTTCTGGAAGGCAAAATGCAAACAGAAATACTTTAGAAGAATTTCACAATGCAAATCAGTTCAGGTTGACCTGATGTCTCAAGCATGCTGTCTGAACAAACACCTTGCCAAGTGCTGGGAAAATACAGGAAAAATAGGAGATGCCAGAACCAAGGCTACTTGGGCAATGTAAGTTCAGCCTCCAGTAAATAACAAAAGCTGCCTGTTATGTGATCAGTATTTTTTTTTTTCTTTTGAGATCAGTGCCCAGAATGGCTAGTGGCAGTGGAATGGGTAGATACTTGTGCTGTACCCCCTTTTGTCATTGTTGAGATTTTGACTTCATACCCCACACGGGATGGAAACCCCCTCTGAATTACATAATTACTATTAGAGTGGGCTACACTGTGATGCTTTTTGTGGTAGTGCCTGAGAATTTAGAAATCTAACACTGATGAGGCAGGGTGGTATCAGTCCTCCATTACAAACAGGGAAAACAGAACACAAAGAAATTCAGGTCAAAAGTATCTTAATTGCAGTGACTGATACGAGATGGGAAGGGACTGATTTTTCACGGAACTTGGCATTAAGCAGCACTTCACATGTACAAAGTACAGTTCTCAATGACGTCAACTGCAGCTGTGAGTGCTCAGCACTTCTGCAAATCAAACCCCATGATTTCAAACACATAATTAATGGCCATCAGGGAAAAGTCTCCTCTAGTGGACTAGCTCAGCATCACACAGAAACTCTGTGGCTGCATCAGAGAGAAAACCCTGTTGTCTACAGGGGCACTCAACTTCGCCAAAAGAACACTCATACACTTCCTGAAATCTTCTACTTCAGCCATCAGCAGTCTTTTTTTTCCAAGAGCAACTGAAGCAGAAATACCACAATGTATGTCTATATCTGACAATAGCAGAGACGGGCAGGCCAAGCTGTCATGGATAACAGCAGAAGGGAAGGCTGGCTGCCTTCTGGGCATGCTACAAGCTTTCTGGGACTCTGAGTACATCCTCTGGCTTCTGCTCAGCATCCTTCTTTTTTGAAAGAATATGAGACATATGCATGAGTTGCATAATGAGAATAGATAGGGACTGACCATTCACAGAAAGCCAGCACATGGCAGGCTTAAGGCAAGCAGGGGGAGGTGAGCCACGAGCCTTGCCACAGAAGGCAGCATATGGCAAAAGATTAAAAGGACTTTAAAGGGCTTAATGGGACGCTGGTGAAGAGAAATCAACTGAGGTTTAATACTTACATTAAAGACCCATCCAGATTAGGAAATCCCTGAGCCACAAAAGCATGGCAGTTGGGGGAATACCTGCAGGTAGTATTGCCTTGTCCTTAAACTTTTTCATATGCATCCACTTTTGACTGCTGTCAGAGACAGGACACTGGGTTAGATGGACCTATGGCTTCAATCAGTGTGTCTGCTCATGTTCTTAAATTCCTGTGGTTATGAATAAACCTGTGAGGTAGCTAGTTGCCTGTTTGTCTGCCTGGCTTGAAAGATTAAAGGTGGCAAGAATACTCATGAAACTGCAGTGGCATCCTCATCTTACTAAACTGAGATACTCCTAATCAGCGATCTCCCTTATTGCCCAACCCAATTCAATTCCCAGTGTACTCTCATCCATCTTGTACACTGAATGAGGCAAATGCTTGGTGGAAAAGTAGTATTTGACTGTATAATTAAAGGTCATGTCATACTGCACAAGTACAAGTGGGCCAATCAAAGACTCAATTGGAAAAACATCTGTCTGTAGACAGGCCTTTACATGAGTTCACTTGTGACTGCTGATGAATGCTAATCATGTACTTCTGCCAAGGCAAGGGGTGAGAAAGATGCCTGTTTTCACTTGTTAGCTCAGAGGCCTCTTTCATAGATTATCAAGAACATTTGTGGGCATAGAATAAAAATACTCTTTGATGACAATAAAAATGACTGCCTGGATTTATTCATGTGCAGTCTACAGTATGGCTTTATTCAGAAGCGTAGGAATATGCTCGGGTTGCTTATTCTTTCAAAATCAGAGGATGTTGAATGCAAGCCAAATTGAACAGAAACAAAATTCCAGTTCTAATGGGATACAGATATCCTGACATATTAACTATTTTCCACCTTAACATCTTAGTGGCATATCTAATTATTAATTATTTTTACTAATATAACATGAAATACTCCAGCGCAGTTGTAATACAAAGATAACACTAAGATACGATTTGTGGGAGCAGAGCAAGGGAAAAGAAAGATAATTACAGAAAAAATGCTAAGAATATGTGTGTGTATATGAGGGCAAGGACAGAGAAGGGAGAAGAGTAAAATGACTGCTATTTTATTTCCCTTAAAACAAGTCAAAACTATAGCCATCCTTTTAATTTGAATATAAAAATTTGGATCCCAGTCTGAAGAGACTCAGCTATGTACTTTGAAGTCAGGCATGAATCTTGGTGGGAAAAATCCTGGATGGTGTTAGTGGATAGTACTACCAGAAACACACCCCATTGTGCTAAATGACTTAAGAAAAATCTATCAGTCTGAATGTAATACAGTATATTTCAAAACTACTTCCACTAGCAAAATTCTATCTATAGAAATGCCAAACATTTCCAAATTAAATTGTATTTAAAATCTTTGTCTTCTGAATTGGTGGGAATTTTTATTAACCTTGTAATTATTAAAGTTGATTTAACTGAGATGGGCTCCATGAAAAATAAAATGTAACTCTTTTACTAAGAAAACTCCAGCTGGGTGGTATTTTGAAGAGTGGCAATCAGTAATGACTAACAGATCTGAACACTCATACCCTCAGATAAACTTTCAGTGATTCCTTTTAGCAGTTGCATGCTTTTGCACTTGCTCTGTAAACTATAACCTCTTCCTCTTACCAGCTCTCATTTTAAACAAGGAACTTTCTCACAACACTGGCAAACATCCTCATACCCCAAAGTAATTCCCTTCCACTCTTCTTATGAAAAGTGACATACTCATTGAAAAGAGCTACTCATCCATAAACCTGCTTCTAAGTCAGCAGAGGTTTTGTATTGCCAACACAAAAGTTAAAAAAACCCTCAGTGTGAGTTGTATTATCCAAAGGCAAGGCCAGAAGAGGCAAGACAAGGACAGACAAGGCAAAGGAAGGACAGGTCAAGTCAATAGTTCTCCTCCTCCACTCAATATCCAGTTTTTCTGTAAACGACAGTCACAGTGATGCCACCTTTGCAAAATTAACAATGCAAGGAAATTTCAGTTCCAGTTAGAAGACTCCAGCTGGGATCCAACTACCAAGAGATACATAAAAAAAACCTTAAAAGAATATGTCACATAATTTCCTCTAAAGCTGAAAATTCTATTAAATTATTTTATCTGATGCCTGCAGGTTTCTTTCTACTCCTTTCTCAAAGCAAATTATGCTCAGGCGTGAACTCCTACTTTGGCTTTGACGAAGTTCATGCTGCTTTGACTTTGCTCATCCACCCAGGGTCTCCATCTGAGAGTGTGTTTGTACCCTCTCAGCTTATTTCTAATTAATGCTACATTGCCTTAATATAACTAAAGCAGAGCCAGGGAGTTTTCCTGGGCATTGGAATTGACTCTTCTAGGCTGTTAAATCATTAGAACGGTTCCTGGTATTGTTTGTCCTAGGACAATTAACGTTTTCTCAAACAGTCCTCAGGCATGATATGGGAAGTAGCATGAGCCAGGAATCCATCCTAATAAGCAATGTGGATGCAACTACTCTGCAGACTCGGGGTATTTAGTAGTACGGAAGCAGGCCATTTTACACCACTGGTCTCAGTGCCAGAGAGCAGTCTAAGATAGAAGCTAAGCTCAGAGGCCAGCTGGCCTGCATCCACAGTATTAAACTCACCTTCCTGCTAAAATAGAGTGGCTGTATGCAAGCTGCCTACTGAGAGTAATCCCTGTCCCCCTGTAGCCTCTGAATGATGCACAGAGATTGCTTGGGGAGTGCTAATCACTGTGGGCCAGAGACAGTTCCAGCAATTTAAAAGCAACAATAATGGTAGAGTCCCAGTTCCCAAGAAGGTCCCCTGGCACTGTTTAATTTCTTTAAACATTTCCATTTTGGGATATTCAAACTGAACATATTCAAAGGGCCCAAGTTTTAGACGGTGATTTTTCAAAAGTTTTTGCAAGCCAGCTCCCTTGAAAAGATTGTTTAAAAATGAGTTATTTATTTTCTATTGTTGTCCTACATCTTTATGACTCCTTAATACTTTTTTTTATATCTGGATATTACTTATTTGGTTATGTAGGTCTTTATCCTAATACATGAGAATGGATAAATATTAAAGAAAGCTATTGCTGTATGTAAAGCAAAAGGAGGTTAGCGCAATTTGGTAAATACTACAGCAAAGTTAAGACATTGAAAAAGTAATTTATAACTAGTAAATATTAGTTCCATGAAGATGTTTGCTATAGACTAAGAAAATTTAAGCAAAAAGGGGGGATGAGATCAGTTAAGAAAAAATGAGATCATAGAAAAATTATTGCCTGAGCAGGCAACACATTAATGGCAATTTTAAGACTCAATATATTGTATTTCTTAGCTCACTCCACAGTAATGTATATACAAAAAATTACATGTCCTGCTACACTGCCAGCAATAACACCAGGTTTATTTTTAGATTTTATCTTTGACTAACAGAACAAAAGTCTTCACTCAGAATAAAATAAAAGAGGAGAAAACTATTCTCCCAGCTAGCACATTTTAAAACCTCTTCCTAAATTTTTTGTCTTTCTTTGCCATTTTATTATTTCATTTTCCCTCTAGCCTTCAACCTTACTTGCCTCTCTTTTGTTTACAACTTTATAAATCTTTGCTTTCTTTAAAAATCTCAGTATAACTCCTACCAAATTTGTTTCAAAATGTATGAACTTGCTGGGTGTCAAGTATTTGTTGTTGAAGTCCAGAATTCTGGTTTTCCCTAGCTAAATATCCAGCTAGCAAGATTGGATTTGACAGGTTCTCAGGTATTTCCAAAAGACTTCTTAGTTCATCAAGAAGGTTTAATCTTCTTGCCATACAATCATACAAGAAAAGAATGCTCAAGTTTGCAATTCATAAATATACTAAGAGCAAAACACTCAGATGGGAAGAAAGACATATCTATGTATTACCTACATACACCTTCTAGGAAACTGCAGTAGCTTCATTTGCAAAGATCAAGCATGAAGTACATAACAGTTAACGTAACATTGTTTCTGTTTGGAAAACACATTTTATGGTTGTTGCCAAGATTAAATGATGAATAGCAGTAATTCCAAGCACTTCTTGGCTTTAGTTAGACATTCTGTGCAAGTTACCTTCCACTCCTTTCTTTTTTCTCATTTTAATTCAAAGAAGGGCAAAGGATGGTATGGTGCATTTCAGATATAATCATACCTAGTTCCTGAATAAACATTAGAAACTGCTCATTACCCCTTTCCTGGCAGGCATACGTGCTGCACTTGGTTCTGCAGGTGACTCCACCTCCTGCCAGCTCTGGGACAGATCCTGGCCCCAAGACCTGCCCCCATACTCCCTGGCCCCATCCTTGCTCTGAGACTTTCCCCAAACTCACAGGCCTCTGGCCCTAACCCAAAGATTCATTATGAGTTTGGCAGCTCACCCATTCCTCCTTACAAATTTCTTCATCTGGGAACAATCTCTAAATGCAACACAGCCCCCAGACATTTCTTTATTGCCTCTGACAAAATCTTTTCTGAACTTCCAAAATTTCTGGGAGAACTGTACAGCAGGAGGCTCTTGTCCACAGATTTCCATTTCCTTCTACACGCAAATGCTTCATTATCAGTCACTGCAGAAGGGTCCATTACCTTGTTCTCATTTCTCCCCACCATTTCTATTCCTTCCCTGTCATCCCTTCCAAATTAACAAGGTCATTATTAATATAAAGTGTCTCTAATTCCAGAGTCCCAAAACTGACTTCTAGTATTTCTCTATTTCTTTACTGAGACTGGTGCTGTCTCTGGCATGAAGCCGATGTATGGTGTAGGGATACTCTCAAGTTCTTAGTTCTTTTTGCATATTTCAGCTGTTCTGAGATGGAAACTGTTGGGTTTTCTGACAGGAGTCAAACCTGCTTTAATGATCAGGAGGACCGTGGAGCAGGTTGCTTTCCCTTGCAGGCAGGGGAACACCTGGAGAGAGGGGTAAAGCATCCTGATATCCCCATGCCAGTCCCAGCAGCATCATCTACCCACCACTTCCTGATGGAAACAAACGTTACATGCTCTCAGCTGAGCATAGGTTGCAGGAGAGAGTAGGAACTCATTTTCTGAGCTATGATGGAGAAACCTTGTAGTACACACAGTTAGTGCTACTTTGAATCCAGTTCCCACGGACAGCCTGGAGGCATTTACTCTTGCCTGTGACTGTCTTCCTGCACACATCTGTAAGACAGCAAATCACAACACACAAAAAGGTGATTGTGTGGGACAAGATGATCTTCATATCTTTCTCCTTGAAGATCTGAAACTCCTATCTTGCCTGAGCTACTTGGGGCGCTGTTGGAAATTATTACAGAAAGAACAGATAGAGAAAGTAAATGACTGTTAGTAGCAGCGTAGAAAACTCAGTGAAAAAATGTAACCTTAATGAGTTCGTGCTGTTCTGCTTTCAGGACATTAGCATAACTTTTTAAAAACTCCTATCCATACTTTTTTTTTAAAGTTGCCCATGTCTTTGTTTACAGGGAAAGCTGTTAGCAACTTCAACGTTACTCATTGATCAGCTGACCTGAAACCACATATTTCTATCTACTGGTAACAGTCTAAGTATCAGACTCCTTTCCAGAATAGTTTCAGAAACAGCACCAAGGGATAGTGCCATATACCATTTCCCCCTGCCCCTCAAAATATGTGGGACATCATGCCCACTGCCAAACCATTAGTTCTACCACTTCACCAGTACTTAAATAAGTAGACAGTGTCTTCTAGCTTCCAAAGCAATTTAAAGGCATATTGTCTTCATTCACAATAGTGTCTGATTACCTACTCATGCCTATAAAACGAGGTGTTCCTTAAGTTATGCAAATGCTGTTTCCAGGATTTTCAAGTTAATTTTGCACATATGTGCTTTTTTAATTATTAAGCTAAAGTACTCACAATGAAGCCAAAAACACCACACTTTTGAACATACAGTGTTCTTTCATTTGGCCTGATCTTCCTTCAAGACAAAATACACAGAGGAGGCTTTGAGCTCTTTGAGAACTTACACATAAAAACTGTTTGTAATTTTACTTAGTGAATTATTGTCAAGGCAAACTTTTTCAAACAGAAATGGTATTTCACAGTAATTTGTGGGCGTTGTAACAAACAACTTCAGAAACACGAAGAGCATTTGAAGTTTAGTACACGACTTGTTTTTTTCTGTAACAGCAGATATTCTTTACTCCTTGTGGAAAACTTACAGATCACTTTAAAAAAAAAAAAAAGAAAAGAGAAAAAGGGAAAAGGAAAAAACGGGGGGGAGATAAAAGAATAAGAAAAAAACAAAGAGAAGAGAGAAGAGAGGAAGAAGGGAAAAGAAAAGGCTTTGTTAGAGGAAATACTTATACATTAAAGGAACACAAGAAAATTTCTTGTGCTGCTAGAAATAGAATTATAGCCTATATAACATTAATTACTGAATTGCCCTTTAAGCGGCTTAAAAGTAAATGCCATTTTGATACATGACTTGAAAATTAATAATGAATACTAAATACGACAGTTGGCAAGCATAATGTTATGTGGTTAAAAATTGCTAACTCAGACCAAATTCCAAAGTTTCTGATCTCCATAATTGGCTGCAGATGAGCATACTCAGAATAGGACACAAATCCCTGGGGTCTGTCATGGTCCCAGCTAGCCCTCATGGCTCATCAGTTGGGCCTGCTTAAGGGATAACTTCTGCAGGGAACAAATGGCTGGGCAGGGATATAATCACTGTTCAGATCTTGCCTTCTCAGACCCCAGGACCTCTGTTAGGGGCTGGGTAGGCACAAGCCAGGCTACCAAGCCTCAGAGCCACAGACAGAGAGTCTCCCACTGCAAACAAAACCCAGAAACCTGAAAGAGTGGGGTGGTCTGAGCAAGTGCAACCTTCCTGCTACTGTTTTAGACCCCAGCCAGGTAGATAATGGACAACAGCTATTGCAGGGAAGAGGCTGACAGCTGAGAGATTAAGATGAAAGCTGAAGTTTCAAGACTTGGCATAAAGTCTATGGGAGACCTCTCAGCTATTGAGACAATCACTACTGGGAAGCAAAGCATGCAATTGTTAATATTGCCTTGAGGCACAACGATTGTAAGATGTACCTACACACCTCAGAAGGAAGAAACAGGTGATTTCACAGAGTGTAAAATGCTTTGCTCTCTCTGTTTCCATATGTAACACATCTCTGTTTATATGGCAATTTTATGTTTTGATTAGAGAGAGTCTAAATTGATATGTATTTGATTACCTTGTATCCTTATAAAAGTTTGGTTAGGATTTTGCTTATATTTTAACTAAAAACGTGATAATTCAAAAGATGTAATTTGCAACCTCTTCCTACCTTTATCTACTGCCTGGAATAGTTTTGATGTCCCCAAGTACTATACC
Source organism: Buteo buteo (assembly GCF_964188355.1). Lineage (NCBI taxonomy): Eukaryota > Metazoa > Chordata > Aves > Accipitriformes > Accipitridae > Buteo > Buteo buteo. Next base: position 54,119,754 of record NC_134173.1, on the reverse strand, counting down.
AGCATAGTATGTCAAACACATTATGTAGTTATCATGACACAATTCTGACTTCAATTGCAATGCAGACTTCAGTTACAATGAATCTACTTAACATGTTTGAGGACAAAAAAATTTGGCAGGGTTGCATTGATTTGAAAAAATAATGCATACACACATATGCTGAGGCTGCGAATGAGTTTCTTACAGCAGTTATCATCCCATGTTGGTTCAGCAGTCCACATTAGCAGGATTTAGAGATCTCTGGCCAGCTCTTAGTGTATAAATGTACAATGTATTCAACCAAAACTAAAAAGAAATCTTATCTGCACTCCACAGAAGCATCATAGACCAGACTCACTTTTGTCACATATTTTCCCCTCTGATGTGTGGCTAAAATTTAACCCAGAATCGTTAACCTGATAAAGTTCTTGAGCCCTAAAGTTACATCACACGTTTAAGAACTGGGTTGGATATAAGAATGTTTGGAATAACTTTAACTGACTGTAGCGAGTGATTCATAAATTTAGTGAGCACCCTGTGTACTTCATATTACTTCCCTTCATATTATTAGTGGAATCATATATACACAACCAAGAGATAAATCGTTATATATTTTGCTGTAAAATATAATTTAACACAGACAGGGACACTTGTGTTTAGCAGCAGTTTCTACTGAACAGGAGCCAAGTACATTTCCTTCTTGGCCTCCTTTCCCCTCTCTGTTTCAATTTTGTGCAGTATCAGTTAATCTCTTGTAGTTTCTTTCTTGTAATATCACATAGTATCTAAAGGAGTGCCCCTAAATTAGCTTTTCTCCTTACATAAATAGTTGTTTTCAAAAACAGGTAGGTGCATATTTTATATGCCTAAGGAACAGAAGGAATGTTATTGTTTAGAATATTATTCTACAGCTTATTCAATTATTCCCATGCGTCCACCTGAGAGCTCTCCAAAGAAATATGCCCATGTGACATGAAATACATGCCCAGTTTACAAGAACAGAGTTCACCAAGAAAAAAAAACAAACCACAAAAACTTGTGTTTTTTCCACAGTGTTGAAATTTTGCTTTCTTTTTTAATAAATTATTAAGATGCAATAGGGTATAAGTCCCAAATCCCCTCCATCAAAAAACCCCACAACATCAAACACCAAAAAAAGCTACATCTTGCAAGAACCGGGCACATGTTGCTTCTCAACATGGAACCTGCTGAAAGATGCTGTGGACCTCTGACCGTGGCCTTGAAATCACAGTATGGAAACCACTATGGACATCTCACACAGCTCTTCATCTGTTTAGGTGCAGAAGTCCATTTCAGTTATATCTGAGGGGAATTTGCTAATGTAACAGACATAATTTTATCTTTATAACCAAGTAGCCAAGTACATTTCCATTACTGCTTTTCTATAGTATCCAAAAAGAAATTCTAAGCTGGCAAACTGTGCTTTCAGTGATCTGTGTGTAATCTAACAAAGCAGCTGTGCTCAGCAGGAACAATGATTTTGTCAGAGCTAAGCAAAAACTCTTCAGAGCTCTGATAAAGCCCTTAAAAGAGAAGATTCTAAAACAAAAGATGAATTTCCTTTAAGGAATCAGGGTAAGGCCAAAGATCCGATACTCAGGATCAAATTAACTGATGAGGGGAAAGAGAAGGCAAAATTTAGTTCATATGTCATGTAAGGGGAGAGGCGACCGCCCTCTGCTACAGGAAAGACAAATGGACCATCCTATTTCTTTCTGTTATTTCGCAAGATTTTGCAGGACTATGGAAACAATCCTTTAAAACATAAATACACCTACATTAAAACAAAATTTTTCCAGCAATCTCTAATACAAATTCTGTTATTACGAGAAATACATGTATATTTTCTATCATTAAAGCAACTACACGTTCTACAACTAATATGCTGCAAGAAAGATTTAAGAAAATGTTAACAAATTTAAATAAATTGGCACAATTGACAAGTTTTACATACTTTGAAGTCTGATTCAGTGTTTAAAGAAAGAAAAACCTGCAAAGCAGTTCAGCTTTCAAGGGCCACAGAGAGAGTTTCAAAAACTTTATGTGAAATTGATCCTTGCACAAAAGATTTCAGACCTTTAATGGAAATTATTAGCTGTAGCAATAATAGTTTTAAACCACAATAAGCAATAAAAAAGATCTGCCAAATTAGAACAACACACACTGAGTTTTAGCAGAAAGACTGGGGATAAGAAACGTAGAAAAGACATAGTTTATTCCTTCTGAAACCTTCATTAAAACATGTAAGCTATTAGCCCTAACAAGACAATTAAGAAATCTATGACATATTAGTGCATGGCTGCCAAAAAATTAAATACTCCTATAGCTGGATCCTAAAGTCCTTTTATATCTATATGGACAATCCCACAGGATTTTTCATCCATTCCATTTTGCTTATTTATGTTAGCTTCCTGGAGCAAGGACTTTTAATTCTGTACATGGACACTACTCATATTTTACCAGTAAATAGTCATCACAGCAGTACACTCTTGTTTTAGAAATTGGTAAAAGGAAGAAAAAAGGAATAAAATTATTTTAACGCTACTAATATTTACATAGCATAGTCTTTCATTTTAGTGCTAAAAACACAGAGAGCTCCACCCAAAAAAACCTCCAAAACCTGAACTTTTATTACTTTTCCAGGTATCTGTTGGTTCTTTGCAGCTATATTGTTCACTTTTGCTTGCCAACCAACGTTTTCCACAACAGCAGCAATTGTCATCACCACTACTATTTATAATATACATATTATGTAGAACAGGACAGCTTCTAATCCCTGCTGAATTGCTGTAATTCTGGAGGGATTTTATTAAGTCAATAGATTTGATGTCACTGAGACCATGGTTTGGCCCCATTCTTTCTCATATCATTTAAGGAACACTACAGCTTTCCAGCAGAGTGGCATGCATTTTACACATTCTGTTCTTTACAGAGAGGCACGTTTTAACCATGCCACTGTTTATATGCACTGCTGAATCTGAAGCAGGTGACCTGATTTATTGTAACAGAATGCAAGGCCCAAGAGTCTGACTCCAAACTGCCACGTACTTTTATGGGCTGGACCAGAAAATGTCCCAAGTTTCTTGCATCATTTAATGTCTTGAAAAGGTTCTTTCAGCCAGAGCTGCCAGAATTGTTTGCATCCTGCACATGCCAAAGTGAATAGGGATCCAGGATTTTCCAAATGCAGGGACCACAAATTGCTTGGCTTTTGAAAGAAAGAAATAATTTAATCTATACATTTTGATTTATATTGAGTGCTAATTCCTTTCATACATTTTCCACTAGAGGCTATAAAAGCAATTTAAAAAATCATAGGGAAAAAAGGCAAGCTGAGAAACGTGACACCTTTTAGTTTCTCTACATAACACCTTGCTATTGTATTCATTTTCTAGAGACAGGGAGTTTATTTCTTAAAGTAATAAGTTCACTTAGGGTATTTGCTGGGGACACTAAAATATTCAGGAGGGGCTGCTATTTAATCACATTTTAGAATTTAGGATTTTAGAAAGTTTGAGAGTCTTGTTCAGTAAGGCGTGAATGTGGGTACTTCTCTTTGCTGTTCCACACCCATGTTTTTTGGTGGACTAGATTTCCAGAGCTGTGGTTTTCAGCCTTCAGTTGCAGAACCCCAAGTGTCTCAAGACCGCATCTATTAAGTACTTTTGAGAAAGATGAGTAAGACAGGGAAATCTGTTGTCATTTGGCTTAAATTTGTTCTACAGGAATTGAAAACCAATGTTTTTAAGTTAACAAAGGACAGATTGCAAATGGTACTTTATGAAATTTTATATATTTAAAGGATTATGTTTTGTTTGGAGAAGAGTTTCACTGATAAAACTTGGTGCTCCCCTCTCTGTCACCCATTCTCCCACGTTCTGGCTTGCTTTCTTCTTCTTTCTTCCCAATACATCTTCTGCAGTACCTTTCACATTCCTCATGTTCACCTAGGTTAGGTGACCTTTATGGGGAGGCAGGCAACTTAACATCTCCCAGTGGCTGGAGAGAGATATCTGAATAGATCTACTATTGAGGTGTATCATGAATCCCTAATGATGGGCTGTGTCCAAAGCCCCATCCATGCTGTGTTTTCATACTCTGGCAATTACTTTAAACAATAAGCAAAAGAAACTGATTCTAAATCACAAACTGTTAGCAGATGAAAAAGTTGACCAGCAAACTGCCTGATGATGTACAGGCAATGATCAACAAGAGAGACATGAACCTTATGTTTTAAAATATGACAGCCATGAGCTAAAACTGCTAGATCCTGTCCTCGGTTTTTTTTTTGGCAAAAGAGGAAAAATGAGCCACTCATTATAAAGAAAATTAACCTGACAAAATGAAGAGATTAGCATCAATAATGTAATGACAAGCCTCATTTCAATAGCCACTGATTTCCATTCAATCATCCTTACACAAAGCACATACATATAAACAGCTAAAACTTGCTGGCATCGTAAAAGGAAGCTTTGACAGAACCTCCATGGACCAATATGTATTTTCTCTAAACAGTGAAAATAAGGTCCTTTCTCCAAGACAGTCCTGTAGTAAATATTTATTTCATATCACTTACATAAAGTAGATCTACTACCCCAAAAGTAAACACCTTCTTTCAACAGCTGCTAACTGGTCAACAAACTTTCTCATATTCCTGCTTGCAAATGGCAATCTCCTTTTTATTATAAACTATCTCAGCCAACGTTTGTCCAGCTGCTTATGCCTTTTACAATTTGTATTTCCAATGGCTTTTGGTGGTGATGTGTAGTTGTTTTTCTGTGGGGCTTGGGTTTTTTTTTTTTTGGTAACTTACCTAGTAGATATTGTGAGTTAACATCCCTTCTTCGGAGAAAATGTCCTCCAGGGAGATCTTTTGCCATGACAGAGACCGTAGAAAGCAGAGTGTGTCCGAATAGCAGAAAGAAGCATGCAATCATTTTCTTCATCTTCAGGAAACAGATGGACATTCAAGGATGTGAAACTGCAATAAAGGAGAGGAGATGAGCGATTTGATTACACGAAAAGATACACTGTCAGCCACCCAGCTGCATTGCTTCCCTCCCAGCACATACAAACATGCAGATACACTGGCATGGAATAATACCTACACCTACAAAAAAAGATCTACATAATAAAGTAGCAGTTAGCAGACCCTGCATAGCATTTATAAGTATTGTCAGTTGAAGTTCACAGTTAACTTTTAAAATGTATCAACTTTTACAATCATTCATAATAATCATGTATTTTCAAAGCAAGAAAAGGAACTTTGTTTCAGTCAGCCTGTCACCAAAAACAGGTTTGAAGAGGACAGAAATATATTTTCGGTATTCTATTCAGCACTCCGTTGCATTTTTTCAGAAGTTTAATGGTTCTTGTAGTCTGAGGGATACCTGCTTCAGAAAATCTTGGAGAATTAAGAGAAGGGAATATATTCCAGAAACAGCAACTATACATGTGAACCAGTAACAGCTCATGCTTCCTTTTCAGAAGACTATCTGTGGTTGCTAGCATGACGATAACACTGCAGGATGAATCTTGTTTACTCAAGGAGACTTCTGAGGACTGGCAATGAGCTTGCCATAGGTTATGGATTGTTGTCATACAGAAGAACAAATTGACAGGCAAAAGTCCAACACTAAGAGATGACTCCTGCCCAGGAGTTCGTTAACACACCATCAAAAGCCATGGCTGACTGCCCACAAACAGAAAGCTAAGACTGACATGCTAAAAGCTCATCTTCTGGCCATGTCCATTGTTGGTGGGCTTCCTCAGATGGTGATTCCTTCTACTTCCCCCCAAAACTTTACTGTTGTGAGTTGTGAAGAGAGCATCTCACAGGAGCTAGATTCAGCCTTGGAACTGGTGATATGATGAAGTTTGAAGAGCTCCTCTAGGTGTGCAGGAGATGGATAAAACTACTGACTTTCACAACAAAGAACTGTTCTACCTGAAACTGAGTGGAAATTTTAGAAGCAGTGCAAATTTTAACAGTAATTCTTCATTAAGTAACTAAGATGTTGAAAACAATTTTAATAGGGTCCTAAACCTGATAAGCGGATAGAACCACAGATCTGTAACAGAAGGCAACTAAATACCCCAGTTCAGAAAGATAATTGATTTTTTTCCCACCATGAGGTACTCACTGGCAGAAAAGAAAATTCTAAGTAAATATTTTCTCTCTAATAAAAAGATTTTATACATTATTCTTTAGTCTGTCCTGCACAACCGTTACACAGTGATCTATTTTTCTGTCCATCAATCAATTTTTCCTTTTGTGTCTTCTACTCAGCATCCCCAAATGTAAACACAATGTTCTGGTGTATATGCGAGAGAGCAAAATGAACTGATTCTTTGCACTCAAAATGCCTGGCCTTGCTTAAATGTTCAGTATTATCCAGTAACAGTCAATATGTGATTTAAGGACATTCAAACTAGGAAAGAGATGTAAATAGTTGGTGCTTATAATAGTGGCCACAAAAATTTAAATTTTTGGAGCCCTAGCAGCAAGGACACCTAGATGGTATTATTGGTAGAGTATTTCCAGTGCTTTAGTCAGAAACAGGTGGACACTGCAAACAGCATGCACCACTGAAAATGGGACAAAATTTTGCTGGACGCAACAGTTGTTACTGCTGGAGATTACCAACAAAAGCTTCTCCCAGGTTGTCTCCTCACTTCTCAGAGCATCGTCAACAAACACAGGGCTGTCTGTGCAAGGGGGCCTCCTCTCTCTCTGGCCTGTTCCTTCAGCACACAAGGCAAATGGACCTCAAGGATACATGCCAGTTCTAGCACCTATGTTTTAGAAACATAGAAGCCAAGCTCAGAGAGCTAAGGAGTGTAGAGAAATATATTCCTTACAAGGCTGTCACAGGAACCAGGCATGAACAGCTTGTTCAAGAGTGCTATCTGGTTGTTACCTAGTTATCAGCGGCATAACTCATCCCTCCTTCCTATCCATCCTAAAGAGCTGTGAAGATTGGGCTAATCTCTAAGTAAAGCCATTTTACCTGCTCCTGATGGCACGTTAGTGGAGAACCAAGGATACTGCAGCAGAGCACCTTCACAACCTGTTGCTGAACCATCCAGTAACAGCATGATGCCAAAGGAAACTGATAAAGTGACTCAGGACAGTCCTACCAGCTCTGCAAAGTATCCCAAATTAAACCCTCTTACCTTCTGGCACTTGACATATTTTATAACTTTGTAGCAATTTTTGATATTTGGTTGCAATTTCAAATTCATTAGGTTCACAACTGTCCCCAAGCAAGTTCAGAAATAAGAAAAAAAAATTGTTTGTTTGCTGTGACTTTAAGCCTTTGAATTCTGTTAGAAAAATGTTTATATAGCATGCAAATATCATATCATTAGCTGACCATATAAACCAAAATGCCTGCATAATCATTCATTAGCTGTCACTGAATTCTGAAACATATTAAAGCAGTAAATTTTCAATTTTGCGTGATTTTACCAGTCCCTTTGAAAAGTAAGGTTGGGGGTACTAAAGAAACAGAAGCATTGAATAACAGTGCCTAGTTTTCTGGGGATCTTTTTATTAAAACTTAACATAACTTCTATTGTTCAATAGTACTTCAACTTGATTCAGAAACCTTAGATCCTTATATCTCAATATCTTTACCCTGATAACCAGAAAATAAGCCTACTTACAATTCCACCAAAAAAGATCCATTTCTCATTAAAAAAAAATAATTAAAAAAATCTATTTATCAACACACTCCTACCCTCACAAACAGTGTTTTAAAATACTGTTTCAAAAGAAAGAAATGTTTAACAGAGGAGAGCTTTAGTTGCCTCATCTTACAATTTTTATATATAAGATAATATAAAATAAAAATTAAAGTGAGTTTGCATCCATTTTCAATGAGAAAATAAACAAGTTCCCAAAGCCAAAGGCTGTGTATGTGATAACAGACACCACCGATCCAAGCCTATTGCCACCCCTTCATCCACACTAAAAGCTTCTGTGCTGCTTTCCTAAGGTGATGACAGTCTGGACTTATGTGCTTTGCTCTAGCTCCAGGTACATATTTGTGTCCAACACTGCTTGCATTTTTACATGACCACTTTGTATTGTGGTTGCATGGCTCTTCAGCATACAGACCTCCCACAGTTCTTTGTTTATTTTCTGGGTCTTCTGCAAGGTCCCCTGTCTTCACTCTAGAAGCTGGCTGGTGTTTATTGCACCACATTCGGTATTTAGCACCTCATTTTCCCAGCAGGCTAAGCCAGGCTGCTGGCACAGTGCTTTGTAGCTTCATATTGCTGGCTGACCCTTGCTCTACCAGCTGAGAACACATTCTGAAAGTACCAAACTTGCAAACACATATTTTTGTGGCTACCTGGAAAATATGTTTCAAGCACTTTGATTCCAGCTGTCGCAGCAGGAATATTCAGCATTATACCATCAGGAGCCAACTCCCCTGGGCAGAACCAAGACCAATTCACTGTATCACAAACATCCCAAACACCTCAAAAGCAGAAGACACCAAGAGGAAGTGGGGCAATCCATGGGGCTCAACCAGGTTGAGCACCAGATGTGCCAGCTTCCACTGCTCCATTCTTCTACCCATGGAGAGAGGAAGAAGAGGGTCCTATGCAGGGCTTTCACAGCAACCTTGGAACAGTGAGTGCAGCACACTGCTCTGCTGGACATGTGAAGAAACTCCTAACAGAGAACAGGTAACTGCTGCTCACAGAGGTACAATCTGGTGAGGGTTGCTTGCAATAGCTGCAGCTGTCTTGAAGAAGGTTGGTATAAAGGAGGAGATTATCCTAGAAGATGGCAAGTAGATAGATGGGCTCTCTGGTTCTTTTCAGGCTTCCCTTGCTCCCTAACTGGCTGCTAGTCAAGAGCTAAATTTTTCCATGGTGTTTTTCTTATCAATTTTATCTGTGCTGGCTTAGCCATATACCCATGCAACAGAATAACTTTTCTGATGCACTGTTACAGATTTTCAATTTTCATGAACTACAGTGTAAGAATACTGAAAAATTAAATTGGGACTTCATCTTTAAATGACCTATTTCATTTGTTGCACAGCACTCAAACAACAGAAGCCTGTTTCTACCCTTTCAAATGTCTTTCCATTGAAGTCTCCTCATAAGAGATTGATGGATGTTTTGGACAGAGACAGTACTGAATATTCAGTGTCAGTGGTGATAAATCAATGACCTTCTCCACTGCATGGTGCATGTTATTAAGATTTGTCCTCTTCACTGTGATAACTCTTAAATAATGTCAAGGGAGAAGAGATGCTCTGTGGCTCATGCTGAAGTCAGTGTCCTTCCATCTTTTAGCCCACTTCAGGGAAATTTCTTTCACACAGATTTGGGAAACCCTTCCACTTGCCTGGAAGGCCACCTTTATTTCATTCAAGTACCTTAAAAATGTACCTGTCCTTGCTGGGCAGATCATGCTGAAAAAGAAATTGGAAAACCAGGATATTAATATGTTTCAGCTCATGCCTCCTACTCCTCTGGGTGGTCTCCTTCCTCATCTTGCAGTACAAGTTCCCTTCCAAGGCTAAATAAGAAACATGAACTCCACAAGCCCCTATGTCTCCACCTTCTCCAGCTGCCACCAAAACTGGCACAATGCACAGAAGGGTAAATTCTCAGCAGTTACCTGGAACATCAACACCTTTAGTAACTGCAGATAATATCCCCTCTCTTGAACCCATATAATTTCTCATCATAGATGGGAAGGAAAGAGAAGACAAAAAAAGCAACAAAGGCAGCAGTTATTACCACTACAGAAGCTGCCTTCAGCTTTCCTTGTTTGATAGTTAAAGAGAGACAGCCATTTACTTTCATTAAGCTGCCAGCACATCTAACTTCAGTGGTTTTAAGTTATAAAGAATGTAAGTGCATAAAAGGGAAAACATTCTGAAGTTCTTTCAGCACTCATTATCTACCCATTTTTAAGATGACAGGAAACTGTGATCAAATCAAAAGCCTTTACTGAAGTTAAAGGAACTGCAAGCGATCTATATAAGTAAGTCAATAAAATCAGAGTCTGTGTCCCCAAGTTAGCAAGCACAGTGAGTTACTTGGAAAACCAATGAGCTCTTATTAAATGAAAGCCACAAAATATCTCATTCTCAATCCCATCACCTTAGAAATTAAAAAAATTAAGGACAGCAGGCACTGTAAAACCCTGTTAACTATCAGGTACAACATGTTCCAAGGCACTTCGCTATCCACAAGCCACCACATGCATTAGTCATTAAAATCACTGTGTGTGGCATGGGTTACAGGACATAGAGTATTAATAATTTCCTCTGTCTTTCTCAACCAGTTGCTGACACAGGCATTTTCCAGTTCTGAAAAATAGCTATAGAGTCCCACAGAGTCCAATATCATATCTGTCCCTAGCTATGCAGGTGTTGTGTGGAGGCAGCAGCTGACCACAATTAGGAGGATGATATTTAGCACATCAGCAAGAAGCACCATCTTGCCTTGATCCTTACAAAGGAGCACTCTACTGTCATTCTGTTCCACCAAATAATGCACTGGATTTTCTGCGACTCTTTGCTGCACAAGGAGTGCTTCACTAGGCTCAGCAGCACAGGACAGGTAGAACTCCCCTAAATCATGGCTGTCAACTGCATCTCACCAATATGGTTAAATCACGAAGAAGAAACCAGGTTTGTAAATTCCTCACCTGCTCCTCAACCCTGATGGTAGGCACTATGTGCCCATGAGCCTACCCACCACTGCACCAAGTCCTGCAAAGCAGCAGAGCAGTACTCCCTTGTTAACACATCCTTTAGCTCCTTTTAAGAGGCTAACTTTGGCCATTCATGCTGTCAGTGTGTCAGATGAATCTGGGAAACTCATCATCTAAAAGTCAACTGGTAATTCAAGTGTATTCTGAGACAGACAACCCAAACGCAAACAGCTTTCATAGTAGCACAGCAAGCCACCACAATAACAAAACTAACTGTTGACTTGGCAACATCAGTCTTTTATCAATCTAAAATAATGATTGTCTAGAGAGTAAAAGTAACCCAAATCTGCAGTGGGTTTAGGACCAGAGGCATACTCCAGCACAAGAAGACTGGGACAAATTCTTTGCATGGGTCCATGAAGGTGTACTTCCCCACAGGAAGTTTTACAGCCACATGTTGTTGTTTTGTATCTGCAGAAAGGCACAATCTTACCATGCAATGGCCATTTGCCTGTTCCAGGCATGTCTACATAGTGATGGGGACAGGATGGCAACCACAGATTTGCAAAGTCTTCCAGCTTTGTTTCCTATGCTTTTGTACGGTACTCCTCATCCAGCACATAATCCATCCCTGTATCAGCAGCTAAAAGGGTATTCCAGTGCTCTCTGTACTGAGCCATCCCCCTGCCTTGTATAGCAATTGGGCTGCAGCTGAAAGAAACTCCATCAGTACCTAATTATTCTGCCTGTTGCTACAAATGCACACAGCTGAGTTGTATCCTGGACTAATACAATCAAATGTGACAGTGGACTAAATTAACTTAGATTTTAAAACAGTAAAGGGAAGACCCAAAATGCATTATAGAGCAGTTCCTAGAAGGGAGGTGAATGACATTTGGTAATCAGCCAAATATTCCCACAAACCCAACACTGTACATGAGTACCCATACACAGAGTGATACAGGATACAGCAGGGCAACTGCATTCTGGAAGCCATCAGAAGAGTGCTGGGCATGAGGGAAGAACAGTTTGCCTATCCAAGCACAGAGGTCAGAGAAGCACACACTTGTCTTGATGAATATACACACCAAAATATACAGCATATCAGAAAGAGCAAAGATCAGTGCTAAATTTTATTGTGAGGTGTAAATATCATGGTAGGACTTTTACACAATGGACTTAGTTATCTAAAGGGCTTAGAGTATATGTACTACATGTATAATTAAATTTTCTACAACTCTAGTGAAATAAAGAATGTTAAGGGGTCTATTAGTTATTTTTAAGTCATTCATCTAAATCACATATAGACTTCCTGATATCACTTTTGTACAACTAATAACTACTAAACCATAGAATTATAGAACAATTTAGGTCAGAAAGGACCTCTGTAGGTCATCAGGTCCAACCCCTGCTCAGAACTGAAGGTGACAACCTTTTCAATAATTTCAGAAACTCATGGTGTAAAAGTTAAGGGTGATGCTGTAGAACAGTGCACCCACAGTATGGTTTACTCTGCATAGTTTCCAGTGGTCAGACAGCAAGCTTTAGCAGTGGGAATTCTTATTTTATGACAGCATCGATCTCCACATTATGATTTTCTTCAGTTGCCACTTGGACAATAGACCTTTTCATTATCTTGATCTTTTGGGGAAGACTCATTTGCACTTTCTGGTTCCAAATCTGATCTAGACATCAGAGTTTCCACGAAGTTCCCAGAAGACTAGCATGGGAAAACTGAGAAACTTTGCTTTTACCATGAAGAGTAGGTATTTATATGAAAGCATATATTATATGACATGTAATACATATGTGAGCTGCTTAGTTTTGTCTCTGTGAAGTACAGTCACAAACCATAACAGACTGTTAATTCCAAACAGAAAGGCTTTTTTTTTTTTTTAAAAAAAAAGATACAGTAGTTCTGAAACTTATTTGCAAACCCACACTGACCCCAGTACGAGCACCAGTGTAAAACAATAATTTGGGGATTAAAACCACTCCATTCCAAATACTCCTTGGTCAAAATGAAAACATGATCTAACAATGTGTACACTGTATGAAAGGAGCTTGTTAATGATGTCCAGATTATAATTAAATAGCAGTACTTAGTGTTTTACCCTCCCATGGAAGTAGTTTATAAGTCATGGGAGAGTATTGAGATCTGATTGGCCTTTCCCTAGTTTGCCTGCACTGACTAAAACATCTTTTAGTAGTACAGCTGGGTCCCAGGGTCCCAGCTCATAAGCACTAGAGTGTGTTATAGTTTGTTCATGAGAAATCCCAGTGAAGTCAATGGAAAGACTCACGTAAAGTAATTAGGTGTGAATATTGAGTGCAAGTTTGAGGATCTTAGCTGCAGCCTTGTGTAACCAAGTGCTACATTTTCTTAAGACATAAAATAAATCAAATTTAATTTGATGAATATAGTTATAATCATAGTGATATACAGTACATGAGGAAAAGTTTAAAAAATCCGGTGCTTAAGCTGACACATCTACATGAAAAGTGTATAATTCAAAAATTATTTTGTAGATTTTGTAGGATTTTATGGAAAAGCCATATGTGTATTTTAGTAAGCTCTTGATTTAAGGAGAATTTATGATGGGATTCAGTATAATAATTTCTTCTGAAGTAGTCAGCTGCCTGACAGTAGCACAGCTATAACACGTAACACAGCATGCCACCTTTTCAGATCTCAGTCAGGATCATTCACCCCTTGAATGATGGCCCCAAAAGAAAACCCAAGCATTTAGGAAGTATTACATAAATCAGTAGGTTGCATTCTTCCCTCTCAGTCAACGCTAACCCACGGTTAAACAGTGGCAGCGGCCAGCCTGACACGGAAAGAACTGTCTTCTGAAACAGGAATATGTGGTCATTAAAGATGCCACAACAGTTTTTATAAGATTAAAGAGTACCGTCTAGGTTGGGTTTCCAGGGTAAGTATATCACATGCAGCAAACCGTCCCTCCCTCCTTCCATCTCCAGCAAATGCCCCGCTCTCAGGAAGCCCGGGCAGCTCCCACGCTGCATGTCAGAGGTGACTGCTCCGGGGCAGAGAGAGCTACCTGCAGGGCTGTACCGGCTGCACGGGGATAAGCCGCGTCCTGTCCTGCTGGAAGCTGGTAAAGACACCTGCAGGCTACTCACTGACAAATGTTTCTAGGTAAAGCTTGGCTCCGACTCTGCACTGATGTTAAAATATAGTGGGTTTTCTCCTTACAGCGCACACACTGTTAAATGAGTTACTGAAGCACGCACGGGGGAGAGAGCATATGGGGGGTTTGCTCAGACCCATGCAGTCCAAGGGAAAGGGAAACATTTCTCCCGCGGACGAAACAGGAGCAGCGAACCGCTCCAGCGGGACCCAGCAAGCGACCATCTAACCCAGCCCCGGACCCCGCCGCGGCCCCTTGCCTCGGCCTCCCGCCCCCCGCCAGGCCCCTGCCGCCCGCGCTGCAGCCCCCGCCGGCCGCGGGGGCCCTCTCCGGCCGCCCCCTCACCCGGAGGGGCCCCCAGGGCACCGCCGCCGCGGGCTAGGACCGTCCCTCCGCCGAGCCGGGGCCCCGGGGCGGGGGTGACGGCGGGCTGCGCCGTGCCCCGGAGGTGTCAGCGATGCCGAGCCCCGCCGGGCGGCGCGGGAGGCAGCGGGGCTGCCGGTGCCCCCGGGCGGGGCGCCGCGGACCCGCCTGGCGGGCGGGAGAGGCGAGGCGGGGCGGGACAGGGCAGCGCGGGCGGCAGAGCCGGGCTTACCTGAGGGGCTGGCGGGGCCGCTCCGCTCGGCGGCGGGCAGCGGCGGCGGCCGGGAGCGAGCGCGGGAGCGCCTCCTCCCCCCTCGGCGCGGCCCCGGACGGCGCTCCCCCTCCCGCCCCCCCCCGGGAGAGCCGCGGGCTGAGGGGAGCCGCCGCCTCCCGCCAGCCCCGTCCCTGAGCGGCCGTAGCCCGGCTCAGCCGTAGTGAGGGGAGGGAAAAGGGGGTCCCGCTGGGGACACACCAGCCTCCCTGCCCAGACCTCCGGAGCCGGCTCTTACCCGCGCGGCCCCGGGAGGCAGCCGCGGGTGGCCGGGCCCCTCTTTCCTCGGCCGCCTCCGCCGCCAGGGACGCGGTCCCGCTCCTTCCCGCCCGCCCCGTGAGGGACACGGGCTGTGGCCCCGCTGCCTGCCGCTCGCCCCGTGTGAGCGACGCGGTCCCGCTCCTTCCCGCCCGCCCCGCGTGAGGGACGCGGGCTGTCCTCCGGCTCCCTCCCGCCTGCCGTGCGGGGAGAAACGGGATCGACGGCCCTGACGGGACACGGGACGTCGGCCCCACGCCGTCCCGCCTGTCCCCCGAGGGACGCGGGACCCGGTCCCTCCCGTCAGGGACGCGGGCTGCCCGTCCCGCTCCCTCCCGCCCCGCCGGGCTCCCGGCTGCAGTGGCCCCGTCTCGGCCCCGCCGCCCCGCGCCCGCCGCGCACGTCGGCCCCGCCACCGCTTCCTCCCTGTCAGACCTGGCCCTGCGCTGTGAGGGGGCGGCGAGGGCAGCTCCTGTAGCCCCGAGGAGGAGTGCCTGCCCCGGCCGAGTGGGCTCTCCCCGCAGGAAAGGGCCGTGGGGTCTCCGCTAGAGGACAGCGCTGTGGTTTTGGTCTGGCGGCTCAGCGCCAGGCCGGCGGCATCCCTCCCCGGCCAGCGCCGTGCTCCCCGGGCCGGGCCCGCGCTCCCTTCCAGGGAAGCGGACCAAGGGAAACGTCGGGGAATGGAAATCCCATTCCCCGCGCGGGGGACCTCCGGGCCAAGGCAAACAGTCCCTGGTGAATCATGCGGGTGTCTGCCACCGCGGCGAGCCTGTGGGAGCCTCCGTCGGGGAAAACGCTGAGGGAGGCATGAAATAAGTGGGCCAGGTAGAAGGGACCGTTGTTCCTCAGCTGTCACGGCGGTGGCGCGGTCAATAGTCCGGGTGGAAAAAACTGAGTGCGGGGTTTATATCAACACTTACAGTTTTATTATGTATGAAGAAGGAAAAACAAAATTCCTGCTTTGTTACAAAGCAATTGTGATTTCTGTTTCCTGGAAAAAAACCCCAACAAACCAACAGCGAAAGCCATTCCAAACGGCAGAGGTGAGCCGGGCTCATTGTCACGTCCAACAGGAAAGGGATAAAATCACCAAGCCATGCCAATTTGGGTGCATTAGGTGCCAGCTGCCAGCGAGGTCTGAGACAGGAGATTTGTACCCCCCCAGAGTTGCTGGCATGGTGAGCAAACTTTGGAAATCAGCAGAGCTAATTTCTGGAAGTTTTGTAAGGCACAATTAATTGTCTGTGAGGTGGGTGTACAAAATCTAATCCCTAAAAAGGGGGTGTGTGAATGATGAGCAAATCTCAAACTGAAAGGGGCCAGATGCACCCCACCTTTCATTCTGAGCACTGGCTCCTGAACCTCTCCTGTAGCTAGGGGAAAGGGGAAAATTAAAAAGGCAGGTGAACATTGATAGACATTGTAGCAAACCCAGAAGAGCTAAGTACAGAACAGTTCACCCATTCTGTTTCATCCTTTGTAATGTAGCATAGGATGAGGCCCCAGCCATGGTCCCAATTAATGCTCTGTCATCTCAAAATACAGAATCTGTACGCCTGAAGATTTCACTGTGCTGTGGCTTGAGGCACCAGCTGACTTGCCAGAGGAGGACAAAAGCAGGTGAGAAAGTGTTGTGGTGGGAAGATGACATGAGTGCCCAGAGGCTCGGCTTGGCAGCTTTAGCATAAGTAATCTCAACACTAGCTCTTCCCAGAGGCCATGCAGCCTGCTGCTGTTGGCAGGTTGAACACAGAAGGTAAGCCAGCTGCAGATGGGGCAAAAGGATATGATGGCAGTGAGTCAGCATGATAAGGCATCTATTTGTTTCATAAGAGACAGCTTAGAAGATAGGGGGATTTTTATTTGACTTTGTTAATCAACTTTGCTATTTATTTAATACCTTACCAGAAGTTCTGTGTATTCCCCACATTACAGAGTCTCTCTGTTTCTTCACCACTTGTCCTTCCTCACATGATGAGCTTCCATCCTCCACTTCCATGGTATGACTTCTTTTTGATTTGGGAGAGATGTTGTTCAGTCTGTCGACATTTGGGAGGATGGGTAGAGGGAAGTTGGAAGATGTTAGAAATAGCTGGACTCTATCAAGCCAAGCTTCTATCAAGCCATGCTTTGATCTGCAGGCAATTATTAAGCTTCTTGAAGATTGCTAACTGGATACCAGAGGCTTTCTGAGTCTCCTCTTTCCTTTCCTGGCTTCTCTTAGTGCCTGGAAGGATAGTTCTCAGTCTCTCAGTCTCTGAAACTCCCAGTGATGTAGGCTGCTTTTGAATTATCACAGGCAACCACATAATGTAAAAAACACATTTCAGAAAGTACGTTGCATCTTAACGGCAGGTGCTTTAGTAAAACAGCAGTGAATTGGTTTTCTTCCTGGTGTTAAATGACTGTTTCAGACTTTCCTCGTAGTTAGACACTTTCTACTAATTTCCAGCCTAAATGTATTTGTGGCCATTTTATATTTATTTTCTAGTACCAATGTTGTCTTTCAACCTAAACCACTCTTTTTCTTCTCCAAGTCTTGCCTAGCTAATGTATTTAGTGACATCAATCATTTTCTCTTTCAGCCTTCACTCTTGTTTCACTCAAGAAGCAAGCTCTCACTCTGTATCTGCTGAGCTAGTTCCTGTGTGTGTGTGTGGTAGAACTGAACACGATATGCCATACAAGCTCTCACTAGACCATTTCTATTTATTGAAAATACTTTGCCTGATGTGATCTAGGATTTAATTTTAATTTTCAGTGGCTGCTTTACCATTGATGGCTGATGGTCATCTTTTTCTTCAGTTTACATATGCAGTCGCACCTGTTTACCAGTGGATAAATCCTACCTAATACATGATCTTTCATTTTATACTATGGTATTTCATCTCTCTTCTAGTTCTTTCATTCTTAAGATCATACAGTTCTTTCCAAATGAGGTCCTCCTTCTCCTTTATATTTACAATGCCTATTGACTCACCTATGTTTTATCAGAAAACTTCTGCTTTTGCCTGCCAATTTCATGAATGAAAAAGTGAAACGTTAAATAAACTGATCTTTTAGTAATTGTTAATAACTTTTTCTCTAACTTTCCCATTTGAACACTCCCTCATCCCATTTTCCTATTGCCATGAGCTAGGTCCATACTTAGCTTACAGTCCTTCTCCTAGTTCCTATTTCAATTGGTAATGTCCTCTGTGGCAATGCTTTTCTGAAGTGCAGACAGATTAGATCTACTGCATTTCCTTTGCCTAAAAAAAACCAGGTTAGATAAGTAGAACCTAATGCTGGGAAACTATTCCTGCATTTATCACTTGTTTATGTTTTGCAACATCTTTAATTATTCTTTGTTTCACAATTTGTTCTTAAGTTTTTAGTACTACTTGGATCAGAATAAAAGCTGAGATGGCATTTGTACAAATCAAGTTCCTGTAAGGTATTAATTGCTTTTAATTGCGCACTATCTGACTCAATCCAATTGTTACGAAATTTTGGTATGATACCTGTGCTGTCATTTGGGATGGAAATTGTCTACTCCCTTTGACATGAATGTGTTTTAAAGTTCATGTCTCCCTTGCTTTTACTTGCTGCTGCTCTTGCTTATTATGCTGCCCTTGTCTGTGTTGACTGTAATAAAATATTTATAGATAGCAAAGTTTTCAGCATTGGGTAGACAAGCAGAAGCAAGACAGGTTTCTCAAAGGCCTAGGTAAAAGTTTATTTAGTTTCTATTGCAAACAAGAAAGTATTTAGATCTCAGTAAAAAAGTTGAAATAAATACATAATAATGGTTGTTAGTGCAATAAACAGTCTATGTTTTTTGCCAGTGGAGGAATTCAGCTTTTTATTTATTGACATGCAAGGCTTGAAATGCTTATAAATAGGACCATAAAACTGTTGTACTATTAAGTGTATTGACTAGTCTATGGAGAAATCAAACCATATTTTTTGAATCACTCCAAAAGTTTGTATCGGACAGCCTTATGATTGGAAATGTTATCGTGTACATGTAATATTAACTCATAGCGTTTATAAGCACATTGCACTGCAATTAATCAAGCAGAGTTTCCAATGTATATGCAAATTGGAGTCTATCAATGGAAGCACCAGCCTTAGTTATATAATTAGAAGAGACACCCTTTCCTGGGTCCAGTGCTCACTGAAATGAAGCTGTCTCCACTGACCCCTGAAGTGCTGGATGAGCAGCTACTTGGTATCTTAGAAAACATACAAGGCAAGTTCCTTCTAGTTACAGTGGGATTTTCAAATTTCTACAATAGCTTGAAAGTAAAACTGTAACAATCTTTTCTTTCTCTACTACTCTTCCTAAATAAAGACAAGACAGATTTGAGGTTTTTATTTTTGGCTTAGCTGTCTGCTGTGGTTAAAACTACTGTCACGTAAAGCACGTGTGTTATAGATGGCTAGTAGTGGTCAATTACTTTATCATTCTCCTTTGTTATCACTTAAAATCACTTAAAGAAAGATAAGAATATAGGGTTCAAGGCTGTATCTACTCTTTTTTTCCTGAAGAAGTAGATAGATAATATGCTATATCCCATCATCGCCCCCAAAACTTTATCCTTTTGCCATTTCCACAAGCCCTTTCTACTTCAGGTGTGTGCTTAACTTCTTTTCTTTGCTGTTTCGAGCATCTCTTCCATAGCTAGCAACCTCCTTGCACTTACATGATTCTAATTTGTACATGCTACAGTATATAGCCTCTAAAAAGAAATTAAGAGAGAGATTTTTTGAAAACCCATACTGTTTTCTTACATGGATCCTTTCCATTCAGCTGACACTCGCCATAATTCCAGGAACGTGCTGCTGCTTAAAAACAAATTCAGTAAAGATTCAAACACAGATGTAATGACAAAGTGTTTCTCTCTTACTTGTGGTAAAGACAACTCACCTGAGT
Organism: Buteo buteo; assembly: GCF_964188355.1. Lineage (NCBI taxonomy): Eukaryota > Metazoa > Chordata > Aves > Accipitriformes > Accipitridae > Buteo > Buteo buteo. The sequence goes on along the minus strand of NC_134173.1, from coordinate 54,100,099 downwards.
GTTAGTGATGGATCGATGATACATGAATTGCACAGTTCTTTTCACAGTTCACCATTTGTGAACTTCATTACATATATAAAACCAAGGGAACTGAAACAGATCAAAGGATTTGAAGGACTATGAATTTGTAAAGAGCATGCACTTACTTTTCTCCCACACTTCTGTGTTGATTTTTCTGTGTTTTAGTCCCAGATGTTTGAGGATTAGGATCTTGGCTGGCTCTGTACTTAATTCTAAGAATCACTTCATATTCTTAAGGCATCTGAAAAAGGCAAATAACTTACTGGTGTGCATGACCTCAGTTGAGCCCTTTTTGCTTTGCTGTCTCAGTACACTGCAGACTTCCATCTTTCTGGTTGCCATGGATAGCAGCTAAAGTCAACTGCAGTGGCTCAGAGAAGTGGGCAAAAGGCAAAAGTTTTGCTTATTGAAGCCCAGATGTTGCAATTAACAAAGTTTTTCCTACTGAAATTCTCTTGGAAACTCAATTTGACTTTAAAATATTTTAGAAGAAGAAAATGAGAAATCTTGCAGCTGGTACCTGAAAAGCAAGCATTTTCCTCATGTATAGGTTACGTCCTTTCTTCATTTTCTTCAGAAGAATTGTGTGGTAGCTTATGATTACTGTCCAGACTGGACAATGTTTACTGGTGAAAAAAAAATTGATATATGATATTATCAGAGGTGGGACTCAATTAAGTTATATGCTGTTGATAAAATACATACTGAATTCATCTGTGGACAGCACTCACCTACTTTAGCTGAAAAATTGTCCTGGGATTTCCATTCTGCCAAGTATATTCACAGGCTTTACTGTTGCTGTAACGTTCAACATGTGGACAGTAAAATTGCATTTTCAGCATTTCTCTTGGTAATTTAAGCCATGCCATGCTTAAATTCAACTCTCCTTTCCTTCAGAATCTAAGACAATGGTTTTTTACTCAGTTCTTGGGACAAAATTGAGATGACATACCCAAGGAGCTGAACTTAGATCTTACAACATGATCCAGAAAGCATGCAAGTTGCTAGCTCTAAATCAGTTCTTGCACAATGAAAAATATTGTAAATGTAGCGAAGTGTTTGAATTTTCACCCGTGTCTGGATCTTAAGCGAAATAACAAGGTTCTTCATGAATCTTACGTAATGTCTGTGTTGTGCTCAAAATAGGCACCCAAATTTCATCTGAACAACAACTTTGGCAGAATTTAGGCAACCTGGCTCTTGATCTAATGGTGTTCGTACAGAACTATGTAGATCAAAGATTAAAAAAAGAAAATGACATCAACATTTAAATTTTGGTGATTCAGATGCAAGCAACCAAATGGTAGCCAATCCAGCCAGATCCCTGGGTGCTTTTGTGGTATCATTTGCAGCAGAAACACCTGCCTGACTGATCTGTCATTGCTGTGGCTCCTGACTTGATATTTACCCTGATTTCATCTTGAATGAAATTAGTTGATGATATTACTAGTTTAAAAAGGAAGTAGATTGTCTCATAGCAGGTATCAACAAAAATGCAGTACTTAAACACATACACTGGTCTGTATTTAAAAAAAAGTTAATAAAAAAAATATGATTAGTGAAACTTGCCTGTCTCTGAATGACCCAGCTGAAATATATTCTGTTAAAAGGCTATTACGGTAATGTATATTAATTAATACAGAGAAATGTAGCTATTATGAACCAGTTTGATTTTGATTAAATGTTGTGTACTGGAATCATCTTTTCTTTTGGCTATGGTACAGCTATGATGCTAACCCTCAGTTAAGTTTGACTTGTGAACCATCCTGAGGAGATAATAGGAGGCACCAAAGCCTGCACTGAACTTAGATTTAAAGGAGATTACTCACGGTCTTCAAGCTAAGCATGTGTTCGGAGTTTTTGGTGGTTTCTTAAAAAAATCATCACCTTAGAAAATATTTGACTCCTGAAAGTTTGGCCCTGCAACACCTAGGTTTATGGCAATGGCCCTGGGAAAACTTGATGGTTCATGAAGTGCATAAGGAAATGTAGGTGTTAATTCCTTTTGTTGCCAATCCTGTTCCAAAACCCTTAAGAAAAGAAGTCTGGTCCTTGTTGCCAAGGCTGTGCAGAGGACCTTGGGAGGTGAAAAAGGGCGGCAGGTCTGCCCGACCATCTGCTAGTCTTTGTGCTGGTCACCCCGTGCTCACTCTTAGGAACACTTTCAGGGCAGATGCTCCAAGCCTCTGTGCAAACAGCAGTTAGCAGCAGCCAAGCTACACCTGCACCTTGGACTGTCCTGCAAACGACACTAGAAGCCACTTCGGCATTTTGTGAGGAGCAGATTTCTGTTGGTTTGTGCTGGGTGTGTTATAAGAGCACATGGGGACTCAGGTGGCTGAACGGCTTCAGGGAGCTTGTGCATGAGCTGGGCACCAACCTGCTCAGCCCTGTCCAAACTGGTAGTGTGTTAAACATAATTGTCAGGTCTTTCTCCTTACCAGACTTCCCTGGGTCAAGGCAGGAGGTGAATGCCAAGCTCCACAGCCTGGAGAAAACCGGGTCCACAATGCAGAACTCCAGGCACCGAGGGAGCAATGAAACGTCAAGCAAGTTGAAGCATTTAAAGGTTGGGCAGCCATTGAACATGCTGTCTAGACATCAGTTTTGGAATTAAACATCTGAGTTCTTTTTTGAGCCTTCTACATACCAAAAGATACAGAACTTCTCTGCATTAATTAATTCCTGAATTAATGTATAGATTGCCTTACAAAAACAGTCCTTTATTACTCAAAAAATTGCCAAGGAGAAAAAAAATCCCTTACAAAATGGTATCAAATATGAAGGATGGAGATGTAGAAGAGCAGAAACCCAGCTTGTTTCTAGTCTGATTTTTCTATTTGCAGGTTTCTATTATTAGGTGCTGTTACACTTCTGTTGGCTGCATTGAAGACACCTTTTATTGAAGTTTTGTTCCCTATGTACTTACTTATATGGCATCCTTAAGTCACCTCCTAAATCTGAGTTATTAAAGGCATTGCATTTCCTGAGTTTTTCACTTGATGGCATATTTTCCAACTCTCTAATGGTTCTTTCAGCTCTTTGCTAACCCACTCCAAGGTTTTTTAAACATTCTGCTTGAATTATTTACAGCTTTAAGGTGTAGGGAAAATAGATTTTTTTTTTCTTTTTTTTATTTATTGTTGATTTATGCTTTCTTTAAAGTTATGGATGAAGAATTTCAAGCACCATAGAGTCAAAAACTGATCCTGGCAGAATTTCTCTTAAAACACACTCACTGAGTATTCCTTGCTCACATACAGCCGAGATTTATTGGCTGTTTTGCAATCTATTTCATATGTGCAATGCTGTTGCTATACCATTCTAGTTCCCTAGTCAAAATATTGTGTTGTATCAGGTAAAGTGCCTAAGAAATGTCCAAGTGTGTAATGTTTACACTTGACCTCATATTGATCCATTTCGTAGCCCCTTTAAAAAAAGAAGAAAAGGATAATTTAATAAAGACTGTTTCCCCAAGCAGTCCTGTGTTCTATTATCAGTTTTCTGAGTAATGCCCTAAATGACAGAATTATGGAAAAATTTAGGTAGGAAGTGACCTAAAATAAAATCCCCAAGGATCGTGTTCAGCCTCTCTAAGTTATAGCCTTGTATGATGAATCTTCTGCTATACCTGAAGTTTAAAAATTTTAATTCAGGAATTCTACCAAACATGCTTTTTGAGTACCACCACTGGTGGTGGTGATGGCATTTGCCAATGTTTTGGCTCTGCACCAGATCACTGTGCTTTTAAAGACTGAAGAGGAAGAAAACTTTGAAAAAGAAGTTGTAGTGAAAGGGGAAAGGATGAAAGGCTTCTTGAAAATACTACTAGATATAGTAGTAGATTTTGTAGATATAGAATGTCTTAAATAACCTAATGTGTTCCTAGTAATGTTCAAGAAAAGTCCTCAACCCTCCCCGCCCCAAAATATCTGGAAAATCCACCCAAATGTAAGATGGTATTTCACAGAAAAAGGCAACAGAGGAAAATTGTCATAAAAGTATGAAATGCCAAAGAAGATTTGTAGTAACCTTGGCACAGGTTGTAGCTGAGTTAAACCTCATTAGGTAGTAAAAGGATGCTGCTAATACTGCCACTGAATTGAACCCAAAGGGAAAAGTTACACTCACAGTAAGATGAATAAACTCTTTTTGCTTCAAAAGCAGAGAAGAATCATTTATCTACTTTGTTATCTGTGATAAGTATAATACAGGAATGCTAGTTAGAAACTAAAAAATGTCTGGAAAAGGCATCATATGTTGGGTGTATGTAGGCATCACAAACATGATCAGGGATCACATCTCAAAACTTTCCCAGCTTGTGACTCTTTCTGGTCTCATAACCCCTGAGATAAAGCCATACTTCCTCAAACATTCACCTCCCTCCTTTTCTCAGACACCCTTTTTGTAGCTCGTCCTCAGGCTGCTCATGTAAAATGAACTGGTCCCAGCTCAACTGGGACTGTGCTGCCCATGCAGCCTCTCATACAAGGGCCACAGATAAGGCAGCTCTGGTGGTTAAATGTAGCCCACATCTCAATGTTGCTGCTGCACAGACGCACAGCGGCAATTATGGAAACATATGTTATGTTGCTTGGTACTAATAGGAATACAACAGTTACAGATGAGTTTTTCTGAGCTTCACTTTTTCACAGGGGGCCTACTTTTCTGGACCCCTGGAGTGTTTACAGTGTTCAGCATAATAATACTTTGCCTTTATTGTACTTTATTTTTTCAAACTACTGTGTCATAAATTTTTATCCAGGCTGAAAAAATTGAATTGCAAAAAGAGGAAAAAGCAACCAAAAGGTAACAGTGTATTATGTTGTGCTTTGGGCTTTTTTTGCTTCTAATTCACAAGATAAAAAACCACAAAGAAAATACACCTTTGAAACAGAAACCAGCCCATTCCTAAGATGAAAATGTGGCCACAGATATCTTTACTAAATATCTGTATTTAAAAGGATAACATTTGCATTAAAAAAAGAAGCAAACATCAATATTTTTGGAGGAAGATTCCCCCCCCCCCCAACTACTGTATCAACTAGGCTGGTTCATTAAAAGCATTTTGAACTGCTTTAGTTGCTTTTTCTTCATGAGAAGCAAAGAAGCAGGACCACACAATAGCAGGAAATTTAAGCTGGCCTGTGCAACTGATAAAGCTAATTTCATCCTCAGCTCTAGTGCAATGAAGGAAATGAAACCCATTCCAATTTTCTAACGATTTGATGGAGAGAAGACTTTATGAATTCACAAAAGATAAATATTTGTAACTAATTGCCAGCTCTTGCCTTGCCTTTGTTCCTTTACTTTCATTGGTCTTGCTGCCCTCAGGTGAGTGCACCTGAAACTGCCAAGAATGACCGCATTCATACAAGTAGTACCAATCTCCCAGAAAGTCCCACCAATTTGTTGTTTATTCGGCATTCTTAAACTGGTGTACTGGTGATACACAAAATATAACTATAAAAGTAATTGTCTGTCCAGCCACCTTTTCTCCATAAGAGACAGGATGCCTGTTTGTGCTTGCCTCTGACCCAGAGAGGAGCCCCAAGATCTGCCATCCATAAAGTAAAACATACTTGTCTTATTAGGATGGTATCTATATTTTTAAGAACACCTTGCCCATCCTGACACTGAATGGCCTCAGAGGATTCGATGCTAAAAGTCTACCAATGTTGGACCTCTGTCTCTAATTGCATTCATGCCTCTGCTGTCATGATGGGACTTGAAATGGGGCACTTTGGAGGGGGAACTGGTTTCAAAATTACAGGTGATCAATGCCACAGAGTTCCTGATGTTGAAGTAGGAGGAATGTAAAAAAAAATATCTCAACCCCTCAGAAAACTGGAAGTATTTGGATACTTGGGCAAAGTTTATATGAAAACAGAAACCTGTTAGATATAGTTATTAGCAGGATGCACTTAGATACCGTAATAGAGCCCAGGTTCTGGACTAAAACACTGTGTGTGGCTCATCCCTGTTATTGCTGGTCATGTTGACCTCAAAGAGCAAACAGAAGTCCTCTGAAATGGCTGCAGAGGCTCCACCGTGCTGCAGCTCCCTCTCAGAGTAGCTTCACAGCTCTTCTGTCTCTGCTGGCTAGCAAGCATCTCTTGTAAGCCAAGTAGCCAGCCCTGCTGCATGCCTGATTCATCTTCTTGCTGTTTATTCTGCCTTCCAAGTGACCCTGTGTCCTCTGCTCAGACTAATTAGTTAAGTCCAGCTCTGGCTACAATGGACAAATCTTTCATGACTTTCTGAAAACTATCCTGTTTGAAAGGTTTGAATAATCTGAAAGAAAAAAAGTAATTTACTGCATTAAATTTCACATAAGTTCTTCATTAAAATAAACTACTGTCATAGCTCATTGTCTAGGATATACTTGTAGGACTGCCTTTTTTCTCTGAAATAACTTTATATCTGCTGGCTGGGTGATAATGAGGTTTTCACTGCTGTTGCTTTGGTATCCTGTTCTGCTGGAGGTGGACACAGGCTGCAGGCAGAAGGTCACAGATCTGGCTTCCACACCCTGCTGAGCTATTCAGCTGAAAAACTGGCCACGTTGCAGAACCATTTTGGGTCAAATCCATGGGTGTGGAGACATCATTTACAAATACCAGAGTCCTTCTCTGAAAGAACTCTAATGCTGATTTATCAGAGCCAAACCTCTCTTTAGATAGCTATGGCTGCTGGTTTGGGTTTCTCAGAGCTGTGAACTAAGATAGTGCTGGAACATCTCTGTAGCCATAGGCATATAAATTTTGAAAGAAATGCTTTTTCGTGGTACCTGACTGCAATTTCTGCAACTATTAGAGACTTGTAAATGGGAAGGATATAACTCAGCTCCAAAGAAGCAGCCTCTAAGGAAAGCAGCCTCTAAGGATGTAACTTCGCTCCAGAGAAGCAGTTTGGCAGGAATTTAACCAATGCTTCTTTGGGTTTAGAAAAATGAATCTGTAGATGTCTTTGCCATACAACAAGACCAAGGTATCATCCACTCCAGTGACAAAAGTCTGAAACAGAACTGGCATAACAGCTAATGTAACAGATTACAGGAGCAATTATATTTCCTTCTGACCATAGCACAGGAGAAAGAGAGCACATAAGCCAACCAGGTTTATAGCAGTGAACCTTGTCAATGCAGTGACATCTGTCTCTGTGCTGTTTAAAGGACATACATGAATGTTGCCCTCCCATGGTCTGTCCCTGTTGCCACTCTTCTCTCCGTTCTTCCCTTACCAGTAGCCAAGTCTTTCACCTTGCATATTCCAAGCATCAGTGTGCAGACTTGTTGATGTTAGCAAAAATTTGTTAAAACTGTCCATTGTGTCCCTAGTTGCTATACTTTGGCCAACAGAGTAGTGGTGAGGAATGCCCTATTTTGAAAGCACAGAATTTGGAATTTGTTTCAGATTAGTTCATAGAATCATAGCATCATTTAGGTTGGAAAAGACCTTCAAGATCATCGAGTCCAACCATCATCCATGCCCACTAAACCATATTCTGGAGTACCCCATCTACTTGCTTTTCGAATACCTCCAGGTGACTCAACCACTTCCCTGGGCAGCCTATTCCAATGTCTGACAACCCTCTCAGTAAAAAAATTTTTCCTAATATCTAACCTAAATTTCCCTTGCTGCAACTTGAGGCCACGTCCTCTCGTCCCATCTCCAGCGACCTGACAGAAGAGACCAACACCCACCTCACTACAACACCCCTTCAGGTAGCTGTAGAGAGCGATAAGGTCTCCCCTCAGCCTCCTCTTCTCTAGACTAAACAGCCCCAGCTCCCTCGGCCACTCCTCATAAGACTTATGCTCCAGGCCCCTCTGCTCTTCTCTGGACACCCTCCAGCACCTCCATGTCTCTCCTGTAGTGAGGGGCCCAAAACTGAACACAGGACTCGAGGTGCGGCCTCACCAGTGCCCAGTACAGGGGAACAACCACCTCCCTGCTCCTGCTGGCCACACTATTTCTGATACAGGCCAGGATGCCATTGGCCTTCTTGGCCACCCGGGCACACTGCTGGCTCATATTCAGCCGGCTGTCAACCAGCACCCCCAGGTCTTTCTCTGCCAGGCAGCTTTCCAACCACTTTTCCCCAAGCCTGTAGCGCTGCATGGGGTTGCTGTGATTGAAGTGCAGGACCCCACACTTGGCCTTGTTGAACTTCATACGATTGGCCTCAGCCCATCAATCCAGCCTGTCCAGATCTCTCTGTAGAGCCTCCCTACCCTCAAGCAGATGGACCCTGCCTCCCAACATGGTGTCATCTGCAAACTTGCTGAGGGTGCACTCAATCCCCTCATCCAAATCATTGATAAAGATATTAAACAGAACAGGGCCCAACACCGAGCCCTGGGGAACACCACTTGTGACCCACTGCCAACTGGATTTAACCCTATTCACCATAACCCTCTGGTCTTGTCCATCCAGCCAGTTTTTCACCCAGCGAAGAGTACACTTGTCCAAGCCATGAGATGCCAGCTTCTCAAGGAGTATGGCATGAGAGACAGTGTCAAGGGCCTTGCTGAGTCAAGGAAGATAACATCCACAGCCTTTCCCTCATCCACCAGGTGGGTCACCTGGTCATAGAAGGAGGTCAGGTTGGTCAAGCAGGACCTGCCTCTCGTAAACCCATGCTGACTGGGCCCGGTGCCCTGCTTGTCCTGGACTTGCCATGTGAGTGCTCTCAAGACAAACAGTTCCATATTCTTCCCCAGTACCGAGGTCAGGCTGACAGGTCTGTAGTTCCCCAGATCCTCCCTCTGACCCTTCTTGTAAATGGGAGTCACGCTGGCAAGCCTCCAGTCCTCTGGGACCTCCCTGGTTAGTTATCGTTCCCTCTGCTTCCTTGGCAATCTTTTCTCTGGCCATAAATCGATCTGACATGGCCTTTGGTAACATATAAAGTCTGGATTGTTTTTACCAAGCAGAGGTTTTCCCAAAGATGTACAGACAGGCTAACACCTAAAATAATGGTCTTTAATAATTGTTTTGGAAAATTTAATGTACTTAGAAGCACAAGTGCCACACTGTTGGGTCACCACTATGAATTCCTCTCTGCTTTCTCCAATACGATGCATGGATACCACAAAGGGAAGCTGCATTTTTCCATCAAGAATAAGAGCATCAGGCACAGATGAGGGAAATGGGATTTGTGCCTTAGCATGTGTAGGCTTTGTGAAGCCTGCAATGCCTTATAACAGATACTTAAAAAAATTTGAGAAGATTTCAGCAAAAGTTCAACTTATATTTCTGGTACTATGAAGGTTTAGATTCCTACTTGCTGGTTTTGGTCCTATATTTATGATGTTCCATGTCAACATACCTTGAAAATATTTTCTTTCCACTCTTAAGATACTAGAAATTATTAATAATAAACTGCTATGTTAGAGTTTAAGATAAGAAAACAGGACAGAACTTGAGTAACAGTATGCTCCTAATATCTGGGAGAAAGGAAAAAATGCAAGGGATAGTGAAAAAAGCACTGTTAGGAGCAAGCAGTTCCCATAGCACAGAAACTTAGGAAGCCAGGTTTTTAATGGGTTTCTGTGTCACAGATGACTGACTATTAAAAATGAATTATAGAAAAGCTGTGGTGTGAATTCCCCAGGATTAGACATGGAAATGGAGAGTGAATTCAACAACTGAGGATAAAAAACCTTCAGCTGGCATTCGTATCTCTTCATTTAACCCAGAGAATCTCATTTTTCTTTGGGAGCGGGGGAACTCATCTCCCACATGGATCCTCTGATACGTCAGCAGAGCTGAACTTACATTACATTAGCTGCTCCCTCCTACCCAGCTGCCTATTTACACTATGTGCAGGAATGTCATGGTTTTGATACCATAACCTCCCTGCCCTCTTTAACTCAAATTGGACAAAATCCAAAAGGTATTAGGAGTACTGGCAGGACACATGCACTCCCACTTATGCACGTATGGTATGTGTGAAGAAGTCTCGATTCTTTAGTAAGATAAGCTAAAGTCTACAGAAATTTCATGTGAATTAACACAACATTATTCCTATAATGATGTGGAGAAAAAGAAACCCCAGCTTTCCGTATAGCCCTGTTCCGTATCACACACTTCACCAGACCTGGAAAACTGCCTGCAATTCTGGACAATGAACTAAAAGCTTGAATTAGCTCTTTTTTAATTGTACAATAAATTATAGAACTTACTGTTCTATTCTCCATTTATACAGTATGGAGGGAAAGCTGGTGAGTGTACTGAAAAACTGTGGTTTGGGTCATCTACAGAGAAAATCCTGCCATGTCAGATTGATTGGACAGGAATTTGTCTATGTTTGTGCTTGGAAAACCAGCAAAAATTATTTCCGTAGTCTTGAGGAAACACCCTTTTATTATAGAGAAGTTTGTATACACAGATGCGATGTATTTACAACCAGCTTTCTCAAACAGATGACTGTTTAAAATTCTTCACAAATCTGTCAAGAATGAAAGAAAATGAAGCTCAGAAGCCCAGCCAGCCAGCCCAACCCCCAAATTCAGGTTAATTCCTGAAGATAACTGTAATGAGATAATAATACATGGAGTTATTCTGAAGGAAGCAATAGGACTGTGACAGAGATTGATGGATGGACCTCAGGATTGGTTCAGTCAGAAGCATTGCTTAGTTTGATCTCAGAGTAGATGAACCCTAAAGTAAAATTCCAACAAGAAGATGGGGACCTGCCTTTCCCCAGGGGTGTGTTAGAGTCAGGCAGAACGAGTCTGGCCCTTCCTTCCCTGGCCTCTACAAGGACAGGTCACAGTGGCAACCTCCATGAAAACAAGTTGTTGGTCCTGTGCTCCCCTGGAAAGCTCTTTTCCAGAAAAAAGCAGGAAAAGCTCCACTCTTCTTCAGTCTGCGGAATGGAGTCAATGCACTGAGGGTGGGAAAGGGTGTCCTCCTTAGGAAGAGTGTGGACTCACGTGCCAGCCCAGTCACAGGAGAGATGGCACCTTGGTTTCTTCTGGTGCCCCTCCAAAACTGTGCCTCAGCTCTGCACTGCCCTTTACCTGGGGTGGTGTGCAATGGCATCAGTCTAGCTTCAGCCTGTTCAATCATGCCAAATGCAGAGAAGACAACACAGGGGGAAACGGTGAGAGGTAGAGACACACATTATATTCCCTTTTCCTGTTCCTTTTCAATTAAAAGTAGAACCTTCATCAACAACAAAAAGTTACATGTGCAGGAGGCACTTCTCTGGGGAAGAAATAAATACCTCAGACAAGCATTCATGGATGGATGAGTCCCATGAGAAAGATTCTCAGCAACAACCAGTTCAGTCATAAAAGGAATCTAAAATCCCCATGTTGATGTATACGAGAAACACACAAAACATAACTGTTAATGCTCGAGCAAGTTACATGCAGAAGCTTCCCATAGGTTGGGAACATATATCTTAGAATCTGCATAATTTAGTTCACACTCAGCAGAACATTGCAATATTTACAGGCACATTCCAATGGGAAAATATTTGCACATTGAGTGCGAAAGACGCAGCTTTGTCATGTAACCATGGGACCTTAAAAGCAGGGATTTTGTGACCTCAAAATACTATCTGTGAAGTTGGTGGGGAGGAAAAAGGTGTGTAGGCAGGAAAAGAAAATTACCAGAAGTTGGTAAGAACTCTTTTTTTTGAGCGTTAGAATGGTTGCGGGCTGGGACGAAGTGAGTCCATGTAGACTGCAGGTTCTGGCTTGTTACACATCACAGAGTGCTTTGTCTACTCTCATTTCCCACACTTATTCTTCCTGATTAAGTTTGTTTCCCATTAGCCAGGTTGATGAGAATGGTGTGTAAGACTCATTCTTCTTCTTGCAATCATAATCCTTCATAGCATAACAACTTAATAAATTCTTGCAGAACAGGAATGAAGTGGAATGTCACTTTTTTGGACTTGGTCCGTATTCTGAAGGTGAAAGTGGGCATCTGACAAACACATCTGTAATGCTTTGGAAGTTTTACGAATAATAAAAAGAAAGTCACACTCTGAACCTGATTGAAAATGCAAAGTTCTATGTTCTCTATCACTGCATGTCAGACATGGTGGGAAAAGCTATTCAGTGACTACTGTAACCTTAGCGCTACCCAGAATTGTTCTGAAACTAGTTCACTAGTTTCTGAAACACTACTGTAGTTGCAGCAAATTATTAAAACTATCTACAGAATTTTAATCATACAATTTAGTTTCAATATGTCAGCAAAACAGCAAAGTGTAACCCACAGAGGTTATATCCTGGAAGTGAAATTATCAAACTATTGCTCCAATGTCAGAAAAGTAAAGCTATCCTCCCTAGGTACACAGCACACTCTCACTTATGCTGACACATAAGGTGGTGGTGGATCTTTAGCAGCTCCGTTCACAGGATCATCATATGGTGGCAACAGGACCTGCAGGAAAGGAAAAAAGGTTATATTTTTTAAAAAGAAGCAAGCTGATAAAATTTATGGAAAAGAAAACCCTTAAGGCCTTATCCTAAAAAATAAGAAAAAAGAGTAAATTAGTAGCAGGAGCAGAATAGTTAGAAAATGAAACAGTATTAGCTTGAGGTTCCTCATTTTCAATTTGTATGCCTGTTTTCATTACGAAGGAAAACATAATTTCTTCTCATTTCTTATTGACTCCAGTGACAGCTTGATTTCAGCCAAAAAGCATTCATTGTTGGTACCTGAATTGGTTCAATCTGGCAGTGACAGTAGCTGCTAATTCTGCAGCTCTCCTCTGTCAAGAGCACTTAACCCATGTCTCCTGGAGGAGTGCTCAAACTGCTAAGCCAGAGTGAGGAAAGTCCTGAAAATCTCTCTTTCTGAGGTTTCCCTGGAAGAGCTAATAATTATTTTGTGGTGGGGAGAAAAAAAGCAAATGGAGTACAAATTACCCAATGTCTAAATAAATCTCCAGTTTTGTGCTTCTGGGGCACTCAGCCATGAGAAGGAAGACCTATGTTCCCATAAGCCCTTCAGTGAATACTTAAACATCTGATAGAAATTAAGATAGCTTTAATCATATCTCATCCCCATTCATAGGAGTCCAGGCAGCTTCCTAGGACACGGGAGATGCAAGTTCAGGCCACACAGGGCAGAGGAGGGATTTGAACCAAGATTTCTACTTCTTTAAGCAAGCATGCTAGTTATCATGCAATTTTTAATGGCACCAGCACTGACATTAATTAACTTGCATGTGAAAAGGCAAAGGAGCACTTGCTCTGTGAATCTCAGCAGGGACTGAGGATAAAATAGATGTCTGAATGAAGAATGAGTGCACATTCCCTAAAATATCTCAATATCGTGTAAGAATATCAGTTGTAGTGCACTGGCAGAGATACTTTACGCAGCCAAAGATCAATTATTCATGATGGAATGTCCAGATTTATCAGCATCACTTCTTGGTCATTAAAGAGCACATAAAGTTGATTGTCTAAACATACATTGGGAAAATCCTGATCTCAATGAAGTCAATGGAAGTTTTGCCATGAGAGGATTTCACCAGTTCTTAAAGAAGTTGATAACCTGCCTTCTGCAAAGAAACATCTGTAATCATCCCTTTTGGACCCCATTCACAACGTAACAAAATCAGTGGGAATCTTTCTACAGATTTAAATCAACTCTGGAACAGGCTTTTGTAGGATGGTTCCAAGCATGATTCACATTATACTTATGTGAGTTTACAGACATGCATTGATGACCATGTGTTCAAGTACATCTGTGTACATGTTTGTTAGATTACAGAATGGCTATCTTGGCATCTTCAGCCCTTAATCAAAAAAGTTTCATTATTTAGAAAAGGAAATTGTCAGAGCCATCACTCTTTATTAATACCATATGTCTGAGCTTGTAAATGCAATATACTATGCACACACCCACTACATAATCTAAAAAAACCTTGTATTGAAAAACATTTAATAAATTATGTCAACTTTAAAGGGTGCAAACAGCTTATGGCAGACTACATATCTAGTGAAATTAGGACAACGTATAGAACTTCAAATAAATATTGTGATAAAAATCATGAATATATTTTGCAATGTAACCTCAGTAAATCACACCACTAAGGCACATAAACTGTGAAAAACACTACAGCTGAGATCCTCTCCCTAGTGCTGATCATTAGTTTAACAACAGGGTTTCTAGTAAAGTGCTTGTGTTACTAAAAAAGGTACTAGTTTCTCAGATGTACTGAGACATGTTCATTAGATGATTATGAAGCAATATAATCAGTAATTAAATCTGATCTACAGATGACTGAAAATGAATCAAGTTCACTTTGTGAAGATTTAGCCGTCTTATTGTACTCTTGTAATGTTAAGCCCCAAGCTGTGGTCCAGTCCTTTCTGGTTCAGAATCCATTTCATCAGTCATGATAAGAAATGACAGCAGATACAGTCCAAAAAGCTGTCCATATTCCAGGTCTACGAGCTGATTAATAAAGGACAATACCTATTCCTGTGCTCTGATCCTCTTTTAGATCAATGTGTCCTAAGACTACTGTACTTACATCGATTTTATTACTTCAGCATTGAAGTTACTGTCATTTGCAGTAGGTGCCCTGGAGGATTTACTGATATGAGTGAGTTTCTTCATTCCCTTCACTCCTGTATGAAACAAAATCTGTCTGGTAGGAGAACAGCCTCCTGGTGAGGTTTTTACCTCTTAGGAGGTGAGCACTCTGCTTTGCTCTATGGACCCAAAACTCATACATGGGTCAATGGCCCCAAGGAACCTCAGAAGATGCTTTCTCAGTTATCAACCGTTTAACGAGAAGTGAGGGGAGACAGGAATACCTACAGGAGCCATTTTGGAGAAGCCACTGGCTAAATCCTAAGGCATATGGATTTCTATAGGAGTATTCAAGGTATGTGGGGTATGAACTGGGGACACCACTAAAAAGGTTCAGAAATTTCACAAGAAAATATATACAGTGGAAGGCTAAAGAGTATTTACCCAATGTCTGTGAGGTTTAGGGTCACTTTATTGCTGGAAAAGATTATTTGTCTGAACAGTTTTATCAGTGATGACTTTACAGGCTTACTTCCCACACGTTTTTGTGTTTAAATATTTAAATATCCTGATCTTACATTCCCTGATATGAACAGAATAGTGATAAAAAGCAATGAGTGTAGAATGAGCAGAATTCAAAATTACTACCTTCGCCTAGCAGCATTTGAGTTAGACAAAGAAAATATGGACAGGATATTAAACAAAGGTTAAGATGACTGAACGTGATGGACAACACATGGAAGAAAGCACTTGAAATTTGTGGAATACATGGCACTGGCTGGGACCCCAAGTATCTCATGTCACTAGTATAGTAGAAGTCCTTTAAACTAATTTAACTGTTTTACTTTCAGTCAATGTGGTTTTGTCACTGTTACTTAATCATCTGTCAACTGTAAGTCTAAATAATCATCCTTCAGCTTCCATGACAGTTTGAATAACTCCTCAACCACTCTATAATTACAAATCTTGCAACTCGGCCTCTGTAAGACTACCTTTTAATTATTTTTGAACAAGAAAGGAGTTTCAGGCCATTACTTGCTCTTAATAATTTTTCCATCTTTTCTCAGTTAAGTCTATTTTGGCAAAAGGAAGAAATATGATAAAACTTGAATTATTTCAGCTTTTAACTGTTTACACTTGAAATGGGTAACCATTTACAAAAAATCTCAAGGAAAAATGAATTCCATTAGAATTTTAATCATTTAGTTTATACCAAAGTAGCTGAGATGAAAATCTCAATCAGAGCAGTTTTCCCTTCTCCTGTGTTAATTTTAAATTTCAGCATGGTTTAATGGAAGCAGATAAGTGCCTTGGACATAAAACAGAATAGTTACTCAGGCAGTACATTATGCTCTTCAGAGACATAAAATGGAAGCCAGTCACTGAGCCAAAGGGTGAATTCAGAAACTGGAAAAATAGAAACTCACTATTCAGTCTTATCTAAGAACCTGATTAGAATGGATGCAGTCTAAAATAATTCATGAGGACAAAAATATAGGCATATTTTAGGTCCATGGTATCCCCAAGGCAGAATACCCACTAGGACAACTGATACATTTTGCTTCCTAGGCATGACACCTGAACATTTCCTTGCTTCTTTGTTGTGAATTGAGAGAAATGTATGTTAGCTCCCCTGGATGTTCAGGGACTAATGTTTACAGAGTGTTGGAGATTGTCACCTACAAGTAACTATAAAAAGAAAGTATGAAGGACCTCCATTTTTTTTGGAACTCAGTGATTGCTGTGAAAAGAAGTTCTGGCTTTTTATCAGTAGACCAGGAAGCAAGTTTGGAAGATTAGATGGTTGCAGGGTTCAGTCCTATAGGATGCCTAAAATCCAAAGGACAGAAGCTCCTAACTTCTTTCACAACCCCTATAACTGTATTTAAGAACCATGTGGCATTTTAACATCATCCTTTAATATGCAGCCAGAGGAGGAGGTGACGTTACTCGCTGTTTGTATAGTTATCTGGTGATAAAAGCATTGCACAGAGACTCTGAGATCAGAGCTCTAGGGGGTCCCGAACCAAGAGGGTTCAAACCCACAGGTCCTATCTGCCATATGAATCCTCCAGACACAAGGTTTTCAGTTAGGTTGGAATGACCATTTTCCACCCTCCTGTTGTCACAGTGAAGCCAAGTATGCAAGAATCCATGCGGAAAGAAAGAAAACAGGAGAAAGTGTGGCTATGTAGCCCCATGGTTAGGGTGCTTAAGTGGGACAGGGAGTCCTGGGTGCTGGGCTTTGCTCCCAATACCATTTAAGCATTTTGTGATAAGCAGACTTGTATAATATGCAGAAATAATCCAGAACTGACCCAAAAGAAATCCTGGTCCTGACTTAGCTGGTGTCATCCAAGTGGTTTGGATAATTGTATTACATAAGCATCTCTCTATTATAAAGCACATGATACAGGATGACCTTCTCTGGAAGAAATAATTACCATAAAAGCTTGCCAATGGCTAGAACATATGCAGTTAATATAAGCATATGTCATTTCTTATTTTTTACATCCTGGTTAATCTGGTTTTGGAGAATAGGTTTTTAAAGACATTGCTAAGAAATATGCCTAAGAAGAAACTCAGGCAAATATTTGTATATTCAAACAGTTTGGAATTAATCTTGGACCAAAGGTGGTTTTGGGGGGTGGAATTGCATAATTTCAATAATCACTCTGTATTTTTACAGCTGATTCCACATTTACCTGAACTTCCAGTAGAAAATTTTCTTTCTTCAGCATATGTACAAGTTTCCTCATATTTGCTGCATTTATTCCTGTTTGAACTCAAGCTCTTAGATCTATTTGGTGTCTAGTACATTTATAGAGGAGAAAATGTGCTTAGTCCTGTACGAATAAACTTAAATATTTGATTAACTGATTATTTCTGCATTCTTCAGAGTCTCACCCAAAACTCACTGAACCCAATAGAACAGCATTTTGGCTGGCAGCTATATAAAACTTCTGTGAGTTCCTATGGCAAAATACCTTTTTGATGTCTTGTTAGAAACAACCATTGTTAGAGACAGCTCTAACATACTTTTCTCTGACAACTTCTAGAACAGAAATGCACTTAATAATGCCAAAAAAGCTATAGATTAAAAATGTCTATAGTAAGTGCTGATGGTTGTAGTGAGCATTCAGGATGTTTTCTCAAACTTTAGCTTTTCAATAAAAACTCGTCTTTTATGCTGGAGGACTTCACATTGCATCAATACACAGTGTATAGACAGGGACAGGTGACAATGAGTAGTTGAGTGGAATTAAGGTCATCACTACTGCAATTTAATACTGGTCCTGTTGCTGACCTTTTGAGTTTTCACAAATTGTTTGACTTTGCCTTAGGAAGGTCTCCCATTTGTAAAACAGGCGTATTATTTGAAATATCTTAAAAGTGTTGGAAACCTTAAGACAGATTTAAAAGTCTCTTGGATGAAACTTGCACATGACTGACTGTATGAGACAGGGACTAAATTGTGGAAATATTTACAAGCTAAATATATATTTGCAGAAATTTCAGCCTATGCCTGGAAATGTTTACCCCAACCTCTTCACCACAGCTATGTGTGCATTATGTATCATTCTTCTGCAGAAGTGAACTTTACATTTCAGGCACCCAAACCGCTATCAGGAATCCTTATGGGAGGCTTCTGTGAATACGCGGGGAGGAAAAGGAGAGAGGGCAAAGGGAGCCTTTTCTTTCACACAGCTCGCATAAAAAGTGTCAGTGGGTTCAGGCCTTATTCTCTGTTTATTTAAAAAGGGAGGGAGTGTAACCACAAAGTGAATAGTGGTAGGCAGATGGTGAGAGTATGCCACAGTCAGTGCTGGACCGTTTCACAGCTAAAAGTGCTGAACCACAGGAATTTCCTCGTCAGGGAGCCTCTGTCCAACGTGCAGCCCCTGGCCTGGTGATGGGATGAACACTGACACAGCTGTAGGCTGAAATACAGTCACCGCATGCCTTTCCTAATTCGGGATAAATTTTCTTTTCAATGTAGCACAGGGCTGATGCATCATGTTGAGAGACAACCGAATTGAAAGACAAGGTTTTAAGCAGCACATGCCTAGTTGCACCAGTCCTCTGCTCCGGGTTCATTTCATCTCAGTGATTCCAGCCCAACACCGACCGCCAACTTGTTATAATCTTGATACCATTGCGCAGTTTGGAGAGGGTTTAATGGTATGCAATCACATTTACTGATTTCATGTTTACTTCCCTGCTCTCCTGTCTACTTCCCTGCTCTCCTGTCATTCACCCAGCCAAGAGGAGTGGAATTTCCTCCCACAGCTGCGGTGCTTTGAGGAGCCATCAACTGCAACCTAAACCATGTTCAGCTGCAGTGAAGCAAGCAGTGAGCCTACAAAGAGCTCTAGAGGGGAGGCTGCCGATGTGACGCCTGTCCAGTTCAAGATAGTCCCAACAGCCCTTGTGTACTGTTGGGTTCTTGGCTACACAAATATTATGAAGATCACCTGGGGAAAACAGATTTCTGTGTGTATAAACAGCTATAGTTGGCTGATGGCTTCACTCTGCATGCAGGAAAGGCTGAGAATAATTCTCTCTTTGCAACGTTTTCCTGTCAAGTTTGACAATGTTGTTTTCTTCTGAGAAATCTGAGACTACAGAGGAAAATGTAAAATTAAGATGTATTTTTTGCTTAAAATTTTCAGAATTCCAGATCTTCTTGGTAGAGCTCTGTTTCGGAGGCTCAATGCACCAAGTGGCAGCTATTTCATTTAGTGCTATGTATGACAATGAGCACTGGGCTATATGTAAATATCACTGATTATATAATTAATTTTGTATTTTATTTTAAAGGAAATAAGACTATCAATGTAGCACATGTTTCATTTCCTGTACAAAATTTACTGGAAGTTACTATATATACTGATTTTATTGAGGCAGACTCTTCAAAAGTTTCTGATGTTTCTGTATGCAGGGTGGGAAGAAGTAGTGTTTATTAAGAGTTTCTGAAGAAAAGTGTTTTTTCTATAACGGGTCCTCAAGAGTTTTTAAGCCCTAGGCTTTTCAGATATCTAAGAAGTGAGTCACCCAAGGTCTTCCGCTACTTTTAAAAATCCAGTTCATAAACTGCACCTTTGGGTCATCTGATCTGGTCATCTCTGAGGTAACTTCAGAAAAGTAGGTGATATTTGGCCCTGAAGAACAGTAGATCATGCACACTCAAATTCTCAAGGGAGAGAGATTGACTGAAACAGTTAGGAAGTATTAAAATTAAATCCATTGAGAATTCAGAGTTTTCTCTTTAACCCCTTAACATGAAGGCACACTTTACACTGACTGTATGAAAAGACTTCAGGAGAAGAGGGAGCTTTTTCCTAGCAGTGAAGAAACAAGAATAACAATAATAATTCTGTAGTGAGAAGCAGTCAAATGTTGCGTACAACATAAGCACTGGAGAAAGAAGTAGGGATTAGCTTTCATCATGCTGCAGCTAAGCATGTGCACGTAGGGACAGCTCTACTGGATCAGGTGAAATGTCCATCCAGATCACAGCAATCAGTGATGGAAGATGAAGAAAGAGAAGTGCAAGACAGAACAATAAAAGAAATTAAGAAAGAGCAGTGCAAGCATATATAGTCACAACTTGCCCAGAATGTTTTCCAAATTGTCAGAAATTTGAATGTCAAGGACTTGCTGAATTACTGGTCATGTCTTACAGGAATTTTTCTTCCACTGATTTTTCTAGCCTGTGTTTGAACCCATGTTGACTTTTAGCACCTGCAGTGTGCCGTGGTAAGCAGTCCCACAGCTAATCTAGGTGTTAGGTGAAGAAATAGCTTCTTTGGTTTGCTATGAAACCTGCCACTAGCTATTTCACTGAATGTCCCCTAGTTCTTTTGCTAAGGCAGTGAGCAGTTGTTCCTCCTTTACCTCCTCTGCCACTCATGATTTTAAAGACCTCTATCATGTTCTTTCTTGTTCTGTCACTCTTTCATCCCACTAAGGATCCTTGCTCCCCTACAGTGGAGTCCACAGTTAATTTCTTCATACTAAGAAACTCACTTGACAGTTTCGGGTCCAGGCTGAAGAAAGAGCTCCAAGACCAGGCATGTGAAGAAGCATTACAGTCAGGAGGGAGCTGACCTCCGTCTGGACGAAGCTTCCTTTGTGCTCAGGAGAGTGGCAGGGACTTTCACCTGCCTGACCTGTGTTACGTTTTCTTCCAGATGAGTTCAACTGCCCTTTAGAAGCAATTCTTATTGATAAATGCTTATAAATATCTGCTTCAGAGGTGGCTGTTTACAATATAAATGGCTGCTCTGGTCAAATAAGTCCAGTCAAAGCAACTGTTGCTGAGGAAGTCAGAGAGTAATGTTTACAAAAAACCTTTCCCATCTTTTTTTTCTCCTTCCCCTGTCATCAGATAAAAAAGCCTTGGGTATAGGGCCAAAGCTTCATATCCGAGCCAAATCATATTTAATATAAAAGGAGAAATGTTTTACTTAATGCACAGATGCTTTTGCTTGAAAAGTTTGTCCAAAATGTGCTAGTTAATTACTATTTAAGGGTTTCATGATATGTTGTTTGTCAAATAAATCCCAAGAAACCTTCTTCTCAACATGGACAGGAAGTATTTTCATGTTTATATGTATGCATTTCCTTTAGAAACCACACTAGAATGATTACAGATGGTGTAACTGGAAGCAGAATAGCTCAGAGATAATTTATAACCCCATTTAGTGAAGAAGTAGGCCTCAATGCTGCAAAATCATCTGTGCAAAGTTAGAGTTGGTGTATTTTGCTTTCCTGTGACAAAACTGCTTGTTTATTCCAAGCCACCAGCTCTCCAAGACACTATTTAAGAAACTTTACACGAGTTTATGGATTTCTGTAATGAAGCAGCACAATGTTTTCAGCACTCCAGATAGAGGAATAAATGTATATATTACTAGGACACAACAATATTTAGGGACAGATTGTGATTACCCTTGCGTGGGAAGAAAATTGGATTCAGGAAACTATTGGTTTTTTCCATCATGTGCAACCTTATAAAAGTCATCCAGAATAATGGTGTAATTACCCCCTCCGTTCAAAGACATGGAGAGATAGTCCACCTCAGGCCACAGAAGTCTTTCCTACATCTTGGCCAGCCTTCTACTGCTGCATCTCTAGTTGCACATCGTGATTTTGTATGGACAGAACATATTTATTTTTTCAATTTTTCCCTAATGAGCATTTGCTGGATGAGCACATGCTTTCTCCGGGGGTACTTGCCTGCATGTCATCAGTACTGAAGACTTGAAGTATACTTTGACTCTGTGTAACAAATGGTTGATGTGTTGTCCTGGGTGCAGGGACTGTAACAGAGCACTAATATTTCAATGGACTTTTTAATCACTAACCTGCACCTTTTTCTAACCTTATCTTCTCCTACAATTACATTGTGTATCCCACTCAAGAGTTAATATGACAGGAACCTAGGAATAGCTCACATGGGGCAGCCAAATTGTATGACAGGACTGGTCATCTCCCAACAGCGTGGTTATCACAACCATGCTTGCATTACAGATATTGCTGGAAAGGCTTCTGTCTTATCTTCATCTCACCAGATGGACCGTTTCTCCCTGTCTGTATGCCTAGGGACGTGGGATGACCCGATGTCAGTCTTTGGGCACCACAACAGAGAGATGGGCCAGTTGTAAAGTTTGGAGGTAGGTTTTGAAGTCTCATTATAACTTTTGGGAGCAGTAAGATCTGGGATTTTGAGATGACCAACCTCTAGTTCTGTCTTCCGTACATATTTTTCACTAATTTTTGTTTTTATACAAACACATTCTTTTGGTATCGCTATTAAAAAGTAAGTCATAATATTGCCATATAAAATCCAGCTTTTCTTGCACAGTGTATTTAGGCATTTCCTAGTGAATGCTGAAGGGAAGACTTCGCTTATAACCAAATTATTAAAATACTGTGTTAAAACTACAAAGGACTAGTGTCATGAAAAGTGATGAACTGACAGCTTGAGGGAAAAGTCTTATGCTTATATAAAAATCCATTAATGTTAGTAAATCACATCTGTAAAGCACCTGTCAACCAGAAACTCCCACAAACTTTTGCAGATCTTCTAAATTTGGTACATGAATGCCCACTCAGCCTTGTTCTTTCTGAAGTTGAGTGTTTGTCACAGAGTTCGTTTAAAACAGACCTCGCTTTCTTCACTGCTCATAAGAAGAAAACCAAAACCACAAGTGCTGTGCAGTTCAGGACAGACCACCGCAGACAGTCCTGTGTCCATAAAGAGTCCCGAGGGATGCTTGGGCAGAGCGCGGTTGCTCTATGGGAGCCGTTAAAGTGAATTGGAATCAGACTGAAGGAATGGTCCAGAAATCACCAGAAGTCATTAAGAACCGCAGGAAGCCAGACCTCTCGATTATTGTCACACCCTCAGCAAAACAACCGCAGCTGGGTGCTCCTCCCTGGCAGGGAGCTGAGCACTGCTTTCACGCAGTCTCCGAGAGAACAATGCCATCTACTGAACCACCAGCCTCCCTCCCACCTAACTGATGGCTGATATTCTTTCTGCATCTGCACAGTTTGTGGTGCTGGGTAAGTTTCGGCAGAGAGGCTCGGAGCTGGAGGGACTGGGACGTGTGAGGAGTTCCTCCTCCGCTTGGCAAAGGCCAGGCTTGCGCTTTGCAAGGGGATGCGATGCAAAGATACTGGATGAGCTAGTGCTGGAGCTGAAGGCAGGACCGCCTCTGGGAAGAGCAGCTCTGCAGAAGGGCAGGGCTTCTAGCATGGGCCAACTATATGGCTCTAAAGCCATAATGTGGCTAACGGCTGCCGTGACTTTGCCTCTTGCACCCTGCTGCATTTCCCTGTTTGAGCAATACCTGCCTGAGTGAATTCAGGCCTCCCTGTCCTTCGTTGCACAGTGTAACTACGACTTGAGCCTGACCTGGAAAATTCACACATGGCTCAGCTTCTACACCCATATAGCCTTGGCAACAGGGATTTAAGTTGTCATCGGCTTTTGCCGCACTGATACACATCCTTGGAATTATACTGAAGACTTTGACTTGTTTTTTGAAGCCCACAATCCAGCAGCTGTCAGATGGTAATGAATCAAGCCTGTTAGAAAAAAAGGGTCTGTAAAGAAACACTGCAAATCTATAAACACTCTGTTTTTTTTCCTACATTGCAACAGTCCCAATTAGTGGAACCAAAAATATTTGGAAGATTTAAATCCCCATTTCATATCTTCTTTTTAATCTAATTATGAACACAGAACAGATTTGTCTATTTCTATTGCAAATCTCTTATGAATTGTCATGTATTAGAATAACTAGTATTTGAGCTGCAAACAAATACAGTTTTTGTGTTTAAAATAAAAATCTGAGGAAAATAGATAAAGATGTATATTTTGATCTTGTAATTTAACTTGTAAGTAAATTTAATGACTCTAATGACAAGTTAAAATGTTTTGGAAATCTTATTTTTAAACTTAAGAGGGTATTTGCCCCAAACTGACACTGTTAATAGCCTGTTCCAAACAGCACAGCTGGCTTCTGAGAGCACCTACCCAGTAACAGGTGAGACGTGTAACAAGAAGCGTGATTAGCAAATAGCACTAAGCAACTAACAGGCAGCATGAAGAAATTCAGACCACAGGAAATGCTGGATTTTAAGACAAAATCTTTCCATAAACAAGGAAGTAGTGGAAAAAAGAGCTGAGTATAGATGATAAGATGGGAAAGTTAAAAAGAAAGAAGAAAAAACATTCTCTTTGCTAAGATTAAAGGACAACTGACAAGGGATGGGACTTCACTGCAGGTACAATGTGCAATGCTGGAGCAGCTGAATAGCTGTTTGTTGGCAGATGCAGGCTGTCATTATACTTTTCTGCAACTCAAAATCAAACAGAAGAGGAGAAAATGCACGTCACACATGCACACTAGCAAGATGTGAATGCTGGCATCCATGTGGAGCCTGAGACCTTTGAAGATTCTCTGATTAAAGACATTGCTCTGGGAATGTTTTTAAGCACAATTCTGCAAAAAAACCCAGATCCAGCATTTAAAGCACACTCCCAGGTCTCATGTAGACTATTGCATATGGTTACTAACTAATCACCCCCTTTACTTCAAGCACTGGGCAGTTCTGCTTATATCCCTTTTTTTCTTGCCCCTGCTGCTGCTGCTTCTTCTTCTCTGCCTCCTGTTTTACCTGCTTTCCCTCTTGCAGGTTTCATCAGGCAGTTTCCACTAAGGAAGGTCAGACGTCCTTTGCCTGGACTCAGTTGGAGGCCCTGAGAAGGGCTCAGAGAGTGAGTCATGCCAGCGGTATTAATTTGTGGTGTTCGCTCTCTTTAAAGTATGTTCACGGTTACTACTCACTGGAAAAAGATGCCTCTGATCTAGTGGCTCAGTAATAACATTATGCATACAAACTGACACACAAGGTCAGCTACCTGATGAACATTGCCAAGTTGGTAGGATTTTTATGTCACACTATGGAAAATAAAAAAGTAGTATTTTTCTCCAAGTTGTCTTCTACTCTGATATATACCATCCTAAAACTGGGTCAGTAGCTGGAAATCACAGGTCCCAAAGCACCTACCAGAAACAAGAGCTCTTGTGCAAGGTTTGTCTGCCTCTGGGCTCCACCTTATGCTTCAGTCTGTTTAACTGGCACAAGTCTAAGGTCCTTCCCTCTGTCCATAGCCAAACTAATCACCTTCCACACATGTAGATGTCCTTGTTTTGGCTGGGATAGAGTTAATTTGCTTTCTGCTAGCTGGTATAGTGTTATGTCTTGGATTCAGTATGAGAAGAATGTTGATAACACACTGAAGTTTTCAGTTGTTGCTAAGTAGTGTTTATACTAAGTCAAGGATTTTTCAGCTTCTCATGCCCAGTCAGCAAGAAGGCTGGAGGGGCACAAGAAGTTGGGAGGAGACACAGCCAGGGCAGCTGACCCAAATTGGGCAAAGGCATATTTCATACCATGTGATGTCATGTCCAGTATATAAACTGGGGGGACTTGGCTGGGGGGGATCACTGCTCAGGACCTAACTGGGCATCGGTCCGCGAGTGGTGAGCAATTGCACTGTGCATCACTTTTTTAATATATTCCAATCCTTTTATTATTATGGTCATTTTTATTATTATTATTATCATTATTAGTTTCTTCCTTTCTGTTCTAGTGAACTGTTCTTATCTCAACCCATGAGTTTTACCTTTTTTTTCCGATTCACTCCCCCATGCCACTTTGGCGAGGGGGGGGAGTGAGGGAGCAGCTGCATGGTGCTTAGTTGCTGGCTGGGGTTAAACCATGACAGTAGAAAAACACAATAACACAAAGAATGGCTCTTCCAACCTTACCAAAGAATATGGTTCCTCTGCTCAGAGGAATCATCCAGCAGGAATGAAAGACCTAACCTGCACTTCTCAAATAGGTCTCCTATTGCTTTGAGAAAGGGAGAGCAAACAAAAGTGTTGACAGATTAATTACAGGCTACTTAGTTGATGTCATGTCCACAGAAGGAATGTATCTGCATTGAAAAAACAAGTAACTTATGAACTGTTGTGGATAAATGTATGTCAGATAGGATCCACTGGAGTGATTTGATAAAGTATGTATGGATTTAAATCCCACTTTGAAGAGAGATTTACAGCTTTACATTTTATCCCCTCTGCCAGCATGACTGGAGATGAAACTTCCATTGATTGGCTTCAGTGAGAGTTAAAAATAAACAAAATGAAATCCTCTGGCTGTCCAAGAGCACAAAGGAGCTATTCCTGCTCCAGAGAAGAAAATATCTAACTTTGGGTTATCTTCTGCACTTCTACAGTGGCAGTTTTTCCAAACTGGATGAACATTTCCATGGTACTGCTGTCACAGTTTAAATTAGTGTAGAAAATTAATCTTCACCCATGGTGTGCTTCAGCAGTTGGCAGGAAAAAGCAATCCCAGATTGGGAAAGTGGAAAAAATAATCTTCAGGTTAATACGGTTCACTGCGGGGGAGGCACCTTACTGCTATGCCAAAATCTCCTACAGATAAGTCCAGAAACTGAGGGGAGAGAAGTATTGGAAAAACACTTACAGGAGGGAGATGATACCATATCCCCAAGTGACTCTGCTGATACTGAGGTACACAGCTGGATCCCCAGGTCCTGGCGTTATCAACCCTTGGAGCATAAGAGGGTCACATCTTCCCACCAACTGGGGA
This sequence comes from Buteo buteo, assembly GCF_964188355.1. NCBI lineage: Eukaryota > Metazoa > Chordata > Aves > Accipitriformes > Accipitridae > Buteo > Buteo buteo. Next base: position 54,073,364 of record NC_134173.1, on the reverse strand, counting down.
AGACCGTTCCCCTGCCCAGCCCCAGCTGGCGCACCAACCCCATAATGCAGTTTGTTCATGGAGCCAAGCCAGGTACGTTCATGTGGTGTCCAGCTTCGATCAAGGGCCACAGAAGGAGGACCTCTCGCCTAACGGGGGCAGCAGGAATATCCCGTTCACAGCCTGCAGGGGGGAGGATGTTCGTTTGTTCCAGATGGCACACTGGCAAAAAGGATGGCTTAAACCACTTACACAGAGTGACAAAAATCAGATTATCTGGTAGCCAATAACTGTAGCTATCAGGTTAGTTACAGTTCAGATCTATGAGGATTATTTATAAGAACCAGTTTGATCGGAGGGAACTAACTGGAAACTTCTGTGCTGGGAATTTCCCCCCCCAGATCAGTCCATACTTCAGTTGTTCTCATGGCTTTTAGTGGTATGAAAATTAGATGGTTAGTAGGAAGGCAGAGAGACAGCTGAACTTTTTTTTTAAGTAAAGTATTACTGAATTGGGGGCTGATAACAGAGAGGGGTCTATAGAGCGGAACTCACGAGGAGCGTGAGAGAAGGTAAGGGAGTGCCAGCAACCAGCCTTGGTAGAGCAGTCCTGTATGGGGACAGAAAACACAAAAGCTCATCTCCTGGAAGGACATATCAGTAGGTTTCCACCACGTGACCAACCAAGAAGAAGATGGATTAAGACTGCTGTTGAGACCTGTACATGCTCATGTACATGAGTTTACAGAGTCATGATGGACTTGCTTTAGATAGAAATGGGGGAAACTAATTGTGAGGCCCACCAAGGACTTCCTGAACACAGAGAGTCAAGAAACGAAGAACAAGAAGCAGGCTCGCACAGCTGTGGTTAAGGAGTTATCCATTCTCCTAATCGAATCTGGATGTGATGTGTAAATGTGCTTACACACCTTACCAGTGCTAAATTAAGAAATGCAGTAAAACAAAAGATAATCTGGTTATTATTTTCAGATCAACTTTCTGGACTGGATAATCATTATATACAATCACAGCTTCTTATTCTTTTGAACCATATCCTAGTGCTCTATATTAAAGAAGTTTCCTTCTTTCTTAGGAAAGAGACCTGTAATCCAAACATCTTAGAAGGGTTCACAGTTGCTGCAGCCAGCAAGTAGCTGTGGACCCTTCCTATCTCTTGTGCGACAGCATCCCAGCTAGTAAGGATTTGATTGTTCTTCTTGAGAAAAGCTCAGTCATTAATGTCATATTCCCATTTAAATTGAAACTCTTAGATATATTTTTCAAGGGTTCTGAGCAGGTAAACCAGGCAACTCCTAGTTCAAAAGTTAGAAGAGGGAAAATAATGATCTTTATGAAGGTATAAGTAAATTTGTATTTATCTGGCAATGGAAGATCCAAGAATTTGATTTTGCCAAGTTGTTAATAGACCAGAGATAAGAATAACTATTGTAGCTGACATGCCTTCTCTTACAACAGACAGAGGTGTCCCTTCAAAAAATTCCATACAACAATCATCAACTAATCATAACATGAATGCAATTGTTTATGGCTATCTAATTGTCTGTAATTAGAGTTATTAGAGGACAGGGGTTTACCCAATCCTTTTCCATTTTCAGTATAAATCCTGCAGGTATACTGAATTTTGAATTCAAGGATAAATTTGTTGATGATTTGTTATTGAAGGCAGAGGTTTCTTTTTTCCCCCTGAGTGCCAATTATAATAGAAATAAGGTATACATTTCATTTTCAAGGTATTTTTCAAAGACAGCTCTCCCAGAAAACTGTAAGACACAGTAATAAAATGTTTGTAGTAACAAATTTCTTAGCTTCATTGAAAATATTTATGTAACTGCAGAAAGATTTTGAATTTCCAATCATCCTGATACATAAAACAGATCTTTTAAGTTTGGCACTAAACTAACCCATACTCTAGCCCATATCTGAACTCCATTCTAAATGTTTTTTGTAATACAGTGTCTAGCAGTTGCAAACCTAATAACTTAAAAAAAAGAAAATCTTGTGTGTGGAGTGTAGATGAGATGCATTAATTACTATGCAGTACAAGGGATATTAGCAGGTAGCAGCTGGGATCTGATCTCTAGATTTTGGAAGTGTTGGGGTATATTTAAAACTTGTTACCCTAAATTGTACCTATTATGCCCAGTTCCATATTTAAGCTTAGATTTTCACTTCCATTTGTACAGATTGGTATTCTTTCAGCTAACGCTGATGATAAGCATATATAAAAAAAACATACCTGAAGACAAGAATATGCCCTGCAGATATGACCTGCAGCTCTGCTGGAATTCAGGTAGCAGGTTTGATTCTAAAAATGACACATTTCTTTCAAAGCAGAGGGCAGAAATTGATTCACATTTTTTAAGAAACTTGTAGTTTATAATTTAAAGGCATGCTGGCGTGAAGAAGCCCTGCCAAAAGAAGTTTCCCAGCATCACTAAAAATGAAAAAAACTGTTTTAATACAACAGTGCACTTGAGTGTTGGGGGAATATTATACAATTCAACAGACAGCAGTGACCTATCACAGCAGTTCAAAATTTCATGAGGTTTCTTCAAGAGTCCTAAATTCTCAAAGGTCCTCAGCACCCAACTTCAAAGTCCCATTCTTCTGCACTTCATTTTGAAACCATTTTTATCCAACTGCGATGAGCTTACTTTTTTACAGTCATGTGAAGAGGTGTTTTTGCTGATGTCTCTCAATGTAGACATAGAAAAAAATCTTTTTGAGTCTGATTTGGGAGGGTGAAGGGAGGGAAGAACAATCTTCTGATTCACAGTGGAGGATGATGAGGATTTAACCCTACAGACTGTTGTTCCTTGCTGAAGCTCAGCAATGAGCAGAAAAAAGAAAGAGGTTGCTCAGGAGCATGTCAGCTCCTCCATCATATTGCTGAGTGCACTGTGCTGGTGGGCATCCATGGAGCTTGTCAGGGAAGGATGTGCAAGAGATGGAGACCGACTGTGTCACCTAGGGATGAAGGAGCTCATCCTGACTGGAGAGGAGCAGTCAGTCATGGGTTTGAATGAGGCTTGCCTCCATCCCAAATAAATAATTGAAAACCCAGGCTGTTAGTGACTCTCTCTCCTCCTGCCTCTCTGGCTGGCCCTGAGAAACTCTTCCCCAGCAGCATTGCTCCAGAGCCTTTCTGTACTCCTGAACAAGAATTTTTGGGTGAATTTTTTGGTCAGCTGATAGATTCCCAAACAGCTCTTTCTATAGGACCTGATCTAACATCATCTCATTGAACTTAGAAAGAATGAACAACAGATGCATCATACCTGAAAGCAAGAGATTCTGACCATATTCAAATTAAGGAGGTGTAAATACTGAGGAAAGAACAAGTCCTATGGTCAGGGTACTAGTTAGGAAGGCACAGCCTTTCTCAAAACCTGCCTCTGCCATAGCTGTCTTGTAAGATAAAGATAAGCAAACATAAATTAAACTCTCAGTGCAAGAATACGTCATCTGCAAATGGGATAAAAGGGCTTCCTTTCCTCACAAAATACAAGTGCTTTAAAGATGAGGAGGCAGCTCAGAGCACTTTGGTAATTACTAAATACAAAAGTACTGCGAGGAGTTTTGGTAACCAGGCATCTCTGAAAACCAAAGTCTTTGCTTTGTAAAGACAGCAGTGGAGCAAGCGGTTTTAACGTAGCTTTTAAAAAGCTTTGGTAAGTTTAGTTTCCCAGATAATTCAGCTGACACTCTCACACCACTGAGCCTGCCAGTTCTGTGGGCTGTAGAGTTAGCCATGTTTGAAGCTGAGTTACAACCACACACAGGCTGAACAAAAGAGCTATCAAAATTATTTCACATAAAACTCCTGGTTTTATTCAACATAGATTCCAGTAAGGAAAGTAGTAATACTTCTTAGCTTTCAATAAACCCATATTTTTATACTTAAATGCCAGCCCTGATCATAGTCCGTAAAACTTCTTACGCTTTTCTTAAAGCTCCAGGTATTGAAGACAAATAACTATGCAAGAGTTACAACTTTCATATAAAAGTAGTAATAGTTTTCTAAGTCCTTGCAGCTGCACAGGAATCACTCATTCTAATGGTTTAAAGTTGATGGTCTAGTACCTCAGCGTGTGGAGACCACCCACAATTAGAAAAACTTGAGGAAGGCAATCCTGAAATTTTACCCTGATGATCCAAAGGACCAAGTTCATGCTGCTCTCATTCCATTAAATGATGTAAAGACCCTCATTACATAAGGCAGCGGAGTCACCCCAGGGACTGATTTGACACAGTGCCCTCAGTGTGTAGTTTGGGTGGAACCGAGCAGCTCCACGGAGATAACCGCTGCAAACACTGTTAGCTCTTTCCAGGGACTCTTTCTTCTTGTATTCCTTCACTGCCTTCTGCAACAAGCAAGATATTGCTTAACAGTTGTGCCCTGCACATATGTATGTCAGCACTAAACTACTATAAAGTGAACTGACACCTTCCATTCTTTGAGGTTAAAATCTGTTTATTCATTTCTTTCATGTCAATCTTTGTTTCATTCTGTCTCCTTACTATACAAAACCCATCATGCACTGGGAGATGAATCACTGAACTTTTGTTGCCTTTTAGCTCCTCTCTGTGAGTGTGTAAAGCACTACACCGGACGTTGAATGTCCTAAATCACAGTTTCTACAGCTAAATCCACATTTCTCTGCAGGTGTAGACCATAGCATCCCTGGGTCCTAATCAGTCGCCTCCCCTGTCCAGATCATGACACAGCTGGAGAGCTCAGAACTGGGGTTAATTCCTGGGGCCACGGGGTAAGCTATAGGTTAAGCTTAACACAGATTCTTTAACAGATTATATGCATAAAATAAACCCAGTATTTTAGTAATACATGTGATTTGTAATCACAGCACACCAGTCTGTTGAATCTCAAGTCTAAACATAACCAACAGATGAGGACTCTCAAAGGAATTAAGATGGTTAATTAAGAAGTCAGAAATTAATATAAAATAAAGCTCTTAAATGCATAATATTAGGCAAATATTTGCAATCTAACATCCTTACCGCAGTGTCATTGGTGGTAATGTACACCAACACATCCGAGTTGTTTCTGCTGTTAATGTATCGGTAACAGTTCCACACACAGCTTATCAAGTAACCCTGAAAAGAAAAGAGATTTATTATTCTGTGCAGAAAATAAACCATACACATCTTTCTGTTAGGGCATTTCCATTCTTATATAAATAAGAATATGAGCCTGATTGATAGAAGCACGGGACAGTCACTTTCTGGTTGCAGTGACTGTAGGTACGTGTAGGGGCTCTGTGAGTAATCCAACACGGTTCCTCATACTGATAGAGTTGGGGTTGTTCAGCCTTGAGAAGAGAAAGCTCTGGGGAGACCTTACTGTGGCCTTTATATACAGGGGGCTCATAAGAAAGAAGGGGAGAGACTTTTTACCACAGCCTGTAGTGACAGGACAAGGAGCAATGGTTTTAAACTGAAAGAGGATAGATGTAGATTGGACGTAAGGAAGAAACTTTTTACGATGAGGGTGGTGAGGCACTGGAACAGTTTGCCCAGAGAAATTGCAGATGCCCCATCCCTGGAAGTGTTCAAAGTCAGGTTGGACAGGGCTTTGAGCATCCTGGTCTAGTGAAAGACGTCCCTGCCCACAGCAGAGGGTTGGACTAGATGACCATTCAAGGTCCCTTTCAGCCCAAACCATTCTGTGATTATATGGTTCTGTGATTATGGATACTTGTGTTGCACTATGAGCTGCTCCATCTAGGCAGAGATACTGCAATCTAGACCTATCTGAATGAAGTTTACTATTCCAGATATTTAATATTACAGCATACTTAATGTAGACTAATTGTTTTGAAAAGAAACAGTTTCTTTGGGCCTGAATATAGCTAAAGTAATGTCATTTTGTGTGTATAACCTCCATTATACTTAAATGAGCAGGTCACGTATGCTGGCTTGCTTTTTTACACCTCTCTAGAAATACAGAGAGGTATGAGTTCAGTCAGACAACTCGTTACTCTGCATGGGATTCTGCTTACCAGCAGAGGTGAGTTTTACAGCACAAAATGAAGGTACAAGTTACACTGTGACAAAAGACAGAAGGTGCTGCAGATGCAGAATGTCTCAGGGACAGCAGCAAAAATAAACAGAAACCAGTTTGGGATTCCTCCATGGTAAGGATGTTTAAATATTGTCAGCTGGGAGTTAGTAGTATTAGAAAGTGGAAGAAAACCCCAGTAAAAAGAGCACAAGCACGCTGGCGACTGAAGAATCATCAAGCAAGTTACAGGAAACCCTTCTTGTCTTGTGAGTGGAAGTCTGGCCAATAACTATGTGATGATTCTGTATATCACCTGCATTGTTTCAATACTTGTTTCACTTAATCTGACATTAAATCAATGTATTCCATATGACTGGAATGGTCTGGGGTCTTCTTATTCTTGCCTGACTAGAGAAAATTGCCAGTATAAAAGTTTTTATTAAAATCTGAAATTACTTCTGACCTTTTAACTGTTATTACAAATGCTTCATTTTTTTTCTCAGTATAAAGCAAAAAACCTGTTATTGCAGCAATAACCATACCGCAGGATCATAAACATCACTGGTTTTGTTCTTGGAGCTCACTTGGCTCTGGGTAGGTCTGCTGCCTGGCAAACAACTAGCTGTGTCCAGTTTTTTTTTAACTGGTTGGGCAAAGTGCTCACATCCATCATCTCCTTCACCAGCAGGAGAGATTCCATTTGGCCAGCAGAGGTGAGCAAAGTGGCTGGAATGAAGACAGGAGGCAGTAACACATGTGGAGGAGCAGGAGTCAGATCCTCAGCAGTTCCTCTGGAGCTTTCTGCTTCCCACGTAGTCACACACGACAGTCATGAGGAGAACAATGTGTTTTGATAGTGCCCAACTTATTTTTTTACTTAGTAGGTTCTGCATAGCAATTCTTTCACAAACTTAGCGCGTGCAAATTAAACTGCCAGGGCTGATTGGATTTGCATGTGTGTCTCACTCTGTGTGAGTCATATTTTTGTGACTCACTTGCACTGATGACCTTCCAAAAGCCTCTTATCCTTCTGAGCTGCCCTGTGTTTCCTCCCTCTCCAGAGCTGTCACACATGAGCTGTGTTTTTCAGGATGCCACATGACTCACTGATGGCTTGCTTGCAGATCAGGAAGAGTTTTTTCCACCAGGGCCAAGCTGGCTGAAATCCAGTAAGCTTGCTTCCTCTTCTTTACAGCATCTTACAGACCCTGGATGACTTGGAGGTGTTGCTGACTTTGACAATACTTTCGACCAGCAAATGGGGAGAGCAAAAGGCTTCTGGAGTGAGCTGAGTCCCAAGGGAATGTTAAACTGCCTCTACAGCCCAAGCTATGGGCTATGCAAACTTGCCCCACGCTACTGAAACAAGTGGAGTAAAGGCATATACATGGAGAATTGCATCTTTTCCAGAATTAAATAAAATGCCTTTGTTAATTATTAATAGTAATAAGTAGTTCAGTAGCTGTCAATGCTCAGATACTACGGGCTGAGCAAGGCGTAAGAGCTAGTACAGAACAGAGACTGAATAAAGGACACTTCTGTGGGGACACAGCCCATCTTTATAAGAAACACTTTACATTAAGCCTACCTATTTACAAACCAATTTCTATACTCTTTCTGTCAAAATCCAAACTGAGGGAAGCCCCATTTCAGATAATACAGTATTATCTGGGAGAATGTAGTGGGAGATTTATTTTTCAATGCTCCCATTCCATTACATGTGGTGAATAAAACACATTTAAGCCCACAATGAACCCCTGCAGCTCTTCCAGCCCTGAGCCCTAGCTCTAATCAGCCCTGCTCCTGCATGCACGGGCTGTTTCTCAGTGGGTGAGGTCTGTTCCAGCCCTTGAATTAAAGAGGTCATCAGCCAGCACGCACCAAGTAATTGGCCCCGAGACACTGACCCACATATGGCTGAAAGCAGCGGCAGCTCGGAGCATGTCCTTGTTGAAGTGCTTTGGACACGTGCTGCTGGCCTGAGAAACATGAGTCATGGAAACTTGTTTTCCTCAACCTGTAACTTCTTTAAACTTGTTCCTAATCGTTGTTTTCTACTGATGCTGTTACACAGTTAAATTGGATTGCTGATTCAGTTACCAATTTTTTCCCTGAAAATCTTGGCTGAGATTTAAAATATGCTTTAAAATGTGTGGCTGGACACACAGTATATAAATATATCGATTTTTCTCTCAGGAGACAAATGTTCACACTTGGAATAGGCCCTACGTAAAAGGCATTAAGTCACTTCAGCCTAATCCACCCTTAGTGGTATTCCCACATACCACAGCACAGGCTGCTGACAGACACCTTTTGGGGGCAGCCCCAAGTAGCCACCGTGTGAAAGGATGGGTGCGCAAGAAAGGCTGAATGTGGAAACAGGCACCGTGCCTACTTCTGCTAGCTTGCAGTCTTCCCCTTTAAATGGTGGGAAATGACTTGAGCCCATAAGGAACTGAAACCCACAAAATTTTATAACCCTGCCTCTCACCGTTGTTATTGCACATGCACTTGTTAAGCGGCATAACAGCAGTAATGTACTGCACGACTTCTGCTCATCAGACACGTGCCCGACCAGCTGACTGACCAGCATCTTTGTGGAAATCAGAGGCTGCTGTATCCTGCTGTTTCTTGTAACACAGCAAGGAAAATTCTGTGCCAATCTGGGTCACAGCAGCCCTCTGGGCAGCTCCCTCCCTGGCAGCAAGTGCGGGGTGAATGCTGCAGACCCGACAGAGCCCCCTCGGGTTAGGAGCCGTCTGCACCAAGTCCCATTTTATTCTCCAGCTGCTTTGGATTTTCTATTTGCAGAGCTGGTCTGGTCTTCAGTAACTGGTGAAAATGAGACAAAGATTTCTACACAAACTGAAATTTATATGAAGACTTCAGAGTGATGCTAATGGCAGACCAGTTGGCCATGTGTATTTCACATGTTGGTGCTGCAGAAGTAGAAACAATGGGTTGCTGTGCTGATGAAATCTGCAATTAAATCCATCTTCTCAGCGTGCTAGAATATGTATCTTGTGAATATAAAAAGGCTGTACAAGAACCACTCCTTATAACTGCAGAGAAATGCTGTGACTGAAAAGAATTAATGATGGTAAACCAAACCACTGGCCTGCAACACTTTAAATGGTGCCTTATACAGGCCAGGACACCATCTGTTGGCACACAGTCACACATACTGGGGTATGCAATTTAAAGCAAATGACCCCTGCTTTAGAGATGCTTCTTCTATAAGTACCCTGCTATCAGCAAGCCCAGTGATGGGACCCGTCCCAGGTTTTAGGGGAACAGGTGGCAACCTCGTGGCTCTGCGCTGGCCATTCCTGGGAGCAGGGATCAGAGCTTGGCTGTTGGGGCTGTGTTCATGGTCCCGACTGTTGCTCCATCGCCCCTGCAGGAAGGTAGCAGACATCGGGACAATGCGCTGTGGGTCAGGGTTCCCCCTGCTAGGAGGCATCCCCCTGGGCTAAGACATGAAATCTCTCAGGGTGAGCATAGAACTGCATTCTGCATCACCCTTTCCCATCTGCTGAGGACACCAGGACATGCAGAGTGGTCTCATCTCCAGGCTTGACACCTAGTACACACAGGTTATAGGCATATTGTGGAGACCAGGGTTAATATTCAGCTTGCTGAAGACCAGTCTGTCTCACTGAACTGGAATACATTTTGATTGCCCCACTGGTAACTACCTCTTCCTACCTCCTTTCCGGAAAAAGAAAGGGCCAAAAAGAAGAGGAGACCGTACTCTGCAGCTGTAGAGTGCTCAGGGCAGCCTGGGGGAAAGGCTTATTCTGGTTGTGTTTGTGCTCCCCTGAGCCTAGCTCATTTGGGCCTGGGGGACTTCTCCCACGGTGGGGAGGTGGCGGTTGAAGCCTCAACCGTTCTGTCTCAGCAGCTGGGCCTGGCCAGTGGAACCCGAGGCCCTGTTCCCCAAACCAGATGCAGAGGAGGGCGTGATTCAAAAGCCACTGTGCTGGCTATATGCCATTTGAAGTCCTGTGTACATATATATATAAATACATTTGTGCTGCTGGATGTTCTTCCTCAGCCAGATAGGAAACACCTATGTTTCATGGTATGTAACTCTGGTTCACTTTCTAGACAAACACAGTAAATGGAATAACACATCTTGGTCTACTCTGAAAAAGATTCTGTGTGAAACTGCCTGAAATATCCATTAGCTGCTTTGGATCCAAGTAAATCCTAAGGACTAAAAAGACAAGTGCTTGTGTGTGGTTAGCTGGCTCGCTTTCTTACTACCCTCTCTTGTCCCCCTTCCCTTTTCACAATCCCACGACTGCAAAGCACAAACCCACCATCTAATACTGCTATATCTTGATTTCTGCTAAATAGAGTTTTCCTTTGCATGTAGCTTCACCCTAAATAAGCGTCATGGTGCCAAAAGTTTCTGAGGAATTATGTGATTCTGTTTCATATTTCCCACCAGCTGAATGCAGCTTTTCCTACTGTAGCTTTTCCTAGGTTACAGTGTTTTGGTTTCTCTCCCTATTTCTAGTCAAACTCCAGAGAGAGAGGGAGCTCAGGCATATTTTTTATCTACAGTACCTTTTCAGTTTCAGTATATAAACGTGGTACCATCTGTTAAGTCTATCAGTGATAAAGTGTGATGCATCTGATAGTGTCCAGCTTTCTTTTCATGAGGCAGATTCCATAAATCTGCATAGCAGCTCTTTTGGAAACACAGGAAATTCAAATGAAAATGCTAACTGGAATTTAGCATGTGTTTCTGTGTGAGTCATATTTTTTGTGACTCATTTGCACGACAATATGTTGCTAGAATGAGCATTGTATGAGCCACTTATATTCTTGGAAAAAACATCTGTTAGCCACTTTAAAACAAAATGAGTCTTTTGCACTGTTAATTTCTTAGGTTTCTTTTTTCTGTAGTAAGAATTTTTGCCATTCCAATTTTAATTGCATTTCTTTTATAAGCTGGAGACTTCCTTGCCATACTTAGTCAATGAAATACCAGACCCACCTGGGGTAAAAAGTGAGCTAATGCTTGCATCTGAGAAATTTAAAGAGCACATCCCTTGTTGCACCTGGCAGGTCTATGTATTTATTACATTCATACATACTTCTTAAAGGTGCAAACAAAATCAACGAGATGGCTGTGAACGTATAAAGCCAGAAGGCTAAACTGTGTTTCTAAATCACAGAAAAAAAGTGAATATCACTTCCAACAGCACCCTAAAATACCCTATCTGTTGTTTGTTTGTTTGTTTGTTTTCAATTTTGAAGTAGCTTCAATAACCTAATCAACCTCTTTTTTTCACAATAACTTTCCCTGTTTGTGTTGTTAAATGTGCTATCTGGAAGCAACATCCCTGGTGTCCCTGTGGCTCTATGGGAGCTCTCTAACTTAATGCATAATTGCTCTGCAGATAAAGAGCAAGAACTATTCTGAAATAAAACCCATCATGAGTAATACAAGAATGGTGGCACTGCTCTGTGAGAAACTTTCAGAAGGGTGCAAGAAGAGGGCAAATATACCACCATACTTTCCAAGAGGCCCAAGGCTCAGGGGACTAGTTGAGCCACAGGTGGTTGTTTTTCATACCTTGATTTGTCTGATCTTACTCTGAGCTCCTTCTGGACTTCTGCCCCGCAGAGCAGGTGGGGGCCAACCTCGCTAGACCATGAACCTGGATGCGGTGGTTTCATGTGAGCCATTTCTGGCTGCGCCGGGTGATGCTACATCTTCCCTTCGTCTGGTACCTGCCACCTCCAGCCCTCTCACCCACGAGGTTTGCATAACAGCAAACAAATCATCACTCCCTGTGCCTTTTTGCTGCCTGCTGTGACAGTCCTTTATGTTATCCCTCCCAGGAGGGATTATGTGGATCTATTTACCTGCTCTACAATATCCTTTTTGAGATAGTGCACCAAAAGTGAATGCATGGTTCCAGAGTTGGTAGGCATCAAAACTGAGAAAGAAATCTTTAGATTTCTGGTTTTTTCTATTCCTTTCTTAATATTCTTAGCATTTGATTTACTAGTTCAACCAGAACTGAGCAGTAAGCTAATATTTTCACAGGTCTATGTATTACAGCTACAAGATCCCTTTTTCAGGTGGTCACACTTAGTTCAGAGTCAACTGCAGTGTCTGTGAAACAAGATTGTGCTACCTCTGTGTACACTACTTAGAATTTATCACCACTAAGTTTCTCTGCCATTTCATTGCTCAGTCACTCAGTGCCATGAGATCCTTCTGCAAAGTTTTCTTGGCTGATTGTTTTCTGTATGTTGAATGACACTGCAAAAAATGTTGTTGTTAGATTTTCTTCCCCTTCCCAGATCTTTTATCAATGTACTGAACAGCATGGGTCTCACTTTTTAAAGACTGATAATTTATCCTTATTCTCTATTTCCTAGCTTCAGTCTGTGAGATGACTTTTTCTCTTGTCACTACACATCTTAGAGTGTTTTTTAAAGCTTTTGATGAGAGACTCTGCCAAACACCTTTTGAAAAACCAAGCAGTTTGTATCAACAGGATCTCCCTTGTCCACTGGATGACCCGCTCCTTCAAAGGATTTATGTGTCATGAGCTCCCCCTACAAGCATTATGCTTTCTGGTTGTGGCCTACATGTTCATGTGTTTGTCAATGAGATTTTCTGCTTTTTTGCCATAATATCTATCACTTTGCTTTGTATAGCTGTCACGCTGCCTGGTCTGTAGTTCCCCAGATCTCTTCTAAAGCCAGGCCTCCCAGGAAGGACATTCCACCCATGACCAGAAGTAGACTGTATACACAGTAATGTGCTTACCTTAAAAGCCAAAATGATACTTATGAAGAGGAGGATAATCACAACCAGACATGTAGGGTTCACAGACATAATCTCTTCTTTGTAGGGAAAATTGGTGGGCTGCATAAGCAAAAATAAGCAAAACACTCTAAGTTCATCTCACGAGTCATTTAAGAGCCATTCAGTTAGCGCACTCCATAATTAACAGCTTACAAAACTTCCTGTGAACTACTAAATCGGGAGCTCTCTGCACCAACAACCAGTTTCAGTCAGTTTAGCTGGAACAGGCATTGTGAAGACTCAGTTGCCAAACGTTCCCTGGAGGGCTGAGGAATTTGCATTTTGCTTTGTATGTGGTGTGGGCTGTCCTTTCTTCCATGCACACTGGGTTTGTATCTGACACAAACTAGCAAAGGACATCTCTCTGGGAGCTTTGCAGTAGGAAACCTGCCATCTTGGGCAACGGCAGGCATGTTCCGTACTTATTAACTAATCATTATACTGGCATTGGTTGCCAAAGACCAGTGGCAGCTCCTTCCAGAAAGTCAAAGCAGGAAAAGCTGTACAGCATGATCCTTTCACCTAAATATTTGATCAAAAGACATTGGGTCTATTCTGCTCTGTCTTATTCTGGCTAAATTTGGACTACTTCTCCAGGAGCACTTGTTAGTGCTGCTGAGTGCATGCCCTGTGGAGGCAAGGGTCCTACAGGGGAGCAATGTCATGATTTCAAATAAAAATGTGCTCCAGGTCCTTCTGTTACCTCATATATGAAATGGAGGTGACAGAATTAATCTTCCTACTTAGCGCAGGCTCTAGTGATTTACAGTTGTGAAACACATTAGGATCATTGGCTGAAAAACAACCTCTAAGAGTGTTTTACTGTATTTGTTATTGCTTAAAGAATACACACCCTTTAAAATGAATGTTCCAAATCGTTTTGAAATATTGCAAGGCACAAGTTCCTGTTTCAGTTAGAATAAACCATTGTTCACAGACAGAGCTATTCTCCACAAAAGATAGCTCTGCTGCAACAGTAGCTCATTATAACTGAATGCATTAGCTCCTTCCACACACAACCCCCTTTTCCCTTACAGGTCTAATTACTTAACCAGGCCAGTTCTGCATCCTTGTCAGGACAATTAACTAGACCGAGCTATAACTGTATTCTTGGCGAGGATGGTGTAAATCCAGAGTAACCCCTTAATACCCCTTATACCAGCACTCGGCCCAGTGCATCAGGAAATTATCTTTTTTTTTTGGACAGCTGCTCTTTATTTAGCGCTTCCATGAACTGTTCAGAGTGGTTAACATCAACAGCAGCTGTAACCGTTTGCAGATAAATGTTACATAAGCACATTTTCCGCTTCTTGACAGCAATGTTTCTGTTCCTGTACTGAATTTCGTGGCTGAAGTTTTTATCACGTTATCTTCTTTGTCAAGGTACAGCTTTTGTAGGAAACTAGCTTGCTATAATTCAATAAGTTGCTCTTTTTTTTTCCACAGAAGGTTATTGCTAAATATAGTGGATGCAATCACCCAGAGACCAAGAAAGCAAGAGTATATGCCAAGAAAAGATGCACTGAAGAATAAACATAAACCTTATATGCAGAAAATTTAAGTATTAATGACACAGCTTGCTCTCCTGCTTGCAGGAGGGAGGCCATGCACATGGTTAGAAGGTCCAGTCAAAGACAGTTACAGTAAAACTGCCCCTAAACAGTTTTTTTAGTACTTACCCTTAAAAAACTAGTCAAACTGGTTTGTGAATGTAATAAAAAAACTCCTAGTGAGGCTTTGGTCTTCCTACACTCTGAGTTTTGGGAATCAGTTACCAGTCAAAGACTGGATGACTGCATGCTGGGGTCTTGGCCATAACCTCACGGCCTGTTTCCAGATGTCAGCTCAGCTTGGGTTTGCGTGGGGGCAAGAGGAGGGTGGGAGAATGACCAAGAAAGTTCCTGCTACCTTAAAGAGCAGGAACATCTGCTGGAGCCATGAGCCCTGGTCAAGTCTGGGAGCAGCACATGCTGCTGAGCAGCACCTGGCCCTCCCTTACCTCAGCAGCATTTCAGATGAAAAGACAATAATTCAGCACTGAAAGCAGCAAGCCAGGAGAGCACGTGAGGAGCACATGCTGTGTTTTTTTCCCCTTCAGGCTCAGCTTTCTGTGTCTCCATCCTGAAGAGACGTGAGGTGTAAGCAAGCCCCAGCAGGGCGGTAGGTGCTGCACCCATGTGGTGGTCACCCCCATCCACAAGTGCCTGGGACATCTTGGTGTAGGGTGTGAAAACTGAAGCCAGCCCCTCCTGGAGCTTCCCAGCATGCTGTGTGGGAGAGAAAGCTTTCAGGGCTGTGATGAATAGCCCAGGGCCATCTGTTCAGCATGGAAGAAACTCCCTTTGTTTGCTAACCGGGCTGGTGGCACCTGCCGACCAGAAGATGTTAATGCTCTTTTGCTGAGGCTGGCCTATGAGCAGTCTGATCTTGACTCACAACTACAAACCCCTTCAGTGCAGTAGGAAAAACAATTTATAAAACGTGCAGCTTTTGGCAAAGAAGCAGAAAAGATGGTGGGAAGCATCTCAGCTGGCTCTGGGCTCGCCTGGTGCAGGCACCATCATGGAGCTGGTGCCATCAGGAGGCCCTTGGGATCCTCCTACAGCAGCGGCCACTCCCAAAATCTCCTTCACTCCCACAGAAAACGGGTACCAACAGTGGTTCAGATGAATCAAAGGCCCATTGCCCTCCGCTGACTGCAGTGATAAGCTTAACCACCCATGTGGGTGTATGAGGAGAGAAGAGGAATCCTGCTCCTGTGCTGGGTGTTTGCTCTCCTGTGGGGAGACCAGCAGTTGAAATCCTGCTGCTGGGAAGGCCCCAGGCACTGGGCTTGGTGCTGCAACTTCTGGGAAAAGCTCAGTGTCAAACGTTGTGCAACGTTGGATGAAGCTGGGACTGAAATATGGCTGGGTGGGAAAAATCAAGCCTGACACTGGAAATACAGGAGTGATTTTGCAGCAGGACATGATGAAGTTTTCTATACAAACAAGAGGTAGTTGTAGTGGTGTGGCACTGGCATGCTAAAGTCATAATTAAAGTGTCATTTATAACTTTGTCATGGACATGGAGAGGGCTGCATGCATAATATACCTGGTAAACTTTCAGTTTAAAAAAAATTACTGCTTATACATAGCAAAGCTCTATTAGACACTTAAAAAGAATCTAAAACTTGCATGGAAAGTATATATCTACTGCATCAATATTGTACAAATGCACAAGAAGAATAAAAAGTCCAAGGCTGAAGCCCTTTCTCATTCCCTCAGCCTGCTTGCATAACCTTTCATGTTTTCCTTCCCCTTGGACCATAGAAAAATAGACTTTAAAAGATGGTGTGGATTCTCATTCAACAGTTACAATCCTCCAAGTATCAGAATCTTACAAAACGGAAAGAAAACAGTAATGTGTCTGTAGAATTTTTAAATCTCTGCTATGAAGTTAGTAGTACTTCTTCCTTGGAATTATAAAATGGCATTAAAAATGTCAGAAAGGATATTCCCTTTCTAAGCTTTAGTTTACAGGAAAAATTTCTTTAGGTTTAATCTCTTTTACATTCTCTAGATGTTTCCCCTAGGATTTAAAAGCATGACTGATATGACCTGAATTGTTAGACAGCAGCATTGCAGGTAGTCCCATAGTAAAGCTATTTAATATACTTTGAAATTTCTTTAGATCAACTGTAATAGTCCTATACTTAAATAAAAAACAAGTTTGCATAACTCAGTTGCAGACTAGCCTGCTCTGCACCTCTGCTTCAATTCATTTCATGTACTGTTATCAGATGACAGAAGATAAAGTGTTTAATTTGAAGGCTTTAGAAAGCCCATATATCAAAGATTTAGCGGCGCTAAAGAAAAGAAATGTGCTTTAGATCAAACTGCTTTAGACCACCACTACTGCTCCGAGAACCAAAATGATTTTTATTTTACAGATGCTGGATTTACTGTATGTGAATTTTTTTGGTTTTCTAGTGACAGTGATAATGACCAGGATGTCCAACATAAACCTTAGAAAGTTTTACGACATGTGATGGCCATACAACATTTCAAATGCTAGATTTGTAACATCTACTTATTTTACATGACCCTTCATGCTGGGATGCTCTTGCAATTTATGAGAATTAAGTGGCACACCTGTGTGCAACTAGGTATTAAAAGGCAACAAAAAGTTTCCAAAGACACTTGCGCTTCTGAAAGAAACATCCAGTATAGGATGACATTACCAAATACCCTGTGAATGCAATGTTCTGTATTTTACAATTGCAACATTTTCAGCTAGGGCTCTGCCTAGCCTATTGATAGGTACTCATTTATCATCTTGCTAAAAGTACATGGAGGGTTTCACAGTAGCTTGCAACTCATCACTGGTAGACTGAAATCTGGAAGATGTGCATCAAACTGAATAGATAACATAATGCCAGATACTAGCATGGGGAAGAAGAAATGGTTAAGAACATGGGCTTTTCACCTTAGAGCAAGCAAAAAATGTTCTTCTGAAGCTGCCAAATATATTCTATTATCTAATGCACACCTTCTTCCAGATATTCAATAATGGATTTGAAGAACGATTGGGATTTTTCATTTCCCTTTCATTTCCCTGTGCTCCCTAAAATATCATTCCCCAAATTCAGAGCAGTTTTAGAGGAACAAAAACTGTAAGAATGCCAGGAAGAAACACAACCCTTGCTTTCTGCCTACCTTGGCAGACCTCTGCAAAGAGGGTGAGGGCAAGATGACTCTAGGGTTTATTTATAAATCATCAGGAGGGATCACACCCAACTGGCATAACTCAGGTCTCACTTACAGGGACAAGGGTATTAACCACAGTCTTGCTGTAAACGTGGTGTTTGAGATGACAAACCTATCTACCATGAATTTTATTAAAAGGTAGGGAAACAAGTCCATGGGTACAAGCCTGTTTATCAATATTTGAGCGCCAGCACTGCATTGATGGCATTGTGGCTAAAAATTTGAAAAGCTTGTTTTTAGTTTCATTTCATTGTGTGTCTCAGTACCTGATATCAGTGGATGTGATCTTCACTGCTCCCTTTCGCTTTTGGTCCCTCAGACAGAGTGTATTTGCTCCAAGCCAAATGCAACAACCTTTTGCCAACTGATGTGGCCCTTCCAGGTAAGGGTACGAGGGGTTCCTGCTGAGCCACTTGTGCTTGGGGACACAGCTAAGACACAGCTCCAAAGCAGTTGCAGAACAGCTTCAGACCAGCTTCAAAGCTTTGTTGAATAGGTAACATTAACTGTACAAAATTCATCGCACCTCTTGGTACTTTTTGCCAATCGCTATCCTCCACTGTGAATGTAAAATAGAAAGAACTCCTTGTTTCTAAATCAACTTAACTTGGACTAGCTTTTAGCTACTCATTATTATTATGCCTCTCATCTAATTTAAACAGCTTTTTAATACCTCACTATTCTGCATATGAAAACTCAATGGTATCACCTCTTGGTCTCCTTTCTCAGCAAACTAAGGAGGAAAAGCTGATTGTGTCTTGTCATACTACGATATACCCAGCTTTTATATAGTTTTTAGAGGAAATTTTCTGCATGTTTTCTGACTTTTAAGTATTGTTCTTTACAACATAAAGACACCATAAATAGACAGATGAAACCTATGTCACCAACTGAGAATGGAAGTCTCCTCTCCATTACTATTCATCGCTGGTTTTTAGTGTCCACAAATCCCATGAACAGTTTTTGCAAATAGCAAAAAACCCTGGGAACTCTTGTTTTGGCATTTAGTTCCTTAGACTGCTTACAAAGTCACTGCATCCCAGGTACAGTTGCCATACTGTATGCTCATCCGTATTCCTCATATTTTCACATTTCTTTGCATTTAGCAACGTAGCACACATTAATGATCGAACTCAGGTTCTCAGTCAGTCTAGCTCCCTCTGATTAATGGCTCCATCCTTAGCGTTACTTACTTCTTCATTGATCTCTGTGTCAGCCACCAGTTTTATTAGAAGTGATTTTGCTGGGAAAAGTCACACGTACTGCTTCTGGGGAATGCAGAGATGTGCTCACTTTGGGCAGTGCAGGGATAGCGCCTTTCAGAGGGTGACCCAGAACAGGTAGGTTAGGCTCCTGCTTGCAGCCTCCCGCTAGAGGACTCGATCCCTCTAGACAGTGAGCCTGGGGAAGCTTTCCCAAGGTTGATGTTAGCCTTCGTGAATGGCCTCGTGGGTACCAAGGTTATTAATGGAAGTCAGGAAGAGCATGAAATCTATTGCCAATTCCTGGAGACCTTCATCTACCCAAAATAGAAACTTATTGGCAGATGGTCGGCTTGACCACAACCCTTTGTAGTCTGCCAGCTAACCTCTCCTAATCTATTTGATACATCCTTTATTGATCCAGTGCTTTATTGTTGCTCTGAGCATCATGCTGCGAAGTCAAACGTCTCACAAAAGTCTATTATGCCTCTGCCCATCTTTATTGACAAAGCCAGTAATCTTGTCAGTGAAAGAAAATGAGTTTGCCTGCAGGACTGATTTTCCATGAAACTGTGCTGGCAGTCATTAATCATATTCCTCTGGTCTAATCCTTTATCAATTGACTCTCCTCTCAGCCCTTCTGCTATTATTCTGCTTGGTAGCAATGTCAGGCTAATCAGTCTATAATTATCCTGGAAATCCCCCTTGCCCTTTTGAGCACTGACAGTTTAGCACTCCTGAAGTTTTACAGCATTTCATTACCAGTCTGGAAAATGATTTACAACAGCACGCAAAGATGTGTCCAACCAGAGATTTTAACACTCCAGAGCAGGAACATGGCTCACAAAGTGCTCTGCTGCACCCTTCCCAATACCTTCCAAGGACTGCTCCTTGTATTTCTGCTACAGAAGGCCCTATTATTTTTTTATCTGTGGGAACGGCAGTGATGTTTTAGCAGACATTTTGAGAGAATCAGCTGCTCTTTGCCCTTCTAGTGAGCCGGCTCCAGATGTGACACCAGGTTTTCAGAAGAAGAGCGGGGACTTTTTGGTGCTTATCTCCCAGTCTGCTCCTGTCCCCCTCACGTTCTCGCACAGTGAGCAAGACTGAGTAAAACCTGGTTACGATTCATGCTCTGGGAAGGGGGGGGTGTACCTGCAGCCACACAGACACTTGGGCTGCCACAAGAGCAGGGCTGGCACCGCTGCAGAAGTGAGGGACTGCAGGCGAAGGATGGGCAGGAGGGCTCCGGCCAGTGGCAGTGCCAGCTTCAAGCACTCGCCAGGTGATGGCCGTAATTTGCTCTTTTCCACTTGTATTTCTAAGAACCTTTTGAATTATTCCTCTGCTTCTCTTCCAGTGTACCATCAGCTGTGAATGCAGGCAGGTATTAAATAAGGCAAAGGATAACAGGCCCCTGATGCATCCCAGCTCCCGCTGGCTTGACACATTGCCTCTTCCCGCAGATTTGTGTGGCTACTTATCTGCCTGCTGTTTCTCATTACCTGTTATTTATACTGCCCTAGCTAGTTTTCCATCCACAAAACAAAGTTCACAGCCAAGCTAATCTGTATTTAGGTTCTCAAGGCAGATTTTCAGAGACGGCTGCACCGTTGGCTTCTCCAGAGCTCTGCAACTCCCCCTGAACCCTGCTGGACATGGCATGTGGTCCTGTGATGAGACAAAGGTGGGTGGGCTCTTGTCTTTACTTTAGGTGCTTGCAATCATATCTTGTAACCTTATGCAATACTGGTTATGGATGTTTGGCCAAAGTAGACCATGGCAAGAAGGAAGCCTCTAACTGACCCTAGGTCAGAATCCAAAAATATTTTCTAGCAAAACCAAACCTACATTGAATCAAACTCCTGCCTAATGAAATCTGTGTTAAACCCACCAAATAAATTAAAAAGAGCAACAAATAGCACCCAAATAAGCCACTGGATATGAACATGTCCTGGTTTTGGCTGGGATAATTTTCTTAATAGTAGCTGGTATAGGGCTGTTTTGGATTTAGGATGAGAAGGATGTTGATAACACACTGATGTTTTAGTTGTTGCTAAGAATTGTTTACACTAAGTCAAGGACCCTTCAGCTTCTCATACTGCCCTGCCAGCAAAAAGGTGGGGTGGGGGGTGGGGAAGCTGCACAAGAAGCTGGGAGGGGACACAGCCAGGGCAGCTGACCCAAACTGGCCAACGGGGTATTCCATACCATGGGACGTCATGCACACTATATAAACTAGCAGGAAAGCTGGCTGGGGAATGCTGCTTGGGAACTGGCTGGGCATCAGTCATCGGGTGATGAGCAACTGCATTGTGCATCACTTGGTTTATATATTCCAATTATTTTATATTATCGTTATCATTATTATCCTTTCTTTTTCTGACCTATTAAACTGCCTTTATCTCAACCCAGGAATTTTACTTTTTTTCTGATTCTGTTCCCCCTCCCAATGTGTCGGGGGGAGTGAGTGAGCAGCTGCATGGTTTTTAGCTGCCTGCCGGGTTAAACCACAACAGAACACAATAACTCTGAATCCAAAAGCAATTACTTATTACCTGTGTCTTGCAATATGAGTTTCATTCCAAACGAAGTGGTGCTGAGAGCTTCCACAACACTGTAAAACTCCAGAGCTCTGCACAAATCTTGTAATGAGTTAGTAATGTAACCTTGCAAGGATGTTGAATACGGACTAGCTAGGACTGAGAGGACTTTTCAAGGACTGCATAGGCAGTCAACAGGAAACTGCTGGCTAGAAATACAGGACAAACAGTGCACCTTGCACAGTCTTTTTCCCCCCAAAGCCCCCAAAGGTTTGTGAACATCAAGTGATTTACCAGCTGGCGGAGGTAGTCCTGAATTGTGCTGGGATAGACGAGTACACTGATGGCAACCAACGTGTTGAGAGCAAAGTCAAAGATCTGGTAACAGAAGAAAGGGATGATCCAAGCTGCATGTTGCTAAAAAAGAAATAAAATAAAAACTCATCAGCCACAAGTTAAAATAGAAGGATATATGTCTTTCTGCACTAAAATCTAAGGAATATTTGACACAATGCAGTGTTAAATCAGCTGAAAGAAATATGACATTCAGCCAAAAGGGTTGGCCAAGCCAGTTTGGCTGCTGTAATATATGTGGTGTAAGTCCCACAACTCACTATACTAGGACATTTAGAAACCACGCAATACTTTTTCCCCCTAATTAATAGGGTTAGTTATGGGACAAACCACAGGCTTGGGAGTTGAATGGGAAAAAAAAACCCTTAACTTTGGTAGGTACAAGATTCAGTTCTCTGAATTCACAGTTTGCCCAGAGCTTACTCATATTTAAAACTGCAGACAATCAACACAACTGGGCAGTCTTCCTGCCTGCAGCACAGCGTCCTGGGGTACCACTGATCTAAGCAATCAGTTCTGCTGGCTCTTTGACTTTTTTTTTCCTCTCAGTTTTCAGCTAAACAACTAAAGAAATTGTTGGAAAGCAATTTTCTTATTTTTGTTTCTACAGAGTTGTGTAGTTCACTTGATTCATGTCTTCACCGAATATAATGAATTACCTTATATGCGCCATATGTAGCCATTGCACAGATCAGAATCATAAGAAGAGAAATTGCTGTGGCAATGCACATATCTGGAAGAGAAACACATAAAAATAATAGCAATAAATTCAGAGCTTGGTTCAGTTATTTTGCTATCTACGTCGTGCAGAGCATCTCAAAGGGCAGGGTGGGAAGTGGGTGGAGATGGGGTCAAGTGCATCATTCACCCATTGCTGGAGGAAATCTCTGGCTTTTGTGGGAAATCTCCTAAATATGAGAAGCACAGACAGTGATAACACCATGCAAGCCTCCGCAGCCTCTATGAGTCTGTGGAGATGCCATGAATGGTTTAATTTTTCTGAGGATTCTCAAAAATCAGGATCAGTCTTGACAAGAAGACTACTTTGCCGGTGATGATGACATCTGTAGTCAGAAAGTGTCTGCTTTTCTGCACTGCAGGTTGTTTTTGTACTAATAGCTGCTGTATACGGTTGCTCATATATCTCTAAAAACTCTGGAAAAGGAGAAATGAATTTTTAAAAGCAAAACTGGCAGGTAGAGGCATCTTAGAGCAGAAATAACATCTTGAAAATTTTCATTTCAACCAAGAATACTACAGAGATATAGAGTTATTAATGAAAATGTATACCTGTCAGGAAAGGTGAAGTAGTAAAGGCAGGAAAATATTCTTTAAGGTTTTGATTGGAGTAATTACAGGACTCCTATCTTTTTATTCTATTGCCACTCAGCTTTCAATTAACTTTTCAATAGAGGTAAGAATTTCCTAAGCCACGAACAGCTGAAAGGAAATCCTGGGGCAAAAATTACGTATGTTTGGTCTTTTTGTATACACTTCCCTTGATATTACAGGTCATAGTCAGGATATCAGAAGCGTGTTTCTGAACTCGACCTTATAGTGAGTTTGGGAGTGCAACTGAACATTGCAACCACTTTTCTGAGGCTAAGCCAGTGCACAAAGAAGAGAGAGGATGTAAGGTATATAGGATGTGACTTTAGAGATCCCACCTCTGTCGGTATTTTTGAGGTACCTGCTGTTCACATTGCTGTCACCAGGTGCACTTAAACTACCTGCCTTGATGAGGCATTTGGTGGACTTGAGACACACAAATCCATGACACTGTTCAGGCTGTTCACTACCCATCACTGCTTGACTCTGGAGGCATTCAAAGCGTGAAGATGCCTCCATTTGATCACAGAGTTGCCACAACATCTAACTCCAGCACATGATGAGAAGCACTAAACAGCATGGGACAGTCCCACCACCTCCCTGGCTGCATCAAAATGAGGTTCTGTGTAGGTGTTCCGGAGCCTTCATCAAAGACCATGAAAGGTCCTGATTTGGTAGCTGTGGACAGGTTTCACCTACCACCACCAGGCAGCAGTGCACGTTCACCCAGGTCATGCCTAAAGAGGAATGACAGACACTAAGTCTTGTCTGTCATTTTTTCCAGCCTATCAGTGCAATCATCCATGTAGAAGACAAAGGACCCAGTCCTTGATCCTCCTCCGCCAGAGGGAACACAAACCTTGCACTAGTGCAGAGCTCCTGCCGGCACTAATGCAGATTTCTGCTGGCCCTTGATGAAGAGACAAACTTAAGACTTGTGAAGCTGATGGAAAAATGAACAAGAGGAGGCTGTTGCTGGCTAGTGAGGGCATCTCCAGAGGGTGCTTATGTACGTTGGGCTACAGGCTCTTTGGGTACCGTGCCTACCAATGGCAGGATTAAGGACCTGGGAACCCAGGCCTCCCCTTTTCCAAGACATTGCCTGTGTCCTGGATTTCAGGTTTCTTGCTTTCTCTCTCTCATCCCCAGATTTTGTCCTTTTGATTGCATAGGGACTCAAATGCAGCAGAAGAAGCCCTATTGCAGGCTACTTCCTAATTTAATGGATGGGCCCCTTTCCTGGGCACTTGGAGAAGCACATTTAAACTGCTGTAGTCTGATGAGGGTCTGGAATCCAGATGTCCTTCCTCACAGTGCAAATGCTTGAATCTTTGTCTTATTGTCAAAATAAGCAGATCTCACCCAGGAGAGGCACCAGCACCCAGCTCTGGCGTTAGCTGCACCCCTGCGCTCACTGCTTCCTAGCTGGTGGCTTTATGCAGCTCGGCTTGTGGGTGCTTGGAAATGCCATTGGGAGGCAGCTGGGCTCCCTGCTTATAATTCAGGAGGGGATGACATCTCAGTGCATCCCAAATTGCTCTTCATCCCAAATTGCTCTTCAGAGGCACCGCCTTCTCCTCTTTGACTGCGTAGAGAACCCGAACATTCAGTGCAGGGATCTGAACTGCATTGCCATGACAAGTCTCCAGCTTTTTAGGAGCTGTAAGGGTGTGCCGTGCTTGTTAGAGGTGATCTGAATTCTGCCCTCAAGAGGAAGAACCACCCACAAAACAAACCCGTACTAATAAAAGGTTCCGCAGCCTCTTCAGACACTTTTGCCTATGTGGTCATTTACTCTGGCTGCCCACAAACATCCTGTGAAATCAAAATTATTTTGAATAGACCAGGCACAATCAAGGTAATGAAAGAAAAGGAGAGAAGTGGAAATGGCTGCCTATAGCCACTAACCTCAATTGAACCTCTTGCAACAGAGGCTCTTGGATCAATATTTTTATTTTAACCATCAGTTTGAAGGCATTGCTCATGTATTTATTCTGCCCGTTCTTAATCCCAGTCACCTACTCACTGCATCCAAGGGGAAGCTGCTGTCATTGTCATTTGCAGCAGATGCAGCAGTCACAGGCCTTGCTTTGCTTGTGACAGCGGCAGTACTGGTTTTCAGCCAGAGCCCAGCAAACTGCGATAAACTTGACATTGAAGCTCTGGTCTGACACACTCATGCTCCCCTTCTCCCGTGTCTCTCTGGCTGTGCTCTGTTGTGCCAAGTCCTAGTTGGCTCAAGCTGGTTCTTTCTCATTTAAGGCTTCATTGGTTTTTTTGAGCTGTGTCGGCTTCAATTAATCAGAATGAAACTAGATATGTAGCACATTAAATGAGAAGCTAACAGGGGTGTGTGATATTTTTTTCCAGCCATGCTGTACTGTCCATGGCATTCATGGCTAGAAGGGCTGTACTTGAACCACCACAGTGGTTATACAGCCTATTGTCCTAGATGGCTTTTTGAGTTTTCTGCTTGGGTTTAAAGAAACCAGTTGGCTTTTTTCCTCTTATACCTTGCAGTGAGATTCTCCCTTCCTGCCGCATTGGGGAGAAGATTCTGCTGGGGCTGAGCAGAGCTCCTGCCGTGGGGCACTTGCACGCATGGCAAGCTCTGCAGCTGGAGCTCCCTTGAACCCATCTCACAAGTATTTCTTTGCCTTCCCCTCTCCTCTTGCAGAGGAGGCTGGCGGCGGGTGCTGCGGGGACAGGGAGGAGCAGCCAGTGAGGCCAGTCCCTGAGCCAGGGCCTGTGTAGAGTGATGGAGACTTCAAATCCTCCAGCTCATCACCTGCCCCAGCCCTGGAGTTAATCGCTGGCTCTCAGCTCCGACAGCAGGGACCAGAAAGCTGCTGATCAGCAGCCTGCAATCCTCAGGCAGTTTTGCCCACCCTTCTAGCCTTGTTTATCCAGCAACCTGGCCTCCTTACTGCCAGCTAAGGATTACTGCCTCAATCTCTCCTCTGGGCTGCTTGTGCAACCTCAGTGCTGCTGCTGCTGCCAGCCGCCATGCAGCCTCCTGGGTCACAACCCATGCGGCGGTGGCATTCTCTCTCTGGCATAGGAAGGAGGCCAATGAGAAGGAAAGAGTTTTCTGCACTTTAAGCCCAGCTGATTTACTCCAGAGGATAAGACTAGAGGGGAAGATGCAGCCCTGAATATGCTATGCTGGGGCAGGGATCTAGATTTTTCACCCTCCCTGTGACATGGGGCTCATGGAGTGGTGGTAACGGATTGGGGCAGGAAGGGTACCTACTCCACTACTTCCATTTACCCCACAACAGAATTCCAAGCCTGCTATCTGTAGGTTTCTTGAATTTTTTTTCTATTTGAATTAATCTTTTTAAGCCCTGGATGCATGTCATGTTCAGCAGAGAGACCATCACATTATCCTGCCTTGCCCTGAGACTTCTGCTCGTCTCGTCTGCCCATCCCTGAGCAGGGACACAGGCAGCTTTTGGCCTGAGTTGCCGACATTGGTGTCAAAGTTCCCCTCAGCTTCTATAGAGCACACATAAAATTTCAGTCCTTGTTGTCATATGGCTTATGAAGTATCACACACATCTGTGACACTGTGAAGGCAGTAAATAAAACCAAGCAACACTCACTGCTTGTTTGGGCTGTTGACGTGTCAGGATCATGGTCTGTGTATCTGGAGAAGCTGAGCAGGAGGCTCAGGTGAAACCCTCTGGGAAGTCAAAATGATTTATAGGGCTTTTCCATCTCCTGCCCAGAGATTATTAATCTTTTAACAGTAGCAGTATTACATTGGGCAGCTTACACATTTCTAATTTTTCCTAGTCCAGCTTCTTGTTCATGAACTCCCTCAGGCCCTAAGGAAATAATAAAAAGAAAGATGAGACTAAATGGGCTCAGCTGAATATCCAGCACAGGAGGAAGCCCAGCATTTTCCCCGGCTCCCAGATGTACATCTTGGAGAGCCAGCCAAACCACACACACTGGTGTCTTCCAGTACCTCCATCTGCCACATGGCAAGTCTTGGCAGACTTTTTTCCCCCTTGTTTCCTTTTCTAGAATAGAAGGGAAAAGCTATAACCTACAGGTTTTTTTAAGTGCTCAGGTAAATCCTTTCTCTGCTTGATCAAACAGGCATTTTGGAGCCTCTGGTAATGCCCTGGGAACCATGCTAAATCCTGAAATTAAGGCTGAGCAGCCATTCACAGAAGAACTGATGCTGCACCAGCATTTTCCAGCAGTTTGCACTAGACTGGCTCTGGTTCTGCACGTGGCAGGAATTTTTCCTACTGCTGGAACAGAAAAGTGAAAATTCTCCATAAACCAGGCCTGAGCCCAGCCAGAAATAAATATGAATACAAGTATTGGGGGAATACTCTTTTCTTGGAAGTCAAGGGAAATCTGTCATGAACTTCAGGTTAGCCATAATGCCACTCCTGTGACTCAGCTGACAAGTTTATCTCCAGCTGACATTTTCAGATCTTTTATGAAGGAGCCTATTTGAGGAGGGAGGGAAAGGGCAATTTTATATGCAAACTCTGTGTCTGCATTTTTTTTGTTTGCTATAGATAGGAGCATCAGAAGTAGTAATGAGAATAACAGCTACTAGTACTTCCAGTATTATTATTTGTCAACACAAGTACGTATAGAGAGCAACTTTGGGACCTTCATTAGCATAAAAATTGATGTATCTTCCTGTATTTCACACACATGGTTTCACATCTAAGAATTTCAGCATGTGCAGCTAGCCTGGGAAACATTTCTTCAAAAAAGACAAATAAAAGTAGGACAAGAGAAGAGCATGTGGAAGTTTGTCTGATGTTTTATCTCATAAGAAAACATTTCCTCAGATTTGAACAAATATAGTCATACTTAAAGAAAAAAAAGAAAAAAAATTATCTCCTGCCAGCTATTTCCAGTAACTATAAAAGCCAGTAGCTTGATTCAGCTGCCTTTACTCAGTAAGGCATTAAACCGGAGGGAATCAAAGAATAAAAGGAGACATTAATTCAAATGTTCATTCGTAATTTAACTGCCTGTGAAATGTTCCCTTTACCGAATGGAAATGAGGTTGCTTGGCCCACAAGCCATCCTTTTACAGTCTTGCATGGTTCACTTCAGAAGCCTCGATAAAAAAAATATAGAAAATACAATTTTCAAAGTGTAGATGGAAATCCCCAATGTACTTGATCTGACAGCTATTGCATTACAAAACAGAATTACTATTTTAAAGCCTTGGGCACTGGCAGGCCTCTGATGTCGGCTATATAAAACCACACTGACAGACAGTCATTACCAAGGTTAATCTCTGAGAATTAGGACAAGGCAGTCAGTTTTAATATGTCAGAATCAGCCAGGAGCCCATCTGTATGTACTATGGTCCTTACTTTCTTAAATCCAGTTATATAAAAAGATTTTTAGTTGGAAGTTGTAGGTGGTTTTCCAATGAAGACACAATAAAGTAGCAGTTGCCCCTTATTATTAATTAAATGTAGACCCTCAAGGCATACTTGCACTAAAGACCTTGTGGAAATAAGCATCTCTTAACTGATACCCAGCAGATCTGAAACACCATGGATGCAGTTATTTTTCTCACATGTGGGGCTATTCCTTTTCCTACTGATATTTTTATTGACTTCAGTAGGAATGAGGAAAGGACTTAGAGCCTTTTGCTGTGGATGAGTGTGATTCTGAGCAGCAAGACACCAGTGTAACTAGCAGGAGACCTTGTTTCAGATTACTGTGAGAAATGTTGAATGTAACAATCTTGTGAGCAGAAATGACAATAAACAGACATTTTTATGAAAATCACATTGAGGGAAAACTTTTCTAGCTATGTATTAAACGGTTAAAGCAAATCAACAAACCAAACACCACCAAATAATTTGAAACAGCCATGGAATTAAGAAATATTTGTGAAAGACAGGAGGTTTTTGCAGGAGGCATACATGGCCTGGCTCACCTCTCCCTGAAACTCTGTTGGAAGATTTTCTACGATGCCTTTTGGTGAGAGAAGGAAGCAGGTCTGTGTTATCACTAATATGCCTATGGCTATCCAGTTAGTATTTATACTTGCATCTATTACAACAGGTTTGTGCAAGTCATGCCATGTGCACACGGGGGATGAGTAAATATGTACAACATGAATAAACACATTCAGCCAGTTACATAAATAGCAATATGGGTTCTTATGCGTGTGCAGGCACTGCGGAACGTGGTGCTGGGAGGTGCAGAGACTCATAGGGACACACTCCCTGTGTCTTGCAAAATCTCCCTGGGGCTTTCAGCATCATGCTCAGGGATAACATCTCCATGTCAAGGGCTGGCTCTGCCCCTGCCAAGCCAAGACACAGCAGAGCAGATGGATTACTAATAGGTAGCAGATAAGGTTACTACTCTGTAACCAGTTTGAACTGTGCCGTGAATACACCTTTCACAATAAAAATGCATCTGTAAGATACCAAGGTGAAGCAATAATTAAAGGACAGTAATTACTGAAATGATAGGACAGTTACATAAATGCTGGGGCAATGAATGCTAGTATTTAGGCAGTTTGTACTTACTGGCATCATCCATAAATTCAAATTCACCCCCTAACTCAGCACTGGTTAGGTGGTACTGGTCAGGATCAGTCAGGGCGCTCAGCAGAATCAACAATACCACCGAGTTGATAATCTACAGAGAGGAAAAAGGGAAAAGGGTCTGTGAAAGTAATCCATTAAAAACCTCTGGGCAGCATATACCCACCACAGTCTATGCCAGCTATGCCAGAGGCTGTTTTCCAACTGTACAACTGTAGTATTTAACTAACACTGCACTTAATTTCTTTGGGTTTGTGTAAGCAGGACCTATTTTTTCCCCAAGTGGTGGCAGGAAAATGAAACAAAATGTGGATTACCTCTTTTCGTTCCGACTCTCCCTCACACCATCAGAAAAGCTGTTGCTCTTTCAGATTATAAAACATATTAGCACATCCACTTCAGTTTGTTCTGTTGCAAAAACTAAAATCAATTAAAACCAATCATTTTGAGATTATTACAAATGAGTGCTGTAGTCAAGGATTATTAGCATGGTAGAGCTGGAATTTGGGACAGGCCCTGTGAAATTGCTAGATGATCAGAGGAGCTGATTTGCTGGAAGAGGCTGAATTTTAAGAGGCCATGAGTGATGAGCTGATTACATGAGCTGCTAAATCAGGAGGCCTTGGGGGGGATGGGACTAGGTGGCAATGTGAGCCCAATGTCTGATGCGCACATTCCTGTGTCATATGGCACAGAGAGACATTCACATACACTGAAGCCTTGGCTATGAAATGCAATAAGTGAATAAAATGCAAGAATATAGTGTCAAGTGATTCAGTAGAAGTGGATTGTCAAGCATCAGCTATGAGAGGAATGCAGAGGTAGCCAAGAGATATTTTAAAACAAATCTGAACAAAATGCTCATATCACTTTGAAGTGAAGAGGGCTAATTGCAGAAAAGAAGATTGCTCAGCACGAAATAACACAGCCTGGCTAAAAGATTATTCTACAGAACTAGGAAGATAACTGATGAACAGGGAAATGGAGAGAAGAAAGCTGATAATAGAGTATGCTGGGAACGATGGATTTTTATTGCTTTGGTTCTCAATTTGAAGTCATCCTAATCTGATCACAGGTTACTAACAGCAACAAAAAGGTGTAGGAACACAGGCTATTATAAGACATAACAGGCTAGAGAATTTCTTGGGTAAGATAAATGCTTTGTGAAGGGCAAATTCCGTCATGTTTAGCTGATACCAGCTCTGCTAGCAATGATCTTTGAAAAACTGCTGACAATAGATTGAGTTCACAAGACGGGGAAAGAGCAAGCACAGTTTATGCCTTTTCAAAGCAGGAAGGCCATGTAAAGAATTTCTAGCTAGATTGTGAGATTTAAGAATAAAATAAACCTAAGAACAGACAATCAAGCAGTCTCCCCATTAGCACTTCAAATTTGCATGTTTATAACCAACAATCACCATGGGCTTGTCAAGGACAAACTGTAATTAATTCATCTTTTTTTCCTTCTCTGACAGGCTAAGAGACCTTGTGGACAGGGAAAAAGCAGTATATATCATCTCTTTGCATCTTAGCAAGCCTTTTGACATTATGAGATTCTCATAAATGAGCTAGGAAAACCTGGTTTGGTTGAAAGGTGAATGCACGGCCAGCTGGAGAGTTGTAATGAAAGAACAGTTGTCAAGGATTCAGAGCCAGTGTGGAAGGTATATTGATTAGGGTTTTCCAGTATCGTTGAAAGACTTGGTATTTCAAGTCACTTGTGACTTGTACCTTTCTTTAATTTGCAGACAATGCCAAGCTGTAAGGACTTCAGGAGATAAGATTAAAAAGGTTTTGATCAACTATGGCAGAATTCAGACAATAGAGAACAATTCCGTACCAGCAAGCATAGAGCATCACATTTGTGACAAACTGCAGAAGAACAAGAGGAGAAATAACTGAGTAGGTAACAGTTCCTCAGAAAGGAGTCTGGGTATGACAGTGAATAAACTGAACGTGACTCAGTGCCATCCCATGAGCTCATCTTTGCAGCTACATGGTGGTGGGCAGTACTGCAGAAACTCAGGTATTAGATGCACAAGTCATCCTCCCACTCGTCCTCCACAGGGCCTCTGCAGAAAGAGTCCAGTTCAAAGTCCTTCTAAAATGTACCAAGAAAAACCCTGGGGAGGATCCTGCAACAGAACAGAGCGTGATCAGACACCTGGAAAGAGTGACTGACAGGGAAAAAAACTGGGGTTGCTTAGCAAGGAGAAGGAGGAGGGAGATGCTCTTAGTCTTTTATGTGCACAAAGGCAAGGAAAAGAAGGAGGCAATAGACTTTTCTCCAGATCCTCTGGGAGATAAGTAAAGTAACAGATTTAAATTACAGTAAAAGGAAATTTTGGTTAGGCAGCTTGCTGAACAGTAAGAACAATCAGACAGCAGAAGAGATTGTCTGGAGAAAGTTAGAGATCTTCTTTACAGCATTTTTTCATAGAACAGTTAAATAGCTTTGTGTTGGGAATGCTGTAGCCATAGATGGTCTTGTCTTGACTTTGAAGACAGATCAGATGACCGTCAAGATTCAAAACGCTATTAAATTTTAACATTATGTATAACTTTATACTGCAATACAGTTCTTGCTTTATACTCCTTTGTGGAAAGCTAGAGGACATATGCCAGTAATAAATATGTTACTTAAGGAGAGTACTCAAAATAACCAAGCAATCAGAAACTATAAATGTATATAGTGTTGCTATTTTAGAGGCACACAAATTCAATCTTTTGTACAGATATAGTCAGGAAGATTCATAAAATACTGACCTAGGCACTTTACTTTCTCTGTATAGATACGTCCAGATTCAGATTACATGTTTGTCAGCATTGCCTCTAAGTCTCCATATAAGACGCATTGTGTTTGCCTGATCTGAAGTCTGCTGTGGTCAGTAGGAATCTCTCTAATGCTCTTTAGTGCATCACTTTTCTGTTCTATCAAGTCGTTCCTTTAAGATCCTCAGTGATCTCTGAGCACCTTCCAACTGTGCTGTCAGCAGTGCAAGTGAAATACACCATGTATTTATTTGCTCACCTTCTTTCTCTGAGGAAAAAAAAGTGTGCACAGTTGGGTGTATTGTATTTGTTAGGGTTTTTATTTTGTTTTGAAAGTGATGCGACCATTGAATTTTGAAAAATGCTTTAATGCATAAATTTAATGTGCCTAAAAACTTACTGATGTAGCATCTTCCAAGGACACATAATCAAGGACAAGAGCATAAAGTGATTTCCTGTTGATATATGCAGCTGGTATGAGAGTTGAAATCTCTGTTCTAGGAAAAACAAAGGAGATTTTTCTGCTCTCTCAATAGGGCTAAGATTTCCTTCAAGTCGTTTTTTCATTCCTTCAGCAACAGATAATGTAACTACTAACTAACAATGCTTAGAAAACATTGTCATTATGCAAAGTTTCAGTAAGCAACTAAGCCCTATACCTTCCCAATGAGATATGTCTTCCTCCTTTTATGGATAGAGAAACAGAAACATGTTCATGAACATGCAACGGGGTGGTGTTCAGCAGTAAGAACAAAATGCAAGATTTTGCACTATCAAGTCCGAACTGTGACCACTGGGTCCTGCTGCTGGTTACGGCCTTAGTGCCACCCAGAGTTAGAGGAGAGGAGCCCCGGGGCCACTAACAGGCCTTACTGGCCCTGTCCAGCCCCACCTTGGGCCTCCCCACACCCCTGCCCATGGCCCAGGACCCCCTTTCCAGTTCAGCCTGGGATCATCAGTCCCTGCCCCAGTGGCACCACAGGAGTGCTGGTCTCCAGCCAGGCTTCCTGGATGGACCCCTTAAATGCATGTTGTAGCTTGTCTCCAGCTGTCCCGCCGGTCTCATCCCCTTTTGCTCCTGGATGGGATGGCCCCTGGCCAGGGTTCATCACCTGCCATGTTGGGGGCTGTTGATGGACTCCATTACCAGCGCCCAGTTCTGCACCTGGGCTCAGCCCCTACAGGATGGTGCCCAGACTGCCCTAATGAGACACTGGACAAAGATCCCACAGAAAGTCCTAGAAATGCCCAACTGTCCCCTTATCCTGATGCAGAAATAAAATAATAATTAAAAAAATCCCCAAGTCTTGCTTCTCTGGCAACCAGATGGAGTACATCCAACTTCTCATCTGTGTAGAGGAGGAAAATAACCCTGCTTTGTAGAGACCCCAGAATGTATAATGAAAAGGGCAAAACAGGAAATATTATGGAGGAGATAGCTAGTCCAAATACTAGAGCATTACTTGGATTTCCTGCTCTGGGCTTACAAAACACAATTTTGGATTTGAGTAGAAGATATTTTGAACAGCAGCTACTGTGTGAGAGAAGGTGCATGCAGGCATGAGGGAGAAAGGCAGCACGTGCTGAGACTAGGACTGGCACCGCCAGCCACTGCTGCTGCTTCCATCTGTACTGTGATAAAGAACCAGCAGTCTATGGAACATGCAGTGTCTATGATGCAAGGAAACCACCTCATGTCTTCCACAGACAGTATCCAGCCTTCAGAAACTATATAATGCCCCAAAATTTCAGACCTCTGCCACTAATGAGTGACTTGCCTTCTTCTGCACTTCATTTGTTCCAGAGATCAGCAGTGAACTGTGGTGACCCGTGGAGATAAAATGCAGGGGAGGGAAGGTGTCAGGAGCCACTGCATCAACAGGTGATGAGAAAATGAGTACCACAGTAATTTCAGACCCTTCACAGAAGTGCAGCTGCATGGTATCTATCCCAGCTTATCTAAAATAAAATTAGTTCCAGTAGCCCCTAAGAGCATGCCATTAACACAGATCTTTTGCCAATTCCTAACTTGAGCAGACAGAGAAATGCTTAAGACAGCAACTTACACAGATGTCCATAAATACTAAAATAATTGTCAAGAGTTACAATGGCTTAATTTTTCCTTGCCTTCCTCCTGCTTACAGTGAAGAGTTGAAATACAATTGCTTTGATAAAGGAGTTTAGAAGAGGAAATATTAAGCTTACTTTAACATGACACACTGCATTAAAAATACACCAATGTTTCTATTGAAGTCCACAGGGTCCCCTCTACAAATATCCTACTACAGTTCTCCCTAATGTGGTGAAGAGAGATCCTTTTATTTACAGGAAAAGGTGAGGCAAACCCCCTAGCTTTATTTATATTGAGGATTCAATTTATAACTGACTCCATGCATGTAATAGTCTGGATGCTGTCTGTGCAGTGAAAGATGTATGTACACCTTTAACTCTGTGTCTGTTCTTGGCCTCACTGAACTCAAGAGAGATCCATTTAAGCACACTCCTTAAATCTCTGCATTGGTGGAGAACTAACTCACTGCCTGTGCTCCCTGTCCAGGGCCCTTTATGGTTCCAGAGAGTTGGTTAAATGACAGTGAACACCCCAGGAAGACATAGGTATAAAACCTCAATACTTTTAGATAAGGGGAGAAAAACAGAAAACTGCAAAGATAAACTCTGTTTTTATGATATAGGAAATAATGAAGAAATAGATTTAATGAAAACACAGTCATTCTGGGTTAACCCCCCAACTTTCTGTAATCTGTATTAGTGAATTATAATACCGTGATTGATATGGGCAGCTAGTTACCAAAAACATTGCTGTAGTTTACTCTGTAGTCCCATATCTGGCAGAGTATGAGCTACCAGATGAAAGAGGAGATGATGTTTCTGAACAAAAATCGCTGTGACTGAGCAGCAAATAACAGCAGATTTCTCTGAGGACTTTGAATGGTGAGCCGTCGCAGGGTGCTGCTGACCAAGGCTCCTACACCTTGGCCAGGTTTTGAACTGGCACACAAAATACTAGCTTATTTTTAATACCCCACAGAACTGGCAGGGTTTAGTTTGTTGCACTCTACAGAGATACTATTGAAGCAAAGTCACCAAGGACATTAATTTTACTAGTAAGAAATGTTAAATGTTTGTAATAAAACTGAAGAAAGCCTCAAGCAAAACCCTCATACCGTCTATCTCTCTTCAGAAAACTCAAGGTAAGTTTATGACTCTAGGTGCTTGTTCTCTATAGAAACTAACCCCCAGTTTTTGCTCCTTGAAACTAAACTAACAACAGCAGAATATTTTATAGTACTTGGATATTGGAAGTCAGTATTACTATTAAAAAAAGTAAGAATGTATGGAAAATATACAGTTAAGCTAAGTTAACATCCTTAATTCTCCCCATCTACCTTTGCCTTCCCACTTGGCATGTTCTTTGCATTTTTCTTGCTTTTTTCTTTTAGTGTAGAAGATATTAATAAAAGCAAGAACACTTGTTTATTAAGAGGACACAAGAACCCTACAAAAGGAAAAAAATATATCAAGTTTGGAATTTAACTCTATATTTCAGGGTAGATTTGCACTATCTGGGGTGCCTGTCCCAAACTTCGTTAGCACTGATGATGAGTTCAGGTTTATGATCTATTGCCCTGTATAGGCAGATTTTTCTATCTGTTCTCTCTCTCTCCCTGTTAGGTAAAGTGTACTTTTTTTCTGAATTCTGATTAAAGAGGAAACAAGGAGGCAATTTTAGCAATAAAGGTTTTACAGCTGTCTGACTGCTGCAGAGAGCAGGCAAACAATGTGAGCAGGAATGAGGTGTCCCCCTGTGTGCCCAAGTTTCTTTACAGATCTCATGGCAAAGAGCCAGTCATCTTCCCCCCCAGGGCACGCAGGACCCAGGAGCTACATCTGAGCACACCTCAGTCAGTGGCTTGAACTCCTTAGGAGAGGAGGAGCGGGAGAATCCTGGCTGTCAAAGTAGATATCTCTTTTTTCTGCTGTGTAAGCCTTCCGCCTTGTGCTAATGAAAATGTTTCAACTCTCCAGTGCTGGGGGACAAGCTGCAGATGTGTTAGTAATATACAAATTAATGAATGGTCCAAGGAAGGAAACCCAGCCACACTTAGTTATCTTTTCATCCAATGAAACATAACAGTCTGAAGGGAAACAGACTATCATGGCCACATAAATTTGGCTTAAAAGGGAATCCTTCAACCCTTTCACCAGCGAAACTCATTATCAGACATTATTACTGAAGACAAAAGGTTGGAGGAATACAGAAAAGGATGAGCTGTTTATTCAGGAAATGCAAGTACTTAGTCGTATTACAAAGCATCTTAAAACCAGAATATAAGTCTTCCTGCTTCAGGTTATTGCCCAACCTTAAAATAATAGGAGAATAAAAGAAAATGTTATTCCTGCAGAAGCTGTTCTTTCTTACTTCCCTGTGTGTTTTCTCAAAGTGTGTGTTTCTGGCTGCTACCTGAAATACTGCACTGGAATAGGGAGACCATTAGTGAGATCAGAAGTAGCAATTAACTTTTTATGTTCTTTAATCTGGAGAAGACAGAGTAGAGTCTGCAAATCTCGTTGCTTATTTTTCCATATTACTCATGAGAAGTCAAAGAATGAGCTAGGCAGGCTCAGACTAGCATATTACAAAGTGCATATTATAGGGAGCATATAATAGAAAGCTGTGTAAAATATTTTAATCAGACTTTATATGTAATTTCAACTTTGATTATTATAATGACACTAAGCATTGAACTTTAAAGGCTGTGCTGATTAAATTGATATAGGAAGTCCAGCATAATTTATCAGCACTATTCTGTACAAATGACTCAACTACTGCCTACTGTCAGCCTTTTAACATTACTAAAACCCAAACCACAAGAGGTCTGTTATTAATGAAATATGGTAATGGCTAAACTTATTAAAAAAAAAAAAATCAGATAGACAGGCTGTGCAGAATGCACACTGGAGGTTTCTTCCTCCCTAGAGATAGAGTTTCATTTGTTACATACTTAATCTTAGTCCTTTCATGGTTTAAGGAAATAGGATATTTGTATGCAAGTTTATCAGTGGATTCTTTGCTACTTTTACACTGTATTTAAAGAAAGTTGCACCTGTATCTGAGGAAAGTCCCGAAAATGATTGCTGAGGTCTTCTGCCCAGCCCTGGAGAAATATAATCATACACCCATGTTCAAGTTATAATGTTGCCAGACCAACTCACAATTTCTACTAAAGCACATCTTGGTTCAGGATGCTATGGAGGGCTAGCAAAGAATTGGTATGCATTAAAACCTTATAGAAAATGAGTTGTTCAACTGGCCAGTTGGGATTTGTTTGGTTTCTGCATTTGTCCTTGGCTTCCAAAAATGGATTTTTGAGTCTTGCAGGTGACTGTGAAAGGTTGAGGGCAGACTTGCTGAAGGGTCAATGTTGATGTGAGTTGTGGCAGCTCCCTTGGGTCTGAACCTTAGTGTGGACTCGTCACAGAGGATGGGCCAGTCAACGCAGCTGTAACCGAGCGCCTGGGCTGGATTGCCCAAGGCAGCTCGTGTGTCTTACCCACACCAGCCCACAACTAGTTCTAGCCTCTTCGGACTCACCTCTAGCCTCTTTGGACACATGTTTCTGCACTGGTGAGAGGAGTGTGCCCCAGCTTTTGACAGCAAGCCACATATGCCCACTTAATTAAAAAAAAACCACCAAAACACACTAAAACTCTGATCAATTATTCTTATGTAGTCACCACAGGCAATATCCACAGAAGCCATGCAAGGGACCAGGGCTGTCAGCCAGAAACTGCATCCTTGCATCACCCTGCAACCCAAGGCAGGGAATTAGTTATGTAAGGAGGAAGTGGGCACACCACGAAGGATGGTACAGTACAGATAATTACTGAAATAGTAAACAACATGATCACACGTATCCGATCTGTCTAGGCACAGCTGTTTCACAGTTGGGAAATGCACCTCTGCAAGGTGAAAATCTCCCACAAACGTGTGTTTCTGCCAAAAGCATTTGTCCCGTCTGTTTTAAGTAGCTTAATATATCTCCTGACAGAAGAAGACCTTGCTCAGCACAAGCAAGCAATGAAATGAAAAACAGCAACAGCACTTTAAAAAGCTCTTCTAAGGCAGAGGACTAGGATGACAGTAGTCAGAGCTGACTGCAGACATCCGAAAGAGAGCAGACCCACAGGAGGTCCAGGAGCAGTGCGCTAGGCTCACGTCCACATTATTTCTTCAGTGATGCCTTCCTGGCAGATTCACTGCCACAGATTGACCAGGAACACTCTGCACCTTCAGCAATGAGTGTGGTTTTTCTTTTCCTATCCTGCTGTTTGGGGATTTGGGGCTTTAAACCTCCAGCCCAGCTGCAGAACATCCCGGAAACTCCTGTGCAGATTTTCAAGCCATGGACAGTTTAAACTTCCAGAGTTTTACAGTCAAAGTATGAGCCTCACAGTAAAACCAGAGAAAAAGAAAGCAATCAAGGAAATTAATTCCTGGCTATTTTGCAACATCCGTTCCATATGTCCAGGAATATATAAGACTAATTGCATTTTCACTGACGTCAGCCTAATCAACGATCAGTTTACTAAGCCTAATGTGTTCTCTTCTGGCTCACTAGGAGATACATATTAACCTTCAACAGCACTTCTAAACATATTTTACTTGATTAATGTAATACCTCCTCTCCTTTCCATAAATACATTCATGATTTTTGTATAAAAACCAAATGTAATTATAGCATACTG
Source organism: Buteo buteo (assembly GCF_964188355.1). Taxonomy (NCBI): domain Eukaryota; kingdom Metazoa; phylum Chordata; class Aves; order Accipitriformes; family Accipitridae; genus Buteo; species Buteo buteo. Next base: position 54,034,234 of record NC_134173.1, on the reverse strand, counting down.
AACTCTTAATGGGTTTCTTTCCTTTAACAAGCATTTATGTAAACTTTGCTCCCCTTACAACCAACCATCTGTTTTTTCACTGGAGGGAGACAACTGTTCCTTGTGATGCCAGAAAATTTATTATCCAATTGAAGGCCTTACTAAGAAAAAAGGACATTTTACAAAGGTTTGCTTTTTCTGAATTGGTAACTCCGTTGATTAGAAGAGGGAATTGTGTCATTATCCTGGGCAACTGATGCAGATTATCAGCTATCATTGCAATAATTCATATACTCTGTGAAAAATCCTAGTGTGGTATTTTGGGATATAAGAAAAATTGCATATGTAAGGGGATTAGAGCTTAAAGATGTTTTAAGAAATCCTTCTGTTGTGTTACTGACTAATAAACAGTTCAGTAAACACAAGGACTGTCCAAAAGATGCTTACAAGAAATCTTATCCCTCTGATGACTTAAAAAGTTTTTTAAAAAAAACATTAATAAACACACTGATGTATGACAGAGACTGGGGAGGACTGACAAAATACTGTTTCTGCTACTCTCTGCAACACAGCAAACACACAAACTTGGCTATTTTCACTTGGAACAGAAAGCCCAGGTAACCTGGGATACGGTGTACTGATGTATCCATCCTTCTTCCAGATAATCATTCTGGCCTGTTCATGGATTGATTCTGTCACCCAGAGGTGAGTGATTAGGGTCTTTGTAAGCTGTTTTATTGATTATGCAATCTAAATTTCTCTCATATGGTACTTTATTTTGTGATTGAACTGAAGAGGGTCTGAAGCATGAATTGGAGATAGGAGGTGGGATAAGGTCCTGCACTGAAGAAACCAACCTGGGTTTGTGCATGGTGGGGAGGAGCTCTTTAAGGAGTTCTCCAGAAGCCATTCTTGAAGCAATTGAACAATTATATTGTTTAACACTGTCTCTCTAGATAAGTTACAGTCAGAATGTGGTTATTGACAAGATATATCTTGTTCATGCTAATGATCAGTGCTGGTCTTTATTCTTTGCTCTATCATGTCTAAAATGAATAGATATGTTTTCAGTTTCCTAAGAAAATACTATGCAGGCCCTAAGCAGATATTTGTGTGCAGGATCAGTCATTTATTTCCCGCTGGTCTTGAAAAAGATAATGAAATGGATGTGATCCACTCCAAGAGCAAATACCCTAAACCTCCTCTGATTGCAGTCTCCATTGGATATTCAACATGTACATCAATCATGCAGGGAAGCCTTTGAAAGTAGGATTCATATTTTCCTTTATTCATGATGAATACCAAGTTTTCTCTCCACTTTCCTCAAGAGCAAGCATGTGCCCAGGGAGTCTCCAATGAGTTACTTGGGAATGTTACTAGTTATTTTCAAGATCTCAGCTTTTATTTTATGAAAGGAAGTACAGTCAATAAAAAAAATAATGATAATTTTATAGACATGGCACTTGGGACATAAATATTTAGTCACTGCAGCCATTCCCACTGCAAGAATAGGGAATCTCAAGTAATTTCAGATTATATCATGACCCCTTCACCTGCCAGTGGAGAAATGTCACCTGCTGCTGCCACTACATCTCCTACCAGGGGATGGGAGTTAGCCATGTCATTGGCACCACACAGCTCTTCCCCCTGAATACACTGCCCAGGTCGGGGCCATGGAGGGGCAATCACCTGGTGAACCCACAGCGAGCCCCATTCTGCAAGACTTCTTTCCCCAGTGCCACCAGTATTGGATTGTTAGTGGAGGTGGTAAAAGCAGCGTTGCCTGCAGGATTACCTGACCCAACATCCCAGCTATATGACACTGGCATGACACGGGAAGTGACATCCCTAGCTGATATGAAGGAGCAGAGCCTTCAGTGAGCTGGCTGGTATACTATGACCATTCATATGGAGATAAAGCTGGAGATCCTTTATACTTAACCAATTTCATTCCATATAAAGGCAAAAAGAAAGCTATTTTTTTAAGCAAAACACAGGGCCTCATACTTGCATTCATGCAAATTCCCACAACCTGGCACTGGATAACAAAGTTTCCAACTCCCTGTAACATCAGGCTTTCTAATGGTGCACTTTGCCCCTTTTCACAATGTCAGATCTTTTTCAGTTTTCAAAATCTCCCGATTCTCACAGGTTCATTTTCCCCGAAAGGGTGTTTCCACCCTGTTCAGGAGATCCCTGCTTACAACTCCTTGCTGATGTGAGCACTCTCAGACAGCGTAAAGGTTGCAGGAGTAAGGACAGAGCAGCTTGGAAGGACACCAGCATAGGTATATTTTGTTTATATGAGTAGCCAGTGCTGATCTCAACCCCCTGCCAAGTAAGCCAAGATATCAGTAATCTTCTAACTGGTATTTAAGCACATTGCCATACATACTGTTTGCACGGGACTTGAAAAAGACAGGGAAATAAGTGAGGCCCAGTTGCAAAATATATACCTTGATTCTCTTTTTGACATCAGGTCAAGTGCACTCTACCGATCTCAGCAGGGTGTTCAACCTGTCAATCAATGAGGCCATAGCAAGCAGTGCTTTTCTTTTGCTTTACAATATAAAGAGGCCACTTTTTCACCCATTAGGACTCAATCCTTTTATTAAAAAACGTCTGGGATGCAGGCAGAAATTATGCACGCTTTCAACTATATAACCAGAAAAATCCAGAACCGAAATGTCACGAACTAGCAATTCACTCTGAGCTTTCCACAAATAGCACCTCGAACGCTGAAGCCACCGGGGCTAAAAACTTCGGCTCGCTCTATTCACCTTCTTACCGCGCGTCCTTCCGAGGGAGCCGCACAACTCCATAACCAGCCGTTATAAAAGCTTCTCAGCCTTCCATTAGTTCTTAATTTCCGCCCCTCTCTGGGGGGCTGAGCCGCGGGCAGCTCCGCCGGGGCTGGACAGCTCCCGCCGCGACCCCGCGGCCGCCAGCGGCTCCCGGGGCTCCCGGGGGACAGCGGGGAGCAGCAGCCCGTGGCCGGGGCACTGCTGCAGCCCAAAAATGAGAGCTCCTGCTTTTAATGTGGTTTTTTTGTTTGTTTTTTTGATTTTGGTTTTTTTTTTTTTGGGGGGGGGGTGTTTTGGGGTTTTTTTTCCTGAACTGATGCCTTAAAGTTTCATCTTCTCCCCTCCCAAGTCAATGGGAAATAATTCCCGTTGTCCCAGATGGTGCCAGCGGAGCCTCGGCGTGTGCATAAACCCCACTGCCATGTGCCGGGAGAGTGGAAAATCCTTCCGTGACACTGGAAAATCCTTCCGTGACACTGTCAGCACATCTGACGTTGTTGCTTCTCTGTATTTTAGATAAAGAAAGTGGAGTCCATTTACTCAGGAAGAAGTCATGCTGTGTTTATAAATGCTGTTACTGATGGGGATGTTATTCTGACTCACTGGTACCGACTGGGTCACTTGGAACTGACAAAAATGCTGGCTTTCCCCTGGACTCTGGCACCTGGGGGAGATCAGAACTGAAGCTGGCTCATTTCAGCAGTGTCACTGCCTTGAACAGCACGCTGATACAACTGGCTGGAACAAAACTAAGCTGCTGGAAGTGACTTCCTCATTTTCCTCAATTTTTTTTTTTTTCCAAAGTGTGACACTTGTAAGACTCCTGTGCCCCCAAATGTCTCTGTGTTATTACTTGTGACCTCTGATTTCATGTTATAATACAGAAAAGTGTGAAGTCCATGCCAGTGGGATAAAAGATCAATAACCAGCTGAACCAAACTGGTCCTCAGGTTTTGAAATAAATATTAGCACCCAGCCAGTCATATTGCTGCCATTGTAATCTTCAGCACAAAGTTTGTATTCAGCACTGCAGCACCCCCTCTTAAGCTTTTCTCCCCAAGGCAGCACACTAGTTCCTGAAGAGCAGGCTGTTCTGCAACCCGATTAGATATTTTTTTCAGGAAATTTCCTCTGGCTGCTCCACCCATGACAAGTTACTTTTTACGTTGAAGTACCTCAGTGCTCTGTGATCATATGTATATTTTATTATGTATGCTATATTGCAGCATCATGCAATGCTGTATTAGGTTATATTATTCTAGATGCAGTACCTATGGCTCTACCAGGAAGAAACTACTGAAACACAATAGCTGTAGAAACATTAACATTCTGAGATCCATTATGTTCTAAAATAGAGCAAAGTTAAATATTTATTTCCCAGCTATTGATACTTTATGAGACCATTGTAAGTGTCCTCAGCTGCTGGGCGTGTGTTGGAAATGCACACAGCATTCCTCCCCCTTACCTACATGGAAAGTGCTCTCATCATGCAGCCCTCATGGCTCCCTGTGCCCTCAGCTCTCCACTCTCTCCACTCTTTGTAGCATCCCAAACATCTGATTAAAACATTAAAACTAAAGAGCTACAACATCATCCCAGAGAAATGCACTATTTTTTTCCACATTTACTCAGATATGAAACTCTGCCTCCTGAAATTATACTAACTCAAAGCCGGTTCAACATGCAAAAATGTTATTTTAACAGCCTGCCAAAACTTTTAAGCTACTATTCTTCCCTCCTTCAGAAGCCTCTACTACTGAATCATTGTATTCATAGTCACAGAACTAATAAAACTTACACTTCACAGGTAGCGAGATATGAAGAAGCAACAGGAAAACTATTCATTCTCTAGGGGCATGTTTTTCCTTCAAATAATTTCCTGCAAAGCATAATGGCAAACAGTTTACAGAATACATGTTGGTGTGGAGAAAAATCAAAGGGTTTTTTGTTTGAACTTTATTTGAGGTAATGCTCATAGCTCACATGTGGTGAGCTATGCAACCACCCAAACTGCATGCAGAGAAAAAATTTGCCACCAGGACAGTATCTGTTTTTATGTAAACCATCAATAGCACATGATAACAAATCATAATTGTTCTTCTGAGATAAAACAGTATTTTTGTATATGACTTCGTAAACCAGACCTTTCAACCAGGGTAGCTATTTACTCAACAAGCTACCCCTCCCTTACTTATTGCTTCCTAACTTTATAAGCTAGCAAAAGGTTTAGTGTTTATTATCAACATGCATCTAAATTTCTATTCTTAATAGTTAACCTTAAAAATCTAAATATTTGCAATAGAGGAGAAAGCACAGAAAGAAATGTGCACTTTGACATGTTATGACGTATTGTCATTTTGAAGTTATTCAGAAATCTGCCCTGAAAAATTTATGAAAGCAAAAGAAGTACAAAGAGGTGTAAATCAGGAAATACCTGCTAGTTAGAAAAGAAAATTTGAAAACAGATTTTTCAGAAAAATACTATGTGGAATTGGGGCACTGGTATTTAAATGTTAGTAACACAATAGGTAATGAAGTCTAAAAGGCTGTCAGGCTTTTCTTTGTAGCTAAGGCCAGCTGATGCACTTACTTCCCTCTTCCTCAAATATCTTCAGGTCCACTGAACAGCTAAAATATCTGTATCTCTGTCTTTGTGGAGCCAATGTGAAAAGGCTTCATTCAGCTGAAGGCAAAAAGAAATAAGCATCCTGGAAGAAATGTTCAAAAGCTTTCAGGTCATATGAAAACTTATTGCAACTTCATTGCAGCCAGGCAAAGAGGGGCATCTTTTTCAATACTGTCAGTATTCCAGATACTGCAGACTGTGGATATTGCATTTAACTATATTTTATTAAACCAGGAGCAAGAAACAGTTCAACTAATGCGCCATTTTCTCAGAGGTGAAATATGTATTTTATAGGATCCAGAGAATTTTATATGATTTCTAGGACATAAATGTCAACCTAGCCTTTTTATTACGCTGATTGAATTTATTTAATGAGCTGTCCTACAATGGAGGCCAGCCCTGCATTTTTCACTTGCTTCTGAAGGGAATTTCAGCAGTTAGCAAATAAGCCTGGGTCTAATCTGCTTCCGTCTGCAGTCATTTGAAAAATGATGCTTGGCAAACAGTTCTGCGTGGCCTTGGCATCAGACGGAGACTGATTTCTCACACCAAGGGACGGGGAAGACTGAGCAGGCCGAGAAGTGCATCTACATAACCCAAAGTGACGAACCAGCTCTTTTTATTCTTGTGACATGTTTGCAAACCCTGTGACTATGGCAGGGCCGGCTCTGGGAAAGCTGCTTTTCCTGCATTGCTACCCAAGGGATTGAGGAAAGATTGGCAAAGACAGGAGAGGAACCGAGGGCTTAATGCGCCTCCTCCTCACCGAGTCTTTCCCCTGGCTGAAGAACCGGGTGTTGAACAACGTCTGGGTCTGATGATAACCCATTAAAGCTGTGCCTCGACGGTCAATTCCTCACTCATGTCCTATAACCCTGGTGGAGGAAAAAAAGTCTTTCTAGTACCTGAGAGCAGCTGCCTGGAAGCTCTCAGCTCTCTGCCAGGCAGCCCAAGATACTACTGACAAACAGTTATCTGACAAACAAGGAACAGCAGTGACGAGAACACCCGACTTCTTCACGAGGCAGCGACCAGAGATGACAACCCGAGATTTTTCTGCGCAATGTGATCAGGGTCCGGGCAGCCTCGCTGGAGCTCATGCGCCAGTGGGGCCTCGGTGCTGCAGTCAACCCCGGCCTGAGAAGCACCACTGCGAAGTTTGGGGGAAACCCCCCCACTCCAGGGATCCTCCCTCATCACCTTTTCATCTGCCGAACGCCTTTTTGCTTGAGCCCCTGCTGAGCCTGCCCGTGCTCTGCATCCCCTGCCCCCACTCCCCCGGCCCCTAAACACACTCAGGCTTCATTTCCCCATTTAGGCAGAGTCTAAACGCCTCACCGGGGGGTAGCCCGTGCCTTAGCGGCGGGGAAGCGCCGGACGGAGCTCGCCGAGCATTACGCTGCTAATAATAACATGACTCCTCGCAGGGTTTTCTCCAAAAAAACGCCGGAGCTCCGAGAGGCAGCCTTAGCTGCTGCTACGGGCATCCCCCTCCGCGGAGCAGCAGCTGGGGCTGCCCCTGCAGCCGGCGCCGAGCGGCCGGGCCGGGGGGAGACACCCGCGGGGGGGACGCCGGGGACACGCACACCCGGGGAGCGCTTACCAGGTACCAGATGCCGAGGATGATGGTGCCGGTGCGGACATGGCAGCAGAGGCAGCAGCTGTTGGAGTAGAAGCGCGCCCAGGGCGAGCTCAGCATCTCCGCGGCTCCTCCGGGCTCCGCGCCGCTCCGCGCCTCTGGCCGCGCCGCTCCGCGGAGGCGGGACCGGGACCGGGGCCGGGGCCGGGGCCGGGGCCGGGGCCGCCCCTCCCGGCGGGCGGGACCGAGCTCGGAGGGGGCCAGCCCAGGCGGCGGCGGGCGGGGATGAAGTCCGCGCCGGCTCCGCGGGGGGTGGGCGCCGCTCTGCAGACCGCCGCGCCGCCGTCAAGCCCCTCCGTAGCCGTGCGGGCACCGACACCGAGCAACCCGCTTCAAAACCCCAGGGCGCTGGCGCAGTCACGGCAAAGCACGGAAGGATTTTAAAATACTTAAGTTGAGGGAATTCTGTGGGCTGGCAGCCTGGCCTGCGTCTCCCCAAGCGTGTCACGGGCGGTGGAAAAGTGCCATTCTGCTGGTGGTCCTACCCCCCCTTCCCAGGCAGGGCTGCCCCTGGAATTAGAGGGATAAGAGCGAAGCCGTGACGGTGCTTCCTTAGCAAAGCTTGTAGCTCGTTGTGGGAAAATAACGGAAGACTGGCGAGGAGGATTGGAAGCACGCTCAAGTGACTCGCAGCCGAGCTGTCAAAAAGCACATATAGCCTACTAATTGTTGTTTGGTCTCGTGTGTTGGACGGGTGGAACATCTGTGTTTAGATAACATAGGCCTGGGATAGACTTAGAGGCACCCTATCGAACATGCTTGAGATTCCTGCCCTGCTGCAGGAAAGATCAAAGCACGGTGGTAAATTACGCCTGTGCGAATGAATCCCTGAAATACAGGCAAAGCCAGCAGGTTCAGTAGCCCTCTAGCATGGACCGAGCTCCACGGTGTCTGCGTCCCCGCTTGTGTGCCTCTGCCTGGGTGCTGCTTTGGGGATCCCCCGGTTGGCAAGGTAACGAAAATAAATTTACTCTTGGCGTTTCATCCGTGGTTTTGTGGTTGCTCCTGCATCCTGCCTGTGCTGGCTCACACACTAGTCAAGCAATTCTTGACTGGCAAACCAGTAGAAATAAAACTCCATTTCACTATAAAGATAATATTGGAGGAGATCATGGAATGCTTTGGATTTGCCCCAAATTCCGAAGCCATGAGCATTCATTTTCTTTCACAGTGTCCTCCTAATCCACTCCCAAAGTTGCTGCTACTAAGGAGGCTGGAATTGCCTTGTGTAACTGATACACGAGTTAACATTAACCTCATTGTTACTACCTGTAGTTAATGCCCTGATGGTGGTAGGGGAAGCAGCATCAGGAGGAAGGACTCAAATCTGTGTATTCAAGCACTGATGCACATAGAAGCTAAACTTGCTACCAAGCAGCTGACTTTTTCATATTTTATTATTTGAGACTTGTATCATTCTCCAGAGGAAATAACGAAGAAAATTCTACCCGGAATTCTGTATGCCTAGCCTGACCCTAAGAATAATTTATTTACTGCCATCTATCTTGGCTTCCTACCAAATCCCACATTTTATCATCAAAACGTAGCACTAAGAAAGTACTCAAATGTTTCCCTATATGGTTGCTTTGGGGCTCTTCTTTATTTCATACATACATCTGCATAGAATGGGAACTCCAAGATAAAAGCTAACTTGGCATGGAGGAACATTTCTAACTATGCCTTATCCCTACTTGTAAAGCCACTATAGTAAATTAAATTAAAAATGCTTTAAGTATGACCTTTATATAACCTCTGTTCTTAGCTTGTCCTTATAAAACTTCCAGGGGTGTTGGGGATTTTTTTGTGCATAAAGAGAAAAACCACTTGGCACTGCATTTATAATTTTGACTAGATTACATGCATAAGCCAAATATTGTATTTTCAAGATTCATATTAAAAAATAACACTAAAATGCTAGTAAAATGAAACATGCATATTGATTAAACAAATATTTGAGCGACCAAAGGAAAATCCCAAACAATGTGGTCTGGACTATCTCACTGGTAACCTTGAGAGACCTTGTCCTTTAATACCAGAAAGTAAGCAAGCTATAGAGCAAACCCTTGTATGTACACCTTGTAAGTGTACGTGGAAGGTAAAAGCATCTGCTTCATGAAGGTTATCTGACCAAGGACCTGCCCTTTTCAAAGCAAAGGGGATAATAAGTAAAGGGGGATGTGATAAACAAGGACACCCAGATGCAAACCTGGTAGACAAGGGACAATGGAGGCAATGCCAAAGACCCAAACTCTCCGGTTACTGATTGATGGGCCATTGAAGAGCTCCAGGCGCAGCTTTGGAGAGGGCCACCTGCACTTTGTAACTGATAGGAAGGCAAACAAGAGGACCGTGAGGATTTGGGTTATTTGAGGGGGACTTTGCAAAATTTAGGAAGGAATGATTAGGGGAAGGGGGTCGGGAAGGAGCAGAGTGGGGATCAGGCACAAAGGGGTGTAAAAGGGGTTGGTCGTGTGTAATGTACACTTGTCTGACTGAGCCTTGTGCCCCATCACCCTCTCTTCTTATAAAACCTTTCTTAACTGTCTCTCTGTGTACTCTCACTCTCCACACAGCATGTGCGGAGGCTGCAAGGAGTAAGTGCCAGCTACTGGGGGGATCGGTGTGAGTGAGGGGAGCGAGGGGCTCGGTGCCGGAGGCTTCAGCGGGATCATGGGTCACAGCCTGTGTGCCTGGGGCTGGCTGCTGGGGGGGTGAGAGTCTGTACCTGTCCCAAACCGCATGTGTGTGTGTGTGTTATTGGCTTGCAAATGTCACGCTGGACCAGCTGGTCTGTACTTAGGTCTGCTGCAAGTCCTACAAGTAGGAGTCACAGCTGAAGGCAGCACCTCGTCTGTGACCATTTGCGTAGCCGTCCCCGTCAGTGTCCTGTGCCTGCAAATGGGAAAGCAGCCGCCACATCCATCAGCCTGGGATGGGCATAACAAGCTGGGCTCCAGGAGCCGGGCAGGAGGAACCCCAGGCTCTGGAGCTCCCGGAGGCAGTAGCTGCTTCTAACATGCCCCAGCACAGCTTTCATCTCTGTAAGGAGAAATTAACAGCATGTCTTCTTTTGCTTTCCCATCAATGGCCTTAATCTGGATAGCTGCGGAAGAAAAAGGAAGGAAGAATGAGAAGGTGAACACTAATTACTTCAGAGCAGTTTCCTGTATAATTATTAATTTCCCTTCAAAAAGCCTGATGGGAAAGATCAGGAAACATCAGGCTTCATATCATACTCCTGATTTATAGCCAACTGTGTTGGGTCTGTGTGGCAAGGTTTTAGTAGCAGGGGGGCTACAGGGGTGGCTTCTGTGAGAAGCTGCTGGAAGCTTCCCCTGTGTCCAATAGAGCCAATGCCAGCCGGCTCCAAGACGGACCCGCTGCTGGCCAAGGCTGAGCCCATCAGCAACAGTGGTAGTGCCTCTGGGATAACAGATTTAAGAAGGGAAAAAAAAAAGTTGCAGGGCACACAGAAACTGCAGCGGAAGAGAGGAGTGAGAATATGTGAGAGAAACAACCCTGTAGACCCCCAGGTCAGTGAAGAAGGAGGGGGAGGAGGTGCTCCAGGCGCCAGAGCAGAGATTCCCCTGCAGCCCGTGGGCAAGACCCTGGTGAGGCAGGCTGTGCCCCTGCAGCCCAGGGAGGTCCACGGTGGAGCAGATCTCCACCTGCAGCCCGTGGAGGACCCCACGCTGGAGCAGGTAGGTGCTCGAAGGAGGCTGTGACCCCGTGGGAAGCCCGCGCTGGAGCAGGCTCCTGGCAAGACCTGTGGACCCATGGAGAGAGGAGCCCACGCTGGAGCAGGTTTGCTGGCAGGACTTGTGACCCCGTGGGGGACCCACACTGGAGCAGTGCGCTCCCGAAGGACTGCAGCCCATGGAAGGGACCCACATTGGAGAAGTTTGTGGAGGACTGTCTCCCGTGGGAGGGACCCCCACGCTGGAGCAGGGGAAGAGTGTGAAGAGTCCTCCCCTGAGGAGGAAGGAGCGGAAGAGACAATGTGTGATGAACTGACCCCAACTCCCATTCCCTGCCCCCCCCCGTGCCACTGGCAGGGAACAAGGTAGAGAAAATTGGGAGTGAAGTTGAGTCTGGGGAGAAGGGGGGGGGGGGGGAAGTATTTTAAGATTTGACTTTATTTCTCATTGACTGGTAATAAATCAGATTAATTTTCCTGAGTTGGGTCTGTTTTGCCTGTGATGGTAATTGGTGAATGAACTCTCCCTGTCCTTATATTGACCCATGAGCCTTTTGTTATATTTTCTCTCTCCTGTCCAGCTGAGGAGGGGGAGTGATAGAGCGCCTTTGGTGGGCACCTGGCACCCACCAGGGTCAACCCACCACACTGACTCTAGAAGTCCAGAGAAGTATAAATCACAGGCAGAGTTTAGAGAAATAATGAGGTCCTATCTGCTCCTTTCTATTTTTATTTCTGTGGCATACTACGTACTTTGCAGATAGAAGACCTAGTCCCTGCCTTGCAGCAATTACAGCCTTCAGCTTTCATCAGCAACAGACTGCACAGGCACAAGCACTGCTGTGGACTTGTGTGGAGCCTCACCAGCTCTGGGGAGACCCACCGACGGATCCCATCTCATTCCCCTCGCTACCAGCTGTGGAGGCAAAGACATAGCTGCAAACTGAATTAAAACAAAAAGATGCAAGGCTCAGTAAAAGCAGGGGTGGTCACAACACAGATTACAGCATGAGGTCACTGGGCTCCAATGCACACCAATCCTTTTTTCTTGCAGGCAAATGGACTTTGAGAAGTCAAGCGTGCAGCTTTCTCTGCAAAACCTCATGCAGAGGAGAATTTGCTTTCCTGCCTCGGCTCTGAGCGAGCTCTGTGGAAGGGTGGCTGGCTGGTGGGACACTGGCACCCGGAGGCAGTTACTGTCGGAGGCGGTTGCTGGCACCATGTTGGTCTCCTCCTTCCAGTCCTGACCACCAACACACACAGCCCCCCGCTGCTGTGAATCCCTCTGCTAACAGTGATGCTGAACGGCCTTCAGCAGCCACCACTTAGCAGAAGGAAACCCACTTACTGGTACTGTTAAGCAAACATTTAATGGCCTTAGAAGTATGCTGTCGAGTGTGTATCAAGAGAGAAATTCAACAGAAATTAAGCGCTCGCAAGCATACAAAACTCAGCATTTACTAATTTGTTTCAGAGCCTGAGTATTGCCACAGTTACAGACCCATAACCACAACTCAGTAGTTCGAGTCTCCGTGCCATTCACTTTGCCTTATAAAACAAGAAAAGACAAACACTTCTTACAGAGATGGCTGTGAATCCACCATATCTGATCTTACACCCAGAATGGTGGAAGATCATTTAAGATGCACCAGGTACAACTTCTGAACTGGATGACACCTGAGTTTTGTCAAGGTTCCTAGAGGTACAAGAGACACTCTGGATTATCATCTTTATGCATCAAACCTTGAACAGGACTAGTATCGCTGCCTTGCTCAAAAAGGGATATAAACTCAAGTGAGTCAACAGCCTACTCACAAGCACTTCTTTTAGTTGTGCTGAAAAAAGAGATAAACTTTTCAGTGGGATCCATGATATGGTTAGAGATTTTTTCCAAGGGAACACTTGATTCTGAAATTAAACACTGCACAAGGGTCAAAACCTGACACACTCTTGCTCAGACACAGGTTGGCGTGTAGGCTGCAGGACGTATCCAGAAGAGAAATGCAGACTCATGGCTCCCACCTCCCCCTCCTTACCACAGCAGAGCCGCAAGTCGCTGAACTCATTTTCTACAGCCACTCATTCCACGCAGCGCACCCCAAGAGCCACGCTAGCCAGCTGGGAAGGACCCAGCCCAGCTTCGGTTCATTGCCAATTCTTCTCTGTGCTGCAAGCTGTTAAAAAACACCAGTATATTTCGTGTCCTGCTTCTACTCTGTACTCCCCCATGTGTCCCTCGTGATCTTCTTACTCCAGGGGACAACTTCTCCCTCCTGCCAGAGGATGCTCGGATCCATTTGGCATTTTCTTGTGCTTTCTAGAGCTCTCTGAAATTGGTAACTAGTACTCCTCTTCCCAGCCTTTTTAGTACCTATCTGAGTAAGATTGCTTGAGGTGACTTGGAAGCTGCCTATCATTCCTACCTTCTGTCTGTACTTGCAGTCCACAGAGATGGTGGAACATAGGTCAGTTTGCCTTGGATAACTCGGTTACACTGTTGCCCAGCATTGCCTACAGCACATACACCAAAGAGCAGCTCAAGGGAACCACATCTTCTGCTTGCAGGATTAGCCACGTGCTCCAGAGTGAGTGAAGAAGTTAATTGTTTTGTATTTGGCCAGGTTAAGACAAGATAAGAAAAGGGTTAAACATTGTCCAGAAACCAAGGTCTGGGTATTGTCCTTGGGCACAGGGCGGTAACAACATTGGGAAATTGACTGTGATTGTAGTAAAGAGTCATTTTAGGAGTCCAAGTTGTTGTTCGGCTTGCTTCAGAGCCTGTGTTTCAGGATGGCTGCAAATGATTCAAGTATTCAGGGCTACAGAAATATTTAATGAAACAAAGTTTAAAAAACACCCATGCTTTCTAAAAAAAGTAACCCTCCAATAAATGTCTGACACCATCTCTCTGCCACATAGACTGGCCAATGTGCAATAAAATAGGACTGCTGCCACAATTCAAAATGGGTTCAAGAGCTCATTCATTCTCCTGGTTCATGTAAAAAAGATCAGAGTGAGAACAGTATTTTTCTCCAGCATGTTACAACTCAGAATACATCTTAGAAGCCTATAAGAGAGCCATCGCAGTGACACAGCTTGGTGTGCAACCACTTGCATAAAGCTAGTTAAATTCTCATGTTTCAGTACCAAACAATGGACAACAAATGATTTTCTTTTTTTTTCTTTCTTTCTAAGTTCTCTTTTGACCTTTAAAAAATTGTTGAGAGAAATGCCTGGACCTTTTTAGCTCACTTCTGGGATATTTTGTCATAATTTGCCTCTAATCTCTTAGACAACTGATATACTTACACATTCTCTTTCACGATGGTAAACTGCTTTTGCAACTCTATCTCCCTTGGGCCATGTCTTCATAATTCTGTTTTAAAGTTGCTAATTTAAAAAAACGTATCATTAAAATATTTTGATACGTTGCCCGTGTAAATCAGAAAAGCCAAGAGCTCAAATGTTCTCCAAGAAAAACTTGCTTTACTGCCTCCTTCCTTTTCCCCTTTTCCCACTTGAAAGCCTCTCAGTTTTGCTGTGAAGATATAGGACTCACAGAAAGGCTGGTGAGCTCTGGACTACAGTGAGATCCAGCTCTTGCTTTTTCCTTCTGGCCTTTCCATTCATGCTAGCCTCGCAGATTAATTTTAACATTTTGGATGAGAAGAAACCATCTGTGCTACATTCACTAGAAACCTCAAAAATAGGTTAGGCGATTATCTAATTATTTGCCTGGCAGCAGATTTGCAATTTGGTAACATGTACTGGAAGTCTTTCTTCAGTGTCAGATACAATATGCTATCCATGGGTGCAGTCTCCTCAGAGGCATATCTGCTCCAGCCATAGAGCACCTCCTTCCAAAAGTAGGTGCCCTGTCATGTCCCCAGCAATGTCTTCTTCCATATGTCTCTTCCATTTGTCCTCAGGTGGCTCTTTTGTGTCCCCTCCCTTTCTCCTCTCCTTGCCCCTACTGTTCTTTCCTAAGCCCGCTTGCACATGGTTGCCACAGGCTCCCCTCACTGAAGTTTTGCTGCGCAGAAGATACTTACACTGGAGTTAGTGCCATCTGCCACTGGCTGTGACCAGCACAGGGCTCAGCATCCTCCCACACAGGGCACTTCTGCAGCCCCCAGCTACGATAAACCTGCAATTCATGCCAAATACGTTCCATCCCTAGAACTAGATGATGGGGTCTGCACTATTACAAATTGAACATATGCTTACCACAGAGTCCATCCCTCCTCCCTGCTGACCAGGCTACAGGGGTTAACACTCTAACAGACTGAACAAGTATCTAATACAAACTTCACCTCTTGCCCCTGCAAAATACAAACCCAAGGATATAATGTCTAAGTCATTTACTAGATTTTAAAAAACAAGCAAATCATTCATATGGTGCGAGCAACAATTAAAACTACTACAGAAGGTACCAACAGGCTCATGAATCCTATAGCAGTAGGAGTTCATCCAGACCTGAAGAGAGCAGTAAACAGTGTTCACTTAATGCAGTATGGGAATTTCCTTCTTTGGGGAGTAAAATTATGCATCACACAGATTTGATCTCTTGCTCCAATTCCTCCAGCAGCTGAGTTCTGACCTTTTCCCTGTACAAGTCTTTGCCTCATGGTGCCAGATCTCCAAAGGACCTTCTGCCCCACTCTGCCATGGCCTCTCCCTTGGCTTTCTGGAAGATCTGTAAGTCCCAGCCTGTAGGGTGAGAGCATGGAGAGTTTTCAGCCTTTCTTGACACTTTTTTCAAGGTCAACCGCACTACGGGATTTTCTGTATTATTCTTGGCCATGCTGCTAATGGAGTTGTTCCTCCTGCGAGCTCGCCCAGTCTGATACCTATAGATCCCACTTTGACCAACAGGCTGCCCCAGCAGCTCATCAGGTGATAGCCCAGGGGGGTTTGTAACCGTGTCTAGCTGTCAGGGCTTTAGGGCCATGGCATTAGTGTTCACCCCTGTTTCAGGGTCCCTTACCTGTAAGGGGTCCTCTGGCAATCAAAGCAACTGCAACTCCTTCCCAGCCCCTTCACTGGGGCATCTCATTTGTGGGATTGGCAGAGCTGGACCATTCCTCCACATTTCCCTCCATCAGCAGACCCCAAAGCCCTTCTCCCTTGTGCAGGGCAGTGTTTAGAAGGGGCGTAGGCCCCAGACTCCCCTGAGCTCTGCTCTTTTGAGCCACCACCCATTAGCTGACCATCAGCCCAATTCCCCCATGCTACAAAGGGGTCTTGGTCCCTCCAGAGCCACACCAGAAGCATACAGCAAGCCCCAGGCCCCCCGTGGCAGCAGAGCACACTGATCTCCTGGGGTTTCACAGCAGCACCAGAGGTTTGGGGGCGGTGCGTAACTGCCTCCTTTGGCCGCTCCTTCCTTCTTATGCATGTTCCTCAGCCTCGCGTGGGTCACCTGCTCAACTCACTGGGTAGTTTCTAATAAAAGCACACAGGGGCACCAAGGAAAGCAATGCCCAAGGGCTTCCCCTGGAGCAACTACTTAAAACAAAAATAAGGGATACTAATTAGCCAGCCAGCCAGGACACAAGAGTGTCTGTAGATAGCAGGTCCTGCAGTCACTAACCTCCAGAAACCCTGGCTGTGGCTCATAATGAAGGTTTTCTCCCTTGGGGTTAGACAGGAACAATCACAAGTCTCAGCTGCTGCCTAGTGACATTGCTAAAGTAGACGTCACAGCGGGTCTGAAAATTTCAAGTGTCCTGTAGCTCTGTCTGGCTCTGGTGTTCATCATGGGGAGACACATGCGTGTTCTCCTTCTTAAACACCCAAACACAGAAGGTATAGACCAAAGAAATTCATGCAGCATAAGCGAACCTTACCACATGGTACGCAAAAACTATTTTGTTACAGAAGCAGGTTGGACTGATCTAGATATCGATTAAAAGGCACAAGTTTACTAATTTTGAGCATTTGGGTTACTCACGACAGTCATTTTTGGTTAGTAATAATTTGGAAGTTCAGTGGAAATTTTAAAAGTGCTAATGCAAGTTTAACTGAAGATAACTGATGTTAGTAAAAATGCTTACAAGATGAATACATGAAAGTAAAGTATATAAAGTCAAACAGAGTCTGAAAAGTACATCTAACAATAGAGTGTGTTGTGTTAAAAGCATGTTTATTCTTTGAAACTTTCTACCCTGCAGCGTTTCTATACCACTAACCAGTACCTTAGCAATAAAGAACATCAATTCTCTCTCCTTTTGCCTCGGGAAGTCCGTGAATTTCTGCAATAACTTTAGTTCTCCCAGCTGAACAGAGCCAGTGAACCTCATGCCCCACTTACATCCAGGGGGGTGGAAGAGCTTTGGCTTTTCCCCTCCACTGGCTCAGTGTGCCTGAAGATACTGAGTAGAGACAGCACCACTAATCCTGGCAGCTTGGTTCCAACCCTTATCAACCAAATTTGTAAGAACAGGTGTCTTGTATCCAGCTCAAACTCATCCTCTCTTCCTCCATAAGGCTAATGAGCCCTTTAGCACCTCGCATCCTAGTAACTTCTACTCTACAATGAAGTCTTCTCCAGGTCTTTTTGATAAATTAATTCTCTACTTATCAGACACTGCCTCCAGCCCTTTAAGTACGCTTACTACTTCTCTCGCTAGCGTGGGGAATCTAGTCAGTTTTGTAAAAACCTTTAAAACTGCAGTCATCAGACACGACAGTATTTATTTAATCGATGAACACAGTATTGGGATTGTATCCCCTGTTCCTCTTCACTACTCAGATTCAAACTTCCCGGAATTTACACTTGACTTTTCACCACAGCAACCCAGTGGAAGGTCATGCTCGGAGGTTTTTTGCTCTTTTGGCCTGAATGCTTATGCTGGACACAGTATTAAACTGACTGGTACAGATGGGTACATTTTATCCATAGTCTGTAGCCAATTATAGAACATGAAATACAGCATACAAGGATGGGATGGAGCTGTTGGATAAAGAGGTTGCTGTGTTGCCAGCAGTGTCTTACTGCTTGCCAGATTGCTTGAGCAAAGGAAATCTTGGTGACAGTTTTTAATGCTGTGTTGAATTTGCAGTCAGGGAGGTCACAGGTCTCTGATTGATAGGAGAGGCAGACCTTCTAAGAAAAGCTAATATACATCAAATAGTATTTGCTTCCTTTTAGTTCCATTAGTTAGATTAGTTAATGTTTAATTTATGGATTCATTTGAGTATGGCTCAACACTGGGAATGTTGCCAGATTTTATTCCCTTTTTCATTATGCAGTTATGGGTTTTCCCCTTTTTTCTTTAAAAGCTCACTGTTTTTTTTAACGTAGAAGAATGTAGATATTCCTCCCCTCCCCCTCCAGTTTTGCTCATCAAGCATGTTTTGTTTACATATTTGTTTGGATTTTTTTTTTTTCCCTTCTCTCTAGTAGAAGTCATGATCATTTTGTCTTTTATTAACAATCTCAGTCTATGTCAATCATTGTCTTCCATCCTATTGAGAACCAACACTTTTTTTAAGTACAGTCAAGAGGAATTAAACCAACACATCTTCCATAATTGTAATTTATTACTACCTGTAAGTTACAGATCGAACACTTTCCAGCTTCACCTTTTTAGATGCTAGTCAGGTTTCAAGCAGTAACTCACCACTTTACTTGGGAGCCTTCTTAGATATTCCCCTGGTCCATTTTGTTCTTTAGTACATTAAGCATTAAAAACCTGAGCTTTGAGTTATCACCAACTTTAAAGCCACTGAATAGCATCACCATCAATACTTTGAGAATCTGTGGAATTATTCCTCTTTTCCTGCTCTCTTCCAAGTTTGCTGGACTGGAGCAAATGCCAAGACATGCCATCCAGTTCTTCTCACCGGTGTTCACTGCAGACAGAGGTTTGCCACAGAGCTTTATAGAAACTTCCAGTCTCACACACGTTCTTTTTTTTCCATGCTCAACTTCCTCTTAGTGTCACATCCCCTGCCAATTTACCCATCTACTGCTTAATATGGAGTCACCAATGGAGATTACTTGCTTGCCAGCCAAGCCTGAAGAACATGCCACAGTAGCTGGTGGCTTTATATTGTGAAAATGCCAGCTGGGTTTGCCCCCTTCAGCAGTCTGTCTTGAATCCCCTTGATGGTTGACCTGCTGGGCACGGTAGTGATTCAAACACAGTTGGCCAATATTTGCCTTTTTCTGTAGCCCATGCAGAGGCAAACTGCAAATACTGTACATGCAATGTAACACCTTTCATATACACTTCTTTTGGGTGCTGGTAGTGCAGAAAATTTAAATGGATGAAGTTTGTCCCAATTTATAAATCTTCTGTATGTATTGGGAAATGCAGCTAGGAAAATTAGATTAAAAGCTACATCAGATGGAGCCACCAGTACCGGGTGTATGGGTGTGTGGGACTGAAGCTCTCTAGTACTGTATATTTTATACTGTCTCTTCTAAGACAGATCAAGGCTGCTAATGTTCTTCTAATTATAGAAACCAAAGATACTCTTGGCTTCTCTTCACCACAGGCTCCTCCAAGTGTGCAAAATGTCCCCTTAGGATCCCTCATGCCAGAAGAAAGATTGATAGTTTAAATAATAAGCCTAACCTTTAATCCTCCACTTTATAGCAAATAGCATCACAAACAACAATATAATTCTCCTGAGATAGCGTTATTTGGCAACTGATCGCAAAGTAAACATCACTCAGAAAAGCATGTCGTGCACTCATACTGCTTTCTGCTGTCTGTCTTTATGTAGGTTATCAGTATAAAGTATATTCCTGTACTGTGACTATAAAACATTTTATAGGCATGCACATCTGAATGTGTTTGATTACAGTCTGAAGGAACTTTGGGAAATCCTGATTGACCCAATGCTGCAGAGATCTCCCAACTCACGTTGGTATTCAGTAATGGACTGGTAAAAGCACAGAGAAAGTTTAATTGCAATAACACACAATTCTAACTCATCATCTCTGTTGCAACTCATTTAACGTCAAACATCTATGTACAAACCTTTGCAACACAAGTGGCTTAGGCATGGCATATGGAAACCCCGTCTCTGCAGAGCAGAATGATACACATTTGTCACTTTGGAGAGCAGCACCTCCTATTTTGTACTAACTCAGCATCTCATTCGGTTGTGATTTATGCTGTCCTCCTGCTAGAGCTCAGATAACATGCAAGGACTTGGGTTTTCAAGTGCTGAATTCAGCCTGAGGTTTATAATGAGTGTACAGCAGTGCACTCTCAGCTTGTGAACTGATGAACATTTGGTCAATGTTTTAACTGATTCTGAATCTGTAAGTGCTCTGAAATTAAGTCAGACTTGTTGGGACGAGTCAGTAGGTATGTAACAGTACAGTGCCCTTACTACACATTCTTCAGCCTCCTCACACGCTCTTGTACTGAGGTACATAACACTGTTTGCTCAGCTTCTCAGCATCCAACTTCCTTTTCAACTCTAACAAAAAATCCTGATCACCAACATGACATTCTCCAAAACCAAACTTATTTTGAAAAATGCACATCTGCGCCTTTTCCCCTGCCCCTTTGATGTTTAGTGTATATAAGCCCTTAAACCACTTAACTGCCACACAGGGCACCTTAATATTTGCAAGCTAGTCAGCACCCCTTGCTGAGAGTTTTTACCATGCCGAGGGAGATGTCCTTAAAGCCTTAGCAGAACACCCTGTTGATAGCTCATTTGGAGCAGGGATGAGCCACTGGTTTGCCATACCTACAGAACACAATTTGCAATTAAGAATTCTTTCCCCAGTTAACCTGTCAAAATACCTTCTTTGAGGTGGACCTCTCTAGAAATATTTGGAACAATTAAGTCTAAAGAGTTTAAAGTCTCAAACTGTATCATGTCTTCCATAACAGTAGCAACACGAAGCAGAAGTAAAACACTTTTTGAAAGACAATGTAAGGTAATCTCAAGAGATGTCAGCATTACATTAAATCTTTACATAAGAAAATGTGTTCCAGCACGATGTTCTCTGGCAGCACAGGGTGATGAATCCCAGTGGCACACTAACACAAAGTAAAGATTTTTAATGATGGAATTATTAATGCAAAATGAAGCACTTGCAATCCTGCTTCCACATGCTCACCTTGTACTGCACGACAGACATTCTGCCTGGAAGCAAGCAGGCAAAAAAGCTATTTTCTGATGTGACACACCCAACTTCTGACCTCAAGTTTCCCATAGCCTAGGACTTAGATGATGTGACTACAGAAATTCAAACCACATGGAAATCCTCGAATATGTAAAACCTGCCCCTCTCAGTCACCAACATGCCAGACCCTGGAACCCATCAATTATGTGTCTCTGTCACAGTCTACAAAGTACTTTTTATATTCAAGGCAGTAAAAAATGAAGTGCTTTAATCATTACAAAACTGATCACTGAATCTGCTGTTCTGCATGCCTACAAAGGACTTGCAGTAAGAGACACACTCCAGAAACACCATAAAGAAGTTCCACGGTTAACAGCAGGATGCGTGACTTGGATGACTTTGAACCGCATCTCTGGAGTATATGAATATAAAATAGCACAATATTGATTTTCCAGCCCAGTTCTACCACGTGCTGAGCATCCTGAGCCCACTCCAGAAAAGCACTTAAATACATTTTACTACTACTACTGTTCAAAAGTGTTCAATCCCTAGGTCAAATCTAAGTAACATTATTTTTGCTTATTAAAAGGCAAGTTTTCTTCTCTTCTTTTTTTTTTTTTTTTTTTTTTTTTTTAATTAAATCATCACATTAGTTCAGAGCAGACAGCTTTTTGAATCTCTGTCCCTGGAACCTGCAGAAAAGAATTCCACCAAAAAGGAAGAAAATATTTAAAATCTTTACTATGATTAAGACTTTCAAAAGTTTTAAAAATAGTCAGTCAAGCATGACTGTGACAGAAAAAAAAAAAGGAAGTTATCTATGAGGGGGGGGAAAACCCACGTTAAAATAAACTGTGAAAGTCTCATGCTTAAAGTAATGCCAATATTAACCCTACTGTACACAGCCCATAGACACAACTTACAGCAGAAATACTGGAGAGCCAGCTGGAATAAGAATCTCAGATTTGGTTCTTGAAGTGGCTACTCGGACCCTGCTGGCAAGCACAGAGGAAGACATTTAGCTGAAAAAGTTTCAAAGACCTTGAAAAACTCTAGCTTTCCAGCCAAACTAAAGGCCAGTGTAACTAAGACACAAAACTGGAACAAAATAGTTCAAGTCAAATGAAAGATGATGCTGGCATGGCAGGGTTACTTTTAACAGGTCACTTGAAATAAGCACCTGAGGTAGCTGCTCCATCCTAAACTGTGCCTGGCAAAACTCAGTTAGGCCAGGACCACAGCCTTTGTTTCACTGAATTTCTAGGGTTCCCCTTCCCCTCCCCGAAAAGTGAAAACTGATGGATCACATTCTTTTGTAATTCAGAAGTATCTAAACGCTTGGTGGTTATGAAAAGGACGCTGTTTCACACTGCATTAGTCTAAAGCAGTACAATCTTTGAAGGAGAACACATGGACCTCCCCAACTCTCAACCAAAACTCTGCAGAAAACCACCTTGAAAAGTCCATGCAGGATTTGACTGACAGAAAATACAACTATTGAGATGTGTTTTATGCATACCACAGAACCCTCCCACACACACATGGAAAGCCAGGTAGCAGTCACACGGAATTTTATAATAGTCTGTTTTCTGTTTGTAATTTTACTACGTTCAAACAATAAAGAAGAAAAAGAAGCATAACCAGCCAGCTTAACTATGGCTTCTTTTTTTTTTCTTTTAAAGGAAATCCTTTTTAATTCAAACGTCATTTTTTTTTGTTTAGTCTGAGATATCTTCTGATTTCACAGTCCCTCAGTTAAGGCACAATATACATCTCCAAAGTCACTGGGCACAGAGGAGGACTCATCGCTGGGCTGCCTGCCAAAACAGGTGCCTGCATGAGGAACACTTGAGGTCTTCCAACTCTTCCGGATGAGAGCTCCACAAACTTATCTTAAAAGTTTTCTTCCCCCTCCCCCCCCCCGAGATTGGATAAAGATCTGGAAGGGAAGCTTTAAGGAAAAGATTCTGGCTCCAAAAAGTTTTGCCGATTAGTTTTTGATGTTGGGATACTTCAAGCTTACAGTTAGGAAGAGATTACCTTGCCAGTCATAGCTTGCCTGTCAGGTTTGAATAAGCAAGATGAGGAACTAAAAGATGAACAAAGAATGAAGAAAACAAAGAGTTCCAGCACGTGCTAGATCCCCCAAATAGCTCAGCTCTCAAGGCAGGGATTATTATGGATACACCTATTTCATGCAGCTCTTCTTTTCCCAGGCAAGCACAAGGCAATAGTGGTTGACACTGGTACAAGCATATTTGGAAGCCTTTCAGGATTCGTATGCGTGGAGATCAAACGACAATAAAAATGTGAGGGGGGGTCAGAAGAAGGGAGAGCAAATTAAACAGCCTGAGCTCCTCTCAGCCTTTTGTCAGGCAATTCTTTCAGTTTTCAAGGCAATGAAAAGTTTAAGGAAATACCTAATCACAGTGTATACAAATAGGGAATTCAACATAGCTGTTCATTAGCAAACTGATTAGTTTTCCACTTTTAGTTATTTAGTTTGAGCTATAAATAACTTTGAATCAAGATGATTTAACTGTGGCAGACAATCTAGAATCCAGGCTGTAGCTTTTCATAAATTGTAATGACAGCTTCAGCATCATCTCTCCCCCCTTCAGAAAGATGTTGCCTCGTTTCTAGTAACCAGATTATGAATCAGAAGGGGCCATCAAACTAATTTCACATACAACTGCACTCTGCTCACATAAGGTCAGATTGAAACTTCCAACAATGGCAACTTCTTGACAAAACTAATTCTGTAGTAATTTCAGAAATAACTACAGATACTTTTCACCTACAATGGCTACGTAAGGGTGAAAATGCAAGGTTAGCCATCTTTCACGCTGCCTTCAAAGACTTCTGAGAGCAGAAGCAAAGCTTGTACATCTCCTTGGATACGCACCCAGCCACCTCAGCTCCTGAACAGCAGAGACCATCAGTTGATACAGCTCCTGTTCTTTTAGCTAACTGGCTAAGGCTCAGAAGGACAGCCATCTCCAGTCCAGAAGGCCTCTTCAAAAGACACATTAAAGCCTGGCTGTCCAAGAGTAAGTGAGTCCAAGTTATGGTCTCACATCAGAGATGAGTTATCTCCCATCCAGAGCTTCACTTGCAGACGTAGCTCAAGGCACGGCTTTGTTTGTTAGCTACATAGATAAGGATGGTCAAGGAAATAGTACAATCATGAAAAAACAAGCCTTAGTCAGAATGGCCTCTGAAAACAAAGCTCTCAGTAACAAAGTATTTGGTTTATACTTACTTCATCAGATATTTGAAATAAGGAATCTTAACTCCAAGTCAGAGCCTATTGAACAGCTAAGTGGAAACGCTGTGTGTGTAAAAGACTGGCTATCTGTAAAAAAACAGGGAACCATCTTGAACTAGTCAGTTTTATGAGTTTATTGTGGTGATCTGGTTCTGAGTAGTCCATGACTTACCCTTTGCCATGGACTGAATTAAAAATACTGAGTAGAGTTAAGAGGTCACTTGATGCTACGATTAGGATAGAAAATGTACTTGCCTTGAGCTGCAGATGTTCCTAAGCATGTTTTTAAGAGCATTGTATGAAACCCTGAAACCAGTAGTTTCATGTTAAGAGTTTTAAATGCAGTTTACCCTTCCAGAATACACCAAAATTAAAGACATCATAGTTTCAGTAAAGAAACTGATTTTCAGTAAACCAGAAACCTTCAGCTTGGTACAACTAACCAGATTTAAAAGAACAGAAGTTCAATAGTTTCATAAACTGAAGGGACCCAATATGGAGACTAGACAATTTTAGCAATCAATAGGAACAGCCTGTGAGCCATTAATAGCAACATGCTACAGAGTACAGGAAACAGTAATTCCCCCCCCCCCATCTGACAAAGTAAGAGTTCTCCCACTTTGTTCCCAACATCCATCCCAACTAACAGCAGTTCTGTTAGTCCTGCAGGGAATAAAATTCATGGTGATACCACACTACTTTCAGGTTAAGAACTACTGGCCACGCAGCCCTTCCTGGTCCTTCACCCCACCCAAATTGACTCAGTTTATGCTCTTCATTCTTAAATGAAGCAACTCACTCGGATTTTTAACAGTAAGATAATTTTAGAAGTATCTTTGAAGATGTAATTCCATTTTTTTAGTTGTTTTTTTTCTTCCATTTTCAGTAGAACAATGAAGAAATCTTTCAGTACTGGCCTGGAAAACTGAAACTCTGTCATTCAGTGGTACTCGGCGGTCACCAGGAGACCCACAGGTACAAGTGGCTGCAAGAGACCTGCATTTTTTTAACAACTGAAATCTTGACTGACAACCAACCTGAGTCATTGAAAGGCAAAACCATGTATTCTGATATCTGCACTTTTCAAAAGCCTTATTCACAGGACAATCCCATGGCTAGGAACTATTAATAAGGCAGTTTCCAATGAAATACATCAGTTACAACACAACAGTACTACAAGTATTTCTATAAAGTTTGAAATGTTTTTAATATGTACATTCTTTCTTAGTAAATATTAAAGTAGTGCTTTTCTCCTGCACTTTTTTCTTTAGACTTCTAAAAGGGCATCAGAAATACAGTTTTCACCCCCCTCCAAACCAATGCACAGTTGTTACCTTCGTAACAAGCACATATGAACTCTGTACACCTTTCCCTCCCCACAAAAGAAATAAAAATATGCCATGACTATCCAATTACACATCATCACAACAAGTTTAAATTACGCATACAAATAATTCCAGAGTATTTAGAAAAACCCAACATATTGGATTTATGAAACCATTCCATGCATTCAACAAAAAAAAAAAAAAAAGGGAAAAAGAAAAAATGAACAAGTTTCTTTAAATGGTGTTTTCTCTTTCTATCCAAGTACCAAAGTCTGGATACAGTGTATCGTTAAGACTAACCACTGCTTGAGTCATAGAAACATGACAGTACATAGATAACCAAGTTTCTATTTATAGACAATATGCTATACAGTTACTACCTCTTTAATGAATGTCGAATAAAGCAAGTTTCGCTTGCTAAGACGTTGAAACTGCACATTAAGAAAACAGTAAGAGGTGCTGCTAAATAGGTAACAACATTTTGAAAGGAAGGCTATGTATTTATATGATCCTGCTTAGTAGTAGCAGTTAATTAGCAGGGTTCCTATGTTGTTAGCTAATTTATCTCTTTTTTCCAGAATGACAAGCTATTCAAGAGCTAGAGCTTACTAACCCAGAAATACCACCAATTTTATCTTCAAGAGGAAAAAAAAAGAATTTATGCAGTAAAAGCCCTTGGGGGCAGTCTCTGTCATTACACAAAATCTGTGTATTTTCTACAAACGAGGGTTGTAGCACAACATACAGATTGGAAACAGACATTTTGGACATACATTACAAACCTGAATTAAAAGGGTATTCTTCTTCACCTTTACTATGAAGAGGACAAGTAAAATTATAGTATTATTTACATGCAAGGGACTCTGCATGATTTTGTAATATCCTATTTTTGTCTTTGCCTTAAGATACTCCTTGAAAAGCTGTACTTCAGTTCCAAATTTATTTTGCATTAATCTTGACATGTATCAGTCTCAGGCATTACTCCCTCCCAGTAAATAAATCAATACTGTCAATATGCTCCATTTATTTTAACAAATCAATTTATAGAGTGTCACATGTTCTGGATACACAGGGGTTAATACCTGTGCAAGTTAGTATCCATTTATTAGGAAAGCTCTCCATTAGCAAGGTGCATTTTCAGTACAATTAAAACCAGCTTGCTGCATTAACTATTCTTGCCCTGCAATACTGTTGAACTGCAGTCAAGTACAGTAAGAGTACAAGGTTGTTGATGAGTACCATGTGTTACAGCTGTTAACAATTCTGTTTGTGCCACAAAACCAGGAGTCAATCATTTATAAAAAAAACCAAAAACATCTTGGCTCTTCTTGAACTGAATTTACCAGGTGATGTTAATTACCATCCTTATCAAACAAATTTTTGTAAAGGCTATTTACAGTGTACATGGCTGAGCATGCACCTTACAGACACAAACACATCTGCCAGTTTGATACCATGTAATTACACAGTGCCTGAAAATGACAACACATCTTAAACACCATTTTACTTAACAGTTTCAAGCGGGAAATGGTCTTTATTTTACAACTGCGATTCTTGCATGAATTTTTATTTTTTTATATAAAAACACTAACTCCTGTCCAGAAGTCTAGACACATTCTACATACTACAGGTTAAGGCAGTAAAAAAATGTGTTCCTGATAACTGGTCTTGACAATGTCAATTAAAGCTGTCTGAAGCCACTCCAGTTCTCCAACAGATCTTTGAAATCCCAAATAATTTGTGAGTGAAAAAAAAAAATTCACTTTGCTTTCTTCAGAGTTTTAGTAATAGAGAACAGAACAGAATTGGGTATGGCAGAATAGAATTGGGTATGGTAAGTTAAAAAGTGTTAAGGGAAAGGAACGTTTGATTTCAATTCATTCCATGAGTTTAAAAGTTGAAAGAATACAGTTTTAGATGGGAGTCTGAATCAATCAAGAACTGTAGGGAATGAAGGAGAAAACCAATTTTATGCACATTACTGCATTCTTAAAAATATACTGTTATCTTCAATAATTCAAGTAAGGTAATAGACATTATAAAAAATAACTTCATGAACCATACTCAAGTTTCAAATCACATTCTCAAACTTTTAACCCAAAGCAGTTTTATTGTGTTAACTTCATATAATAAACCACGAAGGTCTGACTGTACAAATGGTTAATGATTTGCACTTGTGATTCCTGTAATAGCTAGCAGACTTGCTAACCAACTTACTGTAAAGATATGGCAGATTACGTATTTAATCAAAGCACTTTGATTTAGGCATGAAACAAATTCAAATGGTTGACATTCTGTGCTTCTAATGCATCACTCATAAGAGAGGCAAGAAACACCCACTATTGTACAGACAATTATTTTTACAGAAAACCCTTCCTTGAAATTAATCTTTTATCCGCAGCTGTAGATGAGAGTATAATCTGTTGTAAACAGGGCACTGTGTTGTAAAACCAGTTTTTTTAATTAAGATTTCTCTCCAAAAGTTGGAAAAACAGACTCTTCAGAATGTCTTTCAAATGTAGCATGTTCTGTTTGCTATGTCATAAAGTTACTTTCCTTTGATTCCTTTTTAAAGATGTTTGTGTTCACAGCAGTTCTGTTTTTAAAAATTGTTTGAAATTTATATAAAATTCTGTACATGTTCACAAATTATTGCA
Organism: Buteo buteo; assembly: GCF_964188355.1. Lineage (NCBI taxonomy): Eukaryota > Metazoa > Chordata > Aves > Accipitriformes > Accipitridae > Buteo > Buteo buteo. Next base: position 54,006,140 of record NC_134173.1, on the reverse strand, counting down.
TAAACAGCATAATCTTCATGACAATATTCAGCAACACATGTCCATCTCAGGAAATTCACGTTTCCCTTCTTGCTTTTTTCTTCTTTTTAACTTGTTTGGGGGATTCCCAGCTTTCTTCAGACTTTGCTAAAAACAAAACATAACTCCAGTGTTAGGACTGAGAAAGTTTACACAGAATTGACTTTTAAAATCCTGGACAGTACATCCCATATTGTTATGAAGTAATTCAGAACAATCAACCAGCATGATTTTTGAAGGAGAGTTATATTTACCTGCTTCTCCCAAATAGTCTAATTTGAAGCGCATCTAAACCAACATTTGCTAATTTCAAACTACTTTTTTATACCACAGCTACTTTTTTACACCACAAACACATAGTAATACACAATGAAAAGAATTCATTTTGTAAATCTATTATTTACAGTAGTCACTATTATTTTCTGGCTAACTGGAAGTAATGTACATGTACACAATTGACATTAAATGTTCACTTTTATCAAATTGCAATGGTTTTAACCACTAAATGTAAGTGACATGTCAGAAGAGTATTTTCAAAAATAACTACGTAAAGATGTGGTTACATGGAATCCATAATCAAATAAAGAAGCACTATGTTATTTTATTAAAACAGATTGCCTTAAAACATGCTGGCTGCCGAAAGTGGTAAATCAGGTAAAACATTTTATATGCTGAACATAAGAGATGTTCTTTCAATTGCTGAGGCATGAATCAGTCACAAAAGCCTTCATATTTTAGAACCAGAAAAAAAAGTTGTAAGTTAACACATAGACTTGAAAGACTGTTAATATATTCAAACCCAAGAAGCCAATTAGTGCAGCTGAATGAGACTAATATTATGAAATCATCTAATTTCTTCTGCAGTCATTAAAAACTGGTTTAGCACTCTAACACTTAGCCAGGAACTTCTTACAAAATGTCAGCATTTATTAATCTCATTAAAAAGTCTAACTGAAACAACTGGGGGTTTGGTTTTTTGTTGTTGTTGTTGTTGTTAGTTTTTTTGGGGGGGTTGTGGGGTTTTGGTTTGTTTGTTTGTTTTTAAAAGCAATGCCTTTCACACCTTGACTTCCCTTCTAATTTTTCTGTCTTATTGGGCGAGTCCTTCAGTACAAGCACTTTTGCCGAGTGAAACGGAGGACACGCCTGACACCTCTGGGCATGGTGTATTTTTAAAAAGCAATATACCTGCAGTAGTTCAGCCTGATGTATGTACTGTTAGGCTACAACAAAAATAAGCTGATCTCCCAATAGCTTTCTACTCCCATATTAGCAACTGTTTTCCTCCATGATTACTACATTTCATGGAAGCATATGGAAAAGATGTTAATGAGCTAAGTTGAGAAGTCAAAAAAACCCCAGTAGGTTGAAAATTGAATTGCTTGTATTTTTACCAAATTTTTGGTAGCTAAACATCCTGTCAACTGCTGTGTTAGTACCCATCTGTTCCACTGAAGACTTGCAAGCAGCCCTTTGAAACGGTGTTGGCAGAACTACTTAGTCACAGCATGGAGCTCCAGTCCTGATGATGAAGAGTATGTCCAAATGTCTGTTAAGGACTGGACGAGGCCAACAGACATTTTCAGTCATTCAAGCATATGAAGCCAGTTTTTCCTCACAGTGAAAGCACATTTGTCAAAGTACTTCAACGAAAGCTAAAATATGTCAAGATATACAAATGAAATACATAAGTACCTGATATGGCACTCTAAACCCAAACCTCAAGGCAAAGCATTCTGACTATATACGCTCTATAGGAAAAAAGTACACCCTGAATTCAGATGAATGAATTGTACTGAGATACTTACTCTGTGGAGGAGGCACACTGTTTTGCTTAATATTGGGACTAGAAACATCTGTCTCTTGCAGCATCTGTGGCACTTGGGAAGCGATCTTGTCAGAATCGCTCTCTGATACAATTACAGATGGCTCAGTAGAAACAGCAAGCGAAGGAGCCTCCTCAGGCTATTTGAAAAACAGAAAAAAAGTTTCCAGAAGTTCATTAAGTCATACAACAGTAAAACACTCTTATATAGTGTTATTTTGGCATTATACTTAGCGGCTGCTGAAAAGATGGCATTGAAAAATTAAGCCAATATTAAAATCCTTCAAAATCTTAAATAAAGGCTGCAAGACTATGACTGCCATCTAGCGCCAAAACTTTTAGTTGCACACAAGCAAATATAAACCACACGGATTCTTAAAATACATGACATGCAAAGAAAGAACAATCTAAAAATCACTAAGATCCTAAAAAGATTCTAGCATACATATTCAGAAGAGATGCAAGACAGTGACACATGCATTTGGTTGCAAAGCAAACAAGCAAGCTGTATAGGTTCAAATATGCAACTCAAAAGCCAAAATAATTAAACTTTTATAATACTTAGAAAGCATTTGCAGTCATTCCTATCAACTGCTCAAAACACTCTGTATGCTTATATTAGAATAACAGATATTTGCAAGAGCTGTCAGAAAGTACTTCAGTGGAAACTACTGTAGGAGTAACTGCCAAGTAAATGATACACCTAGTATTTTCCAATTATCTGGTCTACTTTGAAGGTTCCCACAATGGAGACAAGATGTTACTGTAGCTTACTGTGTAGCACTTACTGGAATTACAGTAGAGTAAAACAGAAGTCAAAATGCAAAAACCATTCTGACATTCCAATAGGGAAGTCAGAACATAAAGATCATATGATCCCACAGCAGGTGACCTACTGACAAGAGGCTTCAAACAGGAGTATATTAGAAAACAGTGCCTCAGTCAAGCAATAAACCCCAAACTTTAGGATGTTATAAAGAAGTCATGGCTATAGTTGGGCCACAACAGCCAGGACCTGGAACTATTGGAACAAAACAGTGAAGTCTACATCCAGCCCTTGATGTGGATGTACACAGATCCTCCGTTATAGTCACCAGTTTGTACTATTTCCATTACTGTAATGTAAGCATCTCAAAAATCTAGTCAGAACATACAAAAGAGCAAAAAGAGACACTTTTTTACTTTTCTTTTTAATCATATCATACTGAGTAAGAAGTTAAACAGCTTTAATTAAAAAAACCCAACACATGAATTTAGAGGGTAGCAGTTCTCTAACTTTCATGAATAGAGGAGTTTGCCCTTACACATCAACAGAAACAAATTTTTTAATAACTATAATTGGAGTATTTCTTTTAATCTACTGAAAATATGGTAATCTCGAAAATTTTTTTAATATCAACCATGCTGATAAAATGAACTCTCATCCTACAGGATTTCCAAGCTTAGCCAATTCTAATGTTGTTTAATGGTTGGCAATCATTAGCTACATAAGTACATGAACTCTAACAAAATGGATGTGGCCTCTAAAACAGGAGGACTTAAAGTTCCTAGTTGTGTGAGGTAATTGATTCAGGTCACTGGTATCATAGTTTTGTTAGGATAGAGTCACTCTCCACTTGCAGGTAAAGCAACTCAATTAAGATTTAAATGGCATACAGCTGTCTCAGGTTGACTAACAAACATGTTGCAACTTGAAAGTTAAAGCATGCAGTATTACTGTAAATGTAATGATACAGATACATACAGCATTATCTGGATGTTTTTGCAAATACCATACTCCTGTCTGAATTTTGGATGAGGGAAATTGGATAGCGATACCAAACATTAAGAATTGGGTACTACTCTTTGCTAGCATATTCTGTGTTAACAAAACAGTTCAGAAAGGAAATCTGAAACAATTAATAAAGCCTATTTGATAATATAAATAGTTATATGTGTAATTCTACAATTTATTAATGAAGTAGTGACTTGTGAAACTGTTACAAATAAAGGATTTCCAAAGCTATCTCTTCATTTAAAACTTATGCCTGCTGATAAAATGCCAAAGGTTTCCATGCAGCCCAATGTATAATGTAAAAATATCACCAGATAAAAACCAGAAGTGTTCAACATTCAGCTGTTTCTGGTCTTTATGAGGATATTCTGGATAGTAACTTATTTGTACTCAGTTTATTTTTCCTCATACTTGGTTCTTGTGTTTTGCAGCATTTGCTCAAGACTAGATTACCTATCTTGGAAACCCAAGTCATCCATTTCACACATCAGTCACAGACTGGTTCTAAAACTTTTTGGAACAGCTAAGTCAAACAACATCAGAAGGCATCTTTGCATATGTGAAATTACAATGAAGCCAAATCTGATGGCAAGGAGACTGGATAAAGACTGAAAGACCATCTGCATTGTCAGATACAACAATTCACAAACTGTCCTTTATAAAGCCCAACTAACTTCCAGAGAATGTTGTTAGTAATAGTTTTGTTTGTCCTTTGCCCCAGACCAAGTTTAATACAGATTATGTCTTGTTTCACAGCTATACACAGGCACATACGAACAGATGGAATTTAAGACTCGAGTAACAGGAGCACTCAAGCCCCCCAAAAATAGTTCACAGCGTAGGTCTACATCAGAGCTGATGTGATCGAATCACCTCAGAAGTTGGGTATGGTTTTAAAGACTAAACAATTGAGCAAAGTCTACTGAAACTGGGCTGATATTTTGGCAGTGCCAACACCTTGTGAGAAAAAAAAAATATCTAACTGCAGATCAAAAGAATCATTACATGTAGCTTAAAAGTATTTTTCAAATTAATTTAGATTTCTAAAAAGCAAAAGCTAGCCTTTTGGAATGCACCAGTACACCTCTTTCTAGGTGTCAAAACACCCACCTTGATGTCACAATCCAAATATGAGTTTTCTGTCTACACATTTTCAACTATGGCCTCCAACACAAAACAATGTATTTGCTTTTAAGTCTTTTAAAAAACACGCAGCCAGGAATAAAGCCACTTGTGCACATAGGCAGATGTCTTTTTTTAGATACAGCTTCAAAAAACCCCACAAAACCCAACTGTGCACTAGTCAGATAGACTAGGCAGCTGTTGCTAACCTTGAATAAAGGTTGAACTGAACCTAAACTAAATAATTATAGTAAAAGCTCTACTGCAATGTAGGATATTTAGAATAAGCTAAAAGTATGTCAGAATATGCTTTTCAAGGCACATGTTCTCAGTAAACACTTTCTGTACTTTTTCCTTGGTGACTTGCAGCCTCTCATAAAAGATTCCATTCTAATATTTTCATTTGAATCTTAAGACCTTGTTATCTTTATAAAACAAATGCTTAGCAATTAAAAAGTAAAACTCAATATTCTGACAGATATTCTGTGGTACCAAACTGCTGTCTCACTGGTATTGTTCACTCTTTATGGAACACAAAACCAATACCACTAGAAATATTAAATACTTTCCTTCTTCCTACATTGTGATGCTTGTAGGACAACAGTACCTAAAAAAGCTGCTAGTTGGAGAAAGATTAGAGAGAACTTGTACTCTCTAGATTATTTGTTTCAACTGTGAGCTGAAGCAAACAGTTGGTTCGTGAATTGGTGTCCTGGTTTCCGCTGGGATAAAGTTCTTTTTAGTAACTGGTATAGTGCTGTGTCTTGGACTAAGTATGAGAAGAATGTTGATGACACACTGATGTTTTCAGTTGCTGCTAAGCAGTGTTTATACCAAGTCAAGGATTTTTCAGCTTCTCATGGCCAGTCAGCAAGAAGGCTGGAGGGGCACAAGAAGCTGGGAGGGGACACATCCAGGACAGCTGACCCAAACTGGCTAGAGGGATATTCCATACCATGTGACAACATGCCTAGTATATAAACGGGGGAGGGGGGGGTGGGGGTGGGCGGTGGCTGAGTGGGGCAGGGGGGATCACTGCTTGGGAACTAACTGGGCATCGGTTGGTGAGTGGTGAGCAATTGCACTGTGCATCAGTTGTTTTGTATATTCCAATTATTTTATTATTATTGTAATTTCATTATTGTTATTATTATCATTATTAGTTTCTTCCTTTCTGTTCTATTGAACTGTTCTTATCTCAACCCACAAGTTTTACCTTTTTCCTTCTGATTCTCTCCCTCATCCCACTGGGTGGGGAAGCGAGTGAGCAGCTGCATGGTGCTCAGTGGCTGGCTGGGGTTAAACCACAACAATTGCTTCAAATAAAAACTTTCCATATTCAGTCATTAAGCTCAGAACAGCCATTAAAAATGAAATTTAGACTGCATTAAGTCAGAATATAAGTTGGTAACATTTCATTCTGTTGCAATGAATCAGTAAAATATGCTATTAGTCTTGCACTCAGACCTGTTAGTTCTTAGGTTTCCTGATTTCAAAGTTTTGGAAGTTTATTGCTTGAATATTCAAACAAGAAAATAACTTGACAGTCATGAAAGTGACTACTGATTTAGAAGATACTGCTTTTCAGAGTAGACAACCTTTCTAAAACTTGTAACTGACCTATTATCTAAAACTCAACCTCTCAATCACCTTTATATTCATAAGCATATACCCTGAAGCAGTATTCCTACTGTAACCTTACCTACACAAATTAATTTTTCAATGGACTTTGAGCACTGCCAAATCAGAAATTATAACATATACCCAGTTTTGTACCCCTACCTTAGCTGGTTCACTAGTACTTATGGTCTTCAGAGAAAAAGCTATTTCCTGCTGTGGTCGAACTTTTGAGGTATCCTCCTGAAATTCCTCTCCAGCTTCTCTATCCAGTTCTTCAGTGTCCTACAAAAGTGGGGGGAGAAAAAAAAAAGAAAAAAGAAAAAAAGAGCCTGTGTTTGCAGTGAAGTTCTGACTCTTCTTCCCTGCACATCAATTTTGTTGCCATAATCAGCTTCTATAACTAAGAAAGTCTATCTAAAAAAAATTAAAGTAGTAGGCTAATATTAGCCTATGCTAACACTCAAAATTTATAGAACTACATAATCCAAAAATACCTTGTAAAAGTATCATGATAAGACTTGACTGCTCTCATTTCTGTGGTTTGCTACAAGTAAAATGTTTTAAAACGCAAGCTCTGCATATTATCATGTTCAGTCTTCTATCATATATTAAGCTCTAATAATATTTTTGCAACACAATTTAGTCTGTCATGATGCCTGTAAAACAAACCTCTCGGTATAGAAACTGAAAATATATCCAAAGTATCGAGGAGTCTCAACCTTTACTCCTTAAAAACTCTAATGGTGGAAGGTTTTCATTTTGCATGAGGAATTAGAGTAGTTACATTTTTTTATAGCACCAGAAGAATCCTGTGGTGGTGAACAGTAAACAGAATACAGGTCTCTGGTTTTAAGCTGAAAGTACCTCTTGAGACATTGTTTCTTCACCTGTTTCCCCTGGAACCTTGTGAAAACGCAGTCACAGTCTAAGTCTGTTGATTCTTGACAGGAAAGAATATATATTGCCTTACATCTAGCTCTGAAGATAGCTTCCACTGCCTTGACAAACACTGAAGTCAACAAATACGAGTGTGAACACTTAAGTATAATCAATGACAAAAATGATACTGTTTAAATGAACATGCTCAATTTTCAGAGGATAAATATAGAAAGCTTAAGTGAGTTTGAAGTAGGATTGGCAAGTTAAATTACTAAACTGCTATAACAAGGATAACTTATCTGCGAATGTATTAGCAGTTCTGTCTGCTCCTATCAAGCAACACCCCTCAATTTTCCATAAAAATTTAATACAGAGAAATACTCATCTTTAAACTGATGATCTCATAGACTGATAGATTGAAAGAAAAAGTAACAAAATCAGAATGGTTGGAGACCAATGGGTAGAATAAATGAATCTGATTATGTTAATATGGACAGTAAGATTGCATTTGACATATACAACTTTAAAGGCAGCTCATAGGCCACGGAAAAAAAATAATTTCAGAATGCATTCACTGACCTTAAGATCCATGCAAGATATCCGCAAACGCCTGTTAACCATAACCTATTAATCTTGACTTACACTTGGAGTCATTGCAGATACCAGAACATGACAGATTTCAATTACAAAAAAGCTGCAGTCCTAGTACAGTCAGTTTGAATTTGCCTCAAACAAAACACTGTAAATTGACACAAGCATCCACCTCCACACAGACAATTTTAAAATAATTCTACGTAATAGGACTTTAACCTTTTAAAATTGTTTTAATAAAATCTCAGACTGAAAACATGATAATCATAAAAAGCAAATCCAAAGCAAGAATGACTGAAGTAATGCTTTCCCCCTCTCTCCAATTCACCTAGTCAGATTCAACTGAGCATTTAACATTTTGTAAAGAATGTAACTTATGAATGGCTGTCACTATGAGCAGAAGCAGTATGTATTCTAAGCATAAGCTATTTAAAGCTTTTTCCTATTAGAAAAGTACTTGTTTTCATCTATTCAAACATGATTCAATTGCCAAGTGAAGTGCAATCTGCTCTTGCTATTTTTTACAACAAATCTGTTTCAATGTAATTCTTCAAAAGCTATTCAAGTAACAGAGAAAACTCCAACCATCCTCAGTGTGCAAATACTCATTCAAATCTGACTCACAATGTAGCTCCACCTACTGAGTTCGAGGCATTGATACTTCGCTTTTTCACATCAAGCTATGAAAGTACTTCAGAAAACCACTATATTCTCGTAGAATTGTACTTTAAAACAGCTTAAGAGAAAACTTCAATTTCTCTCATTCTCCTAACTAGCTCTATCTGCCAAGGCAGCTGTCTTTCAAAGGACAGGAGAAGGCGGCTTCCCATGCAGAGGAGAGTTCCTCTTGAAGCATCCCTACAGTACAGAATACTGATTTGATAGAAAATAAGTAATTCAGGATAAATACTTTCCACATATTTCATGCTTTCCATAAATCCAGCAAAACTACGTTGTATTCACAAGTCAAACATGGAATAATTAAAATTAAAGGAAATACGAGTAAGACAAGGATTACTTTAACTCTTCAGAAAAAATAGCAGACAATCCAATACCATAAGGAAATTAATTTCCCCAAAATAATTTTTGCTTAAGACACTAATATACAAAAATAGGGTGATTTTGTGAATTGCTCACAATTGCCTTTCAGACTGTCCAGATTTTGTTCCATTTACCTGCGCAGGAGAGTTAGCGTCTTCACCCTGCTTCTTCTTTTTCTTCTTTTTTTTCTTGGATTTGCCACTTGTAGAACTCTGAAGAATTGGCTCTGCTTTTTCTCTTTCATTATCTGAAGCCTTCATGCAGGAATATAAGGTATTTAGCATTTCAAATGACAATGAAACATGCCTTCTATAGACTAAACACAAATTAATAGCTGTAAGGAATTTAATTGCATATAAAAGTATAAATGAACACAACCTTATCCGTTCAGTTCATTTCAGGAAGGCCACATTCTTTACGTGCTATCTGGTAATATAGGTACAGGAGTTGGGAATGAAAAAGGCAACAGGGCATCATGTGCTGGTGGCATGGAAATACTGTTTTCCATACAGAGAACTAAATATTGTTAAGAAGTATTTACGAAAACAAATCTAAATCCTCCATTAGTCTACAATGAGAAGGTAATCCTTATATTATGGTGAGACAGTAAGATCTGACATGGAATGAAGTGGCTTTTATTTTCTCAATAACAATGTTCAGCATTTTCCTTCTCTGTGTACCCATTAAACACAATTGTGCTACTCTTATCAGTGTAAAAGAGATGAGAGATTACCTTTATCACCACCATTAAGTTACTTTAAGAAATGGCACTGGTAAGGGCAAAATCTTGGAGCTAAGGATTAAATATCACCTTTTACCTTCTGAACATCAGATATCTCTTCAGGCTGAGGAACAGAAGCAACTTTTTCTTCATCTACCCAGTTTCCCCACTCCTCTGCTGGTGCATTCCAATCAGAGCTGGGATCAGCTGAAGAAAGTCCATCTACAAAGATTAAAAAGATTTTCAGGAATGCCTCCTTACTTTACAGGTGCTCTCTGACAGTTTAAAGATGAAAAACAAACAAAAAAACCCCAAAAATCTATGCATAAAACCACTTCCTGATATCAAGATATAAATATTCATTTCCTGTATTTCTGAAAAAAATTTAAAGATTTTAAAAATCGGTGGAAGACTTTTGTGAGTAAGGAGTAAGACTTGGTTATTTTACAGAGCAATCAGATTACAAACTAGTCACAGCAGCAGCTAGCTAGATGCAATTGCTTTGAGATACTTTTCTAGACTATGTAAAGGACAAATTTAAGAGTTGTTCTCTATCTTAAACATCCTTCCTAGTTTGTTAAAAAATTAATATGAACTGTAACACTGATCAATCTTACCTTAGTAAGAATCCTTTACAAGTGATATATCTGAAAGTGTAAATCTTACTGAGCCAAAAGTCATCTTGTAACACTGACATTTTTTAATAACCTTATTTTCTCCAAGACTCTAAGTCCCTACTCCATTTTGCTACTGTTCATTTATGATGGCACATATTTATGCTGTCACACAGAAATGACAGATTTAAAGGGTCAGTTATATAAAAATTAAAAATATCTGAAGGGAAGAACTAAGCCTTAAGACTGTCTGTTTAGTAGAAAGTTACAGCACGCCGATTTTAAAACAGAAGACCTTGTAAAAGATCATCTTTCATTTCACATTTATATTAACATCACAAATATTTCTCACCCTCAGTCTATGCCAAACTGCAGAAGAGGCAAACATGGTCTGCAAACTACAGCGGGATTCAGTTTAAACATTTGAAAATTAAGTAAAAATGAAAAGCAGTAATAAACCTGATTAAATTTACTGGCAAACATTATGAAACCAAAAATACAGTAAGAGATCTTACAACTACTTACAATACTTTTTCAGCTCTTGCTTTCATATAAAAATATTACCTTAATTACACTTACTTTGGACACTAAAATTTACTGATTTGGAAAAACAATTACTGCCCAACATAACACTTTGCAGTTTATCTACTGCCCTCTCACTAGTTGCTTTAAGAAAAAAAATTCATTCTTTTTTATTAATAGTAAAAATTAGTAGCATTTTTACATAGAGTTAATTTCCTTGTCCTGAACCTGAAAAAGCAGTAATGTGTATCTGTGTATCACACTGGTCTAAACATCCATTATTTCCCCACTTCTATTAGTGTACACTTCAATTAGTTGATATCTATGACCGAATTACCCTATTAACACAAGCTATAGCCATAAAGATTTTATGCTTAGAAACGTGAATGTATTATGCTTTTGATAATATGTAAAATTGATTACTTTCAAATGATAAAACTGAAATGTGCTTCCCTTATCCTTAAACCAGATAAAGACAAAAGATAAGTTTCAAAATGATCTGGTATCAGAACAGTCATGCTACAACTGGTGGAATCAAGGAGTGCACCAAACCATTCCACTTCTGCAGTCATTAAATGAGAAATTGTTCTTAGAGAGAAGGTAACATGCAAGGCAGCTTTTCTAGTCAACTTCTTGACCAATTTTTCGGGTCAATGACCTAATGAGAGGCACTAAACTGTTTTTCTTAAACATTCTTACATCTGACTGAATAAAACTATCAATTACAAGGCAGTTCAAAAAGTCAATTTAAGGCTGAAAGCTTTCTTCACAGGTACAGTTTCACTAGTAAATACTTAGGAATGGCTGTAACTTTATTATACTACAGCCCTGCTTAGGTAGAGACTGTGGTAAGAACTACAAGAATATTGTGAAATTGGCAGGGAGGGGAAAGGGATAGTAAACAACAATTTTACTACAATTCCCAAGCAACTTTAGTGATTTCTATCATGTATATGCTTTCTATACACATAAGAACTTCCTAATGTTTGCTAAATAAGAAAGTAAGTTATACTAAATATCAGAGTCTTATGTCACATTAAGTTTTCAGGAAGAAACAAACATGTAAAAGGAAACTCTGTGACTCAAATACAATCTGCTAAATGCATCTTTTGCAGACTTGCAGCACATTTTTCTCAACATTTGCATTGACTGTTTAAGTCGATTACCAAAATTTTCTAGCAAAAACCAGAACTACCTTAAAATGCACGAGCTCTCTTTCACTTCTGAGTTTAATATCCAAGTATTTTTCCTAAAAATTAACCATTTTCTATTATCATTCGTCAAAATACTTTTTCTTGCTGTCTTCAAACTGTTGATTAACTTTACAGAAGTGAAACATTCCAGGTTTTTCTTCAGATGCTCAATGCTGGCTAATACAAGTAGCTAATATAAGTAACTACACTTTAAAGTAACAGTAATTAACAGAATTTTGTTAATGAACATTTTAGAGGAACATACTTAACCCAGACCATTCGTCATCAACAGGGGGTTGAGCATGACTTAAATCCCACTGAAAATCAGAAGTACCAGCCTGAGAAACGGACTCACTGTTGGATCCTGAAAGGGAATAAATAGAATTGTATTCGTAAGTTAACAAACTTCCTGAGTTTTCTTGGGTAAAGAAATTCCAAACTAGGAAAGGAAGACAGAAGGCTCAAAGAAAAAAGTCTGATTCTAAGGACTGCACAGGACAGGAAAACTACAAGGCTCTTGAAAATGAGATATTCATAAAACAACAGAACTGAAGAAAGAAGACAAAATTAAGTCCAGAGAAGAATGTGGAAAAAAGATAAGAAGGGTGAATAACAGCAGTCTATAAGGCTTAGAGCAGTCCCCTCAAACTGAAAAATACAATGAATATTTACAGGTAGTGAAATTATTACCCTATATCAGTAAGAAGTCTTACAGGGAGAAGCTTAAAAGAAAAGAGTACTAGAACAAAACCTCATAAATTACATTGCAGATATCACAATTATATTATTCATTACTAAGAATCCAATTCTCATTTCAAGTAAAAGGTTTCAGGAACATAAAAGCAGCACAACAAACAACAGTGAGGCCAATACCAGTCATGATAACACAAAGTGTTAGACACATAACATCATTATTTTAAGAAAAATAAGGCATCAGCAAACAGAAACCATTTTATAAAGAAAACAAAACCAAAAAACCTTAACTGTGAGACTGAAAGAAATTACTATATTACTTTATGATGAGACATTTTTTAAATGAAGTTTAAATAGGACCATAGCTACCTGGGTCTCTCTATTTTATAAACACCTCTGCAAAAGATACCTCAGATGATGGCAACCTTGACACATTCTCATTTTTTGCTAGCCAGTTACAAGTAAGAAGTAAATACTTATTCACGTGGTCACTTTGCATTACAACATTGCTGGCTAAGGTGCATCAAAGATGATGACTATACTTCACTATCCTCACAATTCTCTCTCGATTAAAGTTGGAATGGTGGTATTGCAGACTAACCTTAGATCAGTCTGTCATCCCACTTTATTAACTAAACTTTCAGTTTTAGGCTAGAGACTGAACTTGAATTCAAGTGGCTCCCTGGGAAACGTTATTTTATTAAAACTCTCCATACAATTAAGACTTTGTTTCTTCTTTTTCTTTAAGACAAGGTTTCTGTAAGTTTTTATTAAGTGAACTGTTCTTTGGAAAGTCTGATAAATTAGACCTTGGCATTTTAACTTCTTTGTTATGCTGGCTCAGACGTGCCCAGAGAATGAAGCACTCGTGAGCTGTAGAACACTGAGCTTGAGTTCCACAGTTAAAAGACTGTAAACTGCAATGCAAGTAAACTGCAACACAAGTAAGCATAGCCCAAGTGCGTAAGCACTTGGCCAGCTACTTCCTAAAAGAAAATAGCCAAGCCAAGCTCATTAGATAACTGGAATAAGCAAGCAAGAGCAGAAAACCTGACATATGATCCCTTTATTGTATAATAAATCACTGTAGCACTTATGTCAGTTGTTTAACACACAAGATTTGTTATGAAGCCAGGTTTGCACTCTACAGCAGTTTCACGCTTCAAAACAAGAAAACCCCAGAGCTCAGCTTTCCCACCCGTCATACAGAGAAAAGACTCAAGACTTCAAATCCTGCCCATGGAACATATTTTGAAAATAGTGCTTCAGTTCCTTGAAGGGGAAAAATGTAACCATCAAATAACAAATCTCTCAGAAGATCAGGGTAGAAAGACTTTCCTAGAAAGCAATCTTCAGATCTCCAAGTTGAGACACAGCAACACTGAGCAATCTCTTATGCCCATTATTTACTCAACACACAAACAGGAAGGCTAAGTAAGAAGTATCACCTTCTTATTGATCTAGATTTTGATTTTCAATTTAAAACAGTTACTTTATTGCATAATTTCAGCATAAAAAAAAAGCTTTCTAGGCTTTCATCAAACATGTTTTCCACCTGTTTCCAGTTTCCAGTACTATTTTCAAAGAACAATGATAAAGATGCATATTAGTAAGACTTGGCAAATTCTATTTCCAGCTGGTGGAGCAGCAGAGAGTGGAAAAATCTTTGGAAGGGCATACATACCAGAAACTCCAGGAGTTAATCCAAATGAAGAGAAAGAAGTAGAATTCTGTTCAGAGGTATTAATCCTTGCATCCACATTCCAAGCAGCTGTGGGGAAAAAAACAAAACAAAACAAAACAAAAAACAACCAAACTTCACATTGCTGGCCACATTGAAAAAGTTAGCTATTTAATTACGAATAGGGTCAGGAAAACAGTGGACGTTCCAGCCATGTTAACATTTCACACAACTGAGGGCATTATTTTGCTTATTAGATCAGACAATCAGTGCTGACAGAGATGTGACTGTATGAACACTCAGCTTGAAACAATTTTCAAGCTTTCTAAGGTCTTCTTCCCTCAACAGCCTTTTGTATATATAAACTTCTCACAAAACTAAATTATGTTTTGAGCCCCAATCAACTACTTGTAGCTTTTATTTAGAATTACATTTATTTGACTGGGGGGGGGGTAGGCACTCAAAACTGGACAGAGTATTCCAGATGTGGTCCATGAAGTGGATAATCACTATCTCCAATCTATTGACTCCTGTTAATACAGCCCAGAATACTGTCGGTGTCCTTTGCTGCTGGGGCTGCTGCTCATGTCCAGCTTGCTGTCCACCAGGACTCCTTATCCACAGACCTGCTCTCCAGTCAGTCCCCAGCCAGGGTTGCTTCCTACCCAGGTGCAGCACTTCATATTTGTCCTTGTTGAACTTCCTCAGCTTCCTGTTGGCCCATTCCTCCAGCTGGTCCCTCTGGATGGCACCCCTAATCTGCATTGTATCTACTGTTTCCCCTCTCCTGCCTCAAGTTTGGTGTAATCTGGGAATCTGATGTGAATGACATTCTGTTGCCTCCTCCAGGTCATTTATAAAAATGATAAACAGGACAGCTCTAAGTACAGAGCCCTGTGATATCCCCCTTGTTACCACCTTCCAGGTAGAAGATGACTCAGTAAACACTACCTTTGAGCCTGACCAGTTTTTCAATCATCCTAACTTGGATACAATAATACTGTGAGAGACAGTGTTGAAAGCATTACTAAAGTCATCGTAAAAGACGTCCATTGCTCTCCCCTCACTCACAAAACTAGTAATTTTACCAGAAGCAAATCAGCCTGGTGAGGCATGATATATTCTTGGTAAAAAAAAACAACAAGCTGGTCACAGTCACGAAGAACTACCTTATTAGAATATACAGCAGAATACATTTAACTGGAATATGCAAAAAGCCCTTTGCCTCTACTTGGCAATAATAAAGCTTCCAATTGTACAGCAGGTCCAGCCTCAGGAACCACGTTTCACAATATGTGAGACAAATAAAACAGGTCTAGACTAAAGCAACGTTGCTGACTACAAAGGAACGCTGCTTTCTAGAAGAGACTAGGATAACTTAGATTGAACAGTGGGAAGGATCATATTACAGCATCTGCTAATAAGTTGAAGATTGTTGCCCAGAGAGAAATGAAGAATTCTCTTCTCTATTATTATTATGGACAGTACAAGTGATAAAGGCAAAAAATTGTACTGGAGAAGGCTAAAAACAATTTCTAATGAGAAAAACAGTGTAACACTAGATGTCACAAGAGCTGAACAATCTTTATGCCTGGAGCCTAAACAAACGTCTGCCAAAACCAAACATAGTTGATTTGATCATGTTGGAGCAACAGAATAGACTTATGGCCTGGGTTTTAAAGACATTTATTAAAAAAAGAAGTTACACTTCAAAATGACTTAGTAATCACTTTCAGAATTTTACGAAAGTGACATAAAGAATTTTATTCCTTCACAGAAATAATTTTATTTCAGATAAACTAAGAAAAAAGTTAAACTAAAAACAGAGACATAGATGTTAAGCCGTCAGAACTTACAGTAAAGAGAAACTGCTTACTTCGCATTTCACTAGACCACTCCAAGATTTTTTTAATAATTAAACATAAAGCTATTTAAGAAATTCACTACTAAAAAATACACTTATGTATAAATGCTTAAGTAAAGCAAGTTTTCTTCAGAATAGCTTACCAATAGGAGTGAACAAAGAACGCTCTTTCCAGGGCCTGCCTACCAGGGTTACACCCCAGTCCTTTCCATTTCCATTGGCGTCGCCAGTGTCCTGGCCCCAAGCCGATGTCTCAGTCTTCCTCTTCCCAGCTGCAGTTGAAGGAACAGATGTCCATTTCTCCTCCCCTACACCAATCTGTGAGGAGATTTTTACAGACTTCTCATTCCAGCTTCCTCCATTTACTGTATGGCTTTCACTCAATCCTGGAGAAACTTAAATACGAGCATAATGAAAGCATTACTTAAAATAAGAACTGGATGAAGAATTAAAATATTACTTTATGTGCACATACACTTAACAATAAAAAAAAAAAGTACAAATGAACAGCAGCTTTGCTACACCGGTGTGATACAGGAGAGCTGCTGCTCTGTCTCAGCTGATTTTCCAGTTCAGATGATACGCACCATCTGTCTACTAACTTGAGAGTGAGGGAAAACCAGCACCAACTGCACTCTCTTTCCTGCATCCCTTTCTTTACAAGGCTGATATCTTGATGAACCAGTGCCTCTAGATTAAAAAACAAATGGGGTGGGGGTGATTCCAACACTGCCATGTAATTTCTCTTACAGAGTATGGTGATGATTTGTAGAAAACCCCACGCACTAAATGGAGAATAAATTCTGTTTCATAACTGCATAAAGCAGTTTTTTAAACAGGAAGTAGAAGAAGTGACCAAGGATTAGAAAATTCTTCCCAAACACTACACAGGATTTACAAAGAGCATAGCTATCATATTGGCCATAGTGTCCATCAAGGTTAGAGGAAAAAATCATGGTAACGCTTTCAAAATAATAAGCAATATATTTGGCATTACACTAAGGTAAAAGACCACAAGACTGCAACAGTCTACCCCGATGAGAAATTACTAGCCATAGCAAGTTTAATATATACTTTGAGTCAGTAGTACACTGAGACATAAAGATCATTATAAAACTTTTTTTTGAAATTTATGTCCCTATAAAACTTAAAGGCTAATGGTCACCTGGTGCACCCAGCCTGACCTATATATCACAAACTTTTCTCAAAGGGCTCTGTATATCAAATCCTCTCTCTCTCTTTTTATACATGCAGTGTAAACAACAGAAAACCTGCTCATTTACAAACAATTACACAATACCTGCACATTGCAAGTGTAACACTTAAATAGTCAGCCCAAACCTGATGCACAAGTCAGTCAATATCATATGCTGTATTGGGTTTGTGTGGCAAGGTTTTGGTAGTGGGGCAGGGTTACAGGGGTGGCTTCTGTGAGAAGCTGCTAGAAGCTTCCCCTATGTCCAATAGAGCCAATGCCAGCCAGCTCCAAAACAGACCCGCTGCTGGCCAAGGCTGAGCCCATCAGCGACAGTGGTAGCGCCTCTGGGATAACAGATTTAAGAAGGGGAAAAAAAAAGTTGCTGTGGCACAGAAACTGCAGCAGAAGAGAGGAGTGAGAACATGTGAGACAAACAACCCTGCAGACCCCAAGGTCAGTGAAGAAGGAGGGGGAGGAGGTGCTCCAGGTGCCAGAGCAGAGATTCCCCTGCAGCCCCTAGTGAAGACCATGGTGAGGCAGGCTGTCCCCCTGCAGCCCATGGAGGTCCCCATGCTGGAGCAGGTGGATGCCCAAAGGACGCTGTGACCCCGTGGGAAGCCTGCGCTGGAGCAGGCTCCTAGTAAGACCTGTGGACCTGTGGAGAGAGGAGCCCACGCTGGACCACATTTGCTGGCAGGACTTGTGACCCCGTGGGGGACCCACACTGGAGCAGTCTGCGCCTGAAGGACTGCAGCCCATGGAAGGGACCCATGCCAGAGCAGTTTGTGAAGAACTGCAGCCCGTGGGAAGGACCCACATTGGAGAAGTTCATGGAGGACTGTCTCCCGTGGGAGGAACCCCACACCAGAGCTGGGGAAGAGTGTGAGGAGTCCTGCCCCTGAGGAGGAAGGAGCGGAAGAGACAATGTGTGATGAACTGACCGTAACCCCCGTTTCCCATCCCCCCTACACCGCTGGGGGGATAGGTAGAGAATTTGGGAGTGAAGCTGTGCCCGGGAAGAAGGGATGGGTGGGGGGGAAGGTGTTTAAGATTTGGGTTTATTTCTCATTACCCTACTCTGGTTTGATTGGCAATAAATTAAGTTAATTTTCCCCAAGTCAAGTCTGTTTTGCCTGTGATAGTAATTGGTTGAGTCATCTCTTCCTGTCCTTTATCTCAACTCATGAACTTCTTGTTATATTTTCTCTCCCCTGTCCAGTTGAGGAGAGGGAGTGATAGAGCAGCTGCGTCGTGCTTAGTCGCTGGCTAGAGTTAAACCACGACACATGCCAACAAAAACTACATACCAAGTATTTTATTCGTCAAATGCACTCATACCTCAGGCAGCATGAACATGCCACATTCAAAGTGGCCTCACTGGCAAGGAATTGATTAGGTGAGACATGCCTAGATTTTCTCAGACAAATCACTTCCAAACACAGATGTCTGTAAGGTCACCATCGCTGTACCTAAAACCACTGCCCTTTCTCCACAGCACTAACATTGTTCATGTCAGTCAACATCCTCTAAGTGTAATATGATGTCTTAGGGGAAGGCAACAACAAAAACAGCGGAGACACATAAACCAAACTAGCTGGTAGAAAAACTCTTTTGCAACCTCACCTACTTGGAAACCTGCAAGGCAGCTTAAGTCCTGAAGCAGAAGCTTGATTATTCTGTGTTTATCATCCTATTCTCCCATCACAAACATTTACCTTCTATATGACCAGCAAGTTTTCACAGAATCACAGAAAACTTAAAATTGGAAGGGACCTCCAGAAGTCACCTAGTTCCACCTTCTGCTCAAAGCACAACTAACTTCAAAATTATACCACATTATTCACATTCTGGAAATCATAAAGGCTGACAGTTCAAAGCATCTCTAGGCAATCTTATGAAGAGCTTTTTTCCTCATGGCCAGTCAGAATTTCCCTTACTGAAGCTTGATTATTGCCTCTTGTCCTCCCATTATGCACCTCTGAAGAATACAGCTCCTTCCTTCTGTGCTATGCTCCAGGAAGTTTGTATGTGAAGTAAAGCTCTCAAAATCTAGCAGAAAGTGATTCACTTTCTGGATCTGGGTGCTTTTAATAACTCATTTGTTGACTTGTTTAATTACACTAACTACTTTTTGTTAAAGCAACACCACTAATGTTGGCTATGAGTAAGAAACAACCATCCTGATTTCATTGTGCCAAACTAAGTCACTAAGTATACTTAGCATATATACTAAAGTATTACTATAGCAGTATCTCTTACTAGAAAACTGCTAAGATTCACTAGTCAATCACAGTCTAAAAATCACCAAATATTTTAATAATTACATGTATGACATATAATATCATGCATATTTATTTATAAACATATACTTCTATTTAAGTACTTCCAAAATGAATGTAAAGAACTGATTAACTCATGTATACAATCTGAAACAAGTGCAATCTTTGCAATAATCAGGATTGGTATCTTTGAGCTCTGCTATTATCTGTATTAATTTTTTCTTTGAGCAAATAATCGATTCATTAACACAAAAAAGTAAGTTCAAAAAGCTAGCATAAAGATTTTTAAGTGGAGCCTGAGAATAAGCTTTATTGTTCTATAAGTAATTTGTACCATAGGTAATGTCTGAAAATTCTAGATACTGAATCCTTTTTCTACATGTAACAGAGACCGTTTTCAACCTGTTAAGAAGTAACCGCAACTTAGAAATATAACATTTGCATAGCCAAAAAAGCCAGCTGCATAATAAAGCTCCAGATCAGTAACTTCACAAAATCCTGCACTGACAATTTGTGTTTTCACTTCTGTAGAACACTTTTCTAGTTACTTAGAATGCCTAATAACGAAAGCCTTTTACCTTGTGGAATAGATGACTCCCCCTTTGCAGGTTTAGAGCTGCTAACTTGCGCATTCAGAAGCATATCACCTGATTAAGAAGTAAGAGGAAACAGAGCTAGAGTAAGTTTTTTCAAATAGCAACACCTGTAAAAATCTAAAAGAGTATCCATCACTGATACTTTAAGAAAAAACCCCAACATCAATACCTCAAAGTAAACGAAGACATTTCCAGAAAACTTAAGAATAAAATTAAAATGCTCTATTTTTTATTATTTGTGTTTATTTTGCAGACAGAATGAACTCAAAACTGAGTTAGGGCCTATAAACCAAGTAACTGCAGATTTCAAAGAACTCTAGCTAGCTTCCCCAAGAACAGAGAGGAGAAACCTAAAACAAAGGCTGTCATTTTCAAGCAAAGGGCAGCTCTAAGTATTTCAGAAATATATAGCTATTTCTAACTTCTACCTTACCATGAAAACACTAGATAGAGCTCAATTCTTTTCAGATTAGTTTGGTGCAAGGTGATATCATACAATGCAAAGAACATACAATAAAGGACTCTGTCTAGAGAGGTTACAGTAGTTATGGCTAGCCCCATTTCTTTAAGCTGTTTGTATGTAAATGGACAGAAAAAAAGAAAACAGGAAACAACTGATGTAGTCCTCAAGGACAAGAATCATGCACTCCGTCAAGATGAAAACAAGTGTCAATAAACACACCACGTAAGGCATGCAAATTTCAGTAAGTCATTACTATGTACCAGACAGTTGCTAAGCTCAGTCTTTTTGTCACTTTGCTAGAACATCAAATTTAATGTAATTAAAGCACCAAATGTATCAGTAGGTTAAAAGTATGTCAGAAAACTAAACTGTTTGTGTCTTCAGATTCTTTTAGCTTCTTAAACCATTTCTCAGTTGCAGCCAAATATGAATTCCTGTGCCTACACACAGTTTAAACCAGCCCATACAACTTTTTTCTGAAACAGTAGCAGCCATAGAAGGTAAAGTCTACATTTGCTTATTGAATCCTTGGCTATAATAATTGATTACTAATTTCAGCCAGGTGTGTCCCACCATTATGAACAGCTTTTGTACAGGTACTGCTTAATCTATGTTAAAATGTCTACATGTTAAGCAGTGAATGATCTGTAAAGAGAACTCATGGGCATAACCTCCCTACAAGCAAGCGTTCAAAAAGTTAAGGAGTTGGTGCTGCTTGCAGCAGTGCTGAGGGTGCCTTTGAATTTTCCAGAAACACAAGTGGCAGAATCAGCAGAGCACAAGTGAAGGAATGGGGACATATGCCTATGCAGCTGTGCAGCTACTGACAGAGGACCAGTGTGGATGCCAGTGTCTCAGCCACTTACTCCAGAATGTTCTCTCCTGAGCTTCCCTGACAGTGTGGCTCAAAAGAAAGGGAGTTTTGCACAATGAAAAGTACTTTTACACAGCTTGAAATAATTTCCTCAAGAGTTACACCTCCAAATATAACTACCATACTTCCAAAACAGAGTCACTATTTAAGCATTCAAGTAAAGTTATCTTTCTAGAACACATTCACAGACCTATTGACCATCATACCTTTATTTTTTCTGAGAACAACCGGAAGGGATGATGTAGGCATCAGTTGTTCAATGGATACAGTAACTGTATTTTCCACTCCTTGGAGATTTGATTCTCCTGAGCCACCGTCGGTCAGCACCTTGTCTCGCTTACGCTGCTGTCGCTTCTCTCTGTTACTGATTTTTGTTTCCCAGGTTCCTAAAACATCCCCCAAATGAAAACATCACTAAATAAGTCAGAGAGCAAAAAGGGAAGAGTTTTAGCTTGTTTCATATCAAGCTGAAGTCTGAGTACAGGTTCAGCTTAAAAATGACAGACATGGCAGTCAACTTCAACATTAGTTTGAAAACATGGACAACAGGCCAAAGGTAAGTTTTTCTGGATGCAATGCAATAATATTTTGCTTCACAGAGCAAAACATGAAGAACATGAGGGCCCTACTATTCAGGGCTTTTCTCATTTTTTGTAAGTTTAACTTAAAAAAAAAAAAAAGGCAGTTGAAGTTATTAAATACCGTTGTTTCAGATTTCCAGACACAATATGCAACTATGGAGTTATGACAAAATGAGTTCCTTGTATTCCTTTATGAAGTACAAACAAGTAAATCTTAAACAGCATTTAAGCAAAAATATGTCTAATTGCATTTTTGTGTGTGTTTGTGTTCAGTACCTTCATCAACTTCCTTTCCATCTAGACGTGACATATCCTGAACCGTTTTAGCATCTCCTTTTGATTTCTTTTTTTTCTTTGACTAGAATAAAAATAAAACATTATCTTAATAATTACTTAGTGATCACTTGTCATAGTGATTTAGAATCCCACCCCTCCCACTGAAATACAGGAGTAAATCTGAAACAGATTTTCCTGAACAACCTTCACTAGGGACAGTCTCTTGAAAGAAGTACTAAACACTACTAATTGCTAAATATAGGTTAAGACTACTGAAGTAACATGAAAGTCTTACGTAGTACACAAATGGCAGGTGGGGGGAATGACTACTTATGCTACAGAGCACAAAGCCTGGTGGAAGAAGCTATGCTGATGGCATCACAGTCACAGAGGAGTAATGAACTGTTTGGTAAGCAGATCCCACTCTGGCAAAATTTGTTTTGTGCAGAAGCAAGTATGAAGTTATACAGGGAGAAATAAATAATGCCAGTGACTCCTTTAAAAAAAAGTGGGTAAGAGAATTCCAGCTTGGAAAATGACTTCAAAACAGGAACTGTGATTAGAGCCCATTTAACAGATGTACAGGGTTTTTTCCCAATGTTTCACCAGTTATGGCTTCTTGGCTATACAAGCAGAGATAAACAAAGAAGAACAGAGATGACTACTTCTGCAAGCAGTTTTGGTGCAACAGGTAGCGACATGAAGTGTTAAAAAGATAATATTGAGAAAAAAAGATGCAAAATGACCCAAGATATTGGGAGAGAGTATATTGCAGAAAGCTTTGGAGTTTAATCTTTTGATAAGCTAAAGTGATAGCAAATTGACTTAACTACCTTCTTAGAAAGAAAATACAGTACTGAAAACCTTTTCAATCTAGTGAAGAAAGGTGTGAAAACTACCAGGCAACCTGAATGAAAAAAACCAGACTTTTTAAAGAAAGATGGTTATCTACTCAAATGTTATAAGGGGAACTAATCACCGATTTACTGTCTCTGGAATATTCGAATAAGAATATGCTAAGAATGCTGGATATCTTTCTGGAATACATGCTTCTGCCAGAATAAGACTAGTATTTGTCAGCTTTATACCCGAGTTCAAACTATATAATTTTCTAGTCTTAGATGTCCAAGAAGAGTATAACAATCTCTCTAGAATTCAGAATTGGTAACAGCTAAATTATCACCTCAGCTGCAGCAGACGTCCTATGGGCCCACAATGGCATGCAGTCCACATGCCTTTGAGTTAGCATGCCCCAAAAGTGTCACATAGCTTCAATATAGGTACTGAAAGCAGTATAGCTTGTTAACGCAGCACCAGAGATAATAAAAATTTCACTGCCTATATGCAATGCTGTGCCAACACACCTATAACACTTAGGGAACTGACTTGAACAGTTAACTCATTGTTTACTGCACTAGAGGACCCACAATACAGATGCACCCAAACTGAATTATCTCACTTATTTGCTCAGTAGACTACCTTTACCCACGTACCAGCTATCTAACTTCTGAAAAGTCTCAAAAAGACAAGAGCCTGTTTCAAAAGCAACCCGAGAAGAATTGGTTCTAAGAACATGAACAAGACAAATAATTTGCCAGAGCACCTTCTAAGGAAAGAATTAAAAAGGAAACAGTTGCGAATTGCTTTTTGGAGCTCAAGCAGAGGAAAGATTAGTAAGTTTGTACCTATGTCTCCCATTTTCAGCTACACTGAGAATGGAAGTTGAGGTCTTCGAACCTCCCACCCACAAAGCCGTAACTACCCAACTGTCCTCTGCCACTAAGAGAACACCTGAAATGACTTCAGAAGTCTCCCAGACAGCAGTTTAAGATGACTGCACCTCCAAGTTATAACTCCAGTTTCTTAAATAACTAGCTGCTACAGAGGTACTGACATCAGATTTTTCATTTCTCATGAAAACATCAAAGTTCAACAGTTCTAAAAATTAATTTCTTACTAACAAACACTGTTTTTTAAAAAAACAATAATTCAAATCTTGAAAATACACTTTCCTAACCTGAGTTACTAGAACCCGATCTGAGAAACTAGAACCATAATTAGTTATCCAATTTACTCACCACCTGCTAAACTTAGTGCTGTAGAAGTCACTATCTCAGTAACAAACTGACTGAAACAGCAAGAGACATTAAAGGTTACTGAGCAAGCTAACAGGTCATTTTGCAGAAGCCTATTCATTCAAAGTGTCACCTTCTGCCAATGTTGGCTCTGCCACCAGCCAAAGAGCACATGAGGAACTCCGCAGGCCTGCCAAAATTTTTTAAGTCTTTAAGATGTACTGTCACCCATGCAAGAACAATAGAAAAATAAACCTTTCTTCCTCATCCCTAATGGTCTGTTTATTTCTAGTATTCAAGACAAGGCAGTTGTGTGTTTGCAAACAGAATGGGCAATGAAGTTTTAACATCCTGAACTCTCATCCACAGAGTCACTTCTTAGATACAGTAACTTATGCTAAAAACTAAAAAAAAAATCCCCTGTACTGTGCAAGTCACTAAAATGGAAAAAAAAGGAAGAAACTATTCAAAGTGTCAAGAGAATCATAAACCCTATGAACAGCCACAATCCAGGCATTACCCAAAGCTTCCCCTCCCCCAAAGCAGAACAAGAGGATACAACTTAAATGACTATCCTGAAAAAACATGCATAAAATTCACAACCCTGAAGCAGCTAAGAAGTACAGAACCACAAAGGGAGTGCGATTTTCACTGAAAGCATATATTCAAGCGCACAAAAAAAATCAAACCCTTCAGGTCATAGATTCTATATATTCATATATCTACACACATGCACATACTACTTAAACCCCACTCATTGACTTTTACCACCTATCCCAAGCTATACAAAGACAGAATAGGCAGGACCCCTGACAATCTTCTTAGCAGGTTTATAATGTTACAAATGTAACAGATACCCTGAGAGGCTTAATCAAATAACTACATGCCTGTAAAGTTACCTGTAGTTTAAAGAAAGTTCTTGGGTATGTTTTTAATTGAAGGGTAACAATTAACTCCTGAGGCAATCATGCTTTGCCCAGGGCTCCCCAAAGTGACATGAAAACATAATTAGCTGAATAAGCATCCATATCCATATAGTGGTACTGATTTCCTGAAGCTGCAGCTTCAACTTAACATTTTAAAATTCAGATCACTGTGTTTGCAATTTTAAGGTAAAGCTCGAGTTTAGCATTTAAACACCTTACCTACTTGAAAACCTGCTTGAGATAAAGTGAAAGTTGAGAAGAAAATTATAGTTGTTCCTTCAGGACCAAATTTTATTATGTTCTTGAAAAAAAACAAACCCACAAAGTCAATCTGGTATGTGACACATGGAGAAGAGAAAGAAGTGCACAGCATGAAATTTTAAGGCAAACCCATTTCACAGAAAAGTCTTTCTATTTGCCAATGCTAAAAATGTTTAGTGCCCTCTAGCCAACTAACAGGACACAGTCTTTTAGCCAACATACTAACTGCAAAAGAAGTTATTACAGGATAGTCAAGTAAGTTAATTAAAGCTTGAACAAGCTAAACAAATTTCAATAATCAGCTACTGGTTTCTCACTGTTTACACATAATCATTTATTTTTCCAATACTCCTTAGTATAGTTAGAACAAATGCATTTTGTTGAAGAAAATAAATCAGAAATCAATGACAGCAGGAGAATTTCATGTACAATGTTAGCAAAAGAACCAAGCAAAAAATTATCATGAAAGGCCTATCATAAATATATCCATGTTGCCTACAAATGATAGCATTTATGATAAGGCTAGAAGATGTCAGTCCTCACAGTGCAAAAAATAACATTGCCATTAGTATCGTTTTTAGATAAAGCTACAGACCAAGCTTTAAAAAGATGTTTTTAATGTAGCTGTTCAATTTGCACAACAAAAAGCTCACACCAGACTTCAAAGCCCATATTTGTGATCAGAAATTAAGAACTGTAATCACTAATGGATACATCTGACAAAAGAAATAATCAGGCACATGGTCTTAATCCTTTGAATAGTACTCCCCCAACTGTTAGACCATTTACAAGCCACTTAGCAATACTATCATTATGTTGCATCTCCATAGAAGCCAGCAAAGATGAAATGCAAACTTAATTTCTGTAGGCTTAACATTTTCAAGTGGTGAACAGAGATATCAGTGTTTGGGGGGAGGGGGTGGGTGGCGGGGAGGGGGGTTTGCTTGATGCAAGCATTCTGTGATAAGGCATGATCTCAGAAGTTAAGAAAATACTACTTTAGCTCTTTCCAACACCAAATCAGGTTAGTACTCTTCATAGTAAGAAATATGCCTCTCCACTCTTGTAAGTAACAGGATTTCAAATCACAGTTATTAGAAATTGAAATAACGTGCAATAAACTTTGACATTGCCATTTCATATCCATAACTGACCTTTTCATTCTTCTTTTCTGTGTCCACAGGCTGCTTTATATTTTCTTTACGCACAGTTTGTATTACTTCATCCTCAGATACATCAAGGAAAGACCGTCCATTAGGCTGTGTAAACAATAAATGTGAATAATAAAAAATTTGGAGAAAGCAGATGAAGCAATGTTCAAATTACAGTATCAACTGAAATGCAACTATTTGTTGACTGAAAAATGCTTGCAAGATTATCAAGTAAAGCAGACAGAATTGTGGATTGGTGCTCAAAATGCCCACTGCAATTCTTTATTTACCAAACATAGAAAGGAGAAAGGAAAGAAACCAGGTCTCCTCATTTCACCTCAGTCCTACTCAACACAGGAACTGCTTATCAAAAGGTAAATTTCTCAAAGTTACCAGCTTTCAGAACAGCTACAGAGACTGATTCAGAACATACAGTTGTGTGTGCCATAAATTATCTAATTAAAAGAACCCATTTACCACTTTGTAGCAGTTCAGCAATGGGCTGAATTTTTAAAATTATTTCTACCTTGACCAAATTTCTGCAATATCTACCTATGCATATCCCTCACAGCTCATTTCCTTCACAAGTTAAAATTCATAGTAGAACAGAAATTAGAAGTCAAACACGAAGCATGACTAAGCATGACATCCCATTGTTCTTTTCAGACAGACTTGATTATAGGCATTATGTTAGTCTACCATTTTCTCCTCACATAATAAAGGAAACAAAATTAGCATGTGCTATTTAACATATAAAGTTAAAACTCTGGACAGTCATTAAATTAGTCTTTATCATCACCTTTGACAGCGAAGGCATACACCTTAGCCTACATATTCCCTATGCAAAAATGTAGTAATTTTTAAGTCATGTTCATTGTTAACAAAAAGCTCTGACTGAAGTTACTGCACTTGACAGCAGAAAAGATGAAAATAAACAAAGCATTATACTATTGTTAGCCCTTAATTTCACTCAGTGAAAAACAATTGTCAAATTTCATACTGATTCACATTCATAATGATTCAGATAAATTAAAGACTGAAAATTAAAGAAGACATTAAGCATAAATAACTACTTCATAGGTGCTTTAATTTCCACAATTTCTTTTAAAATAAAGTTCAAACTATATTATCTTTAGTTATTTTTGTTATTAAAAAACCAAAAGATGTTTTACCTCTGCATCACAGGACCCTGACTGCTTTAAAACAAAGGCCATATTACAACTTAGTGTGACCTCTTCCTTCAAATATCAGGTCTGATCCTCAATTTAACTGGTACAGGTATTTAAGTCTTGCCATGTTATATTACACTTACAAATCACCCTTGACATAATTTCACCAGTGCATAACATAGTATTGCTTACTGTAGTTAGCCAGCATGCCAACTTCTTATTTTGTAACTATTAATAGAAACTGAAAGATCAGGTCACCTCTTCTCCTACAACAACCAGCTTTAAACTAGACTTTTCATATCTAAGATGCTGTACACTTTCCTCAGCATTCTGAAAAAGAAATATATTTTACAGATCTGTGTCTCAACACTCTCTCTAAACATTCCTCTCAACAAAGCTCACAGTACTCGATTCCACAGGGATACCAAAGACCTGATACTCAATCTTGAAAATAACCCATTGCCAAAAATCAGTTCTTGAACCCCTCTATTTTCTCCAGATACTGCACAGCCATGTTATTAGTGGTGTCAGGTCTTTCAATCCATGTCAGTACCCGTGATGTTTAAGATCTTAAGTTGGAGAAAGAATCACTATTTCTAAGTTATTTAGCAGCCGAGTTAGGTAACAGGTTTGCTGCATCTAGTATTGGATGTGTGTAAAAAATGTTCTGAACTTCGCTTTGCTTCTTTGCTATTACATATATACCTGAAAGTGAAAACCACTTTCTTAATCTCTCTCAAAAATTCAATACATAAAAGTTTTAATCTTTAATTTAAAAAAAAAAATAAATCAGCTGTTTCTCTGAAGTAATAAACTAATTCATATCCACTAAGAACCCTCTGGAAAAATTAATCCACATGACTTTAAAATGCTGTGTGATCATCTGATCATGTAAACAACAACCATGAGAAATATGTTTAAAAACTTGTACTTTGATACATTTCTCCCTGAATGTATCCCTCAATTGTAACAGTCTCCTTTTCAGTGGAAGCTTTCCACATTTATTTTCTGCCCACAGATGAATCATAGAATTTTAACCAAAATTCATGTGACCATTTTGGGGTATACCAAAGATAGTAACAGAAGCGGGAAAGAAAAAAGCTTTCCTATAGTATTCAGAATTTTTTTTTTTAAAAGACAACTATAGCCAAAACCCCTAAGTTTAAAACTTTATGGTAATATATTAAACATCCACTGACAATATTAATTCATTCAAACTGTGCAATTTATTATTTGCCATCTTTTTTTCCTCATCCTAAAAGCTACAGGGAAGATGCAACAAGGCAGAAATAGTGCTGTCAATAACACTACTGATTTCTGAATGCATTTCTTGCCTGCTGACCTTGAAATCCCAATATTTAAAGAAACCTTTTTCCACACACATTCATTTAAGGGCGTTAAGATAATCCAAAATTAGAATAAAGGTTTTACTAAGGCTGTTAAAATAAAAAAAAATATTGTTCTTTAAATATGGTCCAGTGCAATGGATAACTCAGTTTCACACTTCAAATCACAGTAATGAAATTGCTATCATTTGAGTTTTACAAGGCTGTATTAGCCAAAGCCCTTAGCTCCACATTATAAAGATATGCCTACTTAGAATATCTTTGGCCAATGTTTACCAATATTCTTTTTTAAGAGAAAATAAACTAAGCCATTTTCTCTTTGAGCACTGGCAAATCCTACAGCCCTATTTCTCTTGCAATTTGACAATTAACATATACACAAAACCAACATGCGAGTATGTACTGGTTTTGGCCGGGATAGAGTTTATTTTCTTTCTAATAGCCAGTATAGTGTTATGTCTTGGATTCAGTATGAGAAGAACATTGATAACACACTAATGTCTTCAGTTGTTGCTAAGTAGTATTTATACCAAGTCAAGGATTTTTCAGCTTCTCATGCCCAGCCAACAAGAAGGCTGGAGGGGCACAAGAAGTTGGGAGGGGACACAGCCAGGGCAGCTGACCCAAACTGGCCAAAGGGGTATTCCATACCGTATGATGTCATGCCCAGTATATAAACTGGGGGGAGTTGGCCTGGGCAGCGATCACTGCTCAGGAACTAACTGGGCATCGGTTGGCAAGTTGTAAGCAACTGCATTATGCATCACTTGTTTTGTATATTCCAATTCTTTTATTATTCTTGTCATTTTATTATTGTTGCTATTATTATTATCTTCCTTTCTGTCCTATTAAAGTGTTCTCATCTCAATCCACAAGTTTTATCCCCGCCCCCCCCCCCCCCAGTTCTCTCCCCCATTCCACTGGGTGGGGGGGAAGTGAGTGGCTACATGGTGCTTAATTGCTGGCTGGGTTTAAACCATGACAGAGTATCAGTTGAAAGTATGAAAAAGTCTTTATGCAGTCTACTTCTAAGTGCAATAAGTCATAGCCTGAAAAGTTCTTTCAAGCAGACTAAGTAGGAACTTTGACAGATCGATGCAAATGCTTTTACTAAAATGTGTAGCATTTACTGTCCAGGTGTACTACAAATAATAGGAAGTACATAGTCAATTTGGTATTTTCTGCATCCACAAATAGATAGTATGAATTGCTTTCTAAAGCTGTAGCAGAGCACAGAAGACTGTTACTCAAGTTTCTATGGTGTTTTGCCAATTGTACAGAAACCACATAAGAACAGTTTCACCTTTTTTCTGCTGAAGGTTTAAAAAGTAGAAGAGAGAGGCACAGCAATTACTCAGAAGGGAAAGGAATTAAAAGTAAAGATCAAGAGATTTTTGGAGAGAAAAAAAATTCTTAACTGGGGCCAAAGAACTCTGTGACAGGAGACAAAGAGCTCTGCCCCTGCCAGGAACTACAAAAAAAAAAAAAAACCACGAGAAAAGGGCTTCAGGTTTACTGCATAGAATCTAAAGGAAAGATACCATGATACTACCTTGCTCCAAGCAGCTGGAGAAAGCCAGAACTGGCTCTGTAAACCGTAGTATTAATGAATGCTACACCGTTTCAGCTTCACTTTTTTCTCAGCCTGCCCAAAGCAAGTAAATAAAGAGAATCTCATAGTTGCTACCATATCCAGTAAACACGGTGCTATTCAACTAAATTTATTCTACTAAAAATATCAGGTAAGTTGTACCCTACCTATACAGGAACTGAATAAAGCTACGTGCAAGAAACAAAGCAATAATACTCTTCCTCAGAAAGTGTACAGTGAAGAACACATCTGATCTTGACTGATGAGAGTTATGCATCACCTGCCATATGATGAGTTCAGTAATCCTGTATTAAAGTAACCCTACAGCTTTTAATTAGACATCTGTAGCGTGCTCTTTAATGCCACAGACCAGTTGCTCTAAGCTTTCTGAAATGCCCACAATGGAAATCTAGACCCTGGCATAGCAAGCCCTGTAGTAAATCTACTGATAATAGGCTTACTTTTTTCCATTCACAGACATAAGTATTAGCATCACGGCATACAAAAACATAAGACAAAAATGACCAGGCAGCAATCAGTAAGAATTTTTGTTTCATCTTTAAATTTCCAATGTTATTTTGGGAATTCTTCATGTGACAGTTGGAAAATACTGGGACATGCTAATACAGGTTTCTACGAACTTATTTTGGAAAAAGAACATGAGGCAGGCCTCTTAAACTTTGCCACTGGTATGAACTTATTTGCACTACAGTTAATGATTCAGTTTGTGCATTTTCTTTGTGGAAAAGGTGGGGTGGGTTTTTTTTTTTTTTTCACCTCTGCATGGAAATAATGAATACAAAGTACTAGAAAAATAACTTTAAAAACCTTAACAATACAGAATGACAGCCTGACAGCTGAAAAACTGTTTTTACTTTTTTGATTATGAAAATATTTGCTCTTACATAGCCTTAACTTTCATTATTTTGTGTCTGAGTAAACCAAGCTTGAAACATGGCAAGTATTTATATTCACCAAATATGTCAGTTGGTTAAGTTTTATACACAATTAATACAAAGCTTGCTTTTATGAAGCCCTGCACTACAGGGCATTGTTAAGTTAACAGCGTATTTACCTCTTCAGTCTATCTTCTGTTGAGGCATTTTTTAATGTCTTCAGTGATGACTTGCAAGAGTTTATGCTTTGTTTTTATATTGGAGTTTAAAGAAAATAAACCAAGCAAAATCTAAATTATTTCCAGGATTAGTTTTTGTTTTTAAGAAGGCATAACAGGTCTACTAAATCTTGAAGGATTTGCTTTCAAGATGGAAAGAAGAATTGCATCTTTAATGTGCCTCCTCCAAAATGGAGACCTAGCTACACTGGAAAGATTCTGAATCACAATGCTTCCTCTTCTCCGTGCTCAGTGTTCGGTCTCTTGCAACTTCCAGAATCAACTTCCGTAGTCCACTGCTCAAAGACAGGTTGGTGGCATATGCAGACTTTTTTTTGTTTTCTTTTAAGATATTCTAGCCTTAACTTCTCATTAAAAAAAAACCCCAAACTTCTCAAGTCTAAATACTGCCACAGACTCAAATGAAGGTACAAACCCATTTTCTCTCCTTTTTCTGATCATTAGGTAAAAAATTCAGGTTTTATAGAAAAAGATATAATTAAAATCACAGTTGTAACAGGCAGGGGACATCTGCTGCACTTTCGTTCCTATAATCCATTTGGACAAAAATAAGATTACAAACACACTAACAATATAAAAGCTATAGAAGCAATCCCTTCAAGCCCCAAAACTACGATAACTGGAAGCTTTAGGACAGTTGGTATTTTCTGCATTCTACTAATATTCTCATGAAGTGCACGCACACTGTCAAAGATGGAAGGTTCCCACACCACATACTGAGGATTTAAAAAAAAAAAGATGACAGGAATGATCTGTTTTTAAGGGGCTGCTAAGACACAGATTTCCTTATTAAAGGAGATGATCCTTACTGTAACAACTAAATTAGACATATTCCTACTGAGGCAAGCTCACCACAAGATTGATGTTAACATGTTCTGTTGAAAAGACACAGCAAAAAGCCTTACTCAAGTTTGAATCATCACAGCATTTATGGAGCTTACAGTACTGCTTCCAATAGTCTATACCTGCCTGGACTGCAACTCCTGGCTTGAAATTCTAAGCCATACTAAGGTCTCCACTACTGGTTCCTAACCCCGCAAGCATTTGATGAATAATAAAAAATAATGCTTTCATATAATTCTTGTTTCCATTAAAAACCTTCTAAAAAGAAACGAGCGTTTTCCTCATCACCCAGGACTGTTAACGTGTAATTTCCGTGCGTGCGCGCTGCTCCTCCAGGTTTTCAAAGCAACCGAGTAACCCAGACGACACGAGACGGCTCCAGAGCAGTCAGGATCCCCCCCCCAATCCCTTCCACAGGCAAACATCACCCAGGTGAATAGCACGGCGGCTCGGGGGGAGCTCTGCGGCCTCCAGACCCCACGGTCGGTCCCCCCCATCTTCTCACCGGTGCCTACCCGAGCGGCAGGCGTTTTACCGAGCAGGGGGCACGGGGGACGAGGGCTGGGGAGAGGCAGCCGCGCTCGGGGCCACTGGCCAGACGCGACCACCCCCCACACGCACACCCCCGCCGTCGCCTTCCCGCAGGGGGCTCGCAGCGCCCGGCCGGGTGCCACTGCAGACCCCCCCCCCCCCCCCCCCGCCCCGCCGCCGTCCCCGTCCCGCCGCTGTCAATGAGCCTTTCATCCCCCCCTCCCCCGCCGCGCCGTGTCCTCACCCCTTCCCTCCCGAGCGGCGCGGCCCTCGCAGCCCCCCTCACCCGCGCCGTTTTCTCCGGCAGCTTCTTCTTGTTTCGCTTCTTCTGCTCGTCGCCTTTCAGGTGCAGCTGCCCGGGGCCCGGGCCCGCCGCCTTGCCCTGACCTCCACCGGCTGTCAGGCCCGCGCCGGCCGCCTCGTCAGCCTTCTTCTCCGCCGCGCTCCGCGCTGGCTTCTTTCGGAGGCCGCCTGCGCAGGCCACGGCCAGCAGCAGCCCCAGCAGCCCCAGCCCCAGGGCGGCCGGGACCACCAGGGCGAGCCAGGTGGGCAGGCCCTGCGGGTCGAGGCCCAGCTCGAGGCCCAGCTCGGCACGCAGCAGGCCCAGGCCGCCCGACAGGACGTCCCGCACCCGGGCCGCCGCCTCCTCGGCCTGCTGGGCCGCCGCCTCCTGCCAGCTCCCCGCAGCCATCGCGGCCCCCTGCCCCGCAGAGGCCCAAACCGGGCGGGGCGGCGAGGGAGCGCTCAGGCCGAGCGCATCGCGGCCTCAGCAGAGCCGCGCTCGCCTGCCCGAGCCGGAGCCGCCGGGAGCGTGGGGAGAGGACGGGACGCGAGCGGAACCTCGGCGGGGCGCAGCTGCCTCAGCCCCGGAGGCGCCCGGGTCTCCTCCTCTTCCTCCCCGCCCTCCGCCTCGCGCGCAACGTCACCGCCCCGCCGAGGGCCCGCCGCTGCCGCAGCGCGCCGCCGCCATCACCGCCGCGCGCGGGGCGGAGGGTGACGCCTGAAGGGCGGGCGCGGAGCTCCCCGCCTCCCGCCCCCTCAGCGGCCGCCGGGCGCCCTCGCCCTCCTCCGCTCCGCCCTGCCCTGCCCTGCCCGGCTCAGGGCGGCGCCGGCCGTGGGCAAGGCAGGGGGCGGCGCGGAGAGCAACCTCGACGTGGCAGCCAGCGAGCGGGGCAGGGGCGGGCAGCGGCCGGGGCCGCGGGACTGCTTGGAGCCGCCCAGCGGAGGGGCCGCGCCGCCCCTGCGGCCGGGGCGGGAAACCCCGCGGCGCTTCGCAGGGGTCCGGGGCGGGAGGCTGCGCCCGGGGACGGCGGCCTGAGGTGGGCGCTTGTCGGCCTCTCGCGCCGTTTCGGCGGGCCGTGCGCCTTCCCCCGTGGGCCTCTCCCCCACCCCCGAAACGTGCCCGTGCTGTGGTACGTGCAGCGCTGCGCGGAGCGGACCGCCCCCGGTGGCGCGGTGCTGAGGCAGCGGGTGAGGGACGGCCGCGGCGCTCGTGTCCCGGCCCCAGCAGGGCCTTCCCACACGCGCGGCAACGTGGGTGCATTTCCACGGTAACGGTCACTAACCAGCTCTGTTTTTAGTTTGCGGTTGCCCCAGAGAGGCGGCGCAGCTCCGGTGCGGGTACGTTAACTGCCGGTTTGTGGGTGCCGTTACCACCGCTGGAACTCCAGGAGCAGCCCTGGGGCCATGGCAGGGGTCTCTGGGCTTTGCAGGTAGATGCTCCTGCCTGTCAGGCTTCGGAGGCCGGGATCAGGGCCCCGCAGCGGCCATCTCTCCTGCAGAAAAGGCATTTGAAAACGTTGCTAAAAAAACCAAACGAACCCACCACTCCCCCAAAACCCCAAACCGTTGTGCTTTTAGTTATTTCTAAATATGCTAGACAAGGTGTTATAACAACATAGATGTTTTTTAAGAGCCATGTTTTCTAAAAACTCCCACAAACTGGCTTAATACACCCGAATTAAATAGCTTTATGAAAAATACAGCAGTGTGTATCACAGTGGGAGTTGTTTTGTCATTAGGAACTGCAAAAGTGCATTTCTCCACATACTTTAAAAATGAGCCCTAAAAAATTTGACCCCAAATGCATGTCTTGATTTTTTTTCAGAAATCCGGTCTCACAGCATCCAGAGTTCCTGCAGAATTTGAGCTCTCAGAACCTCAGAGCTGGCATTGTTGAGTGGCTTTACAGTGACTATAGTCTTCTGCAGTGGTGTGTTGCTGGAAAGCAATGTTGTGTCCCATTCTTTCCACTTGCAATTCTACTTATAAAAAGTGTTCCTCTCTCACAGCCTGCTAAGAAAATATCTGGGTTTAGTGCATTGAAATCTGCATGGGATAATTGAAATTTAAAATGTAGTAAAATAAAATTCATTTGTTTAAACAACACAGTGATCGCTTACACTGCTTTCATATAATCATAACTTTGCTTTATTTTGTAAAGTGAATATATCTTTCACATACAAGTATTTTATGTGTTTTTACTGCTCTCAAAGTTTTTTAGTAAAGTACTCCCAAATTGCTTCTAAGTCCTACTTTTTTTTTTATTTTTATGATACCACCAGCCTGTCAAGTACTGCTTTTCTAATTGATTTCAGTTGGAACAAAGGATATTGCTGGAATTAGTGGTAGCCACAATCGCAGGCAGAACATTTTACTGGTAGACATTTATATGCTTTTAGAAGATTTTAATTTTTTTTATTCATAGCCATAATACTTTTTTTTTTATAAGCCCTTTATGCTTTAGCACAGACCGTGCACATTTATCAGAAAATATTAACTATCATTGTGCTGGTTGTTGCACAATTCAGCCACCCTAACATCCCAAATAAATTATTCTATAAGTAGTTATTTTTGTTTAAGATGTTGCCCTATATAGATAGAGGCGACAGAACAGTGGTCACATAGTTTTAGTATTAAATACATTAGCTGAAAAAATACACCTAACAAATTTGAAAGCATCATTCAGCTACAGTGGATGTTTTGTTTAGTTTTGTTTAAACCGAGGCTACAGAACAGTAGCTATTGTTCATTTTAAAGGAAGCGCTGCAAGAACCCGGTGAGATTGTATTCCACAATGCAAGCAATTGACTTTAAGACCCACTGAAACTTTTTAAACGCAGCACCGTGGCACCACCGAGTGGCAGCATCGTGAATAGCCGAGCAGTCAGAGGAAACATTTGGGGGCCGGGGGGAAAGGTGGCAGATCCTAACTTGAAAATAGCCACTTTCGGTTTGATTCGGCAGGTCGAGCAAGTTAATGTGAAACTAATAAATGTCTTTTTATTCTGAACTAATGAGATACAGCCATAAATAGGCGTGCAATTTGCAGCGAATTGAAATATTTTGAGGAAAGTTTGTGTGACTCATTAAAAATGGCAGGAAGAAACGTATCAGTCTCACAGTACTCATCAAATAAAGCAAACGTTCTATTTCATACTAATTTCGATACTGTTATAAGTCTAGCATTAATCTTCAGATGCCTTAAATAGATACCCCAAGGACTCTTTCTGGCAGTGCTGAACATAAAACATCTTTCTCAAGCTGTCCTTTCTCTGAAGGATCACAGCAGAAGGTTGAATGACACATTACAAAAGAGAAAATAATGACAAAACAAAAAAGAATGAAGACAAAGCTTAATTTTAATTTTTCTAAATGTAATCTCTCTTGTCCCTGCAAACACTCCTTGTTTTACCGCAACTGCTATTAGACATACCCTATATAATACCTTTCCACAACCATATTTAAAAATTAGCACCTGCCGTTTGGCATGGCATGAGGAAAAAGGAACTATTGCTTCATAGAACTCAAAATACCTGTTCCATCTGGTTTTTATGATTATCTCAAACAATATTGAAGCCACGTGTCTTGTAGATATTCTTTAGACTAGAAGTCAGATGGATACAGCAGAAGCAAATTAAGTCTCTCAGCAGTTAAATAAGCAAAATCCCAACAAAACACATTCAAAGTTTCTCTTGTGTCAGGAAGTTGAGATCTTGAACAACAGGCAATTATACTATCTCACATAGATCATGACTCCAAATTGCCTTAAGGTGAACTCAGTACATAATTCATTGAAAATACTAAGGCAGATACTCATTATTTATCCTGAAGCGGGGAACAACAACAAAAAATCCCCTATCTAACAATCACCATCCTTGGCAATGTTAACAAATAGCCATGAAAGGGATGAGCAGTCTGCAGACAGAGTTTTCCTTGAGAAATTACTCATCTGGGTTGTGGCTGGGTGCCTTGGGCTAAGACTCAGCCCAGGGTGAGGACTGGGGTTAGAGTTAAGGATTGGATTAGGAGCAGGAGAGTCACCATGCCTAGAGATGCACTTGGAGCTACCAAGGAGGGGGGGCAAAGACAGGTAGGACATGAAAAGAATTCTTCCATGAGATATTTTTCATCCAGGCCATGGCTGGGCATGTTGCAGGAGGCTCAGCTGATGTCTGGGGTTAGGGTGAGTGTTAATGTTACAGATATGGTTGGGAGAAAGATGAAGCCTAGAGCTGCAGTTGGAGTGGGGCAGAAAAAGAGCAGCCAGAGTAAGGGGTAGACTGCAAAAAAAATTCTTCCCTGAGATCTTTTTAATCTGAGTGCTAGCTCAGGGTCTGGAGCTAAGGCTCAGCCCATCCTCTGCATTCAGACTAAGTTAGAGTTTTAACAGGGCAGAGCCTAGAGCTCCACTTTGAGTCAACCTAAGAAAGGGTTGCTGAAGGAATTATCTTCTGAGAACTTGATCATCATGGCTATGGCTTGGGGTTTTGGGCTAGTCTCTGTTCATATCAGTTGTTAGAGTTGGGGCTACAGTTCGGCTTAGGGACAGGGAACAGGCAAAGTTTGGATCCCCATTTGGAGCAGGGCAGGAAAGGGGCTGTAAAAAGAATTATCCTCTGAGAAGTTTCTCATCTGGTTGATGGTTAGGGGCTTTGGGCTAAGTCTCAGCCCAAACCTATGGTTAGGGATCTGGTTATGTTCAGGTTTGGGAGAAGAGAGAAAGCCTAGATCTCCATTTGGACTGGGATTGGAAAGGGATTGCCAAAGGAAGGGACAGGGGACAAAAGTAATTGTCCCCTGAGGACATGTTCACCTGGGCTATGGCTGGGGATGTTGGGCTAGAGCTTACCTTACACCTAGTTTGAGGTAAGGTTTAGAAGAGACACAAAGAGTGGGAGCTCCAGTTTAGTGGTCTGGAAAGGGGCTGCCAAAGGGAAGAGTGGAGTGTCAAAAGAATTGTCTTTTGAGATCTTTTCCACCTGGGCCATGGCTGTGATCTTGTGCTGAGCTTCAGCTGACATGAGGACATATTTATCTGAGTCATGGCTAGGATATTTTGTCAACATCTGGGGTATTTGGGGCTAAGTCTCCACCAACACATAGACTTGGGGTTTGGAGAAGGACAAAGCACAGAACTCATTTGGAGGGAGACTCGAAGGAGGTTGCTGAAGGAAGGTGTAGGTTGCAAAAAAAAAAAAAATTGTCCCCTGAGAACTTGTACATCTGGGCTATGACTGGAGGACATGGGCTAATGCTCAGTGACCTCCTGTTCTCAGAGTAGTGAATGACTTCAGCAAATCTTTGAACAATTTCAGGTTTTCTGATGTAGTGCTTCAGGAAGGATTTCTTTCCCAGCTAAGGGGAGAGGAAGAGGACAGTTCAGTTAGAGGAGTAATCCATGTCCCGCTTTGACCTCGGAAGTTCACGCTATTTATTTTTCCTGTTGACACGATCAGCTTTTTGAGCTGATACCAAATCTTAAATCAAAGTTCACTGTTAAGGAGTGCTGTGTTCTTCAAAATCTTTCTTAATTTTACATTATTTTTCATTATAGTTCACATTCTTGTGCATAACTATATCATTCAAATATAGAAACATTCTGACAAAAATCATAAACTTAATTCTCTCTACAAAGGATAAGTCTGTTCTCATTAAACCTTTGACATAAATAGTGTTTAGTCATCAAAGCTAAGTTGTCATTATGACAGATAGAGCTCATGAGTGTCTTTGGAGGTGAAGAACACTTTGGCAGACTGTTCACATTCAAATTTCTATCAATCAGCCCTAAGCACTGAGAAAAATAAATATGCAAAGACTTGCTATCCAGCTGAGAAAAAACCTCTTCGAATTAATGGAAAGCAAACACCAAATTATAGGCCTATTAGCTCATATTACTGGTTATACGTAATTGTTTTCTGTATTTTTTCAAGTGTACATTAAATATCTCCTGCAATATGTCTTCTAACATTTATCTTTGGAGAGTTTTCACAGCTTTATTTTACAGGCAAGACAGTTTTCCTAATACAGCATTTTAATCAAGAGGTGGTTGCTGTTCATACAGATGGCACCAAGTTAACTTGAAACCATGTGGTTCATTTATTAGCAATACAATTACAGAATCCACGCGTGCAGGCTCATTTATGCGTTCAGGCTTTTGCATTGCAGTCTACTTTGCTGACTCTTCTGCGCTATCAGCACCTGAGCTAGCTAGTGACAGAAGCAGTAGGGACATCAGTGTAGACATAGTCAAGCTCTTTTAGTTATTCCTATATGTTCTACTCTAAATAATTTTGTTATAGGCTTGGACTGGTTTCTGTCATCCTGACCCAGAGGTAGGTGGGAATATTCCAAAATACCAAATGTTACCAGAAAACTCCAGTTCAGGGGAATGACAGTCATGGAGGGAAATGTCTCCGTTTCAGTGAGCTTTTGATGCAGCACAACTGGGGCCCCCACAGGAAGCCTAATCCAGTCTTGTTCTCCTGATGGCTCAGATACCGTGGTGCTGTGAAGCCTGAGCACCCTTGGCTGTGATGTCTACCACAGAGAAGACCTGTTGTGGGCAGTTGTACTCTTGGAAACCCAGAAAACCCAAACCCTTGCCTGAGCTAGGATGTCATGGTTTTTCAGTCCCTTTTTTAGTAGGTAGAAAGCTGTATAGTCCCATGGGAGGAGGAAAAAAACCCCAACACCAGTCAGTCATGAAACTATGAATAATACATAAAGCATATGTGAATTCA
Organism: Buteo buteo; assembly: GCF_964188355.1. Lineage (NCBI taxonomy): Eukaryota > Metazoa > Chordata > Aves > Accipitriformes > Accipitridae > Buteo > Buteo buteo. The sequence continues at coordinate 53,965,665 of NC_134173.1, read as the reverse complement.
GTCTGCACCGTCAATGCTAGAGATGGCATTTCCTAACTTTTGGGTACTTGATTTGGCATTCTTAGTTATTCTTAATATGACAATTTACATACCGATTAGACTTTTTAGAAAACCAAATAGGAAAAAAGTTTTCCCGATTTGAAACTCTACTTCAGATTGAAATTATTCCTATAAAGAGTAAAAACCTCAGCATCATTTAAAACTCACTGAAACTTGACTCCCTGGAAGATCACACTGTCTATAGTGTGTATGTCCAGAGTGCTCAATAAAGTAATCCCAGGGATTGTTTCAGTTCCTGGCCCCGGGGTGGCACACACTGGCTCACACCCACACTGCTATAGCTGATGGGTTGTGTTCATACTGAATAGGTTGTGCTTCTGGGTTTCGTCTGGGTACCATGTGACCATGGTCTAGGTTCCTATGACCCTAAGAGATAACTGCTATTTTTTGGTAGTTTTTTTTAGGTCAAACTGTCTGAAACAATGTGAGGGCTGTGTTGCAGTTTACCAGAGCAAGGTTTTGATAGAATGAAATTAAGGGGTGTATGCTTTGCTGTGCGCCTTAAGGATCTGTGAAGATGTTTCAACACATGAAGACTGTGTAGGTCAGACAAAGCCAAACAGTGTCAACAGTGCTTACAGTCAACTATCCTGAGCACACTGCCTGAATTTTGGATGGAAAGTTAGCTGGAGTGGTCCAGAACAAACCCAGGATGCAAACTAATGGTTAAGGACTCTGAATGCTCAGAGTAAATGATTCAAATGTACTTTTTGTCCTCTTTTATTTATATAAGTAGACCTATCTAAAATGTCTAACATGGGTAATGAAAAGAAGTGTTCGCTTTTGAACATTTCCTCCTAGACATTAGCCAAGCTCAACGTGAAAGTGAAGTAGAGCATGAAAGACCACCTAGATTTCTATGAAGTTTTGTGCATTAGCTGCCAGGCCAATGCTTTCTGGTAATCCTGTAGTTGTTACCTAATCATTCTGTGTATGGTTTTGATCTAAACCAGAGCACTACTATGCAAAACATTCACATTTAGAATTACAGAGTAAATTAAGTTGGAGTGACCTGTCTATTCCCATCCTGCACTTTCAAAGCAGGGCTAACTTTGAAGTTTGATCAGGGTGCTCAGCCCTGTCCAGTCAGGTTTTGAAAGTCTCCAAGATTGGAGATTTTTCAGGTTCTCTAGTTTCAAGTTTCAGTGCTTGGCCACACTCTTGTGAAAAATACTATCTTTCTATCCAACTGGAATTTCCTGTGATGCGGCTTGCAGCCATTGCATGTGCACATCTGAGGAGAGTCTGGCACTGTTTTCTCTATAACTCTTCTTTAGTTCACTGAAGACAGCAATTAATTTCCTCTTAGCCTTCTCTTCTCCAGGCAAACCAAAGCCAACTCTCCTTCTATGTCATATGCTCCAGCCTTCTAAGTATTGAAAAAATACTGAGAAAACAGTGAATTTGACACTGAGAAAATACAGTATAGAGCCTGAAAATCAGTATGCAAATAAAAAGAAAGCTGGGAAGTAAACAGATATTTTGGGCTGAAAGCTAAACCAGAACAATGGGGACAATGGCAAAAATTCCTTTCTGAAAAGGCAGAAACAATTTTGGCCAATCAAAATGGGAAACATGCCTTTTTTCCTGTTTCATTTAGAGTTATGTCTTTTGCTTAGTCTTTTTTGGTTTAACTTAGGCTATTTTTAAAATGAGAAAATGTTCTTTTGAAACAAAAATTTGTATTTTAAAGCTTTTGGCATTTCTGAACAGAAATATTTTATTGCAAAGAAGTTGAACTGTTTCAACCTATATGGATTTTCCACCCTGTCTTCTAGCTAAAACTGCGAGTCAGCAGTTTGACTCAAATTCATAAACACTTCCCTTTAGTTCCATTTTACCATATTCCCTATTAATTGATTCTTCTGTATGTTGAACTTTAAGAAGCATTTTATAGCTTCCAAAAGGTGAATAGGCCTAAATGTTTTATTAAAAAAATTAAGACCTAAAAAGTCACAGGTGTTTAATTCCACAAATTTTTCAAAGCATGTTCATGATCATGAACCAGTATGATGCAAACACTGCAGACCGCACACCAAAGTTGTGAGCAGATTTCAGCTTTCTACCTGCAGCTATGCTGTCTCCATGCTATCAGCATGTCTTACTGGCCTATGGCCTTTGACTTCAAGAAAATTCTGCACATCCCCTTGTCTTCTTTTTTCCATTTTATTTGAAAAGTCCCTAGGGCTGAAGTAAAAAAAAATCCAAAACCTGTCCTCTATCCTAAGGACTAACTTTTATGATACTTAGGTTTATTACATGTAATTTATGGAGACTATTCAACAATTGCTGCTCCATTTTTACAGTGTCTAAAATAGACATTCTATTTCCTGTATTAAAATCATACTCTCAAATCCTCTCATGAAGTGTGAGATATTATTTGGTGAATTATACTGAACAACAATAACAAAATATTCTCAGGATATCAGCAGTCTGTGTGCATTAGGGAAGAAATAACAGATGTTTAAAAATCTTTACAAGACAATGGACTCCTATTAAAATCTAAGGTGATACAATTATGCAGATGCCAAAGTGCCCCCAACAGTTACATGCAATTCCTAATGCTGATGTCTGGATAATCTTTTAAAATATTTCTATTTATGGTGACCATTTTTCCCAAAGTTCTCTGGGATAAATCCTTCTGAAATACTGCATTTCTTGCAGTAGCATTCAAACAGTAATGAAGAGAGGAGGCTTTTAAAAAGGCCAATAGATGGTTCTTCAAGAGGGCACAAATGACATACTGTGTGCTCCAGAGTGGATGTTAGGTGTTTTTCCCTTCTTGTTGGCCCTGTTTCTTTTATTGCCATTTCTGCAACCTCATCTTTTTGTCCTCTGACTTACCTTCCTCCTAGCCCTTCCTCTTCCCCTGGATCCTGCCACGTTTTTCATTCCAGAGTTATGCCTGCACTCTTGCCCTTTCCTAATTCCGTAGTCCCTGTAACTCATTCTTTAATTTTTTATTAACTTTTATTAAACATATGCCACTATAATATATAACATCACTGAACAAAAAATAGAAACTAAAATATAATATAAAGTTTGCTAGCCTTTACTCCAGTTACTCCACGTGTATGTTACATCTTGCTTTTATCCTGTCTGTGTTATAGTGCAAGCTGTTCAAGGCAAGACAATACCTTTTTTGATGCATCATTATCATTTTTTTGTGGGGTCGGATACACTGGCATCCCCTTCATGATGTGCCTTGGGGCATCTCTGCAATGTTTCTTTTAGTTACTGCTGTAAGGACCCAAACACTTGAATGGATCAGTCCGGCTGGGAAAAGTATGGAAAAGGCTCCATGTGCTACATGTGTTAGAGAAGAACAACATCCTGAAATAAAGAGAATTTGACTTCATGTACTCCATTTTTGGCTCTTCCTTAGAGATCTCTTATCTGTCTTGGCTGCTAGAGAGCACCTGGCACATTGCCAGCCGGGTTAAATTGTCTGTCTAGGCTGATAACTATCCAAGCCTCAAAAAATTACAGCAGAAATCAGATCAGCTTTTGGAACTGTCTTCTCCTAAAGAAAGGGAGAACTAGAGTAGTTCAATTCTCAGGAAAAAGGAGAAGATGCTGTCATGCTGGAGAAGGGCAGTTCAAGAGAATGAAGGGTAGACAGAGACTTACAGTGTCAGGAAATTGCCTGGGATGACTTAAAAAGAAACCTTTCACCTAGTCCCCTGTGCTCCCTTCATCAGCCGTGGTAGTAACTGCTTGCAATATACTAGGGTACAAAGGAAAAACAAAAGCTGCATTAATAGTAATAATGACACTAAAAATGGCTTCTTTCCTTGTACTATCAGGATTCCTAATCAGTTATGTGACATTTTAACAAGGAGTCACTGACTAGGAACACTGGATGTGGTTGTTAAGATGCTGCAGTGAAGCATTAGAAAACAGGATTTCCAAACTTGCACCCATTTAATGAATTTTGTCTGCTTTAAGACTGTCAACAGCCTTATCCAGCACTGAAAAATAATGCAGATCACCTAGAAAGCTTTGCCCTGTGGTGTCAAGTAAAAAAACCAGGTGAGCAGCATCTAGAGAAAAATGCTAAGACTAAAGTGTTGGACAAACGTAGTTCTCCATGCCTTCCTTGCATTAATCCTCTCAGCCAAAAAGAATAGCAGGACTTCACACTACTTTCTGCTTTCTGAGGATCATGCTGATCACACCTGTGCTTTTTGTTACTCAGTATTAACAATTCTGACAGTGTTGAAAACATGTAGTCTTTTCTGTTCAGCTTGTCTTTAGATAAAATTCACATTAGACTTGCACACCTTGAAACATTAGTTGTTGCTGAGCACTCCTTGCAGGTGCAGAAGTAAAAGAGGAACAAAAAGTGGGCTATGATTTAACTGCTTAGGTGATCCTTGGATTGTCCAAGTTCTTCACCTGTTTATTATTTGTATTATGCAGTGAGTTCCCTTGAGGAACCCACTGAGATGTGTAGTGCACAAACAGATCAAAAAGATAGTTTCTGTCCCAGAGACCTTACTTTCTTTATGATGAATCTTGGTAGATATCTTCTATCCCCTCTACTTGGTTCAAAAGTATTTATTGAACATATAATCCTTAGTCATGTTATCCTTGGGCACAGGCACAGCATGCAGAAAGCTTGAATCCTGTGCACATGCAGTGAGTCCTCCACACAGGTACTTGGTGCCCTCTTCCAGAAATGATTGCTGTGCCCTTGCCCTTTTTGTGCCTCTCTCCCAACTTTAGCCCTTCTGCAGCTTTGGAAATTTGGCCTTATGATAACAAGTGGGAGGAATTTAAAACAAAGGTGAACTACCCAGAGACCAAGGAGTTGAAATGCTTCTTAATGGAGAGGCGTAAAGACTTGCCAAAACCATGAAATCATATCAAGAAGAAAAGTGTCACAAATGATCCCACTAGGCTCAATATGGGGCTTTGTATTGGCACACGCCTGTGAATTGAAGCTCAGACATCCAGAAACTGGGCTACAGAGAGGCAGCAGCAAGTTCCAAGTGAGTCTCAAAAGATTTTTTTTTTTAGCTTTGCCTCAATGTTGCCAGCTGAGAGGAGGAGGCAGAAGTTTTGTGCATGCGGAATAAAAATACATCACCCCACATTTGAACGATATTTATATGATTTGGATTCTGTCTTCCTGACACCAGCCCAAGAGAGTGAAATGACTTTTTGATCCTAAAAAAAAGAATATTTTCAAGATGTCTTTTTTTTTTTTTCTGATTTCATACCTCCTGACACTAATTAGCTGCAGCATGTAAGACAGAGCTGCTATTGCACAGCACAGCTTTTTCTGGGCACTAGGCAGCAATACCACAGCACTCTCTTTGCACTCACATGAACTCAAGACAGGAACAGGCAAGGGGGGACTGAGAAAGATGAAAGAAAATAGCTTAGAATTTAAAGAAGGTTGAAAAAACTCTGGTTTTGACCACTCAGGAAAGGTTTGGTGCCTGGGAACCTTTGCCACCAGAGACCAATGGAAGCCTTTAAGTACACACATCACCCACTTAGTTTAAAAGACTTCCTTGTCTGTCACTGAATAACATGGGTTGTTCTTTCATATTTGTTCTAAATCCAGTCTAAAGAGACTAAAGATCAGTTGTGGAAGCTTTAGTAAGGCTCTCTTAAAATTATACTCCAGATACACATGAAATATTCTAAATATTTGAATCCTTTTTCCTTTTTTTTTTTGCTAGTTAGCAAAACACGTTTTTACAGGATGTTAGAGATTTTATATGCAGTTTTTCAGGGAGCAATGAGTCAGTACCTATTCTAAATCCACTCATACATAATGTTATACACATGACTAAGTTTATTCTAGTCTCATATGTATTTTATATTTCCTCTTGCTCTCATGGAAATGGTGATTTCACTACAGTCTTCAGTGGATAGGGGCAAAGCTTCTGTTTGTCTCTGTGTTACTTCCTCCCCCTGCTCCTCAGTCGCATGAGAAAATGGCATCCTGTTTATTGCTGAAGTCACAAAATAACTTCTGTTCTAACCATGATTATGAAAATCCAAAAATAATGGATTACTAACTGTCTATCAGTAGAGTGCCCCTGAGACCAATGCGGTCTTCAAAAATTATGAGTACACTGGTGGGGAATTCTTGAGATCAGGTTTCTCAAAATTAGTGTATGGCCAGGGACATCAGCGGGATCTTCACATGACCCAGTGCAAGAAATGCAGCAACTTCCAGTCAACGGTTGGTGCTCACTGCCAGCTGCCCACAGCTCTGCCCACGCATCTTGGCCTCTCCAGCCTGTGGTTCTTGATGTGCTGATTCTCTGAACATGAACTTATGCTTTTCAGCTCTCTTTATACCAGAAGAAGCATGAAAATACTTGAGGTTCATTTCTAAAGCAGCATGCAAGAATGAGGGAGGCACCTCCACAATAGGTTGAGGGGATAGATCGCTGTGTATCCCCCTTCATACCTCCCTCCCACTCTGTGAAGAAAAGGTAACCTAAGAGAAATGCACGCATGCACACACATGCAGAACCGTTCTGAGGGAAGTGATAAAACCAAATAAAAACATACTGTCTTTGATAGGTGGTGTGTTTACTGAAATGAAAGACTTCAGCCACCTCTGTTCACAGCACATCTTGGCCAGTGAACAATACGGTTTCCTTTACTACACTAGCAGTAAATGCATCATCAGAGCAGATCAGTGAATGAAACAGGAGGAAAAGATAGCGTGTAATGACATCATTTGGGGATGCCCAGCCTACTGCCCATGCCTTGGACATAGTCCGCTGAGACATACGTCCCATATGGCTCAAGGAGCCTTGAAATCAGTGATGGCTGGGAATACTCAGTCTGACAAACTTCTCAAGCCAGTACTGATTTCTGATGCAGCTAAATGCCAGCTCTACTCCCACCCTATCTCCTTGACTGGCCACTCTGCATTCCTAAGCTCACATTTCCATGTTTGCCTTACCCATACTGTTTCTTCTCTCCTAAAACTCCTCAGTCTAGTCTTTCTTCCTCAGCCTGCTCATTCACAATGATTTCCAATCTCGTCCTTTAGATTTGTCAGCTGATCTCTGCTTCTTGTCCTAGTGGCTTTTCCTAGACATTTCCCACCATTTCCACCATATCTGATCACTACTTAAGCCCATCTCCCTTTCATGCATCCTTCCTACCAACGCTTTTGTTCACTCTCAGACTCCTCTAGATCTTCATCTCAATCCCACCTCAAACTAGATCCTAGGCTACCCACCCCCGCCTTTTCTCTCGTCTCAATTATTCCCATCCTACTGCTCTCGGCACCTTGGCAGCCCATTCCAGCTTTCCTCTCTCACGCTGCAGCTTCCACACCACCCCACCCCACCCCACCCACAATTACCACAGCATTCCTGTCCTGACCAGCTCCCCTTCTCTCTCTCGCATACCACCAACGCCCAGTGTTGTGACTGCTGGAAGTGCATCCTTGCTCTCGGATCACATCCCCAGACCCCATCCAGCAACGACAACAGCTCGGAGCCAGAAACGTGGGGAAAGTCACGCGCAGCCTGAGGCTGGAACATGCTTGTGTGGATGGACTCTGGGAGAATTTCATTCAAAACTGGGGTCTTTCCTGAAAACAGCTGTTATGCACAGGCTCCAAGGTCTATAATGTGGCCAAACTTTGGTAAAATTTCATGAGGATAGCGAGAAGTTCATCTTCAATAAAGAGGCCACCCAGCTTGCAAACAGGAAGTCCCTGTACCAAAGGATGAATGTACTAAAGCTATTTAAAGAAAAGCCTGCCAGAATTTTTTAACGTGGTCAAAACAATGTATTTTTTTCTTAGTTGTGTTTTCAGAAACAGCTGAAAGCTTTTGACTGAAGTTTTTTAGAAAATTGTCCAGAGGCAAACATCCAGCATGGAAAATTCCAGACTGAGCAATTCGTGTGTGGCAAAATTATACGCAGCTGATAACAGGGCTGTGGGTTCGGAAGTGATGGATAATTGTCATAATAGTGCTACTAGTCCGACTACAACACACTCATGTATTAACCAAATCAGGTAGCGTATTACTGCTCACCAAAGAGTAGCAAAGGCAGTGTGCAATTTCTTTTAGCTCAGAGGTGATTATAACATTTCACTCCATTCACATAATGGAAATACGAATTTGAAGCCTAATGGAATACTTTCAAAGGCATTATGAAGCACATGCAAATAACTGTGTTCTGCCAAAATTCCAAAGATATTTAATGTGAAAGTCTGTCTGTACACAACATATGGGTGTGTAACAGTAGCCATCTATACCAATAACACCATTACAGGAACACTAGGTTTGATTCCCTTTTAAAAATGTTTTATCATCAAGGTTAACTTAAATGCTTTACTTCTCATTTAAAATAAGAGAAGACTGAGACCCTTTCCTGTTTGAATGTGTAGTATTGCTGTATTCTCTGTTTCTGCCAAATAATTGCAGAATGGATAGAAGACGACTGTTCTGTTGAAATGCTATGAATAGAAAAATGTTTTTAGTGGGGTTTATAAGCTAAAATGGGAGCAGTGTGGGATACCATAGAGAAAAGTGGATTAGGACTTAGATCAAGTCTCTAGTCCTCTTCCATTAGGTCGCTCTGTAAATCATTTCTCTTCTGTGACTCATTTCTCCACTGGTAAACAGCCTGTGAAGATCTTTTTATTATGTTGCAGATTAAGTTTCAATTTCTCAGCTTCTTCTAGAATGCTATTAGTTCAGTTTCCCTGTATTTGGTCACCTAACCAAACAACGCCAGTCTCATCAGTGCTAGAAAATATCCTTCCAGCAGATGGCAGATATTGCTTGTCCAATGTAATCCTGTCATTCAGATCCGTACGGCCGCTGTGGGACCTGGAACGCCAATGAAAGCAGGAGCTAAAACCTGAATAACCGATCCTCAAGATACACGTGTTTCAAAGTGATCTTGGGTAGCATGATTAAAGTTTGCCTTATTTCCTATGTATTTAGCTAGTACAGAATTCCTAGATGTATTCTCTTTTGTTATGCTTTCTTCACAAAAGTATTTTTGGAAAAAGATAAATATTTAAGTGAAGTAATGGTAAGTGATCTAGCTGTTCAAAAATAAGGGAAACTGTTCTCATTTGGGCATGTGTTTATGGCGTTTAAGTACTAATATTTCCTGTTACTGAATCACATGAATTGCCACCGATAATGTGAATTAATGAGTCAGAATTCTTTCAAACTTGAAGTCAATTGGGTATTTTGTAACAGGAGCAACTCATATAAGTCTGGCCAATGTATAGCAGATTTAAAGCCTTGATATACTTCACAGTAAATCTTGAAATCAGCTCTTTTTTTACTGCCATTCATCCTACTGTACTCATTAGTTCCCTCTATCCTTTATATAAGTTCACAGAGTCAGAAAAGTTACACTAAAGTTCACCTCATGGTGTAAGAAGCATAAAATACACTAGCTGATGGAGACCTCTAATTTCACTGCTATGTGCTTCATTCTATTATTATTTGTCTACTGCTTAAGAAAAATGTTTCAACTGGGGAAACACAAGGCAAAGGAAATAGTAGGAAATAGCTTTATACTTCCAAAGAGTCACAATTCAGTGACCTCTCTTGCAGACCCTGCATTATTTTCCAGATCTGAGTTGCAGTATGAAAGATCATTTTCTATATGAATTATATAAAATTTGCTTTCCATACTAATTTTTCTTTGCCACTTTCTGAATCAAAGCTCCCAAGCTCCCACATGGGAGATGTTATAGCATCTAGGCTTGTATTCATTAGCTGCTCAGCTAAGACGACCAAAACTATTCTTCCTTGGTACCCTAAAAATGGTATGCAAAGGGAACTAATGAGTTTTGTAACTTTTTTTTGCTTGGGAGTTGGGTTTCTTTTTTTCTAGCTGGTTCTAGCTGGCTGAGTTATTTTGATTATATGGTACTCTAGGAGGCCATTTCTTTCCAGTATTTTATTTTAAATTTTCTTCAGTCCTGATTCTGATCTTTTCTCCAGTGAAACACTCTTTAGAGAATGATCAGCTTGTGCCAGGACAGGGATCATTCCCAGGCAGCATCTTCACTCTTAATGGGAAATGTTACATAGCTGTTTAATATGGTTCTGTGGATATAAATTTAAGTGTTCCATGAACACCTAGAAATAAACAGGTCTTTAATTTCTTTATTATGATAGCAAGTCTCTTGGCAAAACTAGATAATGCCAGATGACGGTTTATTGATATTATTACGATTATTACTATTGATATTATTACTATGTTGGTAGGAATTTTACCCACACTTAATGTTGAAGCCATTCAATACAGCAGAAGGTATCACAAAGAAATTATAAGACCATTTTTCCATTGGTTATCCAGCATAAACTTGAGTGACACACCAACTATTTATGTTGACGGCAGTTTAATCTGAATAAGAGTTTCAGAATTTGTTTCTGAATTAAGGGAATTTCCTGTGAGGTTTATGCCAAAGGTTAGGTATTGAAATTGTCCACTAGCAAGTCTTGTCTCCTGTTCTGTAACTAAGAGGGATAAGTATGTCCAGGAGAAAATGTAACACTTCGCAAGGTCTAGCTTTCATGCCAGTGTGAAATACAGCATGAAGTGTTTAGTAGCACCTACATCAGTATGTAACATTAGACTGTCAGACTTCAAACATGAGTAAGAAAAATTTAGTATTTAGAATTTAGTATTTCTAAATTATCTCTGCAGTCAGATGAGGGACCTAAGTGGCAGTGAATGACTGTAGGTCTTCTTGTATGACACAATTTCTTGCATGATACAATTTCTATCAAAAATAGGAAGCAAATGACACTTGGTCATAAATAGGTGTCTCAGGAGCATGTATACTTATTGGCAAAATATTATCATTCATTCTTCTAAACATACTATGCTGCTATGTCATTGCCCAGATAAGGATCAGGAGATGTGCCTGGGTTTTAGCCTGGTTTGTTAAGAGCTAACCGTCGTGTGCTCTTTCCCTTTCATGTATCTGGAAGGAGAGAAAGACAAAAATGGTGAAAAAGATAAAGGCTGACTGACTAAATGCTTCTACTTATCTTTCCTTCTGCCCTGTTCTTTGCTGTAGGTGCTGGGAGGCTGAAACATAAATGTTTTTATGCATGAAGTGAAACAACAAACCTCTTCTCAGAATCTCGACCTTAGGAGATGTAATTTTTCTTTCTTCTTGAATCAAAACATATAAGCCAGATGTGACATAAATAGTGGTGTAACTAGCACATGTATCATTTCACCTCTATACATCTATACAGACCAAAGCATGAAGCAATATAGCAGGAAAATAGCAGTAAGTGAGAGGAACTCTTGAGGTTTACATCTGATGTAGCACTGCTTGCAGATTTACTGTGGGATTATAATCAGCATTACTTTACATAAAGTTGTTTATACTATCTGATATACAAAATTAAGTTGGAATTTGGTTATGTCCTGGACAGTTTATTTAGGCATGGGATCTGAAAAGCACAAAGTTCCTATATCCTCACATTGCTGGAACTTAATGTACAATATTTCCCAGGTTGGGTGTACATGGAAGCAAGGAAAGATGGAGAAAGGACAGTCTGAACCCTCTTATTACTCAACACATAGTATGAACAGTGCAATTTGAATCCAGTTGAGTGCTTGCAGGATGAATGCCACTCTTGTTAGAGTACCTGAGGGTGCAAAGACGCAGGCTTATTTTTCTCAGCCACGCTGCAAAGAACTTTGATCGTCAGACACCCACATTCCCTTTCACTGGGAGCTCCCATGGAAGATGGGTACCTCAAAAATTTAAAGGTCTATCTATCAGTAACTCCGTTTCTCATGGTACTGAGGATAACAGCATTTTCTTAATTAATAGGACTGTGAGTATAACTGTGAAGCACTCAGAGTTCACAGTACAGAAGATTATTTAAAGAACAGAGATGGACACTTCTCATTCATTATGGTGGGTTTTTTTATAAATCAAAGTAGAACTGTTGGAACTAAACTATGCAAATGAATTTGTACTACAACTGCTATAATTTAAATAAATGCTTAAATAAGCCCTAAATATAAATGCAGAGCATGAAAACAGATTTGTAAAACTTGTTGAGTTTCACTGCATGTAAATTTTCTGTGAAAGTGCTTCGTAACTGAGTTTCTCTTAACACTGGTTTTCCTTCAGCTGTCCACTCTGCCGTGGCTGCCTGTATGCTGTGTGCCTCTTAAAGGTGCCCCTTTATCTTTTCTGAATTGATTTGCAAGAAACTACTCTTCTCTTTTACACTGTCTTTAAAGGAGGATCTCAGATATGAAACCTGTTGGACAGCTGGGAATGATACAAATCTGCAGGATCATGGAACTGCATGATACACTGTTTCTCCCAAAGCAATATTTCCCAGATTGTCCATACCTTTATCAAGTGTTTCGTCTTAATGTTTAATTTTGTTTGAATCTTTAAGACTTTAGCTGCTTGTAGTTACTATATAAATATTTGCTGTTATTATTTAATATTTCTCCTTTCTCTGTTTCCATTTGGTCTTCTCCCAAATTGGGTTGTAAGTCTCTTAGGGCAGGGGCAGCAGCATCTAGCTGTGTTTCTGCAGGGCCTGCTACAACCAGATTCACAAATTTGTATAGCTGTGTTTACATGACTCAAGACTTCTTAAGTGTCTGGGCCCAAAACATTTACCCTGGTGAGCTGTTGCTGCCATCACACTCTCTATGTGCAAAAAATTATAAAAACCAGTCATCTCAGCACCTGGTGCAGTGAAGAGAGAGATCCTTCAGAAGGATCCTGGGTCACAAGAACAACAGCAGCATTACTTAGCTTGTGGTACAACTCAGCTTATCATAGTGTGAAAATGCCTGTGTAGTGAGCCCAACCGTCCATCTTTTGTTGTGAACCTTCCTAAATGTGGCTTTCATCTTCACTTGACCCATCAAAGCTCCACATTTCTGTCACAGCAGAAAATCCTGACACTGCTGCCAGGAAGTCCTTCCTGACCCTGCCAGATTATCTGGGAAAGAACTAGGACCTCTTCCTTTTTCTGTATCCCTCTGCATCTTGGAAACTGAGGTGTTTCCTTTTACTGCCTGAAAAGCACAAGAAGGGAGAAAAAATGGAAGCAAGAACTAACAAAACCTGCAGAAGAGCTAGGCAACTGCACAGCACCCAAAAATCTGTGACTCTCTAGCATACTGGTGAGGGTTTCTGGTGTGGACTGAGGAGACTCCAGGGCTTCCAGTATAGGAGGAGTTGCTGGTGGGAATGAGCTACCCTCACTCACTGTACAGTTTTGTCTAGTTTTCTCTAGATTGGAGCTAGTCCTCTTGCCCTTGAGATGTGCTGGTGGGTGCACTGGTCTGTATGTACGCAGTGAGAGGCTGGAGAAGCAGGGTCCCAGAGTGCTGCAGGTTTCTGTGTAGCCTGGTGGCCTGGGGTCACCCCAAGGGATACAGAAGCTCAGCACCCCTGCAGTGGGACATCCCTTGCCCTCTCAGAGGGAATGGGACCAGGAAGCCAACTTAGCAGAAAACCAGCACTAGAAAATGCAAATAGCTGGGTGTTGCTTTAGCTCCCCAACCTGGTTTGTTATGGTGTTGCAGAGAGTGTTAGTGCAGTGCCAGTGCCAGTGTAAGAGAAGGTATGAAAACCACAGCTCCACGTATTTGGGAGGTGTGAGAGGAGGGTGTTCTTGCCCTGTTTGGCATCAGCTGACCAGATGTGCTGCACAGATGCTGAGCCTATGGAGAAGTTACAGCATGGTCTGTCACCCTCCAGGAGAGCCCATTTGTCCTGTACACAGGGATCTTAACTCCCCAGCCCTCCCCTCAAACTGCACAGTGTGAATGTTTCCCCTCAGCGCGTACCATATAGGCAACACACAGCTTTTATCTCAGATGCAACACATCTTGACAAAAATAGAAACAAACTGCATTCCTTTGCATTTGCTGTATGTAGATCTGATTTAAGAATTGCTTGCTCTTAATGTCTGTCTTTGTCATGGGACCAGAGTCAGCTAAAACTGGCATTTGAACTGTCCTCCTAGGTGGGAAATACATGCGAGTAGCTGTAGCTGATGGGGTGGTGGTGGGTAATACTTGAAGTAATGGCTATCTTTTGTGGCTGAAACGCTAGTAATTATGGCTAGATCTTCAACCTTCAACCAACAAACATTACAGAAATGGGCATCTCCAGAAATCCATGATGGGAAGTACAGGCTCCCTGAAGTGAGCTGGGGAGAGGTAAAACAATCTGTGCATGAAGAACCATAACATGAAGAACCCAGAATAAATCCCAAATCCGCCAAAACCGTGTTTGCTGCTCCCCAACTTGGACTTTTTCTGATGAATACAGAGCTACTTGGAGCCCCAGGGTCCTCTCCACTTCTGTGCCACAAGCATCTGGAGCAGCTTTCTAAAGTCCCAGCTCTTTGGAGCTGATGCTGGAGCTGGTGCCCTCTCATGGTCTCCGACAGCAGCCTGCCCACACCTTTGGAGACAGATGCTGCACTCCTGATGCCTGCAGCTCTGTTTACATTACTGAGGGAATACACAGAACTGCATTTGGTATTCAGCATTTCTGTATTCAGTTGCCGGGATGCCCACAAATCCATATATCCATACTATTATTGCTTCACCTTCTCAACCTACTGATGATACTCATTCTCTCATTCATTTCCAAGATCTTCCCGCTACAACTTCTGTGTCATTTATCATCTTCTTGTCCCTCTCTACTTTCACGTTCCTGATCTCAATAGTCCAGCTTCTCCTTATGTAATTGAGAACAAAGTAATAAAGTTAAAATATTTGTTTTTATGTAAACTCTAATCTAAAGATAAAGATAATAATAAATTAATTGCATTAGTGCAAGAAAAACTTTAACACCGTAAACTGTCAAACCTTTTAAAATACTTCAATGCTTAACATTGAATTGGCCTTCATTTAAGCTTAGGATATATGTGGGGAGGGAGGGGAAGTGTGTTCTGGTACACAGCATTTGTAATGTAAACAAAGAGAAGCCAACACCAGCAGGACTAGCACAAACCACATTACAGTCCAACGCAACTTCACTTTGTACTCCATTTTGTATTCTTTAACTTTTTTATCTTTCATCTTGTTTCTAAATTCACTTATTTGATCTGCAAGCACTTACACTTTTCATAGCTTTCCACATGGAAGACATTCCACAGGATCCTGTGATCTTAAGTAAGTAGGATTGCTCTGTGTTTAAGAGGCCCTGGTCCTTTGAGATGTTACCCATGCATACTTAGCATTGGGTATTGCAAGAGGTCCCCATGATGTGTGAAAAGTGCAGACTTTTACAGGATCATGGCCCTAAAATGTAAGAGCTTCAGAATAGGGCACATGCGCTCCATTTGTTTTGAAAATGCTATGGTGTTGTGCAGCTAAATAGACATGATCTGTGATAGCGGTCATAGCATTGCTATTCATGAAGTAATCACGATCATGTTTTCCTTATAAAGCTATATTTAACCAATATCCCTCATTAAATTATGCCATAATTTCTGGTTATGTTTTGAAAATCTTATCCCACGTAAGAAGCACTCAGTGACTCTTGCTCATTCCTTACAAAGTGGCAGTGAATTTGGGCAGCAGGCTAAAGGGTAGAACTGATATCTAGAAAGTGTCAGAAAGCCCAGTGCTACCTACATAAACATGCTGCTACATGAAGGCCCGGGTTCTCTTTGTTCTGCAAGTTATGAGCTCATATGTCAACATGGGAAAACAGATGTTTAGATGAAAAAAATAACGAAAAGGCAGAATGAGGAACATGTCCAAGTTCCTTGGCTTTTGTTCAGGTGTTCCATGGACTGAGCTAATGGGGATCATGTGGAGTGGCTGATTATCATTGGAATCAGATGGTCTTTTTGTAACTGTAAAAAGGAAAGAAGCAGTTTTACTCTGTATACACACATCTTTGATTTACTGCTGGGCTTAGTTAAAATAGTTTTTCACTGCTTATTACAAGAAGGGTAGAAGTTAATTGACAGAATGCACTTAATCTTCTTCTGTGGAAGAAAAAATTTGTGTCATGACATTAGTAGAAGATCGTCAGTTCTCTTCTGTTCCTGTCTGTAACTATTGAGATGAAAGACATGACTGTCTCAGCCTGTGCTCCTCAGGTAGTCATCTGTGCAAAACGACAGCACTTTTTGCACATTTTAGTATCTTATGTCTATAAGATTCAGCTCAATGTGCAAAACTCTGGAAAATAATTTCCTGTATTGTACATTCATTAATCCCTTCCAGGCCCAGTTCTGACTTAGCCTTGACTGAAGTGCTGCGTGCTTTTTTGCTTCAAGAGATGTCCCCCCCAACTTTTTTTGCCTTCATTTCCTCCTTATGATGCTGTGCGCCGGCAAGTTACTTCACAGCCTATGATGTGATTTGCCATGTCTCTGGCTAGGAAACCAATGTACTCCTAAGGAATAATTTTTTTGTAGGAATGCTATTTTCTTCTTCCCGTGAACTATTTTTCTTTTCTTTTCTATTAGTTGCTTCATGCTGCTCTCTTGCAGGATGATTCACATACTTACTTTCTCCGACCGGAGTGTAACATGCCCCACCTGTTCCAACTGGTTAGATACCAAATATTATTTTTCTTCTCTTGCTCTCAGCTTCAAAGAGTAAACAGAACTTCCTATCGCAGGGAATCATTTTTATTATGACTTTGGGACCCCATTTTTTTCAGTTGCCATAGAGTCTTGAATCCTGGTCCTCCTACACCTCTTGCAAACAACCACTTTCAGATGCTATCTCAGGGCACAATGTTCCATGGAACATTCTGCTAGAGAATTATATTAAAGCAATCAGTTATATCACAGTCTTTAGACTGGAGAGTTTCATGCAGCAAACCTTGCTGAGTTTTTTGAAAGATACAAATCCGCAGCCTACAAGGGACTGCCGAGCGCCTGTGCTATCCGGAAGTTTACGCTGAGGAATGGCTTAGGTATATTTATAAAAAGTAGTTATAGAATGATCTGATCTAAGGCCTCTCTTGCTGGACTGGTTGCCAAAAGATGTGTTTATTGTATTACTTTAACATTCTTTCATTTATTAATGTCATTATTAAGTCATTTTTGCCCAAGACAATTCATACTGACCTTAAAATGAAATGGAAACAAATGGTGCCAGAAGTAAAAGTCAACAAGGGAAGGATGATACATGGCTATCATCCCTTTACCCAGAGAAACAAGATTAAGGGCTAGGTTGTCAGCTGTGCTAAGACAGTGCTTGGCCCCGCTGGGAGGGTGGGGGAGCATGGCTGTGAGCTGCCTTGATTGTTCTTGTTCCTGGGAAAAAATGGTTTCCAGATTAGCTAGGACGTAACATCTATTAGACCAGCCCTGCACCTCCCCGCACCACCATGCTGCTTCCTTGGCCTCTGGGGATCACGTTCTCCTGCTCAAATTGGTTTCAAGAGAAGGAGAGAACAGTCTCCCCATTTCTTACCCGAAGTTTTAGGTCCCTTGCTCCTCTGTCTGTCGGGCTGACTGGGGTAACTCACTAGTCTTCTGACATTTCTTATTTCTACTTCCTGGTTTTTATCCCCAGCTCAAAAGCATCCTGCTCCCTTTTGCCACCACCTCCTGACCCCAGCTGGCCCCAGCTGCTGGCGGTTGTCAGTGTCAGGACCGTATGTCTCCACGGGACCTGGGGCAGAAGGCCAGAAACCAGCAAAGGTTTGGTCTAAAACGAGTGTAACAATATCTGATCTGTCACCAGCTACACCCAAAATGTCTTCAGGCCCATCTCCGTGTGTTCTCTTTATTTCTCTGACTGCCCAAAGTCTGCTAGAGTGGTTGGCTCCAGCCAGTATATAACCATTTTAAAACACAGGACTTGTTTCCTTGAGCATTTGATGCTTGCCAGTCAGCATTCATGACAAATAGCCCAATGTCACCATCCAGAGAGCAGCTGAAGCCACATTTGGAGAGGTGGCAGTGTTAGAAACCCAGCCAGTGACTGACAGTCTGGCCAGTCTTGGGATGTGTGCTGGGGGAAGTTTCCTTTCGGTTCAAACCCAGAGCATAGTTGCTCCAGGGTATTGGGAATGGCAGAGCTATTAGAGGCCAAAGCTGCAAGAAATATTTGTTTCACCTTACTCCATGGTAGGAAAGACCAGCCCACAGGGTGCTCCAGCCTGCCAGGAGAGAAGTTCTTCCTCTCCCACTGCCATAGATAATCCAGCACACAAAACTGTGTATTGAGGATGGGATTAGTTCTTAAGTGCTCAAAGATGTAAAGCACTGAAAAGCTGCTCAAATGCCAGTGTGAAAGGATTTATATTCCCAGATGGCAGAGAATGAATACATAAAGTGCTAGTCATCATCTAAGGATGAAATCCATCTTATCTCAAGAAGAAAGAGTAAAGAGCTTCGGTGAGGGAAACTTCTAAGATTAAACTTTTCCCCTCCTACCCGAAGGGCAGCTGTGTACTGATTTACAGCATAGTCAGAGCACATGTTTATAGAAAATGCCTTCATGTGACACAGCTATAGGATTCGAAAGGAAGCTGTGGATTTCTATGCTACCTTACTGTTCTTCAGCTCCTCCCTCTCCAAAGTGGAATTGTACAATTTCTGCTACTCACGGAGACTTTCTGGCCACAGGATGAATGCGGGTTGTGTTTCAAAGTAAATGAGCTCATATAATAAACTACTGAAAGCTGGTTTTAATAAAGGAATTAGAAGGAATAAGACTGCTGACAGACAACTTGATAAACCTTCTCAAATTCTTTCTACAATATTGATTTGATTCCAGTTTCTCATTTACTATGTTTGCTTGTTGTATACATAAACCATTTCTGCAACAGTTGAAGTTGTCCAGTGAGCCACATACAATCCGAATGTAAATTCCAGAGCTCTGTTTTCAACAAGACCATTGTCTTGGATAGAAACCCCAGTGATGTCAGAGATTTAACATGTCAAAGCAGGAACAGCACACAGACATAAAACTGGAAGAACTTTGGAGACACTCTTTAGTAATACCACCAAAGTAGTCAGTCCTGCACAGGAAAGTGAAGCAGTCAATGATTACCTGCTATTGGCATTAGACTATTGCCACTAGGATTATACATCACCTGTGAGTATAAATATAAACAACTGATTAGACCAAAGCTAGGCATCCTGTCCCCAACAGATGGAGAAGTTCTTTAAAGAACATATAAGAAAGGATGAGCATGAGATGTTTTTTTCCTTGGTAGGGAAGTTATTTTCCTTCCAACCTTTGGCAATCAAGATTTGAATCAACTGCAATGTAAGTGGCAAAGACACTTGAGGGAGTCTCTCTAACAGGTGTGGATATCACTAAAGGAGCATGTGGCTGTTCTTTCTAGGGAACATCTAATTTTGAATACTGAGATTTGGGGGGGGAATAGCAAAAATATAAACTAGTTTCAGCTTTCGGGGTAATATTTATTTTTAATTAATAAATAGTATTTCTTAAAGTATCTGGTAATGGAATTCTGATTTATAATAAAATTGGAACAATATTCCATTTGTATATTGACTAGAAAAACCAAGAAAGGCATCTGTGCATAGACCAGTTTGTAGTTAGAACTTAATTATGACTGGTCTTTGTGTGATAATCTACTTGTGTTATAGTTTAGTGCTAAAATAGAGTATTATTTCCCAAACAAGGGAGTTAAAGATGTATCTTAAAGAACATTTCAAATAGAGTAATCAAGAGCTGCAAATGAAATTAGCAATGTTCCTATGTAATCACATTCAATGATAACTTAGAGATTTCAAGGAAGACACATGGAGACAGTTTCATTATTTTATAAGTGTTAATTGACCTTTTATTTGCTTAGAAAACTAAATGAAAAACATTGGCTTAAGATAAAAGATTGAATTAACTACTCCTCTGAGAAAGATTTTTCCTTAAGAAACTTTATTAAGCCTAGAAATAAAGGCATTTTTGACAAATTAATGACAAAAAAGACATACAGAGACAGTTCCTGAGGCACAGGAGCATGGAGAGCTGATATGCTAGAGGACCACTGTGGTATTGTATTGGTATCAACAGTATTTTAATCTGAGACATTCACCAATATTAAAATTTAATAACAGGACTTCTTTTTCTTTTTCTTTTTTTTTTGTCCTGCAAAGATATTATCTCTCCCTTCAAGAAAATAATTCAGTATTTTAATCAAATGATAGAGGTAATTTAAAGGTATTAAGATTTGGAAACCAAATACTGAGCTGCTAACTACTGTGCATTAAGTAGACTGATCAATAGAGTTTTTTTCAAAATAAGTTAAGAGCCCCCCCATACTGTTCAGTCTAAAGAAACTGTGCTGCTTTTGTTTCTTTAGATGGCAGTAGCAGCAGTTAAGTAACAAACTATCATCATTGCTGAAGTATTTCTGCAGAAACAACAGCCATTCATTTCATGGATTTTACAACATCTTATGAGCCAGCTTCATTTTACATAAATCTACTGGGGTTCCACCAGGAATGGAGCTTGGCCTTGCGTTCTCCGCTTTTTCTGTTGGCTGCAGAGCAGCAGGTAGCAGCCAGTAAACCCTGCAGAATAGACCCTTTTGTAACGCAGGAGTCGTGGGCCAATCCAACAGTCAGTGCACAAGCAGCACTCCCACAGTTGTTACTAGACACCTGACATGAGCAAGGTATGGAAGACTGTGTTACTGCACAACTAAACCTCTCCCATCTACATAAGAGGAATTTTAGCTTTAAATCATCTTGGAAAGAAAAAAAAAAATCCAGCCTAAGAAGAGTAGAAAAAGAAAATGAGGAGCAGTTGCTGCAAAAGAGAAATCATATGTCCGTAAGACACCAAGCAAGCTGTTGTATCTACATAGCATAGCACAAAGCCATGAAAAGATACTTTTTTGGGTGCTGAAAACAGGGAAGACATGTCAGTATGGCATTACACTTGTGCCAGTTGTTAATACAACTATCATGCCTCTGGCTCCAAGCTACGTCACTGCCATTGGACCAGAGTAGAC
Source organism: Buteo buteo (assembly GCF_964188355.1). NCBI lineage: Eukaryota > Metazoa > Chordata > Aves > Accipitriformes > Accipitridae > Buteo > Buteo buteo. The sequence goes on along the minus strand of NC_134173.1, from coordinate 53,944,664 downwards.
GTAAACCTGAGAGCACAGAAATACAACCAGCAGAACCGTTGGCCAGATTTTCATGACCACAGGCTAATGCTCAGGAAAGCACCCTAAAGCAAAGTTCAGGTTCAGTTTCTGCAAGGTTGAAGGCAAATATTTTGCCTTGCCCCGAGAGGTGTCTCAGACACACACTCAAAAAGGCTCTGCTGCTCCATGTCGGGAAAAACCAAAGAGGGGATCAATAGAGTGAACTGATAGAACCAAACCCAAACAAATTGCAGCTTCACATTTCGGGTTTATTTTGAGCCTTACATTTTTTTCATTGGTTTCATACGTCAGTTGGATGAGGGGTAGGAGGTTCTTACTGGAACTGCTGAGGATCTTATGTTACAGCTCTGGCAGAGTTCCTTGGCTTTTTGCCACTCTTTCCAGTACAATGTTATGGTGTGACAGATGGATTCAATAACAGTGGCTAGCAATCAAGAGATGTGAACCACAGGGTGTGGGGGAACTGTCACCATGACCTGCGAGAGACTATGCTGTCCTACATGTCAATATCTGTTTTCATGGGGAAGGCAGTGGTCACCTGGCTAAAAACATGCACCACTGTGTTTTTTCTGGCCTCACTGATCTTGGGAGAAACTCATCTTTTCAGTCCCCTTAAATGCTGGAGCATGGTAATAGGTTCACAGCTACTCTAAGGTAGCATCTCCTTGCCACCACTAACCTCAGCATGTGGGGAGAAGGACGAAAAGGTGGGATGCAGCTTTCTGCTGCTGGAAGGGCCTCATCCACTCTGCAAGCCAAATTTGCCTAATGCTCTCCCTAACCATCATTGCTGATGTTTGTCATCCTGGGTCTGACCTCCTATGTATGCTTATGGCTGGTTTTAGGCTCTTATCTTCCCAGGCTGGAAGCATGTATCTGTGTGGTGGTCTGTCAGCCCCTACATGCTCTCCTGTTCTTCTGAGCACCAGTGCAATATACTCAGGGTCTTCTGCTCCAGCCTGAACTGCAAAAGTCAGATCTTCAGGACTGTACCTGAGTGAACCACGACTGTCAACCAGCATTTTCATAGCACTATGGGACAGACTTGCTCTGTGTGGCTGCAGCAGTAAAACGGCAATGGGGCAAGAGAAAAGCAAAGGGTCTCCAGCTGGCCTTTGTTCCGTGCTCCTAAGTCACTTCAGACCCAAATTGAGAGGCTGTTTTTAAGCCATTTTCCTCTAAAAATCAAGTTGCTGTTTTAATAAGCCAGGATCAATTTACTGAACTCTCATGTACTTTCTGTTCAGGACATGATCAAGAAACGTGTTTTCATCTATCACCTACATTTTCTTACCAGAGAGGGCATTTTAATTCTTCAGCTTCATTCTGTGTCACCTGAACTAGCTGTTACCACCTCTGCAGTGTGCAGCCCCCAGGAGCAGAACTAAAACAACATTTATTTTCTTTAGAAAGAAAGTAGCCGCTGAGGCTACTTTAAAGAAAATAGTCTCTGAAGTTGTGGAAGCAAAAGGTCAACGTCTAATTTATAGGGGCTTGTGATGTATAGAGAAGCCTGTCTCTGTTCCATGGTCTTTTATATTAGGCCAAATTTGATGCAGCTACATGGACTCTGCAAAAACACTCTTGTGATTTGTTGTTGGTGAGATGCTGACTATAGAACATTTCCTTGTGACTTTGACGTGAACAAGCAAATATTTCAGCTAGCACAGCAAACCCTCTGTGTAAGGCTGATCTGCTCTGTATTGTGCTGCTGCATGTTATGGGATGTGATTACTGTAAAACTGCAGGACCACTGAGAACTAACTCACTGTATTCTAGGAGTAATAAAAGTGGTCTTAGAGCCTTATAGCAAAGGTACAAAGACATTCCAGGATTTGCTAATCGATTTCTCTTATTCCACTGGAGAGGCAGACTACTTAAGCTAGAGGATAGCATACCTTCAGCAATCAGCTCTTTCTTTTGAGTGAGTTGTCTAGATAGTTACCTACATCTATACATATGGATAACCCATGCCAGGGTACAGGTACCTTGGCTGGCTCCTTCCCATGTGAAGCCATAGGGGTAGTTAGGATGGCAGCATGTATCTCACGTGCTTGCTCTTGTATGTAAGTGCTGGTGAGCGTCACAGACATTGAAGCCAGCTCAGGCTGAGCAGCCTGGACTCAGAGTGAGCCGTGCTGGACCTGGCAATGCCCAGAGCTACCCAGGTGGCTCTGTCCCAGACTTCCCCTCACGACAGATTCCAGGGGGACTTACCATCTCAGAGAGAGCTCTGGACCCTGGCTAGCTCCTCACATTCCCATGGCATTGCCTCCTGCATCCTGGCATGTTCAGGGAAGGAGCCAGGATTGGCAGTAACATTTCTCGTATTTTCTAAGGTTTTCTGTTATAAGGAGCATCCAGTCCCTCATCATGCGACATCAATGGGAAGTGGAGCTGTAAGTTTCTTAGATGTTTCCCTGACTAGCCGTTTGGTTTCAGGCTGTTTTCATCAACTGTAACCAACCTTCAGCTTCTCAGATGCCAAAGCATCCTGATCCTGCAAATTGCTAAGCAGCCTTGCAAGCTATACCTTGGACTGTAATGAAAATGGAGTATGTCATCATGCAAAATAAACCCTGCTGGAGGGTGTCTCTAGTAGCTCACCAAGCCATTGAAGACTATCTATCAAAAGCACTATTCTAAGGAATCTAGAAATATGGGGCGCGAGTGGCGGGGGGCAGGGAGGGGCCCTGGTGGCACTGCATATGCAAAGCAGAGCTGCTGCCTCCATGCCACACTCAGTGTGTGAGACTTTGATGGACACACACAGATCAAAAGCACAGTGTGCCTGTAGAAGTGACATTTATGGCCTAGGAGGTAGTCTTGTGCATTCCTGCCATAAAACAATAGTGTTTACTTTTTTCCTTGTCTTTTGGCATTTGATGGTCACAACAGAAATTAATATTTCTCTTTCTCTCACAGGAACTTGAGAAAACGATGATATTACTATCAACTCTTATGTACCCATATTCTTTAGAGGAGATAGAAGAAGGTTTGTATTATTTGGAAGGAGGCTAAACTGGACATCAGCTCAGGATAGCTGCCCAACATATGTTGAAAATCAAGTACTGAAGGAATCCAAAGACGCAAAGGTGTATATGTCCATAGAAGGTATATAGAAGGTATATGTGTCTCCAGAAGCAAGCAAATAGCTTCTGAAAAAAACACAAGAGGCCAAGTCATATAAGGAGGGCTCAGGCCTACTTCCCCAGTTTAACCTGGTCACTTGTGCTTGGAGAAGACATGAAAGGTGAATGAGCTATGCTGCTACACTAAATTGGACTTTCCAAAGCTAGAGATGTATTTTTAAGTTAGAGAATTTTGGGGCCACATTTACTAGATGAACACATCAAAGTCACCATTTCCTGAGCTTTCCTGCACATGGCTCTTTCCTGAAAGCAGTGCCACCTTTATTCATTGGTTGGCTCACCAAGGATGGTGTGGCTGTAGCTGGCTGGTTGCTTCTTTCCATTGCCACGGCCTCTTTTCCTGGCAGACATTTTGCTACAGAAGCCTGAATTTACCCTGGAAGAAACTGGCAAAAAGCTAGCATGAATTTAAATTTGTATTCCTTGAATTGCAGTGAAACAACCCACAATAAATTAAAAGCACTTTCAAATAAGCTGTAACAATATCAGCTGCTAGCATTCCAGAGCCCTTCACTTCTGGAGTCAAAGGTGTCTGCTTAAATTGCTAATTAGCTTTCTCTTGTTATAATTTTTCTGACTTAAATACTCTGCTTGAAAGCATTTTTCATACCTGCTGTAGTTGCCATAGCATCCATCACTGCACAGTTTGGCTGCTCTTCTGCCCCCATTTCATTATCAACTATAACTATAATTTCTTGAGAAAAAAAAATGTTTTTTAACAAAACATAGAATACAAAGTAAAAAGGCCCTAATAAGGGCTCACATAAATTCCTTATCTGGCAGCATACTGAAAATATCTTGATTCCTGGCACAGCAAATATACTGTGGAGTTCACTCTTCATTAAAAAGCACAGGCAACCACAGTACCAGGATGTGGGTAGTCTTAAAGACTAATGTGTACATTTATGCAGATACAGTCTTCTGGGAACCAGCTTGTTTTAATCATAAAAGAACCCTTCAAGTAAATTTAATGAGGAGTTAGTTGAGGAATTTATTCTGAAACTTTAAACTCTGTGTAAATTCCTGAGGATCAAATTAAGTTGAAGGTAAATAATGTTCAGAATGGTGTTTCAGTCAAAGCTGCCTAAAAGCTTGAGACACAAAGATCCTGGTTAGAGAATGTTTCTTTTCCAGCTAGAGACTTCTTTAAGGAGCTCAGACAGATGACATATGTTGATGGTAAAACAACATCTTTCACAATGTGACATTTGGAGCCTGCTCAAAAGATCAGTCATTTTTGTCTTTTCTAAGGTTGCCACCTTTAAAATAAATGCCAAACAATTATGAACTGGAAATAGAGTAATTGCCAATAGTTATAGGTGTCATCAGTGATGAAACATCCATAAGCAGATGTTTTGCTTTACATGCAGGGAGGTTCTGGGTAAAAGAAACACTGTGACAAGGACTGCTGTGTCAAGGGTGCTTTCAAAAAAACAGATTGTCATCATTTGCCCTCTTAAAGATAGGAAAGCCTTGCTTTGAGCTCTTCCTCTCTCAGTGAGAGGATGCTTGGTCTATGTTCTTCATACACTCAAAAAAAATGGTGCACTTGAAGATGCTTTATTTAATGATTTACCTTTTGAGTCATATTATTTATTTGATGTTCTGAAGTCTAGTCAGAGTGGTGGACAAACATACACATGCACACATGCACATGAACACAATACCCTGTTTCCATCTCTCATTTTCATAGAATAGAAGCATAAAATGATTTGGGTTGGAAGGGACCTTTAAAGGTCATCTAGTCCAACCTCCCTGCAATGAGCAGGGACATCATCAACTAGATCAGGTTGCTCAGAGCCCCATCCAGCCTGACCTTGAACACTTCCAGGGATGGGGCATCTACCACCTCTCTGGGCAACCTGTTTGACTGTTTCACCACCCTCATCATAAAAAATTTCTTCTACATATCTAGTCTAAATCCACCCTCTTTTACTTTAAAACCATTACACCTTGTCCTATCGCTACAGGCCCCATTAAAAAGTCTGTCCCCTTCTTTCTTATAAGCCCCTTTAAGTACTGAAAGGCAGCAATATGTTCTCCCCAGAGCCTTTTCTTCTCCAGGCTGAACAACCCCAACTCTCTCAGCCTTTCCTCATAGGAAATTTTTTCTGCATGTGGCTGATCATCCACTGGATGGTGTTAGCAATATACATTGCCTGGTGCTTCCCAGCTGGACATTGTCATTTAATACATAATTCTTAAACAAAGAAGTATTTTCTAACACTGTCAGATATGCAGATGAAGCAAAGAAAGCACCTAAAGCATAAGTAAGTTGGGTTCATAAGGTGCAGCTTGATCATATAAGTGCTCACTGGTGTATCCCGCAGATCTGCCATTTCGTATTAAATTTCTCCAGTATTAATGTGGAATATATAAGATCTTATTTTACCTTCCTGGGCAGCATTGTAGGGTGGAAAATCTCAGTGAGACAGAGAGAATGAAGAAACAGATGCATTCAAAAGGTATCACTTATGCATATCCTTAATGTGTTTTCCTCTAGAGCATAGAGAGTTTATCCATATTTGGTTTGAAAATATGTGGAGCTTGTATGGTCTGTGTCCTGGTCTTGTCTCTTCATCAGTATTTTTACAGTGTTCAGAAACTTCTCAAGCATATTAGAAGACAAAAAAGGAAAGGTGCATCCAAGCTGATGAAAGTGTATCCCTGTGTCCTGCAGACACACCAGAATAACTCATACGAGAAGTCCCACAGAACTCATAAGCCAACCTGTATGGAGAGAAAGCCCTAACTTCAGAGTAGGTGTAATGACATAGTGGCAGATGGGGAAGGAAGAAAGATGGAAGGAGAAAGAATCAGCTTAAGCAGATGGTCATGTTGTGGTCCTGCTGCAAATAATCTAAATATTTATTTCCTTTATTTAGGCCAGAATTTTGCAAGCTCTTATACAGGTGAGCGACTTTATACATGAGTCGTCCCATTCAATTCAAGACACAAAGTCATTACCAAATGATTAATACAGACATGTCTACAAGATTACAGCCTTAAACTGAGAGTGAGCTTGTTTCTGGTTTGTATGTCACTTCACATGCTGGTGATTGTTAATATATATCCGTGAAGGAAAAACAGGGGGGAAATCACACCATTTGATTTGGGAAGTTGAAGTAATAGAAGTAATTCTAATAGGAGGCAGAGCCTTGCAGACCTGTATGGCTGAAAGGGACAAAGAGGCAGCACTGGCTTGCAAAAAGCAGAAAAGTGGGATTCAGAGGGTAACAAATGTTTGAGCTACATAAAAAGTTCTTTTTATGGAAGTTTCTGACACGGATCTCAGCACTGGAATGAGAACAACGAGACGAGCATCACGGTGCTGAGAACTCCTATAGTAAAAAGCAGTCAAAAGGAAGATAATTTAAAGTGCCACAGAAATACTTATGGCACAAAAGGGTTTAAAGAATATACTATATTTCCAGAGAAGGCAGGCATCAGATAATCAGATCTGGTTATAAAATGCAGAGAACTTACCCCACAGAGAGCTTTGAGTTTTTGTGAAAAAAATCAAATAGCCTGGATAAAAAGGCTTACAGCTGAATGTTACTGCTTTTCCAACAGAAAGATTTATTTTTTTTTTAAAAAGAAAAAAGGTTCCATCTCCAAACATTTTAACCTAGTTGAAATACCACTTTCTTGTAGGGTGAATATTTAATCAGCCTCAGGGATAGCTGAAACCCATGGGAAGTGCAGGTGACAACCATGTCAGAAAAATCAGATCCTAAATGGCTGCAGCATGCTACACGGTTACTAGACACTTTAATTCACAAAGAAAGGACTGCTGAGCTTGACATGGTGATGATGAGGTTTCTGTTCCCAGTTGGCCTCCTACTGCAAGTGCAGGGAAGGCTGAAACCCTGATGGTTAGCTAACAAGAATAACCTCCCAAGCAGTGACACCTCTCAACCCACAAGGAGTGCTAAGATGGCAGACAGTAACTTTCCCTAGTATTCATTCCTCCCCAATGGGCAATAATGCCAGCTATGAAAGCCTGGCTTGTAGAGTTTGCTTTGCGACAAGAGTGACTGCCTTTAGAGCAGCTGTGCTGGTGCTGTCCCCAGCTACCTGTCCCACCTCACTCCCTGCATGAATCTCATGTAGTAGTTGCTGGTTTGCTACCACTGCCACGCTGGGACATTAAGTAAAATAAAAATTGAATGTCAGTTTATATTAACACATCATATTGTAAACAACTGGAGTTCATCTGCTGCTTCACCAAGAGCTGACCTTTCCCTGCATCAGAGATGAGAGTCCCTAAGAGATGGATTGGTAGGAGAGCTCATGGCTGAACCACCACAGCATCTCTAGGCAAAGCATCCCCATTCAGTAATCTGAACTCATAGTCTCAATTCTCATCATGGATAGCTTTCAAATCTTTTAGGGTCTTTTTCCATCATCATCATCACCACAAGGTATCACCAGAATTAGTTATTTAATAGAAGTGTAATGTTCAGCATGTGTTATTATTTCAGTCTTTGTGGTAATTCAGACCTTGTCCATGCTGGGATTTTTCAGTGGAATTATATTTGTGATGGTGGTTTTGTGGCATGGAAGCCTGTTTACTACAGCTTGGATTGGGACCAACAGAAACAGTGACTACTTGAGCAAAAATGCAGCTGGGGAAACTCTCACTCTTTGAAACAAAGCATTAGAATAATGATAATTTTTCTTTTTGGTTGTAGGTCTTTCTAGAACAGCTTGCTTGCTTACCTGTTTCCTGGCAGGCAGAAGTCCATCTCCCCATACCACCATTAGCCATGTTTGGAGTGGTAAGGACCAGCTGCAGTCCTGTGAGACCCTTAGAACTAGACTATCCTCTCCTCCTTTTGCCACAGCCTCCAGAGAGAGCTCTGACAGCCCAACACAGGACCATCACTGAGGGCCTTCCAGACCCACAGGCTGTGAAGATCACACTGGTTTGGGGACTGCATCCCTGGCACGGGGGTAGAATGCTTCCATGGACCCACTTCTTGAGGGTGAACTTCATCTATGTGTAGGGAGCCTCCACAAGGCTTGTACATTACCTAACTGCCACGGTGAGGTCTTCTTAATGTTTGGCTCTTTGCATAATAAATAACTACTGAATGTGAATGAAGGCAATTAACTCTATAGCTACAATGCAGGGGACTTTCTAATGTTGACTTAAGCTATGTTGGAGGCAGAGTGAATATTGTGCAGTAACCCTACAAGCTAGGAGATAGAAAACAATTGACTTGAAGTATTTTCTAAATGTTCTGATTCCTCCTAAATGAGCTCCATTAACACTGAGACACAGAGATCAGTTAATTGTGGTTGTTGAGACATTGCAAATGATCCTTCCTATGGCTGCTTTAATTAAAACACCTGCTTTTTAGTTTGTCATGTCAATATTGCACCTGTTTATTCCATGCAAATACAAAGTAATGGTTATGAAAGAAAAATTTTTCTTTCTTTGAACCATTCCAAGTCAGCAAGATTAAATTGCAAAACCATATCTGGAGTTTCTGAGTCTGCATATCTGTTCATTAACATGTGTGTGCCTAGAATATCCAAATTCTGTTGTAAGATGTGCCTCTTTGTGGCCAGATAAGAAAAGATTTCCTACTGCTAAGCAGTTCTTTGATACCATCAGATTCTATCAAATCTATCTCTGATTTTAAAAGCAAACAAATGGGAGGGGGTTGTTGCTTCTTTCATTTCAAACTTTTCAAACAGCAGCTTTACTATTTAGTCTATAATAATGCCATTATACTACATAACTTAATATTTACTTGCCTTCTAGACAGAGAGAATTTCTTTCACAGTATGTTTTGGGTTATGTTTCTGTGATGTAAAGAAATTATTTTTCTTGGCTCAGCACCAGTTTCTTTCAGTTTTTCTCAATATTGCCTTCCACGAGCACCTCTAAGAGACTGCTCGTGACCGCCTTGCAAGCTCTGCAATCAGTGATACCAGAGGGATCTCCAATTTTGTTGATTTGGGGTAACTTTCAGGTATTATGCTAGTCTGCAATTAGAGATACCCTTGAGTCACGGAGTATCCATCAGCATCTCTGCCTTGTATAATGATCACCAGTTTCTTCCTTCCCACAGCTCGGCACTTGGCAGTGCAGTCTGGCAGAAAGCACTCTCAGTTCCTCCTCTCTCCTCAGAATTTCCCTGGGGATGGGTTAGTGAGGCTGCATATACACACTTCTTTGGGTCCACTGCCTCCAGGGAGACAGTGCATTTTTTTTGTTCATCTTGCTTTCAACGCTAGACAAGCTCAGTAGTAAAGCAAAGATAAGCTCTGTTAGCTAGACCTAAGATCAGACTTTAGTTTGGAAATGAAGGTTACAGATGCAGAAAACAATATCATTTAATTATACCAAATAGTATTCGCTCATCATCTCTTACTTAGGATCCTAAGATTTTGGCCTGTTGTCAAATGTAGGTAGGCCTTCAATGTTGACAGCAACATTTGTGTACCCTTAGGGTTACTCTTGATTTGAAATGTAAACCTTACCTGGTATCCTGTCCACCAGGATGGGGTCATGCCTTCCTAGGAAGCCCCGCCACCCTCTGAATCTGCTTTTCTTTGCTGTCCTCATTCTTGAGTCAGGTTTTGGGATTCAAGTGTAAATGTTCCTGATGATTTCATCCAGAGCCACTGTGGAAACTTATGGAAAGACTTTTACTCTTGCTTATCCTATTGGTAGGTGAATTTTTTGAGATGCTCTTGGGTCCTCCTTAAGGCAGACACAAAAACTACTTTGTGGTACTACTGCCTGGAAGCTCACAACCCTTTGGCAGTAGTAATACACTCACATTAAATATATAAATCATTGATTGTATATACATTCTACAAAACTTCTGGCATGTTACAAGTTTAGACAGCCTACAAAGACATAATTAATGTAGACATCAAGCCTGGAAAGTAGTTACTCTTTATGGATATATCTGTAAGTGCAAGTCTCTGTATATACTTTTTATTGAATTTCTGTGACTTGGGTTTCTTTAACTTTCGGCTAAGGAGATTTTGAGCAATAAACTTTATTCTCACCTCCACATTGACCACATGAGATAACAATGATTCAGAAATGCTTACTTGAAGTAGCTGGCATGTATCAGTTCCTAACAGAGAGTGGGCTGATATTTAGTCAGTCTGTGAGTACACCAGGCTTGGGTGGGAGACCCACTAAACTACAGATTTGTAATGAGTCATGAGAGTATGGATTTATTTTCCTAAGCTTGGTTGCACATCCTTAGTCTTTGACTTGCAGTGTGAGTTGCAGTCCTCTGTAACTGATGTCACAACTCCTTACCCGAGTGAGAATTGAAGAACAGATGGAGGTCCCAAATAGCCACAACTCCAGTAGCCTTGATAGACCAGCTGGAAGATTAAGAAAAACCTCAGCCAGAACTATCTACTACATCTCATTCAGAAAAGAAAGGAAGGATGATTATACTTAGATACTTATGAAAATCTGGACACACAATCACTATAGGCTTGGCTCTATAGATACAACCTGTCAGTCAGAGGAGATCATTTTACCTCTGTGAAAGTGTATAATTTACCATCCCAGAAGTATTGCAAACACCTCTCTTTCAACCTATTATTTTTGGACACTTTTAATTTTATTTTTTTTTTTTTTAATTTATTGTGTCTCACTGTTCTGAAGCTATTTGAATTGAATTTGCTATACTCACAGTTTTTACATTTGGACTGTCTCAAGCTCATTCCAGTTTGTTTCTATAGGAGTCACTAGAAGTCAAGAAGAGGTTTTCTACAATCCTAGAGCAAAGAAATCCATTAATTTCAGCAGTGCAATATTCTACCTTTGGTCTGCTAGCTTTTCTACTCTGTCTTTAACAACGTTAATTGCTGCTTGAATTTCAGGCTCTATGGACTATGATTTAGAAACACTGTGCTTGACGTCAGCTTCTGGGAAGCTGACAAGTGTGTCTTTTCCCATTTTATTGTGTATTAGCTGCTCACTCTGAGTCAGTGTCAGTCTTGGAAATTAATGTCTCCTCATGTCTCTTGAGAGAAGAGATTTTAATATTGGAAGAACCTCTTGAGAAGTACTTGTTTCTTTAATATATAGAGATTTTTCTGGTCTACTTGTCTATTTTCCTTTTTTCTTTTCCAAGTAAGGTTTGATGAAGACAGGCTTCAAAGAAAAGAATGTGTCCTCTGTTGTACTCAATTTGTCTCCACATCCTCAAAACAGTAACATTTTATTCCCAATTGAACTGGATTGGATACAAGCAGCTTAGACAAAGGAAGGTATTTTTTGGTTTATGTGTTCAAGTAGTCAAGTGGAAGAAGACAAACAGCAATTTTCAAAGCCATTCTAAACAGCTTTCTTCTTTCTTGGCCCTTCTTTCTTATCACAGAATCATAGAATCATAGGATGGTTTGTGTTGGAAGGAACTTCTAAAGGTCATCTAGTCCAACCCCCCTGCAATCAGCAGGGACATCAACTAGATCAGGTTGCTCAGAGCCCCATCCAGCCTGACCTTGAATGTTTCCAGGGATGGGGCATCTACCACCTCTCTGGGCAACCCGCTCCAGTGTTTCACCACCCTCGTCGTAAAAAATTTCTTCTATATATCTAGTCTGAATCCACCCTCTTTTATTTTAAAACCATTACACCTTGTCCTATCTCTACAGGCCCCATTAAAAAGTCTGTCCCCATCTTTCTTATAAGCCCCTTTAAGTACTGAAAGGCAGCAATATGTTCTCCCCAGAGCCTTTTCTTCTCCAGGCTGAACAACCCCAACTCTCTCAGCCTTTCCTCATAGGAGAGATGTTCCATTCCTCTGATCATTTTTGTGGCCCTCCTCTGGACCCACTCCAACAGGTCCGTGTCTTTCTTGTGCTGAGGACTCCAGAGCTGGATGCAGGACTCCAGGTGGGGTCTCACCAGAGCTGAGACCAAGGGCAGAATTATTCCCCTCGATCTGCTGGCCATGCTTCTTTTGATGCAGCCCAGGGTACGGTTGGCTTTCTGGAAAGTGTAAGAGGAGGACAACAAATATAATAAAAGGTATGGAAAACTGTAAAAGCAACAATTGACTTTTAGTTGAAAATTCAATACAAAGAAATGACAATGAGGGAAAATACATTTAAGGTTTACCAAATCACCACAGGGAAAATCTTTTGCCTGTTCCCTGCCTCTTTATGTGCTAGAAATAGGGCTCAAAATTGCAGCTTATGGGAGCCAGGTTCAGAGCAAGCAATAGGACCTGACTGTTCACACAAGTAGAAGCAGATCTGTGGAATTCCTTGCTAGGGATATTGTGGGTGCAAGAAGTCTGTATATGCACAAGGGAAGACTTGACAAATATTTGAAGGATAGAGAGACCAGCTGGGTGTTTCTAAATATATAAATAAAAAGAAATTAGGAAAATCCTGTGAGCTGAAAATTGTTGCTGATGTGGAGAGTATTAGTGGGAAGGTATCGTACATGTTTGCTCTGCTCTTACTCTTACCAAAGCATTTGCTTATGAACTGCTTTTCTCCTGGTCTTTCCTTTTAAAGATAAACATTAGCCTGTCCCTAACAAAGTCTAAGCTTTTCTTCAGAAGGAGGGGTTAGAGAAAAAGAGAACAGGGAAAACACCAAATTATTCTAAGAATGAATAATGAGCATAGAAAGAGGAGGGGAGCAGAGGATCTAAAGGTCACAAACATAGAAGGTGGGACAGCAAGCAGAGTACTCCTAACAATGCCAACCATTCCCAGAAGGTGGCCAAGAAGTGGGTATCACCTAGTGATGCAGTAGGATGAGGACCTATTTCCAACTAATTCACCAGGATCTCCCACAAACTCTCTGAGAAAGAGCAGTTTGGCCAGTGCCAAAGGGAGGATAATAAAGAGACCGTGCAACACAGTGAGGTCTTGGTGGGATGCATATGAATAAAAAGGTGAAGAAAAACTGTAGCCAGGACTGAGAGATTCTGGAGGAACAACCAGGAGCTGTAGTTTGGTACACTTAATATATCCCTGCATAACTGTTTCTCTCCTGCTGCAGAAGGAGCACGAGTCAGGCAAAGAACATACCTTTTTCTTCCCCTTCATAGAAGATTTTCCAGATTAGGTGACCAGTGGGCCATAAAAATAGCTCAGAGAACAGGTTGGCCTATCAGGGTTCTTTGTAATCTTTTGGTGGCAAGTGCCAACTTAAGCAAATGGTTGACCAGATGTGGAGAATATCTGTAAAGCCAGTATCAGACTGTTTGGAGGGTGTGCTACATCACTGGCTAGATCCTTCCCAGTGGAAGCAGTGTGGGAGTAGAGGGAAGGAAATTTTGCAATACTTGCCCTTCTCCCAGGACAAATGGTTTGAAGCCACAGTGTTTTCAATTGAGGTGCAAGATCATGAGCTAATTTGTCCTCTTACATCTGCTTAAGGAAAGAATCAAGCTAAAGTCATTGTACTTGTATCAAGAAAAAGTGATTGCTGTTTGTTGCATGAGGTAGTTGGTTGTTTCATCCAGCTTTTCAGCTCTGAGGTTTCCATTGTTAATATTCTGTTCTGTATAGCCAGGTATGTTAATGTGGGATGAAACTGCCCGACAATCAGCAGCCATTCCCTCTGTTGATTTCTGATTCATGAAATGACAGTCTAGAAAGTTACACACTTTTTATTCATTGTCACTTAATTAAATACTCTGATGTCAGTGGTAAGAGAAAACATTCAAACCCTTTTTGCATCACCCTGTGTCATGTATATTCTGCTAAGAATATTGTCCCAGTGATGCTGCTGGCTTCTACATGCTCCACTCTTGATTTCTGAGTTAGCTCTTGCTGTCAGTGCTCTTTTGCTTTTCCTCATATTTCTATTAGGCATGAAACATGATCCATTGTAATCATTGAATGATAGAATTGTTTGGGTTGGAAAGGACCTTTAAAGATCATCTAGTCCAACCTCCCCTGCCAAGGGCAAGGACATATTTCACTAGACCAGGTTGCTCAAAGCCCATCCAACCTGACCTTAGACACTTCCAACGATGGGGCATCCACGACTTCTGTGGACAACATGTTCTAGTGTCTCACCACCGTCTTCATGAAAACTTTCTTCCTTATGTCCAATCTAAATCTACCCTTTTTCAGTTTAAAACCATTGCCCCTTTAACATTAGAGATGTTACTAGACATTTCCATTAAAAAGATTAGGATTTTGAAACACGGACATGCAAGGAAAATAAAACAAGTATATAGCATTTTATACCTAAACACACAGTGTGTATTTGTGTAATTACTATTACCCATCTCAATCATAAAAAACCCCACCTTAGAACATATAATTAATTCATAATATAATGGCTGTTTAATTTCTGCAGTACTCTACTGAATGAATCAGTGCAGTACCGAGCTAACATCACTGTGGCATTTACAGTAGATTTTCTGTTTACAGGTTGAAAATATTCCCCGAGGAAGAATTGTGATTTGGGTTATCAATGAGTGTTAGCAGCTCTAATGCATATTTCTTCTTTCATTCTGGCAGCAGGCAAGCTGCTTAAAGACCCAGGTTTATCTATATAAATTACCAAGTTCCAACCAAACTTCATACTAATGATTTTCATCTTCTCTGTAAGTTTGTAAAACACTGTTGTTCATAAACATCAGTTGGAGGTATCTTATGTGAGATCTTAATTCACCAAGCAGCTGCACCACTGTTCAAAATATGAGAAGATGCCAGCCTACTGGGCCACAGCATGGCTGTAACAAGAATTGTCTCCACGACATTTTACCACTGAGAATGCAAGGACATTTCATGCCCAGAGAACATGTCTGGGAAATACCCCTCACAATCTCTCTTTAATCAATTCATCAAATGTCTCCCAGAGACTTTTCAATAACCAGTGGTCCATAAAATTACTTTTAATCTATGCATCAATACGAGTGATGCCAGGCACTGGGAACAAAAAAAAAGCTAATGCAATCTCAAGTCTCTGAATGTTGTTATAATCCTAGTGCCCAATGGAAATCATAAATATGAATAAACTGGGACACCCCTCTTTTCTGACATAACTTTGGGTACCCACTACTGGCTGGTTGCTGCTGGGCTGTACATTTGGCTCCTCTGAACTGATGGAGGCGGAGGAGAGGGCACCTGGCACCCTCTGCCCCAGCAATACGGTCACCAGCCCCCGAGGGCAAAGGAAAACCTGCCAGCTATTAACAGGGCAGAGATCATTAACAGGACAGACACGTAATCGAGTATGCCTGCTTCTATACAAAAAGGGAGAACTCAGTATCTCTAGCTACCCTAGCAACCATGTTCATTAAACTATTATTTTCCTCATTTTAAGGATAAAAGCCAAGCACTCCCATTGATTTCAATGGCAACTAAGTAACTTGGTTCTGCTGAAAGTCTTTAGGTGCCAGAGAGGCTTTAAATGTCTGTCTCTAAAGCTCAGATCTTCAAGTGTATTTAAACACCAAGTTCTTGTGTGATAGGTACCTACATGCATTTTAAAAGCTGTTCCTAGAAGACTTGCTTGTAGAAAATCTGGGGAAGAGGAGAGATGAGACCCGTGGGTTGTGACATGCCCAGAAGACTTTCCCACCCAAAGCTGCTCCATGTGTGTTACTGCAGTGGCTGGCAGCTCGCAGTGTTTGCTCATGTCAGTCATTTCTGGTTATGAGCAATCTTCTCCCCCTGCTTCTGTATATAAATATTTCCCACAGGATGCTTTTTGACTATAAAGTCACTTTTCTCTTGATCTTTCTATTCCCCCCCCCCCTTTTTTTTTTCTCTCCTTTTCCCATTGTCTTTTGAGTGCCTAGTAAAAGCCCTGCAGTTCCTCTTTCCATGCTCCTGTTGCACCATGGCGGAGATTTACCCCAGGTTTCCCACTCCAGGTTCTTCTTTTGTACAGCAATCGCTAAGAGAGCAGAAAGGCCACTTGTGCTCCCAAGAGGCTGCATTGCAAAGTCCATAGGGTGCACCCTGGCTGGCTTTCCTGACAGAACGGACATAGATCAGACACAAAACAGCCACGAGCTTTTCCCCTACAAGGCAATCCACTGTTAGTCACACGATGATGGACTCGGCACCAAGAATGAGATGAAGGCGTTGTTACAGGAAGAATGTGCACTATCCCATAGGTCTCCATACCACAGCAATAAACCACCAAATGTCCACAGTTAATATAACATGAGGCTTGGCTCCCTATGGGCTTTTCAATGAGGTAACTGGAGTTTATTCTTTGCTTGGTGTTAAAGTGAAAAACAGAAACGGCCATGGAAGGCCATTGTGGTCAGGGCTTATTTTGACATCTGCATCACTGTCATACTTGAACTGTCTTAAAAGTGATTATTCTGTTGTCCTGTGACCACTTTACATCAGACACTTTGGCCTCAAATCGTAGAGTCAGGACTGAAAATTGGGTTCCTGAACTCTGTTTCTGCCTATGCCAACTGTGGCTCTTGGCCAATTTAAAGACTTAGCATGTATCAAGAGCTTTGGGATTTGGAGCTGAAAAATCCTCCAGAATAATGAGTAGACTGAGTAAAAATAGGTCAATAAGTAAATAGAAAAGGAAACACTGTAGAATAAAGAAAAATATGCTCAATAGACTTTTTTTGAGTGCCAGTGAATGATGGAATAGGTTGTTGAACAGAAGGGCATAAGCTAGAGGGAGCCATGGGACAAAGTGAGCAGGGCTGAGCAGGCAGCACAGAGCAAACAGGCAAAACCAACCATCTTTGCAAGACTTCAGATCACAGACCAGGTTAATAGTATTAGTCCCCTGCTCAGTTGTTCCTAGAAATGAAGGCATCTTCTGAAGTTACAACTCTCATGTGAGATTAGAAGAATATTCTTACGCAAGATTTTTAAATTTACCTTACAGCAAGGGTAGAAGATGAAGATTTGCACTTGAAATGATGAATTCAAGAAATGGAAATAGTCACTTTTTTCCTCTATGTTGCCAGTTCAAGGCAGTCAGATCAGCCTAAATTTAAAATAGTCAAAGGTTGTTGGGTTTTTTGATGTGGATAAAGAAGTAAAAAATATCCCTTCAGATGGAATGAAACATTTTATTCACTATGATTGAAAATGTTTTCTTTCAATGCTGTGAGTATTTTATAAGCAAAAATATAATTATTTGATGTTCCAAACCAAAAGTTAATTTCCAAATGAGAGGCTGAAATAACTATTCTGCCAGGACTTTTTCCATTCTTGGCCTTCCCATACACTGAAAAAATTGATCAAATCAGAATGAATTTGCAAAGCATTTTAAGGTTACAAGTACCTCTTGTTCTTCCATAAAGAAATGTGGGCAAAGCTTCATTTAGCTTTAGTATTGAGAAGCCCAAACTAATCTACAGATTTATAGCAGGGTGGCACTTAACAGAAACATAAATCTTTTCTCTCAGGTCTTAACCTTTTCTTACATAAATAGAAAGAAAGGTCCTCAGTGTTGTTACCATCCCTGTGACTGACAATGTGTCAGAGAGAAAACGTGACCTCTGCAATGCATTCCTCTTGAATAAGGACAAGAAAATCTCATGTAATATTAGTGTCTGGAAAATGAGACCTGATAATTCAGCTACTAGAGGAACTGTGCTTAGAACAGCATGAATTTTATCTCTGCCTTTCATGTCAATCTTCCTTTGCTGTAACATTGTCAATCAGTCAGATCACTCTCATACTTCATTATGTTTCCATGGTGATCCTTTCCTCCAAAGTTAAAAATAATCCTGTTCTGATGTTGAAACTTGTAGAGAAGATGACCATATGTAATTGCCTACCTGCAGTTATCTGCCTCCTATATGTAGAGGTAGGTACTCCAAAAGGATATCCATTCACTTTGTTCTGATTTTTGTAGTTGAGATAGTACAGTAGCAGCCGGGCTAAGCCCCTTTCCCCAGTTTTTGTTATGTATTGGGTTTGTGTGGCAAGGTTTTGGTAGTGGGGGGCGTTACAGGGGTGCCTTCTGTGAGAAGCTGCTGGAAGCTTCCCCTATGTCTGACAGAGCCAATGCCAGCCGGCTCCAAGACGGACCCGCTGCTGGCCAAGGCTGAGCCCACCAGCTACAGTGGTAGTGCCTCTGGGATAACGTATCTAAGACGGAAAAAAGTTGCTGGCACACAGAAACTGCAGCAGAAGAGAGGAGTGAGAATATGTGAGACAAACAACCCTGCAGACTCCCAAGTTGGTGAAGAAGGACGGGGAGAAGGTGCTCCAGGCGCCGGAGCAGAGATTCCCCTGCAGCCTGTGGGGAAGACCCTGGTGAGGCAGGCTGTCCCCCTGCAGCCCAGGGAGGTCCACGGTGGAGCAGATCTCCACCTGCAGCCCGGGGAGAACCCCATGCTGGAGCAGGTGGGTGCCCAAAGGAGGCTGTGACCCCATGGAGGCTCCTGGCAGGACCTGCAGACCCATGGAGAGAGGAGACCATGGAGCAGGTTTTCTGGCAGGACTTGTGACCCCACGGGGGACCCAAACTGGAGCAGTCTGTGCCTGAAGGACTGCAGCCCATGGAAGGGACCCTACGCTGGAGCAGGGTAAGAGTGTGATGAGTCCTGCCCCTGAAGAGGATGAAGCGGCAGAGATAATGTGTGGTGAACTGACCATAAACCCCATTCCCCATCCTCCTGTGCCGCTGTTGGGGTAGGTAGAGAATCTGGGAGTGAAGTTGTGCCTGGGAAGAAGGGAGAGGTAGAGGGAAGGTGTTTCGAGATTTGGTTTTATTTCTCATTACCCTACTCTGGTTGATGGGTAATAAATTGAGTTAATTTTCCCCAAGTTGAGTCTGTTTTGCCCATGATGGTAATTAGTGAAGATCTCTCCTGTCCTTATGTCGACCCACGAGCCCTTTGTTATATTTTCTCGCCCCTGTCCAGCTGAGGTGGGGGGAGTGATAGGATGGCTTTGGTGGGCACCTGGCGTCCAGCCAGGGTCAACCCACCACATGTTAGTAAATCAAGTCAGTGACCTTTTAAACTGTACCACAAATCACTACATCTCCAAAATTATTCTAATAAACAATCCCACCGCAACATGCTAACACTTATACATATGTACTTAATAGCAATTTCTATATTTAACATATTCTTTCTTTTACTCTTACAGCTTTTCAGAGAAAAAGAGAGATATTAGCTGATGGATTGACTTCACTGATGCAGGATGATATTTGTGACAATTAGATGTTTACCTGGGCAAGCACGTAGAGGAACAGCATATTTCATACTGGTAACCTTTTGGGAAATCAAGGCAAAGGGCATGACAAATCTGTAAAAATGCTCACTTATCTGCACTCCTTGGCTTTCTTCTTAACTTGCTACTGCAGCCTCTAGGTCCAAGGTGCATAGTTCCCACTTACTTTGATTATTTCACATAAGAGAAGCTTGTAACCATGCTCATTTATCAAGCGGCAAATCATGAGAAGTTTAGAAAAATGCAGTTCAGCATTTGTTAGGATTCTAACGTGTATTTCTTAAAATGCAGAATAATTTTATGCTGGTTTTATCATTACAGCTTCTGGACTTTTATACTGGGTATACAAAAATGAGGACCAGGCAATCCATTAACCCATAAGTAGAATGCTGCAGCAGGGACAGGTACAGAATCCAGTTCTCCAAGGCAGCGTTCAGCTTTACGCACCCTGCAGCAGTCACTTCTCCTGGAGCTGCCCCACGTTGCTTACTGCCTGGCGACTTCTGCAAAGAGGAGGGGGGATCCTACAGATAAGAGCCTACCACTCTGCACAGCCCTGCTCAGCCCACTGCACCCTGTCCTCCCTGTGCACTGAATCATGCAAAAGTTGCATTAAAAAAAAAAAAAAGCAATCCCCCACTTGTTACTATTTCCTTCCTTCCTGCTTTTCATTCACCTCCCATTCTTCCCCCTGGGAAGCTGGTCTGGATGGCAATCTTCCCTCTTTGATACTGCCTTGATTACCTCTGAGCTCTGAGGACACAGGAGAGAGTCTCCTTGATCTGAGTCTCATCAAGTGCTACTGACAAATAGCATGGTGAATACAGCTGTCAAAATTTAGCGTGGCTACCATGCCCATGCTAATGGACTTCACTCCAGAAGTTCACCATTTGGCTTTATTTAGCCATCTTTTTCTAACAGAACAACAATATGGATTCTTAGCAGCAGGACTGCTTTCAGTAAACTTCAAATACCTGTGTTGGAGTGAAATGTTACACCAAGCAGATTGTTGGTTTGTTGTTTTTTTTAACTAAGGGAAGAAAACAGGAAAAATATAATGCAAAAAGGCAGCCTGGATGGTTTAAATTTGTTCATGTTAAAGCAACTAAAGTTAGGGTCTTAAAAGAGGATTCATCAAGTGAGCTAAACTATATATGGCACTTTCAATATTTCATGGCATGAAGTAGCATGCCTGACTAAGAATGAAAGGATATGACCCTTTGGAAGCCAGTGAGGCTGTTCCTGCTCCCATCTTACTCAGAGGGAAAAGAAAATGCTCTCTTTCTGGCTGTAGCAGGATTAGTTTCTTATATGGTACCTATGTTTAATTTTCTGGATTCACGGAAAAAAAGCACAGCAATCGTTCACTTACCCGGAATAATGTGTAGCAGGCTCTGCCATTTACTCATAAAGGATTAAAAGTATTTCTGAAAGCACAACTGTAATTCTAATAACTCACAATTTAAAATTGCAGTAAAAGCAACTGTAATTCTAATAACTCACAATTTAAAATTGCAGTAAAAGCTTTTAATTTTTTTTTTTACCCCCTAACTCTCAGTAGAAATTGTAGCATTACTGTCAAAGGAAATGTGAGAAGAGGCAAGGTTGCATTTTCCTGACAGGGAACAGAAGACTCTGAAAGAGAATCCATGTCCTTGTTGCTGTGTTACTCGTTTCTGATCTGAGACAACAGCTCTGTGCTCACAGAATTTGCAGGCAAGAAGATATCTTACTAGGTACACTTGACAGAGATTCACACACACACACAAAATGTGTCTGTAAAGGAAACTGTTCAGCTACTGTATGAAGTAACTGGCATGTTGATAGTGCTCGCCTCTTCAGGTTGACACCTTCTAATGGCATTTTATTTTCAAGAGATTTCATTACAGTGAAAGAGAAACACTTTTCTTTTTCCTGAAGGCACATGAGTGGAAGAGACAGAGCAAAATGATTCTAAACAAAAGGAACAAAATGAGAAGCCTCAGCTGAACAAAAAAAGGGGCAGAAACACGGCACGTAAGCTCCCACCCACCCTTTACATCTTCAGACGGAAGAGCCAGGCAGTAGTGCTTGAGCTTGCTGTCTGTTCGCTCTGAGTCAAGGACTGCTTTGTTCCAGGCTGCAGAAACATATAATAAGTGCAAGACACTTTCCCAAAGAATTTACAATCCAAAAGGACAAGGCAAACAGAGAAAAATGACAGTCTGAGTTGTCATCGCCAGTCCCCGAAGGTGCAAGGCTGTAACCTCATCTGTTGTGTAATCAAGAGACTGCTGGGTCCTGCCATGGCTGCCATCAGGTGCGGGATCTGAATTGGCGCCGAGCACGTCAGCTCGCAGCGATATAGACTTAACAGACTGTATACCGCTGGCAGCAGAAGGCAGGACATTTACGGTCTTCTCTTCTGTACAGTGAGAAAAGGATTTACAGACACAAGTGAATTTCAATAGTAGGTTGAGATGCTTACCTTCCTCCTCCCTATTCAGAAGAATGGAGAAGGGTAGATTAATAACTCCACAAAATCATTTTGGCTAGCTTTTCACTTCTCAACTTCCCAGCTGGCTATCCCAGCAGAGCTCTTTGTAGGGCTTTTTATTTTTCTGAAACTGGCTTCATAGATGCTTCTCCTTCCTTTTACTTCTTGTGACCTTCAGCTTTGTTGCAATAATACATCTTTATTGGAAGTCATAACATGAGTCACAGTTTCACCATTCTCATTCCTCATTCTTTTCCAGCATCCAAAAGGTGAATGCATCCAAAACGGAATTGAGATTTCTTTCCCAGTTGGATCTTACAACAGTAATAAATGAGTTACCATCTGCATTTCTAATTAAAAATCCAATTGGTATAATGTAATGAGGTTTCTGGATGCAATTAGCAACTGCTGGGGGTCTCTTTATAGAACCAGCACTACAATTATGAGGCAGATAGATTCCATCATATGCAATGAAGAGCTTTTTCAGAGTTTTTCTGTCCTTAGCTGGATGGATTCACAACAGGGAGTTAGGCACTTTTAGATACTGTAATCTACTGAAATGTACAATTCAGGTTAGTACTTGGGTTTCCTGTACAGCTCACGGCAGAATTAAATGCCTAATAGGATCCACTGAGCCTTCAAAATCATGCCTAACTTCTGGAGTTTTACGTTTACTGCAGAATCTAAGTCCATATGTTTATGTTTCGATCACAAGCACTGCATTAAGAATAAATAGTGGAGACATTTATTTTTACTTACAAGTAGACCTGATAAAAATGGTGATACTTTCTGGGGATTTTTCAGGGGAAAAAAGTTTTACCTAGTTTTTAATGGTCAGTAAAATTTTCAAAGCCACAAATTAGTCTTGAAGATATTCATGTATCACTCCTTCTAGATCAAAATTCCATAACTTTGTTATAGCAATGACTTAGAGTTCAATGATCCTTTACAAATTAGATTTTATAACAAGAAGAGTGAGAATGACAGAGAATATATATAAAAGCCTCTTTCTCCACCTCCCTTATCTCCATGTGTATATTCACACATATATTCAAAGGCTTGCATAAAAGTCTTCTACCAGAGTATTGCCATGTATCTGAAGTGTTACCATTTTTCAGACGGTGATGTTTATAAAAGACACTCAGCAGGTAATGCCACTCTTAGCCTAGCTCAATCATCAGCAGCACTGTCTTATTCACCAGCTTCAGTATGGTTAAAGAAAACAAAGATCACCATTAAGACCCAAAGTCCCAGGTTGCCTGGATTTCAGGTTTCTTGGGGGCAGGCCTGAGAGATGTTCTCAGGTTTTTAAGCCTGTTTAGTGATCTGTCTGAGCACCTGGAGGCATCTTCTGCTCTCTTTCCAGGGCCACCATGTCATCAGGATCTTGCAAAGCAGGAGAGTGCCTGTGTGGGATGGGCCTCCATCCAGACCTGTGAGCCCCTGAGGTCAGTGCTTCCTAATTCCTGTTTGATCCTTAGAGGAAAGAGAAGCTAAAGGACACAAATGGCTTAAAGACCATGTAAGATGCTGTTGCTTCATCACAACGACATCTAAAAGACTCCCATTCTAATGATATAGTAACAGAAACAACAGAGCCAACTGTACAAAATGCACTTTTAAAATGCAAATTTCTGTGTATTCTTTGTCAGAAAACAAAGAACATTTGATAAAGCTGCTTCTGGCTCACTAAACATGAAAATAGGCAAACTTCAGTAAAAAAAAATCATTCTATTTGGTTTGTAATCAACTTTTTCCTAGTTTGAGTCAGGAAACTGTGCTAGCTGACCCAAAGAGATTTATTCCAAAAGCAGGTTGGACCACAGATTTATTGCCCTTACCAGACATCTTAGCAGTAGGAAAGGGACTAGGCTGCAAACTGAGGCAGTCCGAACATTTATATACTGTGCCTCCAGCTCATGATTGGTGTTTATAAAATGCTATTGCCATGCTAACGTTTGTTCTGTGATGAAGCTCTTGGCTTAATTTTAATTTCTTAAGTAATTTTATGTGATTCGTAATACATGGCTGCCATTGAGCCTGTCTGAATCAGGCAGCAGGTGAATTTAGGAAGCAATGAATGAGTGAGAGAAAGCAGCAGCATGACAGGCAGTACCCAAACTACTCAGAGCAATACTGCTCAATCTGCTTCACCACAATTTGAAGAGTATGAGTTTTGTGTCTTCCTTGTAGGTCAATTACAATCAGCTAAGCTTACACTTGTAGTTCAAGGAATTTCTCTGGAGTTCAGCAGTGAGGTGAAAAAAAGGGGGTTCCTGGGAGCGTCATTTTATATCTCCTTTGCGCTAAAAGGATAGCAATACATACAGTGGTTTAACAAGATAAGAGCTACGCTTCCCTTTGAGAACAGGGCTTGTGAGCTGCCCAGCCTGCATAATCGTGCAGCGAGCCCATGCCAGGACCAACATGCTTGCAGGGCCACGGACTTTCCACTGAGGCTGGAGCTACTCCTCGCTTCAGCAGTCCAGCTCTTGAGGAGGGGACACTGGGAGGAGGCAGGCAGTATGGATCTCCAGGTACTGGGGTTTTTGCTTTATTTTGGCTACTCTGTTTCTAAACATATTTACCTTGACTATGATAGACTATGTGAAGCTTTCTACCCATCTTCTATATTTCTCTGATAGTCAGCACAACCTCTGCAGTCGCTGACACATCTAAATCACTCTGGGTGCCACAAATCATACTGCTGGAATACCTCCCAGTCAGCACAACATGCAGAAATATCTTGAGCCACGGGCAAACTACTGCAAGGAGGCGTTTGGAAAGTGGGGATAAGTTTCCCATGGCAGGAATACCCACTGGTGAGCAGGAGGGTCCATCACAGCTACCACCCGTGAAACCAGCCGTCAGCTGGGATCTGGCCCTAACTGGACAGCGCTGAATAATAGCCCTGCAAAACCAAACTGCACGTTGACAGTTAATGGCCAAGGTGGCAAGAGCAGTTACAGCAAACATGCCTGAAGAGGTTCCTGTACTGGTTTCCTTCAAGTCTCAACAGAAAAAAAAAAATAGGCAAGATAATAATCTACTGATTCTTCACTGTCATGATAGGCTGCTTTGCTTTACAGGGCCAGAAGTGTCCTATTGTGATAGTACGGTAATTTTTTGGGTTTGTTTTTGTTTTTAGAAAGAAGCCTAGATATACATGTCAAAGACTGTCAAGAAAAAAAAAAGAGGCAAAAGAAAATCCAATTTTTCTCACCTTTAGGCCATACACAGCAGTATAGTTAAGTCAGTGAGCAGAGTTCGCCATTAATATTTAAGAGATTGCACTGTCTAAGTTACCATTATTGAAATTCAGATGACTCAGTGCTTTTCTGCCTAATCTTGCACTCTTGATTCTACTTTGATTCAATTCACTGGGGGGGAAGTTTGGGCTCTCGGTCACTAGCATGAAGTCAGATACAATATATTGGTTCATTTTTTTTTTCTTTTGCCCATTCTTCTTGAGTTAAGAACTCTGATAATGTAAAGCTGACATTTGGGGAAAATCTAGAAAATGAATTCCTTTTTATCTCCAGGCTAAGCTGCACCAGTGAATAGAGTACTATAATAAAACCTATTTGTATGCCTGTCATACAAAGACAAACCTTTTCCAAAGGAAATGGATTTGAGTATTTGCAAGAAATGATAAACAGTCAGACAAAAAGGTACTGAATTTCACTTTGAGATGCATGGGAGAAGTAGGTTTTAGCTTCCCTTGTCAGGGAAGAGGAATTCATATGAAAGCCATGTCAGCTGAGTGTCTCAGAAATGAGATCTTATCCAGATCTTTTTGGAAAGAAGTCACTTGGAAATATCTTGAAGGGAGTGGTTTAGAGTTATGAACAAAATGTCAGCCTGCATTTTTATCAGAAATAAATCAAAAGAGGCTTATCCACTTCTGATAAAAAGAATTACCCAGATTTCATTTGTGCAAAATCCTTGTGCAAAGCTGTGTTAAAATCTACTCCTCTCTCTGATGTGTATAACTGAATTGCGCTGAAGAGGTGCTTATACAGGACAGAGTGCTGAAATCAAGCCTAATTCCAAAGCGCTGCCGCTCTCCCGGCTCTCCCATGAAGTCAAAGGATATATTTTACTGGCTACACAGCCAGAGCCAGGGCTTCCCAGCCACCTCAGGCAGCCTGGGTGACACACAGCCCTGCAGTCCCGCAGCCTGGGTGACACACAGCCCTGCAGCCCCGCCGTTGTGCCCTCTTTGGCGAGTGTTGCAGGCTGCTGGCTGCCGTGTTGACCCTGGGATGAAACTCCACCACGAATAAGGGAGCTGGTGGTTCTGGTCTGCCATAGAAGCTGAAGCATGTCATCAAGTCTGAAGGTATTTTTGGAGTTGATACAAGGGAGAAGTTTGTGTCAGAGCAGCCTTTTCCACAGGAAGTCACTGAATTTATTGATATAAGCAATCAAGTAACTTCTGAGCCACTTGAAAAGGCTTGTCCTAAGCTAAGGAAAGGCAGGTGGAGGCACGTGAAGGCAGACACATGCAGTTAGCCGGGGAGTTTGGGCCTGTGTTACGCAGAGGAGATGGGTGAGTCCAGCAGTTGCATGTTTGTTCAGGGCTTTTGTGATATGCAGAGGTCTTTTAGAGATTTCAACCAATCACTGTAATTCCAGCTGTAACTAATATATTTTCCAAAACAATTTAATTATTGGCTAAATGTAGTTGAAGGATGCTGTCACATTTAAGTCTAGAATGGAGTAGTTAAGACAACTACTGCCTGAAAAATGTCATGGTGGGTTAATGCATAATGATGGTAATTATACTAAATGAAGAATGTCCGAGTGCTTACCAAGCTTAATTAAACTTTGCAGCACTCCTAAGACAGATATATTGTTATGGTAATTTTAACAGGTAGGTAAATTGCTCATCCTGGCACATGAAGGTTGAATAATTTACTCAAGGTCACACATCAAGCCTGCAGTATAGCCAAAGTAGAGCCTATCACCTTGACTCCTAAACTGACTTCCAGCTGCAGCCTTCAAATAACTTCCTCTGTCCTAACGTTTTAGATTTTCTTCTGAAATAGAAACTGGCTTTCATTCATAGGCCTGATTGTTGATAAATTCTTCTGTCCTCAAAGGATGTGTATCTCCAATCTTTCCCAGTAATTCATGCCAATGTGGCAATTTGCTAGAAAGTGAAGGATGTCAGGGCAAAGAAGAGGACAACACGAAGAAAGAAATAGAGGCAATAGCTAATAAAAGAAAGTGGAATAAAAGGAGATAGAGGCAGAAGAAAATCATGGCATACAAGTGAAAGACAAAGGAGGCAAGGGGGAATGAAAGGTGAAAAGAAAAGTGAAAGAAATAGGAGAAAATAATGAAATGGGAAAGGACACCATCAGGAATTAACAGAGATGAAATTGTGAGTGAAATCAAAATGCTCTAAGACTTGAGATGCATTTAGTGGAAATGTATTAAAAGTAAAAATCTACTGTCTCCACTGCATTGTTATGTTTACATGCCAGGAAATTCCTTGCATCCTCAATCTATTAAGTGGTACTGTACGTAGGGACAGAAAAAACTGCTGCCTCTGAGTAAAGATGAAAAACACAGCAAAACTCCTGCAGAGTAACCCTAAAATGGTAACACGAGCAGACTGTGGAAGGAATCCCTACCGAGATCTTTTGATTAACCTTGCTATGATGTAAGTGGGGAGCCTAGATTAAACCAGCCATTTCTTCCTTTTTTCCTCTCCTTTTATGTTACAGTAATGCAAATAACTAGTAGAAATATGTATATGAAGGTGGTTAGGTTTTTTTTAACTCTCGATCTTGCTTCCTTATCTTGGCAAGTAACTTATTTTTTCCATTGAAAGCAAGAGTAGTTCAAGATACTGTTAAAAAGGAGTAGGTGGGAAATTCAAAGCCACAACCCCACATCTTAGCCGACAGATGTGGCCTTCCTAATCCCATTAGGAAATCAAAGCATTGAATGTGTAGAAGGAGCAGGAGCAGACCAACAGTTCTTGATCCCAAACTATTTCTCCTAGCATATACAATGTGCAGATGACTATACCCAGGATGGGATGCTCTCCTCTTCCCAGTGCTGTTGGTCATTCTTATGCATTGTTTAGCTAGTGTGCAAAATGTACTGCAGTGGTCTGAATGTAAGCCTCTGCTTAGGTTAATGTTTTTAATCAATGAGAACAGTCTTATACCCATCTCTGTGGTTCCTTCCATGCAGACTACTCCTTCCCAGAGATGCTGAGAAGCATCTTCCACTCTCTGTAGCCAAATCTTCTAAGAAGCTTTGGTCCTACCAGGATTTCTATCAGAAATAGCTGACTACCAGCAAAGCAGAAGATCATTTCTGTTCTCTCATCAATAGCATCTGCTGCTGCTTCATTGGTCGTCTTGCTCAGACTTCCCAGCATGGTTTGCCCATAGAGGTCATGTGCATGGACACGATAGTGATAGAGTGCAGTTAGGATTGGTTTGCTGAGCACTGTTTCCACATAGACAAACCCTCCATAAATTGTCATACAAAAAAATTACTGAAGTTTCCGTATCATGACACACCATACCTGTTGATTAGTTTTCACCAAATTTTTGGTCAGATAGAATGATACCTTTACAAAGATGACTGCTTGTTGTCTGTGTGATGACACTTATTTTCTAGTTTAATATTCATGTTAGGTGTCCCTAAAATGCAGTGGCTAGAGCACACATGTGAGTGGGAGGAAATAGAAGAAATGCAGCCACAGTGAATTTACTTCTTATCTGAGTGAATATTTATACAAGGGGTTTTGTTTTCAGCTCACCAAAGCACAACCAGTCCTCATGATTCAGTTCATCAACCAGCTCTTAATAGCTTGAGGTTAAGGGTTTGTTAACCTTCTGACTGCATGTCCTGGTCACTAACGAATGTATAGATGCAGTCACATGGCACAAGGTCTTATTTAAAAGTTCACCAAAGAAATTTAAGAATGCACTATTCATTGACCCATTTTGTATTTGCTATGGTTTTCACTTGGGAAAGTGAAATCTCTGGAGTGGTAGCTCTGTTTTGTGAATGGCCTGTTCTGGCAGTCAGGTAATCAGAAATGTCATTGCCAGTAGCTATTCACCACATTTTCTAACTTTTGATTAAACATATCTCATTATTTTTACTCAATATTAGTTATTATTTCCATGACTTTGAAAGAAGAATAGCAAGTGCTTTGGTAAAGGGACTGAAAGTCTGTAACTTGAGGAAAGAAATTCTTGCAGAGCCCTGTTTTGTAGCTTTCTCTTGCTGTGGCTACTGAATCTCAATAATTATTGTCTTTTCAACAGCAAGGTCAATGACCAGTGCAGGAAATACAGGCAGATAATTTAGGTCCAACTGAAACCTGTTTCTCTAGTGGCCAGATGGAAAACAAACTGCAGTGAATTAATCCAGCTCCTGGTCCTTGGGATAAGAGAGTCCATTCCTTCAACATCTCCCTTGACGGTTCACATACCTGAAATGTAGAAGACAAGCTCTGGATTTGGCATCTTCATGGACCAGACAGTACAGCTGACCAGCAACAACCTAGGCACATGCTGCAGCCCTCAAAAGATGACTGATTTGAGCAATCCCTCTGCTCCCAGCATTTAGACAAGAAAATCCTTCCAGATTTCCTGCCACAGTTCCTCTCTGCTACTCAGAAAAGGGGACTGGGTTAAGTGTTACACCTCAGCCTGCATACAAACTTCCTGGCCTATAAAACTAAGCAAATTTAACACTTGTGGAAATTCTGTACTCTTCATGGCCAAATGCTCTCAGTTCTCATGGAGGAAGCTGGAATCTGTAGTGTGTCACCTGAAAAAAACTTGCTCGCTGCAGTCAGGCTCCTATGCTACTTTCCTCAAGGTGCTGCAAAGCCAGTTGAAGGTCTCTCATGCCAAAATCTCTGAATCTGCCACAAAATCTCTTCTTCACATTGTGATACACCACCATCACAAAGAGACACAGCAAAATTAGTAGTGGAGCAGAGGCATAACATTAACCATTTTATCTGTGGTCATAGACAAGAGAAATTTGGGGAAAAGAAGAGAGGGCGGGTATTGTCTTTCAGAAATGTTTGTTAAAGGAATATTTTGATTCAAACTGAGATACACACATTTAATAGGAAACTCTGCCAGCTGAAAAAACTTTATTCCAAATCAGGAAAAAATGTCCTGAGAAATTTCTAAATTCCCCATGGAACAAGTGTTTCAGATGCTCATTGTTCTGGAAATATTTGGTCCATGTTTCATTAAAGAAATGGAGATGTCTTCCTCCTAAGGATTCCTGGTCTGTGCTTCCATTTCCAGCGGCTCTCCTGCTGTTGCACTGGAGTTTGGATCAGTTGAGGGAGCCCCATCCAGTCCAGGTCAGTCACTAGAAGACTGAGTTTGTTCTCCCAGTGCTTTTTGGATTGCTGATTCCTTGCCACAAGGATGACTAGATAACACACAAAGAATGCAATAGTTTCTGTGGCTCCCTGCTGTCTTGGGTAGATCTTTTTGCTACTGTGAGAACTTTGGCTTGCAGAGATTTTGCCATCTCAGTTTCATACCTTAGAGGCTAGAAAATATGTCTCAATTTTTTGAGGAAGTTAGCAATGCTGAGATGTCCCATAGCTACAGCTCCTGGATGATGTAAAGTTTCCAGACAGTTGACCTGGTCTGGAAAGGATCACAGTAAGGTGAAAGTAGGGTGACCCAGAGGTCAGTGGCCATAGGGTGCCCCGAGGTCCCATAGAAGAAGTACAGGGACATGTGCTGAGGCTGCAGATAATGAAAGTCAACACACCCCAGCAGTCTATACCTGCTGTTCTTCTGGCAAACTTCACTGAAAACGAGACATTTGCAGAGATAAAGTAGCATTTTCCTGACCTCACAATATAGCATAATTTTCTCTAATGTGATTTTAGTAAGTCTTATTAGTAAGTCTTATTATTACATTATCTTCAGTCCCACGATCATGCACAGATTAAATCATCCTTAACAGTTTTATAAAGCACAGAGCAAACAAACATGACAGAACTTGATTCAAAGTATTTCCCTGAAAGCCATTTGAGATAAAAAAATAAAGGCCTGTAAAAATAAAAGCTCAGATCTGGTTTCAGCCTATGTCTATAAATCCAGTACACCAACGACAAAGGAGTTATTTAGATTTTTTTACCACTAATGATTAGTTATACAGTATTTCTATTCTCTCACCAGATCCCTCCCAAATCAAGAGAGACATTTTAAGGCAGCTACTTTAATATTCTAAGGGCAAAAGTTTTTGTATAAATCCACATTCACTTGAATGTTTACAACATTTTTTCTTTTTACAAGCATTCTGGTAAACACAAGTGTTTGTGGAATGCAGCTGAGTGGCTTAATGAATAGCAATAAAGCCAGTCTTCATTTTTTATTCAAAGGAATATTCTTCTTATATTCTTGTTAAAATATTCTTGAACGTTGGTTACTGTGTTTAACAACTTTTGGGGATGACTGGATTAGAAATAGTTAGAACTTGTATATTTTTCAAGAATATAAAAAAATTGCTTTTCAAACAGCTATGTGAAAGGTCAAAAATTTTAACATTTCAGATGCTTATTGGCAAAATAGCACCAAAAACACCGGGTAAAATCTGAGGCTGCAGATCGGTTTATATCCAACTGCTGTAGTTACACCTCCTCTCATACAAACAAAAGAGAAAATTATCCCCTACCCCACGTGGCTGGTTTAAAGTCCCAGACTCCATATTGCAGTGCTGTCAGGAGTGACCTCCGTAGGACGAGGGAGCAGGCACGTCACTGCAGAAGGACCTGGCGCGTCTTGCTGGGGTAGCTGTGGTGGGTGATGTTAAACGTGCTCTGTGTGTAAATGAACCATGTCAGCAAAGGCAACCAGAGGAGCACTCGCATCTGCAGTGTCTCCTAATTAGCAGGCTCTTCTTGTACCGTAATGCCTGTCTGATGTTTGTGGAGGAGGAGGAAGAGCTGTATGGCGAAAGGGCACCTCCACCACACGTGATACATTTTAAAGGGAGCATTTGCGGTCTTCGTATTCAGCCATAGGCCTGCCTGAAGGAGCTCCGTCTAGTCTCTTCTGGGAGACCAGAGCGTCCACAGGCACCTGGGGGCAGCTGAAGCTGTTGCTTTGTCTGCTTAGAAAGGTAAGGAAGAGAAAACAAACTCTGCAGGAGTGAGCTGAGGATATACCCTTATTGATCTATCCTATAAATACCTTGGACAGAAATACAGGAGGGGCTCTGCCATCAGCCTGCATGGGTCAGGTCTTACTGCAAGCAGTGGCTGCTTTGTGTGATCCTTTCCAAATAGCACAGCAAAGATTCTCTGTGGACTGGGATAGTTTGTGAATGGGAAAGGTCTTGTTTAGCCATCTCCATGGGAATTACCCCCTCCCTGCCCTCTTCCCACATACAGAGATGTGTGACCAGTGTCCCAGCCTTCGGTCTGTTCCAGCCTGGTGTCATTCACGTTTTGGACTGAGGCTCCTGGGAGCTACACTGAGCTCCAAAGTGGCCCCAAAGATGCCGTGAAGATCAATGTACAGATTAGGCAGTAAACAGCCATTCCTGAATCCCCAAGGGAGTTGCATCCCCTGCTTGCTGGAGCTTGCACAGCCTTTAAGCTGGGGTTGCTGAGCTCCCTGAGAAAGAATTATTTTATAGAAGAAATAATTTTAAACGAAAAGTATGAAATAGTCACACACAAATACAATGTTGAGTTCTAAGAATGAGTGTTCACACCAGAAACCAGTGTCTGTGGGACTTTCATCCATCCAGAAAATAGAAATAGCTTTTGTATAAAATTAAAATGAACGAAACCAACTTGACTTTTAAACACCGAGCAGTCACAATAAGCTGCTTGTCCATAGCCTGATGTATTTACTAAAAGCACATTCAAGAGAAACAGGAGCTACTCAGAAGCAATTTACAAACAGGAAAATAGAGGAAATTGGCTGGGTAATTTATTCTCCAGGAAGTATTTGTATGGTTGTATAAATAAGGCACCCAGCAGCAAGACACTGTCATGTCGTACCTGTTAGTGACTTAAATATCAGTGTCTTTCTGCATATTTGTTGTGCTACTGCCAGGTGCTTGCTAATGCAACTTAAAAATTGCAGTTTTAAGTGCCAAGTGAAGATTTAATTTTAGGATTTGTTTTTCCTCATGAAAGAAGACTGAAAACCCATTAAAACCCAAACAATTACTATTTTGCTTCCTGGTGACTGAAACTTCCTACACACACACAAACACCTATGTAGAGCTGAGCTGCTTATAGTAGCATGTGGGATGTTGAGACACTGAGACCAGATACAAAGTTTTCATCTTTGTGTAAGCATCCAAACCTTATCCCTCTTCATATTCTTGTTTCTCCCTGTCATTCACTGCCCCCTCTCTGAGAACCTGCTTGCCCAGGGCTGTTTTGTTCTTTGCTCTCTTCTCCTGCCAAGCTCTTCTTCTTACCACTGTCCCATGCTGTTTAAATGGGAATTAGTCACAAGGAAACATCTCTCCCATCCAGCAGCAACCTGCACTGAACTGTGCCTGCAACACTTTACTTGAAGATGTGAAGTAGGAGCTAAAGCAGAACTGAAAAGTTGTGTGGCAAAGCTAGATCATCCTCTGGATGTCCCACCTTTCAGGTATACTCTTTTTCTGCACCTTTATCACTCATAACAGGAATAGAGACAACTGTGATCTGGGTAGTCATGTCCCTGTTTAGAGCCAGGTCTCTGGGTTTCTCTCTCTCAAGGACAAACATGGGCACAAAGGAGTTGAACTGCAATAATGTCTAGTGAGCGGAAACCCTAGGTGGATTTGATCCTTTGGCTTTATGCTTTTAATAGCAATGTATTTATCAGTAACTGATGACACTGTCCCAGCAGCCTGAGAAGCAGAGACTTGCTCCAGCTGAAGGAGCAGGGGAAAAGGAGGGAACAGAAACCAGCTCACCCAGTGAGACACTTTCTGCTCCAACTACTCAACCGCATGCTCATTACATGTTAGCCTTGAAACGTGACTTAGAAGTAATTGTTCAGCACTGCAGAAGAATGGCTGGGTACCCCACCATTAATGATTAGCTTCATTTTGCATGGATTAGCTGACTTCCTGCAATTACTTCTGCTCCTCCCCACCAGGCGACCGTGGCGTTCTGCTTTCCAAAGGCAGCGAGTCGGCAGCTTGCTGACCCCGAATGCCTGTGAGCTACAAGGTGCTCATTCCATTTTCTGCACCAGTCGCTAGGCTGAGGCATCCAAGTTCCAGCAGACGCAGGATGGTTTATGGTTTGCTGTCTGCACCAGATGCTTAGCAGGGACAAAGCAAAGGGAGAGTGTGGCAGAGAGGAATGCATTCGCCTTGCCAAACTGACAGTCACCCATAAAGGAGTCTGTGTGGTTGTGGTCAGAAAAGTGACCCTGTTAAGAAAAACAACTTGGTGTTTTGTATTTATTCCCCTTCCATACTCTCCACCTCCGGAGTACTCCATCTGACCAGGCAAAGCGCTTTGCTAAATGCCAATTCATCCCTGCATCTGGAAAATTAAATAAAGCACTCCTTGCTTTGCACTTCATTGATAACAGGGAAGCATCTGCAGCTGGAGTTCCTCTGGTGCTTTTGTTGGTATGTGAGGCAGTGCCGAACAGAGTGAGCTGTGCTGCAGCCATCCTGCCTCTGCTGGCTTGACTCCTGTTAGTGCTTTTTATTTCCATTTAAGCAGAGTGCTGTGACTCAGAAGGCAGGCAGCAAAAATGTGAAAGCAGCAAGGTACCCTGTCCATAGCCGTGGCTGTACTTCGCTTTTCTGCTCAGTGTGCTGCCACTTTGCAACATAATCTGTGACTGTCAGGACTGACTATTGTAAAGCAAGCATTTTGCACTTGGACACAGCTGAAACTGCACTCTGACATTGCAAAATAAGGAACATGAGCACTCTGGAATAAAGGTTTAGACTTAGCAAGGCCCACCGGTCCCAGCTCTGGCATGGTCAGCAGTGCCAGTTCACACCTCAGAGCTGCTAGGCAAGGGACAGAAATACCCAAGGAGCACAGACGGGCTTGCTACTTCCACAGAAAATCCCATGTCAGGACACTGTACACAAAGCCAATGCCTGGAAAGAGGATGCTAGGTGAGGAAAGGAAAGATGCCTGCAGGAATACTGGGAACCTTCCAAAGGGAGGCTACCAGGGGATGACCTGTTCATGGAAGAAAATCAAGAAGGTGAATAACTGCGCAGGGAGGAGCCGTGACAAAAAGCTGTGATCCTCTCAAGGGTGGAGAATTGGGCTTTTGACTCTGGACCTGGTCCCAAGGGGGTGGGGGGGTGGGAGATCATTCATGTGTCTGTTTCTTCAGGGGAGGAGTTTTCTGTGATATTTTCCTACAGCGTATTAACTTCTGTTTGAAATCACACGCTGAGCGTGGGGTTCCAGATGCTCTTGCTTATGCACCTCATCAGACGCAGCAGGTCTTTGGTAACATAGCCTTCTGTTTCCAGCTCCCACCATTTATGGAGTAAGGTGAAGGCATCCCATAGTCCACGTGCTGAAGAATACAGCCATCATAGATGTGCTGAGCAAGGGACTTTGGAAGCAGAGCAGTGCTACTCCTTATGGTCTTTGCAGTCCTAAGGAGAGCTCCTGAAGAGCCGTGGCAGTTGCCTGCTGGAGCAGGAGGCTCCAAAGAGACTATATATTTGCAGTGAAGTTGCTTGTGCTGGCATGGCTTGCTTGATGCTCCCCACTGCTGTTGATGTTACCAGTTCTGTGTCCTTTTCTGCACTGTCTGTACTGAAGTAAGCCGTCTGTCCTGGAAGAACTGGGGGAGTCCACAGGGGCTGCAGATTCCAGAGAACAGAAACAAAAGCCACGCTGAAACACATCCTGCCTCCTCCAGGCTCTTCAGGCCACCTCCAGAAAGGCCTCAGTAGGTGCTTGCTCTGACATCCCAGACACCTGGAGTGGGCTGATCCAGATGCACCCGTTTTCCATTATTTACTGGCCTTTACTGGCTGCTGCTGTGAATGCACAGATACCTTTGCAAGTTGAACACAGTCAAATGAGATGGTAAACCTGGATTTTTTGATGGCTCTGTCTGCCAGGCTGAAAGGAAGAAGGCTCGAAAAGATATGTGCAAAGAGAAGAGGACAGCATGTTTACTTCTTTAGGGCATATCTACAAACGTAACCTCACAGAACCCCAACACTGCACTGACCAAACCTTGAACAGGCACAAAACACACCAAAGCATGAGACTGTGAAGAAAATGCAGTTTTGGCTCTCCAAAGCAGTATAGCTGTGTATAAGCACTGAGCCTGAAATAACAGACTCTGTCCTTCAACTTTGGCACAGCGCTGAGGTCCCAGCAATTTGGAGTATCATGGTCCATCGCCTGTCGAAGACAAGTGCTAAGATCCATAGGCCCAGATTCAAGAGCTTCACTCGATGACTTAACTGATTTTGGAGCTGAGCTCCTGGGGGCTGCCTCTGCAGCCAGTGTGGACGGGCGGCTGCACAAGGACATTCAGTCCTGAGGTGTGCAGGACCTCCTGCTGCTCTGTTCTTGGCAGACACAGCCCAAGGACCTCGGCTCCTAACTCAGATCCACCAGCAAAACAGACAGTAGTGAAAGTGCAGGTGAGTTTTAGGAGTGATTAGAGCTTGCAAGTGAAAATGATTGCTGTGAAGCAGGGGTGCTCAAAAACTTTCTTAATGCAGGTCCTGTTGTGGTCACTCTGCAAGTAAGTTACCTTCTGCTGGCACCAGGGAAAAATCCTTCTGCCCTTAAAATAAGTGGCTACAGGAGAAAAGGACTATTAATAAAATCGCCATGATAATAGTGAAAACTCCAGCATAAGTGATCATGAAAACTTACTGAGTTAGCAAAAAATGCACTCTGTTGGAGGCTGTGCTGTTCTTGAACCTGGAGACCCATCACTTGTGCTTGCCTCCACTGGTACCTCCTGTCCTGGCCCCTTTGGCACAGACACAGGTCAGAGAAGCTGAGTGGAGCCTTTTCCCTGCCTCAGCCTTGTGCTAGCATTGCCTGGCCCTGATTCCAGAATTTGCCAATGTCCAGCCGGCCAGCGACACCCCAAAGTACCCCAAAGAGAAAAGTATGCTGCTCCTCTGCTTCCTGCCTGCTCTCCATCAGCAAATGGCCTCAAGATTTATGGGGTGACAATGGAAAAAAATATTGCTGTAAATAACTCTGAAGCTCAACATACCTTTGAGTGTGCAGTATTTCCTACATATGTTACTCAATTTTATATTTTTTATATACATTATATATATATAAGTATAACTGTACTATTACATCTGCATTTAGGCATGTGGATGGAGGAAATGGATTTCAAAGGCTCATAAGAATATACACCAAATATGAAATCTCTCAAAAAAATCTTCATGCAGAAATAGTTACATACTTATATTAGCAGGAAAGAAGCTCACTACAATATAATATATCTGACTTTATTTGAAAATTCAAAATATTGAGCATGCTGAGAGAATAGAAGTCCATTTACAGAATTAAAATGTAAGAAAAGCACACACTGAATGCTTGAAGACATTGGATGAATTTGAGAAAATGAAATCCTATTAACAGAAATATTGTGTTCAGTAGAGATAATAATTATGAAATTACTGAGCTCTCATGATTACAATTATTTTAAAAATATGTAATACACATAGCAAATAGAAATCCAGCTTTAATTCAGTTATACTGGATGTATGATTCAGAAAAGATACCAGATCATTACATATGTTACTACAGCTAGTCTTAAAAAAGCATGGTAATTATGGAACTATAGGTATATAGAACTTAATCCATCCTCAACACTGCACAGCTTCACAGCACTGTTTTTCATTTGAGGCCATTCATCTGGTTGTAATGCAGTTCAAAATCTGAGTCTTTTCATTATGAACCACTGCCTATTTCTGACAATCCCATAAACATCAAATCCCACTTAAAGCAGCCCTTCAACTTATTGGCTCCCCTGTGTACCTTCACAGCCATACTTGTGAAAAATTGCACAGAGAAAAAGCTACACTCAATGTAACGCATTTCAAATACCTACTTCCATCTTTCCTTCTTATTTTTAATTTGCTATGGTATCAGAACAAGGGAATGTGATAGGTATAAAGGAGCTTCAGTTTAAAAATCAGTTACTGTCTGTTTAAGAACGCAACTCGTTTGTAGTACAGTTAGTCTCATTTAAGACACTAAGCTCGCTAAATGGAAAGAAACATGCAAATACCACATAGACACATGCATATATGAAATAATATCCATGCCTATCTTAATTCCCTGGTTTCTGTGACTTCATACATGCCAATGGCGATCAAGGCTGCATTACACCATTATCGAGGAAACGATGCATCTCAGTGGGCAGAACTGCCAAGACCCTGTTGTGCTGGGACAACGTGTGGCAGCAACGTTGTGCCTAATCTCACCCCAGAGATGATGGCCACGGCTGCTCGCAGGCAGCAGGGTTGTGCACCAGTGCTCCGCAGCCAGGACCTCCCCTCAAGCCAGGCAGCTCCGTCCCTCGCAGCACCATCACCGACGGGCTCACAAAGAAAGGGTCCCTCTCGATGAGTGCAGGTGAAAGAGGTGTGTGATGGATTAGCCCCGACTGTAGCAATCAGACCACCTTCTCTGCACGTGCACCCCTCTGTGCCATATACATTGCCTCAGCCCTGACTTCGGCAAAAGTAACGTGGGCATGCTAATGTACTCCAGAGTCTGGAGGAAAAGAGACATGCAGGACGCAGATATTAAACACCTACTTTCCTCTTTGCAGAAGGGTAAAGAACAGAGCGGAGTGACAGCTCTTAGAAAAGCAGGTCTCCTTGCTGGACTCATTACCAGGGTGGGTGTCAGATACCACAGTGCAAGAGACCCTTGGAGAGGAAAAGCTGGCAGAGAGCAACACGAAGGACCAGCCATTCACTTCAGGACTTACCGGGCAAAATTTAGTCTGAAAAAGCGAAGCGCGAGGGGAGCTTGCTAAGAGTCTCTAGATGCATAAAAAGTTGATTTGAAGAGTGAAGGAATTAACTGGGAGTGGAAAGGAAGCAATGTGACTCAGTTACCACAGAAGTGACTTCAGAAAATCTGCTTTGCAGTAAGCCAGTTGTGAAATCTCCATCCCTGACCTTCCTTACATAGGGTCTAGAGAAGCACTTACTCAAAATAATATAGATAAAGGTGGTTCTGCTTTGGCAATAAATCAACTGCATTACCACCCAGGGTCCTTCCCAGGCCTATGCTCTTCTGCCCATTTCATATATTAATTACTTGGAAGTTTTGCTCTAACTCTTACTTGCTGAGTAAGGCTGAACATTGTGCAGCTGAACGCTGGGAGAAGGGGGCTGTTCTAAGTAGCCGGGGCTGGAGAGGTCCTTGAAGCTTCATGGCTAGTGTGGAAGTGAGTCTTAATGGATGTTCATTAAAAAAAAAATTGGTGACAAAATGCTCTTAGTTACCTTTTTCATAACTAACAAGCTTGCTTTTGTTTTATACTCCAGAGCCTGATATTTCAGCTAAAAAATATATTTCCGAAGCAGGGAGCTATCACTGTTTCTTCTCTTCTTTTTAACTGGGCATCATTGAAAAAGCAGAGTGTTCTCCATTCATCCACTTCTGCAGCTGTTAATGAGCACCAGAAATAATTAAGCTATTTTACCCAGCAGCAAATCATTAAATATTCTTTGAAAAACATGCTTAATTGAAAGAACATCTTCTCCCCGTCCCCCCCCGTCCCCCCCCATCTATTATGCCACAGCCTCTTTTTCTCTGCTTCATGCTCTAACATCCTTGCACCTCTGTAGGTATGCTTTGCTGGCTGTCTCAGCTTTGGAAGGCTTGGGTCTTCCAAGCAGCATCATAAGGAAAAAAATGGGCTCAGTAGAAAATATGTATAAAATATGCTTTTAATTCTGGTATGCCTGGAAAACTAAGAGCATAACATAAGTGGATTAGGTGACTCAAGCTGCTTGCAGGGATGTTCTACCCCAAGGGTTATAGATGAATTCCTGAAAAAAATCTGCAATATATCAGGGTCTTGCTTGACAACAGCATGGCTGAGGATTGGGGAGAGTCTCTCATCTTCTCTCTCTGACAGCTCATTCCTCCCCCCTATTCTCTGTACATGCTCTGCTATTCTGCTTTTGCTAATAGTGGTCAGAAATGAAGTAAGCCTTATAAAATATATATTGCAGTTGCCACTCAAAATAGATATCAGGAAAATGAAGTAAACAGCACGGTAATAATTGTTTTTATCTAGTCAAGAGAGAAGCTCTATATACCTTAATAGCAATCACTACCCAGGAATGGTCACAGGGGTGGGTTTAGGCTTACAAGTCACTCTCTTTTGCTTGTTATTTATTAGGATGGGGAGAGCAACAGGCGTGCATGACACAGAACGATGAGCACAAAGCCAACCTTATGATCGAAGAGCCTCAAGCAAAAATAAAATCTTATCTCCAACCGCAGAAGGAAGAAATCCCACTGCAGCAATAAATCCAAATGAACAGGACCAGGCTCTTAGTTACGTCCTTTGATCCAGCTGTAGGATGGAGCAAGTAGCCTGTGCAGAGGCAGAAGACCAAAAGATGAATCAGCTGGGGTTTTTTGGTTTTGTCTAATATAGGCATAGCCTCTTCTTCTACAACTACCCTCCTGCCCAGGTGATCCCAGTTCTGTCCTGAAGGGCCTTTGAAGTCTTGTTTGCTTGCGGTGCATGACCTGAAACCATTGCTCCCTTGCTCACAGCATTATCATTATGATTTGCTATTTGTGCTCCTCTGTGGACCCTGCAATTACAGTTGACTGTCCTAAGTTTCCCTAAACCAGTGATGTTTTGTGTTGTTGTTCCTAAAATAATAGTTTCCAGAGGCCATTCCCCACCACACAACAAGCATTTGAAAGCAGCATTGTGTTGGGAGGCAACCTAATTCCCCTGTGGCTCTTTCCAAGCCCCAGCACTGCTGTGTTACTGAGGATGCTTTCTCCCTCCTCCCAATCTTGAAATGCCAAATATATCCTGACTACAGATGTTCCAGATGATATAATGACATCGGATTGTAATTCAGATGATGATTTTACTGCCAAGTAAAATCTTAGCAGTGACTACAAACCTAGCAATGTTCTCCAGTGAGAAAACAATATTTACAGTAGGATTTCAGCCGCAGCAGCTCCATGGTGCATTCAAGCATCTGTTTTCAAAAAGTTCAAAGAGGCTGAATTGGCTA
Source organism: Buteo buteo (assembly GCF_964188355.1). Taxonomy (NCBI): domain Eukaryota; kingdom Metazoa; phylum Chordata; class Aves; order Accipitriformes; family Accipitridae; genus Buteo; species Buteo buteo. Next base: position 53,903,631 of record NC_134173.1, on the reverse strand, counting down.
CTGCAAGAAGTGACCAATATACAACCTTTTTATGACATACCTCCATACATACTACCACCAAATATTGCCTCCACTTAAATATTAGGATAAATTTTACAGACATAAACACAGAAATAGCTGCTTGTATAACTTTGAAGCTGTGGCACAAACTTCCATGGTAGAAACACCAAGGGGAAATCCATTGTTGGGTGACCGTCTTTGACGTAGTCGGGGTTGTGCTCTGCATTGTGTTGAGCAACCAGGACCAAAGCTGAGATGGAGGATTTAGCACCGTCCTAACTTTTAACTTCCTGACACATGCTGATATGTATCACAGCCTTCATGTTTTTTAAACAGAGCAATTCCTGTGTGTTTAATATGGAAGCTGCTATTTGCTGTGGAGTTTCCAAAATTTATATGCGTGCAGGATATTTAAAAATATTTTCAAATCAGCCTATCAAGGCAGGTTTTTCTCCTGTCAAGCGGGTTTATGTAATAAAAACAAAGATCTCAACAAATGCCTCCCTTGTAACTTTGCCTGTATACAGAGCAGGAGGTTTGTATAAAGCAGGTGTCAGTTATATGAGTATTTCCCTGCCCTGCTAAACATCTACTCCACTCTCTAAATTACTAGCTCCGTATGCAAACATAGCAGGTTTGCAGAAAAATACGCTGCAACTGACAACATTCAGACTTAATCTACCAAAAAATAAGGTTGCAAAACTACAGGGTAATATATCCCTTTAATATTATCCGCTTCATGGCTACTAAACATATTGTAACCACCTTCTCCAGCAGGATAGGTGGACCCTACTAGGAGGAAGGGATGCCTTATGGCAGGATGGGTTTTATGGTGATTTTATTTTGTTTTTTCATGGGGCACATGCGAGGCAGAAGCCACAAGGAAGAAAACATTTAGAGCTCCCCACAGTACAGCGCAAGACTGCGTACAGCCGTGGTTTGATGGACCGGAGGTTTGGCAGCAGAAGGGGATGGAGCAGCCGCTGAGCCTTGTCCCCAGCGTTCCTCGCAGGCAGAACCAATCCTACAACACCCAGCTTTACCACTGCCTGACACAAGCCAGGAGACAAAGTACGCCCCTTTGAACGCGGGTGCGCTCCCTGCTTTAAGATGACCCCGTAGCAATCCCTGGATCAGGAGCTGCGCGGAGATGGCACGCAGCGGCACCACGCAGAAGTGCATGGTGGGCCATGCGAGGGTGCTGGCGGCACGACCGGCCCCAGCACTTGCCTTGACATGGCACAGAGCCAGCACTGCCCGGTGAGACTCCTTCCCTGCACGGACGGTGAAGGCAACGTTGGGCCTCTTTCCCAGTCGCAGAAGGAGGCATCGGGTGCCCTCCGTCCTCCCTGCTGCTCCCAAGCTTCAGGCCCTCTCCTCCCACACCCCAGGGGTCCTTCAGCCACTTTTGCGATGTTTCTAGGTCTTTGACTTTTTGCTGCCATTCTGCGCCCCCCTTAGTGCTTACTAATGCAATAGTCGGCGAAGTTCCTGATTCCTCCCTGCTGGCATTTTAGTCTTTTTTGTCATCTACAGCTGCTTTCCCTAGCAGATGTTCTTCAGCTGCAGTCTGAGATAATCCCCTCCTTGCCGTGGGGGTTTATAAAGCCCATGGCCACCCCTGTGCTGCCCCTGCTCTGGAGGTCTCTTCTCCCGCAGCCGCCCAGGTACTCACCCTGCTTTCCTCCAGAGCCCATTGCCCCACCACAATGGTACGAAGGGTCTTGACACGAAAGAGAAGCAGACTCACCTTTTCCTAACTACAACCAGCTCGTCTGCATGCATAGAGGAACAAAAAAAGTGCTAACGATATTATTTAATAACTCAATAACTATTCAGGATGGACAAAAACACAAGGCAGGGCAAGGAAAAGATTATGAGCATGGGGAGGAAAATATGCTTACATGAAATTTTCTTCCTTACTGCAGGAAGTCAGAAAAAAACCATGCTTTCTGAAGAAACTGTAGTGGTTCCCTTCAGGAAGCTCTATTTCGGGATAACATAAACTATGTGCTGGTTGGATTAATATTTAACATGGCTGAAAAATAGTATCTCCCTACTACAAGTTCCTCCCCAAAATGGGCACAAGCCAAATTCCGTTCTAAAGTAATACCTTTAGAAATATAACCACCTTGTAGGAGGAAGATACTATCATAAGTCAAATAAATGTTTAAATATTATGCTTATAATTAAGAAAATAAAATTAAGAAGTTAATGACAGAAGAAAAAAATACAGATATCTGCATCTTGATATTCTGTTGAATCACCTTTATTTATATGGTAGATAAATAATCTGTTGATTCAGAATTGTGAAAAATGGGGATTCTTTTCCAGATCTGGAATTTGCTTATTAAAAGACTTGCAATAATTCATGCCAAACTACACAGACACACACGTGTATTTTAAAAGCACTTTATTAGGATAGAATCAAGCTCTTCCTTCACCAGTGTTTTGAGTCTTTCTAGGAAGGATGAAATATTTTTCAACTTTCTTTATTAAACATATCTGTTTTTTCTAGATATCACAAGTCCTCTCTTATTACCTGTGACAGTGAAATACCAGCCCTTTGGAGCCTGGTTCAAAGAGGTCCTACACCTTCCTTTTCTATTAGTTTTGAATGTTTTCAGTGGCTAAGATTCATGACTGTACAGATGGTCTATTCATCATGTTAGGCTCAATTACCTCTCAAAATATACGGGGGGAAGCATGTTTCCATTGAAGTCAGTGTTAAAATTCCTATGACTGCAATGGGGCTATGATTTCACTCACAGAGTTTGAATGGCACACTGACCTTTGGGAGGTCCTCTGGATGGGAGTGAAATTCATACAGTGTGTGTATTGCTATGTTTGATAGCAATGTTTCTAGAATATACTGTTTCTGTAGCATATATTATTGCAAAAAGTAGTCATGCCATTTGCCAAAGCATGTTTTCAAAGCTGAATTTGTTCAAAATTTTTTATAATTAATGGCATTATGGAGACTCTTAATTTAATTATTCAGCAGTGTATTCTGTCTTTTGATGGATGTCATTGGTCATTAACTTTCTTGCTTCTTTTTCAATTAGCGTAGACGATAGAATTTTGCCCTTACTGGTTAACCCTTAACATGCATCCAGCAAAGAGGGTGCAGCCATAATCTGACACATGGTACGAGACAAGGATATACATGTTGCACTCTGTCAGCAGTGCTAATGCTCACACACAATTTACAATGACTTATTGACCTAGAAATATCTTTGTCAGCTTCTTAATTTTCCTTCTTTAAAAATGGGTTTAAAATCATATCTAAAATTCTAATATTCTGTCTTTGTGTCATTCTATCCCAAATTCAAACCACGTAACAAAATGCAAATTCTCTTATTTATTAAATATAGTTTTTGCAGAACTTCAAAACAATGTGGTACATTCCAGTCCTGTCTTAGTACATGTTCAGGATTTCAAAGCAAACCCTTCTCAAAGCAGAAAAACTGAAAGATCACTCTATATGTTTTGTTAAAGAAAATTACTCTTTCAAACACTCTGGTGTTTCTTCTGTGTATAGACTCAAGGACTAGGGTCCTGTGTGGTAAGTAATTGCACAAAGAGTGTCCTGATTTTTAAATTGCACTTATAAACTAAAACTATTAATGACAGGTCAAGGCCTTCAAACGATAGAGCAATTTACTGCTTATATAATAAGAATACATGTGGCAAAAAGGTGGGTACCTTTTTGGTGCCACCAAAAAGGTGGCAAACTTTGGGTAGCAAAATTGTTTGCAGATGGCAAAGCCGTAAGTGAGTATACAAATCATGACAATGAAAACTGTATCAGGAAAATTAATTTCAAAGGCAAAGTGCAGGAAAGAAGTATAAAAGACTATGTAAGAAGACTACTAAAATGTTGGCCTGAATTTTTTTCCAGGAATAGTGAAGGATGCCTGAACACCATCTTATCTGACAGATGTTTCCTCACGCTCACTGCCAAGAAAACACCTGCGAGACCCACAGAAGAAATCCTATTGCTGCACTCTTCACTGACTCCTCCCACTCTGAATCTGCACGTTTGGTGGCTAGCACCCCCAGCGTGTGTCTCAGGGGGACACATTTCGTGTCCCGTGATGAGGGCTGAGCTGACACGTGCGGGTGCAGTGGTGGCTGGGTGGGTGCTGCAGCACTGGCATGTGGGGGCAGCCTTGGGCCGGTGAGGAAGGGGGAACATGTGGTACCCACTGTGATCAGGCCAGCTCAGGTCTCTTCACAAAGGCATCTTCTCTTTCCCAGCAGTCGAGTTGTGCTGTCCCGTCGCCTTATCCTGAGATCCAGATGGGGCAAAGGTTGATACTATCTTATGTAGTCAGTCATATCTAAAAACTGAAAGATATTCTCTAAGTCTTCATTTTCTTTAGAGAAAACCTTTCCCTGGTTCACCTTCCCTTCAAGAAGCTCCTCCCTGAGCAGCCCAACATGGCTTTCACAGCATCCCCCAGGAGATAAACCATGCAGCACAGCTCAAGAAAAGGTTGACACAAACTACTGAAAGCAAATTCACCCTCCATTTTTCAATCAGATAAGGTACCTATTTGTAGTGTCAGCTGGGCCAGACCTCAAACATGACATAACAGAGAAAATAACACTGTAATCTTGGAAGACAAATGCTGGGAAACTGGCTGCCCTTTGTCTGTCCTTGTGCTGTCCTTCATCCTAGAAGAGGTGACATGAGACTTACATGTTGAAAGCAAAGCTGTGGCACAGTGATTTCCAGGTGGTGTATAAAGCTTGGGAGTGTTGAACTGTGCCCTTCCGAATTCCCACATAGAAAAGAAGCATGACCTGGATGTCCCAAAGCTTCAGAGATCCTCCACCTGGCATGACCTCTGGGAGCATACAAAACTGACTGGCATTTAGAGAAACTCAGAGGTTTCTCTAAAATGTGCCAAACCTCAGCGTTAACTCAAGGAATATGCAGATATTAAGATGATTTAAGGGAAAGATGTTTTCTGCCTCCCATTAGATATTCTGGACTTGCAGCTGAGGCTCTTGCCTGCAGAATTCCAAATCAGGGCAGTCAGGCCCCATTCAATGGTTTATACCACTAAGGCAGCATACGTGCGATTAATAAAAACACCTTATTTACCTTTCATTGGAGCTACTGAGCTGCTGTAAAGCACCTCTTTTACCAGACACAGCAATCATCCTAGATTTCTGATCTCTCTTCTCCAGTTTATAGGAAAACGGGGATTATGGGCAACTTTCTATCTTACAGAGAAATAAATCCTGGAGAAAAATCTGTATGGTTGCTGTAAGTGTGGAGAGAAAACAAAGACTTAGCTTTCTTCCAAACTTTAACCCAGCTCTCCCCTTTGGAGTCCTCACTTCTTGTTCCATCTGGAAGCAATGTGAGGGCTACGTACTTAGGTCATAAGGATCTTCTTTCTCAGAGGGCACAACTTCTGGTACCACTCAGAAAGCAAATGCAATCACTGTCTTTAGGAAGTCTAATTAAACATACTTCGTAACTACTACAGCATGACAAGAAGCATCATAAAAACATAGGAATAGAAAAAAAAAAAGGCTCGTTTAAAAGAGCTTGATGCTAAGGTATGAAACTACTTGTTTAATAGTCTTGCTAGTATTTAATCCTTTCTTTTCTGTCTTAAAAACATTTACCATTTGTATTCTGAGGTCACTACCTTTTAGCAGTCCAAATTTTTCCTGTTTGCTTTTCTTCTGTTTACTAGCAGTTCCAATAAGAATAAATGTATTCATATAGTCATATGATGCACCCAAAAAAACTGTGTTCCTTTGGTTCACTGCTCACTCTGTGAAAAAACTTGCCTCCCCTTCTACCTGGAACTGGCCAGGCTGTAATTGAAACTCACCAGAACCTTTATTTATTTTATGCGTTTGTTGATGGTGAGGCTAAGTAAACATTATATCCCCATTGGTAAACATTATATCCCCATTGATGAGCAAAACTTGAAAGGGTAGAATGTCTAGTTTGGATAAACACTCAAGTGTCTAGCATTTGCTCAATATTAAACTCCCAGAAAACAAAAAAATGAAGAGAAATGTCTAAAGGGTGATACCTTCTGTCCTTCCCCTGCTAGCCATGGGCTTCACCAGCAACACCACCATAGAGCACATGCTCCTCTCCCTCTGGCCTTTTTACGTCTGCTAAGGGGAGGGCTTTGCGGGGAGGGGGGTGGGATCTGTTTAGGACTCAGGGCTGGACTTAGACATGCTTGTCAGCAGCTCTGAGACAACACAGCCTTATGTGCCCTCTGCAGCCTTGCCTTGCCTTGCCTTGCCTTGCCAAGGTTTGCAAGGAAGGAGCAGGGAGCTTGGCAGAGGACAGGTCTAGGGACCTTTCATGCTGCTAATGGGTAGACTGCAGAGGAGAAACTTGCAAGCTCCTATTTGTCCTGATTTCACATTTTTTCTCTTAAATCATTCTCTCTGTCTTACAGCTCTCCAGGTAAAAGTCTGTTTACTCTTCTGGTTCTGCACCATGGGACCCTGACACGTGTGATACCTTTTCTCCTGCCTCCATGCAGGGAGTCACCTGTGCGAATGGGTCCTGCTCAGAAAATACCTGAGAAAGAAGACGTGCTTTGAGCTAGATCAGCTCTGGCTGTGCAGACTCAAGAGCAGGAGGAGGTGGAAACAACTGGCTTGCTGCAGAGGACCAGACAACATCACTCACTTCTTTGGATGGCAGCTTCCATTAAAACAACGGAGAAACTGCAGCCACATTTTGATCAGACTCTGTGTGTAGTGTAGGGGTGGTGTCTACATCTGAAATCATGCATATGACCCCTTCTCTGTTGCATATTCAAAGAAAAAAATACCTGATCACTTGCTACTTCTCTTCCACAACTGCTGTTTTTATAGATGCTGTTTCTTTTTATAGCTGAATCATTCTTTTTCAAACTTGGCTTCCTTGCACACATGAAATGTTTTTGATCAGATTATATTTACGATGAAGGCAAATGCTAATTTAATATCTGTCACAAGATCTTGCAAGATTTCCCACGAGGTCTCATGATGGTGTATCAGCATGTAATTAAATAAGAGGGCCAAGTCAGTCTCTGGTGTAAGTCCTGGGAAGGCAGTGATACTACATCAAGGAAGTGTTTTATCCTACTGCAGTCAACTCTAGCTTGCCTGACATCTTGTTATTTTAAATTTCTTTGGCTTTCTTTTTTTTTTCTTTTTCCCACCAGTTCTCATTCATTTGTACTTCAATTCCACTTTTCATTTTTCTTTTTCCCATTTCAATCAACCATGTGAAAGTGTGTCACTTGTCACAGATTCCTTTGATATGCAGGTTGGTTTCACTTTGTTTTGTTCAATGTACTGGTTATCTGCTTATTTATAATTTCATCCCCAAACAGACTGATGCCTACTGCTCTCTGATTTGAACAGCAAGAGGCTTGCAGTAGTGTAACACATGGTGTCATGATAATGCCTAGAGCTTTAGCTGGGCTTCATTACTTGTCATATGTTCCCTTGAACTTTTCCACACATGCCATATATTCATTCACAAAGAGAGCTTTCTATTTTCAGCCATTCTCTGTTATGGCTGCTCACCCCATTAAGCTGCACCCCGGCCTTGCTGAGCCCATCATATGTGTTCAGGTACTGCATGTCACCTCTGGCATCTTCTCCATCAACGTCCCTCGCTGTTATGACCACCCCTGCTGGCAGCTGGACACAGACACCTATAGCAATGCAATGCTGCTGGCCTCTGCAGCTTGAGATGACCCTTTTGTCTGCAGGGAGGGTACATCTGCGGGGCCCAATGCAGCACCGTGCAGAGACTTCTGCACCTCTGCCCAGGTTGATGAGCTCTGCAGAGAGGTGGGATGCTGGAGCCAAGGCAAAGGTGCTTACAAAAATGGCAGCATTCCTTCAAGAGCCTCTGCAAGGTGGCTCAAGGCATGTTCAGGTTTCTCTGTATGCTGATGCGTGATGCTGCATGGACTGGTGTAAAGTGCTGGAGTGATTCCTTCTTCTGCTGGAGTACATTGGTATGTCATGAGTAGGTTTCTGCCCATGTTGGAGCTCTAAGGACAGCCACAGGAAGAGGGCATTCAGCTGGTGTGTAGCGTGGCCACAGATTTCTAGAGTGACTAGAGCTACAGTACAAGAGCTGGGGGAAGATGGGGGAAGAGGGGTTTCTATTTTTTTTCCCCATTGAAAATTGTCAACCAGAAGTGATTGGGAGAGTGAGTATGGTCTTGCAAATCAAGATTCCAGATCTGCTGAAAAAAGATAGCATCTCTGTGGTCAAACCACAGTTTTCTATGTAAAAATACATCAGTGGATGCTCAATCCTCTCACCAAGTCATTTAGCCTGTCCCATGCTTCAGTCGCCTCTCAGGAAAATGGAGAGACTTCTCTACCTCACAGGGAGGATCTGTAGCCACATCCTCCAAACACATTTCCCCAAGCCCCTGGGAGCCCTCTTGGCTCTTCTCCCGACCGCACTCATCTCCACGCTGGCAGTCCCCAGAGCCCCTCCCGCCCTATCCTCTCTCCCTCTGCCTCTAAAGCCATCACGCTCCCCTCCAGCTCTCTACCTTACCGACCCCTCTCCTTTCCCAATTTACTTCCCTGCCTCCACAAAGCCAAATTTTGCTCATCCCATCCTTAGTAATCTTGGTTGCTTCACACAATCGCATCTTTGTCCAGTGCGGGTATTTTCCTTTTATACTAGATTTGCTCTAATACAAACTTCACTACAACATGTCCAGTTGCTGACTGCCAAAATCAGTTCCTATAGCACAGACCTTTCCAAACAGCAGTCTGGCTGTCCTCCAGGCTGTCTGCAGGAGAGATATTTGAGGGAGAAGGCGAGGGAAGGAAGGCCTGGCACAGGATCTAGGTTTTTCTCCTTTAAATAAAGCTGCAGAGAGCAGCAGTAATGTCTGTTGTTCGGGATCCCCACAGACATTGTTAATGGGAAGAGAACTGGAAGCATCTGTTGAAAAGTTTGAGAGGACTGTTAGAGAAATTAAGAGCAAGTCAGTGATTTGCATGGTGTATTTATTTTCTAAAATGGAAATTAAGGTTCTAATTGAGCATTTTATGTAATTAAAATCTTTTACGTGGAAAAATGAAGTCTTTGCTACAGAGGTAATAGGAAGTACAAAAATACTTTGGACGTGCTAAAGATAGTGCGGATAATTAAATGTTCTCCATGCTTCGGTTCTCTCTCCAACCAGATCAGGTAATTAATGTTTGCTTGTGCCAGATGCTGGATTAATCCCAGATCCTGCTGTGCACACTATGATTCTCCTACAAATTCCCATTTGTGATGAGGTGAGCTGAGATAACCTCACCGCTGTTATGAGTCTCTGTACTTTTTATTCAGTAAGATGTATCCCTGGGAGAAGTTGAGAGTCCCACTGTGCTGGGTGCTGCACAAATGAAGAGCAGGTACCTGCTTGAGAGTATTCCTCAGCAGAGCACTTCATAGCCTTTTAGATATTTGGGGAGTGGGGATGAGAAAAGGGATGTACAGAGCCCAAACTCTTATCCTAGTGTCGGTAACTGTGCCTAGTGTGAAACAAACAAGTCTTCCAGATGATATGGGGAGCAGAGAAAGATGCCTTTGCAGTGGGATGTTTTTCCTGGTGCTGGCCAGTGAGAAAACACTGTGAGATGAAAGAGAACAGGAGAACCTCAGGAGGAGTTTCCAGATACTTTTTCCATTTTGTGCAGCAACTTAGGTTTGCTTTAGATTCAAACATGAGCATGTCTACTTTGTCTTAACTGCAGATTTGCATTTCCAGCATGATCCCAAAATAACTGTTTACTAGAAGCTCCTGTTTTCCCAGCTCTGTGTGGGTTCTCTGGAGGCAGGAGGGACTTGTGCCTGTGTGAGAAACAAAAACCTTACCTGTCACGACAGCATTTTATTCTGGAATGTAAAAATTTCTCTCTTTTCTTCCCCCTATGTTTCTTGAGCTCATAGCAAATCAGCTACTATCGGCCAAGCAAAAAAATGAAAAAATCTCTTTGAGATTGAGAGGGTTCAGCACCCTCACCTTTAGGATATACAGTTTCAGTTATTTTTGTTCCTTGTGTGCTTAAGCATCCCTGTGTAATTTCCATTTCGTTACACTATGCCTTTCTTTATTTCACATATACAAATGCGCATGACCATTGCAGAGGCACTGGGACAAACAAGGCAGTCCTTACTCAGCCAGAATCTCCATTGATTTCAATAAGCAATTCGATTAAGTGGAGACTACAGGGTTTGAGTCGGCCAATTTCACCCAGATAAGGGGAAAACATGCCTGAAATTGATTGATATAGAAGCAGCAAGCACATGTCCATTGGACACTCACAGCCTGTAAGCATCATGCATGCTGTATCAACACTAATATAAATTCAATAAGAGTACATGGTCCAGAAGCAGATTTGTCTTTGATAGATCTTTAAAAGCTGCACAAGGAAGTTCTGCCTCTGAGAGCATCGCAATCTTTCTTGTCAGCGGGATGCAGGCTCAGCTAGGTAATCGATACCATGCTCTCGCCCAGCTCACTGCTGGGTTAGGATACCCCTAAATAAGCATCCCTTTCACGACAATTCTTCCCTTTTATCAGCACACAAACTTCACGCTGCTGCTGTCAATAGCACTATCACAAATTTGAATGATGTAGGGAAAGCCAAGGACCTATGAAGGTGAGACACCTCCTGAATTAGAGTTCAATCCCATTTTGTTGAGACATCGTGCCACCTAATCCTGTTCATAAATGTACCAAAATCTGCCTTATAATATACAGCATGGAACAGCTCTGTGCAGCTGCCTTCCTCTTTGAAAGCTCATTCAAAGGAGAAATCTTAATATGATGCTAACGCATAATCTTCCTTTGAAGCCTATGGAGCCAACCACCTCCTTACAGTCAGCGCTTCCATGCTGTTGCTTACTTCAATATCTGCTGTCAACAGGGTAGTGAAGCTCTGGTGATTGCTGATTTGCATTCCTCTTGCACAGGGTCTCTGTGGAACACACCTCACACAGCCTGTCTAACCTCCTGGCTGGAGACGAGCCCACGCCATGGGCTGCTACACCATATAGCTCAGGAGCTTCTTTGCAGTAAACCTTCTCTCTCACCCTCGGACTCGTTAGCCAACGAGTGAGCAATGCAACTGCTCCCTTTAAAACAAGCCCACAGAAAAGCAGCTGAGCAAAATGGTCGTCCCTGGGTCATGTTGTAAAGGTTTACTGAAAGGGAGAGAAAGATTTCAATGAAAAATCCTCTCGGTTGGAAAAGGCAGTTCTTATCTGCACTCCAGCAATTTCTAGCAAAATTTACTGTTTCTTTTATGTAGCAAATCCTCTGTAAAAATTATTATATATATACAAACATTGAAAATTTCCAGGTCCCAGAACACATAATAATATTTGCCACTTATAAAGCCCTTTTCATCTTCAAAGCACTCTGAAAGGACCAGCTAATGAATCCTCAAGTTATTCCTTTGAGGTTAGGTGATGTGCTCAAGGTCAAAGCTTGAATCAGTCTCAGAGTAAGGATTAGATATGAGCAGATTTTTGCCTCTGCGTTCCCTACTTAACCCATGACCTTCATACGAGCGATCACTTGCTGTAGTTTAACAGAAATTCAGATATAGAAGCATAACAAAATCTTTAAGGGAAAAAAAAAAAAAAGAAATTGGATGTTTCAGAAGTCATTTCTCACCTTTCCTCCAAATTATAACTACCCTCTGTGCTTTAAAAATAGCAGCCTGCTGTGTTTTGCAGTTTGGCAAGAGAGCTTGCCCACCTGCTTTGCAAGAGGAGTCTCTTTAATTCTCAACAGGCTCTGCCTTTTTCTTCAGTCAACCAATCCCAAGGCCTGCTTCGAGATGATGACCCAGTCACCTTCCTAGCCAGATGCCAACCTTATTCCAACATTACTCCCTGCCCTGTTTTCCCCTGCATTAAGTGTGTTCACTTGCCCCCTGAACTAGATGTAAAGAAGAAAGTCTTATCAGAGAGATCCAAGCACGATATAATTATATCACTGAGCACGTTTTGTTTGGGTCATGCAGAGAGTTAATTCAGAAAAATCAGTTCAGTGTGCTTATCAGTACAAATTTAACAGGATACTTTCTTATCAGTACAAATGTTGTCAAGGTGGATTTTTTTTTTAGCATTAAAGCAAGGGGGGTGTAAATCAGTGTAAACCTTAGAGAGGTTTAACTCCCTTAACACCTGGGACTCATTGCAAAATAGCTCGAGTTGCACTCTGCTCTTTAAGCGCGTGGGCTTGTGGAGATGACGCTGTGCAATCTGAGTTACGGGAAGTCCTTAGGAAGCCCAGACCTGGCATGACTGGGGTGCTGCCTCCCTGGGGCTGCCCAGTGGGAGGGAGGGTATCCCTGGGACCCCCGGTCCTGCCCAGGCAGGCCTGCAGAGCTGCACACAGTCCCTCCTGCCTTTCTCCATCTGCCTCCAGCTCAGCTTCAGATGCACAGCACCCGTAGGAAAATCTATCCCAACAGCTCAGCGGTGCATGACTCAGCCTAAATGAAAAACAAGATGGTTTTTCGTTGTAGCTGGTTCCGAGTCACTCTGATAACGTGATTGTAATTTAGGTGGGTGAGGAGCAGGGGGGGAGAGAAGAGGACATCTTGCAGACAGCTTGAAATGTCCTAAAACTTTCTGAAATTGAGCCTGCAGTATCTCTTTGGCTCTTGTAAATGTTAGTCAGAGCCCAGCATGTATTTACGATCTGAGGCTTACATTGCCCAGTTAACTCATGTCTTCCAGATAGCAAACCACAGCTACCTCACAGTCTTCCCGTGGTGCTCTCCACTGGCATCTTCAAGCTGCTCAACAGATAATGAAATGAGTATTTTTGAAAACTTGTAAGTCCAATAAAAGTCTTTTATCAGCCATGGTAGAAGTGTCCCAGAATAACAATAAAAATTTTGTAACTGTCACTGCTATTCAGTAACAATAAAAAGACTATGTGAAACAAAAGACAGCAACAGTCCCGGGAAAGAGCAACCAGGTACTGGGATTTTCCCTGTCTGCCCACCTAGTAGGATATACTCATGCAAATTCTCACTTTTCCTCTGATTTAGTGAGTCTGAAATGCCCTTCTGCACAATCAACCTCATTCAAGAAAGGGGATTCACCCTTTCCTAGCACATTGGACCTTTGGATTTCAGTCCCACCCAGCAGAAAATCATCAGGGTCCTCCACATCCCATGATGTTATTATCAAAGCACTATATCAAAGACACCACAGGCTAGCACTAGCTGTCTCATAATTTTAGAATTAAGTGGCAGCTGCTACTGTGTTTTGTGGGGGACCTGGTCCCCTGCCTTGCATTAGGCATGCTTCAAAAATGTTTTTTGCAGCAGGTCCCTGGGGGACACCAGCTCAAATCTGGACTGGGGTGGGAGGCAGCACCATGCTGCTGGGACCAACACAGCCCTGGAGGACATGGAGACCCTGTCCTAGGTCTCAGCATGCTTGGCACTATGTAACCCAGGTGTTTCCAGCCTCTGCAGTAGTCAGTTGGGATTTTTTGGATGTATTTCTGAATTTAAGCAGTTAAAGTCCTCCTAAGTCCTTTTTTAGACACGAAGTCCTTTACTGGATCTAACCCAAAGCATATAAGTAGGAAAAATGTGAAGTTTCTGCTCTCTCCATAAAGATGTCTAGCTGTCTTTTAAATTCATTCCTGTTATTTGCTTCAATAGCTTCACCTAGCAATAATTTATTCCACATGCTTATTACTTTTTGATTGAAATAGCTGTGCCTGAATTCCCCTTTCGCTCTTAATTTCCTAGTTTTTAGACTGAGTCTCTTGTTTTTCCAGACTTCTCATCAGACTGAAGAGTTTATCTCATTCCAGTTGATCAAACCTTTTTACAACTTTAATATTTCTTCAGGTCTTCTTTTCTCTGATTTTTCTGACAAGAATAAATGCTTTCCTTTTGAACAAATGTAGATTAAGTCTGCTTATGCTTCCATCTCCAGAAAGGCAGAAAGATATGTGAGAAAGTAACCATGTCAAAAGCCTGTATTTCAATCTTATGAGTACCCTATTTAGTAATAGCAACAGTGTTTTAGGGGTGAGAAATCAAACATGCTATATGCCAATTCCCATCTTCCATTACTTTGACAGCTCTAGACTTTCTGAGATGGCAGAGCAAGGTGTAGCTTCTTTTGTGACTGAAAGTGAGCAAGTAACTTCATGAATGACAGAGAATGATATGGGAGTAGTTTTTTACTCATTACATCTTTTTTTCCCCCCATATTTATCTCATAGTGCTGCAAAAAGATGCAACATACAGCAAAAAATACAAGGTTGTACATGGATGTGTGTGCAGGAGTGTGCATTTCACTGATTTCAGAAAAGCCAGCTACAGTAACCATAGCTTTTAATGACTTAGTCATGAAGGTGTGTAATCAGCTCAGAACAACAGCTTATTGAATTTCTTTCATTACATTAGTTTTGGCCTCTCACTGTGTTTTCCTTTTTCAGCAAGGTATGTATTGCAATCTCAGTGAAGGTTTTGGCCTAATGTCCCATGACACTTACAGGGCAGATCCCAAGTCTTGAAGTTATTGTTTTGGCATCCTTGTGGAGTGTGGCACATTGGCCCACATCAGTACATTTTCTGAAAGTTTTTTTTCTTGCAGCCAGAACGGTCCAAGGCATTGTTTGGGACCGGTACCTTGGTTTAGGGAACATGTGCCTTGGAAAGGAGAAGATTCCCCAGTGAACTGCAAAGCTGTGGATGGAGACATGGCTCCTGCTTGGCATTCATTGAACGGCTGAGTCCTACCTAGCCCTTGGGCTGGGGAACAAGAAAACTGGTGGGGGGGGTGTGTGTGGAAAAACTGCATTTCAAACTGGTTTTGTTTTTCTTCTTTGGTGACTCAAATCTCTGCTTGTAAGCCTGAACTGAACCTGCTCTGCACAGACTGAAATCTGTCCCCATCAAATTTGTGCTAGATAAGTATTGTGGGCCTCCTCTCCTCCTCCTCTAGCCTGACCGTGGTGTCCGGCACTCCCAGCAGGACTCTGGGGAGACACCTGGCAATGGTGTCAGACATCGCCACTGGTACCCAGGGGACAAACAAAAGGAGAGGCAAGATAAGGGAATTGTGAGTCTGTAAAGATTGTCCTGCTGCAGGCCAAAGGATAGTAAATCAGTAATTTTGGGTCTGTTGGACTGTCTCAGGAAGATATTGCACACACACCGCCTTCTCCAGATGTTCACAGGCAACCTAACAAATGACATAATTTTACATCTTCACAAGTCTACTTTTCCATACAAAAAGTTGACAGAGCTGATGGAAGGGAAGTAAGCTGCCGAAGGAAAGGAGGTAGCCAAAATGGGTAACGAGGAACGACGGGTGGAAACACGCGCAACTGTCCTTGCCCATAGTGCCAGTCTTTGCAAAAGGAGAAGAAGGTGGCCAGAGGGAAACACACCAGCAAGCCTGATCCTGTGGCTCCGAAATTTTTCCCATGTTTTAGAGGGGGAGGCTGGATTTGTGGTTTTCAGTCATATTCCTGCTGCTAGCAGTGCCCCTTCAACATATTATACTGTATTTTTCCCTATGGTGCCCAGAGCGAAAGATATTAATATTGTCAACAGAGAAAAAAATGAGCATGATTTTCAATAAATACCTTATTCATTGTTTCCTATTAGTATCACTACACATGGTAAGTCAGAGCAGTGTTTCTTTAAACATCCAACATCCCCTTCAGTGGTACAGGAAGACCAGTGAAAGGTTCAGAGTACTGAGCTATTTTAATTAAATTTTCAGGGCTTGAGGATATAGATAAATTAAAAGGGGAGAAAGGATTTAAGCAGGGAGTGGTTTGGGATCCAAAACACTGCATTTTTTGTCAGGGAATGACTCTCCAGAATAAAATTCTGTTTATCTTGACTATTTATCAGTGTATCAGGGAGAGGAAAATAAGGTATTGTCACTGCCAGATATGGAAATGAGATCCTGGTGACTGAGTTTGCATCTCAACACATTGCTCGTTTGTCCTTCAAAAGGGGAGATACAACACAGAGAATTCAGTACATCCTGAAAGGACACTAACTTTGGAAACTGTTTTTGTAAGATGCTTTTCCAGGAGCACAGAAATACTTGAAAAATGTCAGATATATTGGAATATATATATACACACACACACACACACACACACACACACACACACATATATATATAGGCTTAGCAGGAAAGAAAATCTTTTCCTTCTTTCTTCTTAGCTTTTTCTGGTTCCTTCTTTATTTTTATAAAGAAGAAAGGACTCTTCTCCTGTTGAAAGAAATCCTGTAGCCTCCAGAAATACTTTCTTAACTGCTTTGCCGTCAGTAGATTGCAAAAAGAGTGAACCACCACTATACAACTGCATAGGGTTGTCCATTCCAGTTCAGATATGAATATCTGACTACAAAAAACCCGGAAGATCAAAAAGAGGAGTTTTTTGAAAGAAGAAAGTAAAGCAAGCATGGACTAATAAGCATTAAAAAGAAGACAGTTAAGACACAGTAAATAAAATAAAATGCCCAGAGACAAGTATTCCCTTTGAAAAGGAACATCAGAAGGAATGGAATTAGTGCTCAAAACACGGCTGACAATACCCCGGTGACAGCAGCGAGGTGGTGATGGAGAGTTGCCTGGTGCACCACTTACTGCTTAAAACAGAAGTTCATTCCTGTGCAGAACGGGCGAGATGTAGGAGCAGATTTTTCTGTGCCTTAGTGGCAGTGGTTTTGTCTAGTATTTCCGTCTGTTTTGATTAGCACTCTGGGAAATGTACATGCAAAACAGTGCTAATCACAAAAAGCAGTACTCTGAATACTTTGTGGGAAAACATCATGGGCTCAGTGCAAGATTTCGGCACTGGAAGAAAGGTTTCTAACACCTACCAAGGAATTAATACTAGCAGATGCAGAAAAAAACTTAAAGGAAAAGACTTTCTCTACCAAGATGCTTGGTACAGGGATGCTATATTCATATCAGAGATGCTTCATATATATCAGAGATGCTATATAAAAAAGTTAGTAGTGAATATACCAAAACTGGAATATCAGTTGAACTCACAGTGATTCTGATTTTGGGTTGAGTTAGTCTGGTGAAAGGTTTTTAAGCCAAGAAGTCTTGAGGAGGGAATAAAGCTGTTAATGCAGAACGATTTTGACATGAAGAGTTTACTTTTGGAACTGCTATAATGTTTCACACAGCTGTTTTCCTAATGAAACTTTTCAGCTTGTATTGTGAAATATGAAAAGAAACTAACCTAAGTTAAAGTATTAAGGAAAATTAGAAAATAAGCAGATATTTCAATTAGTTTCAGCAGTCATCCCCCAAAACATGGTTTTGGTTCAACTCAGGTACAATATTTGTCCTGTTTTCTTTTTCTTATTTTGAGCATGAAACTAAAAAAAAAATATTCATAAAGCTTTAGCTGAATGTTTCTACTAGGTTTTTAAATATGTAACTTGAAGAAAAAGAGCCAGTGAATATAATCTCTAAGAAGTGCATGCCTGTGAAGTTGCTAGTTCACTGTGAAGCTGGATCACCATCATAAAGCCATTCAGTAGTAGGATCAGGCTGTCAACAGAGGGAAAAATGTGCCTCAAAAGCTACAAAAGACAAGGTAAAAATTAAATATAATAGACTAATAGAAGATGCAGGTGCAGATACATCTCTGTGAATTTACATGCAATGCTAGTAGGAGGCTTTGTCTTGATCCAAGACGCTTTCAGATGTCTAGTACAAGAAAAAAGAACATGAGAGCAACAAGAGAAAAGATTAATCCTAAAACCAGAAATTAATTACCCAACTGAGGAAACTCATGTACTATTCTGACCTACACAACCTTCACAAGAAGGCTCTCTGGGAAATGTACATTCCTGAAACCCAAAAAAGGCCCTGGTAGGAACCCAGACAAGAGCTGCAGACCACCCCACAGACAGCAACAAGCTCTCCTACCACACAGGCATGGGATCAGAAAGCAATTAACACTGGCACTCACCATATGCTAATGAATAGGGGACTGTAGATGGGAATAATACAGCCACATAATGTACTCAAAACCTGGCAAGGACAACAATTTTATTTGGCCAAGAGAGTGTCTGGTCAACCTCTGGGGACAGACATAGTCCCAGTTGTTCGAGCGTGCCAGAGATGGATTGATGTGACCTGTCAAAATGGTCATGCGAAAATTGCCCCAAAGTCATGTGCCTAAAATGCTCGGTTCTTCTGACAGGCACTCTGATTTTGCAAGTCCGCATTTCTGCAGGATGCTCTCAGGCTGTGAAGTACCAGCCATGTCCTGAGCCAGCCAGGGGTTGCTCTCAGCAGCCTCCAGAGGGGAGCACGGGCAACCGTCCCAGCCCTCTACTGACCCCTCTTCCAAGCTCTTCAGCTACCTGCCTGTTCAGAGGCCACGTGCTCCCTCTGAAGCGAAGTTCAGGGATGGAGAGGGCTTTGTGCTGACAGTCTTGAGAGGATAGGATGGAAACAAGTCTGAGGAAAACCTGAGGGTTGTTATCCAGAACTAGGCTGTCAGCGTTTCACACGGCCCAAGTCTTAACCTATCTATCCTATTTAAAAAAAACAACACTCAAACCACTATAGTTAAAAAAAATAGTGGTACTTCAAAAGACTGTTCAGCCAGAATCCTTATACTGGACTTTTAAATAAACTAAGTAGAATTCTAGAGAAATTTAGAAATAGGGACCTCTCCCTTGTTAATAGAAACAATCAGTGTATCAGTAAGTCATCTTTAACAGATTAAACTGAAAGCGCAATGAAATGCTTGACATAACATTTTCCATTATGTACTAATTCTAAAGCCACATTATCCTTAAAAAGCAACAAATGGGCTGCAACAACAACAAGAAAAGCCCAAGAAACAAACAAACAAACAAACTTATAAAGCCAGACGGGCCGAAGGCATATTTTCAAATAAGCATAAGAAAATTCAGACCGAGAGGCACTATATCATTGCTCGGTGACTTTAGCTTTTTTTCTTCTTCAGTAGTTTAACTAGCTGCAAACTCTGCTCCAAAACCCAAGTTTCCACTAGAAAGCCATAGTTCAGCTTGTGAAACGAATGCAGACCCATGCACTGTGGACAACCTCTGCAAACAGTCAGCAATCTGGAAGAAGCATCGCCAATGCAAAACCAGCCCTGAAATTTCTACATGGCTGAGCAGAACTCTAGCACTACCAATGTCACAGATTTTTTTATTTGGGCTTTTATTCATTTGTTTACTCTTAGCTGTACTGAGTAAAACTATTTTTACTGTCACTATGTAAGGATTCACAGAGAAAAAAAAAATCAAGTCCATTAACGTCTAAGAGTAGTTTACTCTTTTTATTTATATTTATATTTAGGATTTGACTGAAGAAGAAGTTCTACTCTCTAAAATTAATTGCTTGGCAAATCAAAACCATTCTTGGCTTTTGTGATGACGGCACTGAATTTCACTGAGATCTTTGCAGAGCTGCCTGTGTACATAATAGTCAAGATTAAGGACCCTCCAGCATAGAGCAGGTACCCCACTGCTGCACAGAGCACATCATGTGCAACATCTCCTCTGCAGCCTTTTGCAACAACAAGCGTTTCTAGAACTCATCAGCCCCATGCATTGTCCATACAGCTCTGAAGCTCTCCTGGCGCTAGTTGTGACAACGTGCTCCCTTCCACCATGCCCTTGCTCCCGCTGCTGCCTGTCCCCTGGCTCCCATGATGCCCGTCACCAGGCCAGCCTCCTCCTCTGGGTTGGGGAGAGGACATCTGGTAGGCTGCTCCTCTCAGGTTGGAAGACATTATGCTGCAGGATCTGTAGGACAAGAAACACCTGAGGTCTTTGGCACTGAACCAGGACACAGCGTGGACAGGCTCCTCTTCTCTGAGAGCAGAGCTTGGGCCTAGCAGGCCAGCGGCCGAGCCACGGCAAGTGACTGAGGGTGTCCATGTTCACTCACACTGGTTCAAGGTGTAACCTGCCATCCAGGGCCAGCATGCTGCCTTCTGGGCACCTCTACCCACCGAGAGGGAGGTGTTCATGACCCTTGCAACCCAGCAGCCCCCAGCCATTTTGGGCAAATGATTTGCTATGGGGCAGTAGACAATGACGCCATCTTGCATCTCCCCTGCACAGCTGTCATACTAACCCCCTGAAAGGATCAGAGGCAATTCCTTTGCTAGGAAGTGGTGACACTAACAGGATTCACATCCTCACATTGTGTCCACATGGCTTTTATGGCTATATCACCTCCATCATCTTGCAGACCCTTGTTGATCTCCATAAAACATTCATGGATAGGATGACCAGCCTAGCAGTCACATACACTGCCCAGATCTTCTGTAACTCCTTGCTCTTCTTCCAGAGCTTCCACAAAATCCTAATCCCAGCATGGTGCTACACATGCCCTGTTACTCTGGGTCATGTGGCTAGACTCCTAACATCTGCTTCAGCTTTGCCATGACTGTCTACAGGAGCGAGGCAGCATGAGCATGCAGACAGGTGACTACATAAGGGGAGATTCTAAAGGACAGTCTAAAAGCCAGCAGCTCCACCATGGCCCATCATGGTCTGCAGTGCCATGCACTTGACTTGCAGTGCCTGGCACAACTGTAGCAAGACCATGCCTGCCATGTCATGTGTGCCCACAGTTGCACTGCTCCGACCAGCCATGGGAGGGGAGGGCCCAGTGGTGGGCTCCCTTCACCCTTGTTTTGTTGTTTGTGAGGTGTCTCTTGTCCTCATCACCCTACATCCTCTGCTTGCCAGCCTGGTCCACCCCCTCCTCAGTTGGCTGTGGGTCATCATCTCCCTCCACGTTGCTCCTAGTTTAAAGCACTCCTCACTGGGTTGGCCAGCCTGTTGACTGATTCTCAAAGTCCCTGATTCTCAAAGAGCTTGTAGAAAACAAATCCATGTAGTCAACACCAGCTGTGCAACCAGTTGTTGACCCACAGGATCTGTCTGCTCCTCCTCAACACAGCTCCCAGCTCCTCTGTTACCAGGGACTGAGCTACTCTGTAGCTGCAGACCTGCAGGTGGAACAGGAGCATCATCCTGGTGCCGGGAGTCAGAGCGCTCTCTTTCAGAGAATCTTGGGTAATGAAAAGCTTACACCATTTGTGATGGGGAACTCAGGTTTGGATTCCCCCAGGGAGGGCCCAGTCCCTCTGAAGTGGATCCATGAAAAACATGGTGCTGAGTCAGTAGAAACCACGATGCTGCAGTAAGATCAAATGGACGTAGGCAGCACTGCAAGGAGACATCTCTTCCACTCTGCATCCTCTCCTGAGGGTGGGTACCCCAGGCCTTTCTTCAAAAAAGTGAGCAGGGTTGCTTTCAAAACAGCTCTGGGGAAGAGGGACCTGGGTGGTTGGGAAGTCAGGACTTGCCTCCAGCCTTCTGTGGGATATTTTGTTTTGTTTGGATGAACACAGCTTCAGAAATTCCTGCAGATTTGTTTTATGTTATGTATTTCCTGCATTGCCCAGGCCATATGATTTCTTTCACTTAATTCATAATAACACAAATGAACCCAATAACTTGACGTATAACTCACTGCATCTGTAGAGCAGCTAATGTCCAATCCCTCATGGGGATTCAAGAAATGACTATAGTAAAAGTTGTAACTGCTGCTGGCACTGTCAGTAATACACAGAGAAAGCAGAGAACACCCTGCGGCAGGGCAAGCAAATACTCCTGGTTTGCTGACATGGGCATGCTCAATATGGTTTGCTTGATCTAACTCTGGCTACCCCAAAGTATCATGCTCTTAGCCTCAGGCTTTAGGTTTCTTCTCCACGCACAGAGCTAAGCACTTGCCCTCAGCCTGACCTATATAAGGTAACAAGGGCATAGGGCTAAATAAGGGATAAATGAGGGCATGGCAGAAATGCAGGTGGGTGTGTGTGCAAGGGGGCTGCCTCAGTGGCTGGCACAACAGTCTGAGTGGGAAGGAGAACTCCTCCGAGAGAGAAGAATTGGTTTGGTCTTCCTCAGATAGAAGGCAAAATCACACTTGGCTTTTGCTGGCTCTGAAGCCATCTGTCCCTCCCATGCTCTGTCTAAGGGACTGTCCTGGTTTCAGCCGGGATGGAGTTAACTGTCTTCCTAGTAGCTGGTACAGTGCTATGTTTTGAGTTCAGTACACGAAGAATGTTGATAACACTGATGTTTTCAGTTGTTGCTCAGTAGTGTTTAGACTATGGTCGGGGATTTTTCAGCTTCTCATGCCCAGCCAGGGCACCTGACCCAAACTGGCCAACGGTGTATTCCATACCATGTGACGTCCCATCTAGTTTAGGAACTGGGAAGGGGGGGCAGTGATTTGGCCGCTGGGGGACTGGCTGGGTGTTGGTCGGCGGGTGGTGAGCAATTGCCCTGTGCATCATTTGTACATTTCAATCCTTTTATTACTTACTGTTTTCATTTTATTAGTGTTATCATTATCATTATTAGTTTCTTCTTTTCTGTTCTATTAAACCGTTCTTATCTCAACCCAGGAGTTTTACTTCTTTTCCTGATTTTCTCCCCCATCCCACTGGATGGGGGGGGAGTGAGTGAGCGGCTGCGTGGTGCTTAGTTGCTGGCTGGGGTTAAACCACGACAGGGACAGAGGCACAAAACATGGTGTCTTAACTCCACACCCCTACGTCTGTCATGCCGGAAGCTTTCAGAGGCAGTCCTTAGGTTCTTCTGCCCAAAATCTTTTAAGAATTTTGCCAAAACATCCTACTTCGTAACCGTAAATGGAAGGACAATGTTCTTAGGGTAAATAAAATAAATGCTAGGAAATACTCAGGCATCAATATGAGGCATGCAGAAAATGAAATGGCACGTCTTGACATAATAAAGGGTTTCTTAGACATACAAAACTACAGTAAAGCATCTGTAGCATCACCTACCTCCACTGCTAATTAGCCCTATTTTATACATAGGCAATGGACCCAAAGCTGCCCAAATAGGCATATTTTGATCTAGAAATCTGGGTTTGCTCCATTACAACATTTTCTATTTATGCGATGAGAAATTCAAATTAATGTGTACCAGAGAAAGGAAGTCTGGCAAACAAGAGAGGAAAAAAGTAAGTGAAAAAATGTTTTCTCCTCTCTGATGTGTGGTGAACCTATTGCAGAAGCACAGGCTGCTGCATTGGGTTTGAACGGAGGATGCCTGGTGCCTTCGCTTGCCTGCTCTGAGCTGCAATCAATGGTTATCTCATCTGGGAAAAACAGGATCATTCAGAGCTATTAAAGAGTTACTGCAGTCTGGAAGGAGAGACGCTCCCTGAGCATGGGGACTGTAGCAGCGTGTTGCCCTCCATCGATAGCTCTACACTAGGACTGGTGCCCATATGAAAAGTAGGAGCTTTTCTGCATGATGCATGCCTCTCTTGGAGAATGCTTAAAATAATTGCTCACAGTCATTTCCCTGTCTGAGGGCTTTGTTGCTTTGTCTTGGTTTTTCTTTTTATTTTCTCTCTCTTTTTTTTTTTTTTTTTAATGAGGGGATCCTTGTCCAAAAAAAAAAAAAAAGTCCAAAGATACAATTTCACTCTATTTTGGGTTCCTTCTTGCCTCCCCTGTCCTGGTTTTACCTTGCTGAAATTGTGCCTTGCCCTCAGTGGAAGCAGCACATGGTTTTGGCTCAGAGAGTGGGTGGGAGCAGCCCCCTCCGTAGCTGCTGCTGATTCACCGTCCTGAATCATCTAGCAGGGGTGCTGCTCCTCTGGCAGCGAGACCGATGCAATGAGTGCGGCTGCCTCCGTTTGGGTCTCCTTCCACTCTGTGCTTCTGGGGCCGGCACACCCTGAGTGACACAGGCTGTGCGGGGGCCTGGGAAACTGCAGCGGTTCTCAGCAGCATGGCTCCAGAAGGGCAGTCGCATCGCTCTACCACCAATATCCTCCCACCAGCTTGCCTGCAAATTCAAATAGCTGGGATGTTACCAAACACATCCAAGAAAGCCAGACAGCGAGGAGTCAAGCCTCCCACCCTGTGCTGCCTTTATGTAGCTTGAGGTCAATTATTATAAACTATCAATTTTTCAGGAATGCCATTAATTTAACTGCTGTGTAAACTGAGTTTCTGTTTCTCAGCAATTATAATGCACAAGATCTCAAGCAGTAGTAATTCCTGAGTTTTTGCCTCCTTTTTCTTTTTTTTTTCCTTTCTTTCCAGAGTTAACAGTTTCCAGCTGTGTATTCTTTGGATGTGTTTCCACACCAGCTTTTTCCATAATATAGAGCCGGCCCATTTCCAAATCCCAGATGTGCTATTTATTTACTCTGAAGCATCTGGGCCCTGACATGGTCTTGTCACTGCAACGTGGCAAACTTGTGAAAAATCAGAGTGGCAGCCAGTTAACAAGCTCTACTACACTGGCAAGCAGTGAGAACAGTTCAAAGGAGAGAGGAAGAGGGTGGTGGTGGAGTGGAAATGAAAAAGGAGCAAATTCCATGTTTGGCTATGCTGTGTTTTCTAAGGTTACAGATGGCTAGTGGCATTCAAATTGGAAACTGGGGATTTTGTTCTTTTGTAAACAGAGCCATAAAGGCACTGAAGACTGACAGAAGCCAACCAGGGTGGTTGTGAGATGTTAAACACCCTCTCCCTAGGTGGGTTCTCTGAAGAGATTCAAGCTCAAAAATAGTGCTGCATGTCTTAAGCAAGCTCATGCATCCTCCTAAAGACCCTTGAAATGACCACAGAGCCTAGAATAAACTGAGAAAGGTATTCTATTTCCCTGCTCAGGAAGGGGCCAGCAGCAGTATTTTTTATGCTTGAGAAAAATATCCCTGTTGCTGTCATGTTGTAACAACAAACCTCTGGTTTTGTTTTAAAATGTGGAGTATGAGGGGGAAAGCAAGCATGCTCTGAAATGAAAACTGCAAGACTGCAGTGCAATAGAAATAGGGCAAGCTAAACTGTAGCACCTTGGTTATGACTGGGGTCTTTGGCTTACGTTTAACATTGCCTTCGAGCCAAGAATCTGAAATTGCTTTAGGGTTACTGAGCTTTCAGCCTTTATGGGGCCCAGGAGATACTGTTGTTGAAGCAGGTGTCAGCATTTGTTTTAAGAAATAGAGTCAGAGTTGCATGTGAAAGGCTGAAGAGTCCAAAGGCTGTTAAAGGCAGCAAGGGAGAAACAAAGTAGTCTGTGAAAGCAGTGTGTTACCTAGTTTGAGTTTAATCATGCAAATCTTTGATCACTCAGAAACAGGAAAGTTTCTCTACCACTGTATCTTGGTTGTCCTGTATTCTGCCTATTATTTACATTTTAGAGCTAGTAGGATATATATTTCCCCCCTTTAAAACTAGGGTAGGAGACCAGGTAGGAAAGACAAAAAAAATAATTAAAAATTTAAGGAGTCTTGCATGGAAACAGAAGGGATGAATGCAGGAAAAAGGGTTGGCAGCACTGTTTTCTCTAAGCTAATGATGTTCCTTGCTTTGTGTTAGAAGAAAGCAATATGTGACCCATGTAACATGGCAAGAAGAAATACCTCCCAGATCTGTCCCTCTCTCCATGTCCATCACACTTTCTCAAGACCATGTGAGTGAAGGAAGGGTATATATATATCCTTCCTCCAACACAGAAATCAATCTTGCTCAGGTCTTTCCCTTTCCTGTCTCCTGTTTACCATTCATTTAGGCAACAAAAAATTCCCAGGAACTGAAGTAGTTATGCCAAGAGTTGCTGGAAGATGGTTAAAAACTTCATAGGAAATGTTTTTAGCATATTACTCAGTGAGATTTTTCATCTTCAGATCTTCTTTTCACAAAACTCTTGGGTAGCAATTTTGGTACTAAAACATATCTAAAAGTTACTGTCACTGAAAAGGTACATATAGAAGAAAAGGTGTAAGGCAGAGAAAGAAGACAAAGGCCTGAGTCACTACTGGTCATACATGACCAAATGCAACACTAAGACACAGGCAATTTTGTCTCATCCCCCACATGTTTTTATTTAAAAAAATCATACAGCAGCAGCAAGAATCTTTTGAAAAGTGCCTAACTCATGAGACATAGAGAAGCAAATCCAGATGGTTCTGCTCAGCAGACCCAGAGGCTAGGCAGAGCTTGCTCCGTATCAGACAAGTGTTGTCCTCTCTAGCGAGCTGGGAAGCCAGGGTGCTCTGATTGTCCGGTGGCAAGGTGCAAAGAGTGGGAATGGTAGAGATAAGAGGGGTAACCATCTCTCTTACATCTTTTCAAGGCAAAAAAGGCATTTTCCTAGCCATGAGAAGCAGAGGACATGGAGGAGTGTGTATTCCCAGCCTCAAGTTCAGGCTGATCTTTTCCAAGTGTTGCACTTTTCCCACCATTATGAACACAAAGTAGAAAGCTTGCAACCAATATAATTGAAGCACTCAAACATGAGTGCCTGGCTTCTCATCATTTCCTATGAGAAGGTGCCATTTTCAGGCAGCCAGTGGCTCATACAGTGCTGTGGCACCAACTGGAAGAGGCCCAGGTACCACCTCCCAGAGGTCTCCGCTGCACCCATAATTCAAATGTGATGACATTACTTCCAAGCTGGTGCATCGTGGTGCCACCCCAGGCAGTGGCAATGACTACCAGTGCTCCTAACAACACCTCCCTGAACTGTTTACACAGCAGCGAGATTAAAGCTCCCCATCACTTCAGTTCACTACAACTATCATTTCCTGAGATCATAAAATTACTGCAAAAATTAAACATTATCTTTTCCTGTTGTCAGAAAGCTTTAGGATGCTTTGCAGAACAGCTTATCAAACCATCTACTCAATTCCCAAGGGAAATGCAAGTATCACTTATGGGGTTGCTATACATGGCCTTTTACTGTTAATGGACATCAGCTATATGGGTGTCCTTTCATTCTGACATATTGCTGCATACAGTGGTATAGCACATCACATTGTAAGTAGCAAAATACTATTATTGGTCTTTTAAGTCTTGAGAACTGAGCAATGCTCAGTGAAACTAGCAGGTCAGACACCATCTTATTTTGGCCATTGAAAGGCAATCCTCCAACTATGGCCAGAGAATTGCCAAGTAGATTTCATTTAAAAGAAAAAAAATTCTCAAGAGACAAGAGTCAAGCTGAAGGTTTTGTAACCTAAACAATTAAGCACAACTGCTGCTTTTCACAATGATGTCAGTTATTACTGATGGCAGATTGACCAAATATTTTATGCTGTGTATGGTATCTATTGTGGACTGAGTCGATTGTCTTTGTGATACATCTGATACACCAAAAATTTTGAAGCCTATTTTCAAAACCCAGGGGACAAGGGACTCGACACAAAAGAGAAGTACAGTGTTTCTGGGGCAGCGGGTTCTCTGCAGGTATCCTGCACCATCTCTGGGTTTATCACTTTGTGTGCTCTTTAGAAAATCACCCTGGCCATTGCTGCTCCCTTTTGGAAAGTGAAATGATAGATCATTACCAAACAACCGAATACACAGCAAATGTTAATCTGATTTAGAACTACACATAAATGCTCTGCAGATTAGTACTCCTGCCATCATTCAAGGTCATCGCTCTGCTGTAGCCAAAAGGGTAATGTCTCATTACATCAAACCATGAGTGCTTTGGCCCCGGGCCGGATTCAGCTCAGTGATGTAATGCTGCAGGCATAAGCTATCATAAGATCCCCAACGGAGGAAAAATCTGCCTGCCGATGAGTTGGGTTTGAGCTGTTGCTGTGGTGGGTTGAAGGTGTTCATAATTCCTGCTCTTCCAGGAACATATCCCTGAATGCCCCTTGCTCATCGGGGAGCCTGTGTAATTGCCATCCTTGGAGGACAACCCCTTCCAATGCCAGCAGGGAAAGGGGAGAGGCTTTAAAAGCTCCACCAGAGATCCTGCCAGGACCAGGCTTCAAGGCAAAGCCACTACTTTTTCAGAGACCCTCTGGGATGTCAGGACTGCCTGCTCTCTTGGGGAGAAATGACCCAGGGAGCTGCCATCAGAGATGTGCTTTTCCAGCAGGGGAGGATGACCCAGAGACTGCTCACAGGGTCCCTTTCAGCTTGTTTGGTGTCTGAATACAAACCTATCTCAGGAAACCTGCCATTTCCTCTTGGGCAAGCAGAAGAGCAGTGCCTCTGCTGTGGTAGACTCTTAATTTCCCTATCCTGCAAATGTCCCATGCTGAGAAGCACCCCTTCCCTTTCCTGAAGGCATGTTTTATTGTGCTGTTGGATTTTTTTCATTCTTAATTATGCATGTTGGCCACATATCTACGTCATCTCTCCTCCTTCCAGAAAGGAACTGCAGTCTCACAGGCCACATGAACTTTTCCATAAATCGGTGGCCTTGTTATTTAAAAAAATGATTAGGTAATTCTCATTCTAGAATTTTAGGATACAGTAATCTTAGATAAACTCATTAATTTTGATAAATTAGGGTATTTTTCCTGAGCCAGAGTAGCTGCCACAATATACGTCATCTTCCTCTAAGGTCTTTTTCTTTATTATTTTTTCCAGAGTCTGTACACATTAGAACCCAGCCGGCTTGTTTTGCACATAGCATCGGGAGCCACATTCAGCCCTGGAGTAATTCCACTTAAGCAGAGGGAATTACAGGAGGCTGAAACTGGTTCCAGCATGTTAGATGGTTAAAACATTCCTGGTGTTGATAGATTGGCATTTCTAGATCCCTGTGTATCTGGAAATGATAGTCCCAGGAGTGTGGCTGGTCTCCATGCCTTTGGGTTTTTTTTCCTGCTGCTCTGAGCTCATTAGTGGAAAAGGGAATTGAGGAAAAGTTTGTCAATCCCTTGACAAAAAAACCCAGAGCAATACACCAGTCTAATTTACACTAATAAAAGTCTTGGTCTCCACAACCACTGATTATAGCTTCAGCTCGAGTGGAAAGAGAACAGTGGGTACTAAGAATCTCTACTGTAAATGGAGCAAAGTCATAGGACTTGGTTATATTCACCAAAGGCACAGGGTGACCTAAGGCACACAGAATTCATACTAAAGGTCTGTTGGTTTTGCTACAACCAGGACATTCAGGGAAAGAAGTCTTAGAGCTGAAACATAGTCACATACTTTTTGCATGAAAAATAATAAAAATTCTGATTTCTTAAGTTGTTAGAAGCACTTTCAACAGTTATCAGCTCTGTCCGGACATTGATTACTTAAAATTGATCCCATTTGGTGATCTCAACTGTAAATAATGATGTTACTATGCCAGCCCTGCCTCTGTTATGTGAGCAGGATATTTGTTTCCTGAACAAGAAATAAAGTACTGGATTCACAAGCAAGAGAGAAGTGGTTTTAATATATTTGTAATTCAGGCAAAACCAATTCCTCTTTCACAGGTAAAGGAGCTTATATCA
Organism: Buteo buteo; assembly: GCF_964188355.1. NCBI lineage: Eukaryota > Metazoa > Chordata > Aves > Accipitriformes > Accipitridae > Buteo > Buteo buteo. The sequence goes on along the minus strand of NC_134173.1, from coordinate 53,874,284 downwards.
CATCTGTTGAAGATGAGAGTTTAATGTAAGTTGTAAGTTACATCTGACAATTTCTCAGAAGAAAAACCAAAGCTATTTGGAAAACTGAAGTTCTCTCAGTGGAAATGTAAAGTGAAAAATGTCAAATGAAGCATCTCTTTTTTCTTCAGGAGCTTAAGAATGAATTCAAATGGGGGAAAAAATATTTCAAGTGTAAGGGCTTCTTTTCTTTTTCTCTCCTGAGCTGGAAATGCTCAATGCTGTAAATGTTTAAAATTAAGCTATTGTTTTCAAAATTTTCCATAGATAATCTAAACATTTTAACCTGAATTAACATCTTCCAGTGGACAAAAAACAAAAAACAAACAAAGAAACAAAAGATGTGGTTTATTTTAATTAGGAAAGATTTCACTACAAGAAATTTCAGCCAGCTCTAGGTGGAAGCCATAGTAGCTGCAAAGAAGGAACACCTAGACTAATTCATAAAACCAGAGGAGAACTTGGACTGGGCTTGCACAGAGCACTCCCCTGTAGCTGTCCATACTCTAAATCTCAGCACATTCCCCAGCACCAGTTTTGGCCATGCTAATAATGGGCACTTTCCTGGCCCCTGCCCAGTCATGACTCAGGGGATAGTGCATGCCAAGGACCACTGCCAAAATGTCCCTGTCATGGGGTAGAGGAGGTAGAGCTGACTCATGCTAACAAGCAGTGCCCTGCTCCCTGGCTGCAGGGCTACCGATTGGATCCAGACATTCTGTTTAGAAGGAGCGACGTAGCCTATGAGCCTGAGGAGTGCAGTAGAAAAGATGCTATGAGACATGATGGGATGCTGAAATTATACAAAACTGACGTGTAGGTTTCCTGAGTAACACCGTTCAAATGAGCTGACTTTTATCAAAATGCCCCCTTAAGCCTCTAACACGTTTGCTTTCCTACAAGGATAGTTTTTCCTGCTGATCCTCTGGAGCCTGAGCAAGTAAATGGGACCCAGGCAGTGCATCTGCCTTGCTGGATGTGGGATGCTGGGCTGGTCTCTGGCAGTGTGTGCTGCCTGGGCCCAGCACGCAGCTTTGGAACACTCCTAGGACCTGTCTGTCCAGTGCAGCTGGGGCTAGGAACACAGAATATATGGTGGAGGCTGGGGACACTGATGGCTGCCCTGTCCACACAGTAATGACAGCAAAAATGAAAGCTTCCTAAACAAACAACACTGGGCCATAAGCCTTGGATATTAGCAAATACACTCCAAACAGAGCATAGATGTATCCTCCCTCCCTTTGTCCCTCCTAAGGCGGCAGCTGTGTCCCTTAGTTGGGTGGGATTTTGCCTTATCGCAGTGCTGGAGTCATTAAAGCAGCTGCTGAGCTGTGGGGAGAGCTGGGACAAGGCTGGGAGAGGGGCAAGAGAGAGGTCAAAGGAGTATGGAGCTGCTGGGGAAGCAGAGGGTGGTGCATGTAATGGAGGAGACACACGCAGCAAAAGTTAGTCCTACATACAATTGCAAAGCCATTTTGCTCCTCTTGCTAAGGAAGGGGTTAGAGCAATGGGTACAGCATGAGGACATGATCCCTCCCAGGGCTGTCCTTGTGCTCCTTCATACATAGACCTTTAGCCCACCCCATTACCACCCACAACAGCAGGTAAAAACCATGTGCTCCACAGCCATCTGAGCTTCTGACTCAAACTCCAGAGCAACAGCCAACCATTTTGGGGTGGGTGGGCAGGCCATGTTGCATGGATGCTTGCATATCATTGGCAACTATGCACATCACCAAGGAGTTTGCCACAACTGCTGTATGAGAAGTGACACAATGCTTTTCACCTCTGATGGATACTGCTCTACCATATTAGTGGGTTGTTTCCAGCGATGTTGCGAACCTTTGCCTGAAACAGAAGGAGGCTATTTGTGGGGATGAGCTCCAGAACAAAAAGCCAGAAGTGGATTCAATATCATAGCAATATCAAGACACATTTGTACTTTCAAAGAACATAAAAGGAATTTTAAGCCATATTCTATCCTAAGGAGAGGTCTCAGCATATTGCTGCTCTTTGCCATGTTACATTTTCTGCATTAAACTATGAGTATGCACAGGAAAAACTGCCTTTTTGTAAGAAGACATAATAACGCTTAGTAGTTTAGAAAGTCAAATACTGCTTTTGGATTAAATCTCAAGAAGGTGCCAGGGAAGCTCTGCTGAAAGCATAGTTGCCTGACCTGGGAGGCAAATCACATGAGGTGCTGGACACAAGTATGTCACAGCCATCTTCTGAACTTTTGCTGTGGGCTACCTTTTTAAAAAGGGTTCAGTATCTCATTCCTTAAGGAATTAAAACCAAGAGAACCAAAGGAAATCCAGATTTAGAAATAACAATGACAGGGAAAACAGGCACTGTTGACACGGAGCAGAGCATTTGAAGAACACAAAATTCAACATGAGCAAAGCTAGCAAGGTGTCATGTGGCGTTACAAAGTCCATCGGTGGTTGTGCTGTACGTGTGAGCACCCAGCTCTCCCAAACTGCTGCTGCTCTGCTGTTCACAGAGGCGGGCAGGACAATGCTCCTAACAAATTGATGGCTGAATTTTAAATTAACTTTGTGGGCCTCGTAGGACCTGGCCAGACCTGGTTAGTGAAGCTTAGATTATAAGCAGCGCCCAACCTAGGAAGCCTGAAATGACGGATAGCCACTCAAGAGAGGAAAACAACTAATTTTCAGGAATTGCCCAGACTCATTCCACTTCTGGGTTAATTCCCAGGCGAATCCAGGAGACATCTGAAGTTATCTGCCAAAAGCAGCCCTTATAGACATTATCTCCCAAAGAACACCCTTGGGAAGAGACAGATACAGTGCACTGTGTCCCGTGACCACACGGAGAAAGCCAAGCACACTGATAAGAAACTGGAGCATATGCCTTGTTTTTGTTCATGCTCCTTACTCCCTATCAGAAGTTTTGAATTATTACAACTACACTAATCAAGTCAATGTTGAACTGCCCCACGGTTAAGACCTTACTTAATATTGAACAAATGAATAGATTTAGGATGCTGTAACAGTTAAATGGCCACTCAGTGAAATAATATGGGGTGTAACCTATTATTGCTAGATGCCCAAACAGCTCAGGACTGATGTTCAGTCCGACCTGCAAGTGAGGGAAGTAGGAGCACATATACAATGTGTAAATACATATGTATTATGCTGAAGACTGGCTGTGGTTTTGAACAACAGGAATAATGCCAATTAAGCTCCAGCTGAGATCAAATTACTAGCATCAGGCATTCCTGCATCTTGAGAGAGAATAGCAGAGAGGGCAGTTTCTGTTTCTTCAGAGCCTGGCTCAGTGGGAAGAATATGGCTTATTTTGTGACCTAGTCTCCACAGCTCACATGAAACTTCCTCTCCAGCCGCTACAAGGTTCTCGCTTAGATTTCATTAACTGTAGAGAATAGTACAGAAAGAGAAGCATGGGTTATAAAAAAAAAAAAAAAAAAAAATCAATCCATCAGTCAGGAGAAGCAGGAGAAGAGAAAGAGCTTTGTGTATGTGCATGTATGTGATTTCCTAGATGTAATCATATTTGCTAAAACAAAAGAAAACCACACTCACCTTTTCAGAAGAGTGGTCTGCTAGACACGTATCACCTAGCAACTGGCCAGTGATTTCTCCTCATGCCTTGAAACCCATCACTACCCTCCCACTGACTTTTCAGCTTTATCAACATTTTTGCCTGTCACTAGGCAGAATTCATCCATGGCTGCTGAACCGTGGAGTTATATCAAGAATTGATTCCCCCTCCAATCTGGGTCCTGTAAATTACCTATTAACACTCCTTTCCCCTTCCTCAAATTAAATAGCAAAGAAAGTGGCTTTCTGTTTAAATTTTCATATTGTTATGTATTGACTTAACACAGATAAGGCTCTCAGGCAAGTTTGGGGAAATCAGCTGAGCAAAAATTGTTTTGCTGGGAGAAGATAAGTGGGGAAAGATTAAAGCTGCAAAGCCACAGTGTTACTGACTATTGCCCATATTACTGCAGAGTAAAAACCTAACCAAGTAGCAGAGGGCAACGTGTCAGCAGGTATCTAACCACCTAGAAGGCATCATCCTTTTAAGACCCAAGGAGAAGGCTGAAGGTTGCCATGCAGCTATTGAGTAATCCCACCAGCTTGACTGACACTGAAGCAAAAAGCCAGGTAAAGCAGAGCTGATGCATCATCCCATTGTTGTTCTGCAAGCATGGTGTAAAGCTGTCACATCCCACGTAGGAGGCAAGTGTCTACTTCTACCACTGCTAGATAACAACCACCTTTCTGCCCACAGAGCCAGGCTGCCAGACCCTCAGCTAGTCCTTGCAGGCAGCTCTGGTGAGGCAGGCAGGACTGGAGTGGCTGCTTGGCATGGCAGGTGGAGTCAGCATTTAAGAGTCCATCCACATTGCTATTTAGGACTGACAAAACACCTTAGAGTGGTCAGACCCAGCAAGGGAGTGCCCTCTCCTGTATGGTAACTCCAGGATGACATCTCAAAGGCAGCACTGCCCCGGGATGTACCCCAAGATCCCTTCCTGGTGCAAGAGGAGAGGACCTCTCTGTGGGCTTCATATCACCTCGCAAGCTTCGGTCTGCTCATGGGCAGGGGAAAGGAAGGAGAGCACCAAGCAGGCTGCACACCAACCTGAGGAAGTGCACGTTTGCTCCTGGAATGCACCACTGTCTCCCCAAGTACTCACCGACCTGTTACGGGTAGGGGTGTGCCCCACCATTACAGATAGCAGCTGGAAGCCACTGATAGGTCTCACCAGGGGAATTCAGCTTGGCTGACAGACTCCAGAGTGAACAGCTGCCAAAGGACAACCAATAGACTGCAAATGATGGGCTATTTAATCACTGTGAATACATTTGTCCAAGCCCTATCTATATTGCTGTTCCTACTTCTGTCTTAACATTACCTGGCAGAGTCAGAAAGCTACCTGTGTCAACCGGCTCAGAGATGGAGTTGGATTTATAACTGTAGGAGTCCTGGATCCCTGTCAGCTTTACTCGTGCCATTAGATTAAGTTGTTTCTCATAACTAGAACAGACAAAAATCATGTCTATTGAGTCCCTCTCCAGTCTCAGAACCCTCAGATTTGTCTCTTAATTGAAAGAAACATCACTTTTCTAAAATCTTGTTACAGCTTTCTGTATGGGTTACCGTGGTGCTCACATCCCTATGGGGGAGCACGTTAGTCCTCCTCCTGCTCAGCCACTGCATCCAGCCACTTTGTAAGTTACTTTTCAACCTGGGCAGAACTCACCGATTCCTTTTAGCAGACACCGACACAACTTCTTCAGCTGAGACGGATAATAGAAGATTTCCATTTCCTGGCACACGCAGCTAGCCTTTAATCACTGATCTGGGACACGAACACTCAGGCTGACACATGCGATTTGCAGTTCCTGGAAATGCCACGTAGGTTTTGTAGCAGAGAGGTGGACTTGGGCACAAGGATGATCCCAGCATGGGCACTGCTCCTTTGCAGGGGAGTACCTGCTGTCACCAAACATCACTGAGCAGTCTAGACGTGCCCTTTCAAACAGTTCTCTCTCAGGAAAGCATCAATAAAGCAAACACATGTAATTGTTTTTAAAAAGGAAAGACCATAAACAAAGGCTTTTCTTTGCTGTGAATGATACACTTTGATTTTCACTATTTAGAGAAATATGTCACCATCTATCTATATTGCTGCTGGTGTTCTGTTGTTTCATTACCAGAAATAAATAAGTAGCTAGCTCAAGAGAAAGGTTGAGGTTTTAATTATGGAGTATACTACATACGAAAGTATACTAGAAATAGCTCGCAAAAATACAGAATTTGTTAATACACATCAGGAAAATTAACAAAAGATTAGTTCTTCAGTAAGTATCATCATTTGGTAAGCATAGATGTATCAGGCTATATTTCTGCCACATACTCCTACTAAATGAAATTGATTTACATCACCAGATAAATCTGAACTCCATAAAGTAGCTATTTTTAACTTCTGAAATAAATTTTATTCCCTTTTAGAATTTTGTTAGTTCTCTGCATTCTATTACAGATATTTGCTTTGCTAGAAATAGCGTTTGGTGGTAAGGCTTATTACTAGGATTCTGTTTGCAAATAAATCCCAGTATTACTGAAGCTGTGGAGGAAGGAAGGAAGTATTTGGAACATTTGAGAAATAGGATATTTGGATCATTGAGAGATGAGGACTTCTATCAGCTCTTTCCTTCAGTTAAGTATATGATCAGGTAGTATGATGCTGAGGGACAGGGCTGCTCTTTGTGTCGTCAGAAGGTAGAGTACCGAGTTTACTTTATAACTAAAAAGACCACAGTATGCTTGCTTGGTCATTCATCAGCCGTGTGCCATTAGAATATTTACAGTCACTTTAAATTAGATGTGAGGCCATCCTAGAAATCCTTTTGCTAGAAATTCCAGTTTGAATTTTGGAATGAATAGCACCCCCACAATTTCCAGGGTTTGTGTCTGTTGATCAAGATGTTAGTCTAGCAACTTGCCCAAGATTAATGTTAGCAGACTGAGAATTCACAAAAGCATCCCTTCATGTGCCTCACAAATTCTGAACACCATCTTTTCAACCACACCCAAAAGCCAAGCATCACTGAAGGGCTTCATAGTGAAGAGAAGTACAAGTGATAAAGCACAAAGTTGTTTTTCTTGCTTGGTGGCGTTTCAGTCTATAGAAGATGTATAGAACTAATACAGACAGATGTTAGCTGTCCTAGCAAGACCTATGAGGAAGACTTACAAGAAGCTTAAGCCTGAAGTAAAGATGTCAGAGATGCTCAGATCATGTTTGGGGTCAGGGCCTGCTTCATTCTAAAGAGGTCACATTCAATACAGACAGAAACTCAAAAGCTTTTGCTACCTGCCCAGTAAACTCAGCTGCAATGATGTATATTTAACATCACCAGAAAGTCTCTATTTATTGCATGGGAGACCCCAAAGGTAATCTGAACTTTGTACCAAAACCCTTTTGTAAAGTGTTTCTGATTAAACAGTCATTTACACGTTGAGATGACAAAAATCTTGACCACAGTTGATCAAATTTTGGTGCAGAAACAAGGCACAGGATTTTAAAGTACATCAGATTATCTTTTAGGACAGTTAGAGATACTGGCTTCCAAGCAGCCAGCATATTAAATGTGGTTTTGCTGCTACCAGTGGAATAAAAAGAAAGCAGCAATATTTTAAAGACAAGTGCTATGCTTTAAACAATTTTTTGTTATTTTCCTTTTACTATTATACTTTGGTTTTATTACAAATCTAGCACTGTCTGATACCAGGACACTACATGTTCTCCTTGGACAGCCACTTTCAGCCTTTACAAAACTTTACAAAACTTTTCAAATAAGAGTCAACAAATCTTTTATAACATAGGATCTTTTCCTTAAAAAGTAAAGCAATGCTTCATCTGTACACACTTTGACTTCAGATTAACAGCTCCTGTGGACCACATCATTTACTTACATCCCAGACTAGGACTGGGTACAAATCTCAAATGGTTTAATAGCACTGCAGACTTAGCTCTTCATTAAAACATATTTTGTTTGCTTTAGTTCATTTGAATTAGAGAACAAGTACTTTCTTCTAAACACAAGGAAGGACATTTTCAATTTTAGTATCTATTTGTAAAAGCAGTAACATCTATCACTGCACAGAAATAAGTCAGGATGTTTACAGTGGAGTGGCTGCTGTGCATTTCTCCTGGTTTTCCACCCTCAAGGCTCAAGCCTAGAGTGAATTTCTTCTTTCTTGTCTGTGAAATATGATGGTCTTCACCCACTGTGCTCCTGGTACTACTGGAATTACTTCAGACCCCCAATGCAATTAGCCCACGGGAGCCAAAATAAAAAAAGACAAACAAAATTAGTTTTCTCTCCCCTGCCTTCTTGGGATCAAAACCAGGATTTAATGAATTACAATTTTAAAATTTAATTTAATGAATTACCTGTTCTGGTAAAATGTGGTTTGCATACAGAAGTAGACCTCAGTCTTCACCGACCCTTCTCCCTTCTGAAAAATGACAGAGCAGAAGTTGTTTCCCATCCACCTAAGGCTCATGGGAAAGGAAGTGCTTATTCAAGCTTTTATTCCAGCATGAGTTCTCATGCTGTAAAATTTAGTTTTGTTCCAAAATTCACTATCGTCTTATTTTTCATTCAAGTAATAAGATGGAGACCTTGATACTAAATAGTGTTGAGCTGACTTCTGCAAGTATTTCTAAAAAAACCCTGAATGGTAGATCTGAAGCTTTCTAGAGATCAGATGATTTTTCCCTATCACCACTGACTGCAACAAAATGCAGAACTTGGCCAAGACAGTATACATGTAATGCTGTTTCCATTAACCACAACCCAAGGTCTTTGCAGAAAGGACTGTGCTCTTGTTTGGTTTACTTTCTGATTCTGGGCTCCCTGAAGAATCAGATACTATAGCTTAAAAGCTGTTAAAATATATCTTGGTTTCAGAGCTTAAAAGCTGATAATATATAACTCAGGATCTGAAAACATACTTATTAGCAGAAAGGAGGGATCTGTAAAGATGACAGATAAATGAAGAAAGGTATTTCACTTATATGGGTCAGATCCATTCACAGTCTCTTAAACTGCAAAGTCCTCACCTCCGTGGGTAGGTGAGGGCTCTGCTTCTTTACCCCCTCAGAGTAAGACTCTGATACTTTCTTAAGACTGTTACAGAGCATCAAAAAGATGACTTCACAGAAGCCTGTTATACCAACACCCAGCAAAACAGTCACAACACACGTTAACACACAACTATCTATTGCCCTACACAATGTTCTTGATGAACAAACTCCTTCCAGCTTGTCATATTGCAATAACAGGATTTGAAGTTCAGGCAGAGATACATTTTTCACTTTAGCAGTAAGTTTGTGTAACATGTCTCATGGAAAGAGAGACTACTTTAAGGGTAGAACCCAAACAAAAGAAAAAAAAACCACAAAGACTAGACAGCAGGGAGAGGTCTTCCCTCTGAGGCTGGGAGGGGTTGTTGCATGTGCACAAAGCAGCCCTTGGAGTTATTCCTCAGCAGATCATTTGGTAAACCCTTCCGCTGCTATTGCAATGCTCAAGGGCCCAAATCCAAAGTGGTTCTGGGCTTTCTTAGTGGCTGGGTACTTGTGCCAACTAGGAAATCATTTTGCATGGTGCCATGCAAAATAGTGACCTTACCTCTACCATCACAGGCCCACACTGCAAAATGAACGTTGGCAGAGGAGGTGTCCTGGGGATCCTGAATTGTCCCCTCCAGAAAGAGTGTACCACAGGAACATACACCCTGGGTGCAGCGGGGGTCACTTCCCGGGGTGGGGTACTCACCCACATCTGGGGTGGCAGGGGTGTGCGACAGGGCAGGATTGCACGGAGCTGGGGCACCCACACCTCCCACAGCAGGGGTGTGTGGGCAGGGGGGCCTGCACACCCAAACGAGGAAGGTTCTGTGCGAACTCCACAGCCTGGGAGGGGGATGTGTGTGTGCACACAAATCTGTGTGCATGTGGCACATGTTGGGATCAGTTACAGAAGGTGATTTACAAATCTGTAGTTGCATGTTACCACTTGTGACTGGTATTGTGGTTATGTGTTGCATGGCTGATATTGATCCTGAATGTATTGTTCAATGATTGGCAGTTCATTACATAATGTTAATGAATCAATACACCCCAACCTTGATTTGGTTTAAACTGTGTGAACTGATGGTGATTTGCTACAGTGTTTAGTCAGTGACTGGAACAATGAGCTGAACTTCTTCAAATCCTGCTCAATTTGTCTGGGTAACCCAGCTGATGAACACTAAGAAATAAGAGTTTCTAATGCATCCATGGGACCATGAGGAAGAGCAGCACCTTTCTCTTCCTGTCTTAATCTTTCCTACATGCACCATTGCAGCACATCCCTGAAGGCATTGCAGGGTTTCATTACACGAATATGGTTGATCCTGTGCATGGCCAGAATGTGGGTACTTCAGTCTGGGAGTAGTTGGCCAATTATCGTGACAGCAGTTAACCCAAACATTGTTCTGCCAAAGTCACTGATGATGATGTCTGGGCTACCTTCCTTAGTCTTCCTCCATTTTGTGTCGTTTTCCACTTCTTTCCCCTCCAGTGAAGCAGGGTAGAGTGCAATACTCAGTGTGCTGTTGCAGAGCTGTGCGTACGGCATGCAGCACTCTGTGCACCAGCAGAAGTGCTGCTCACGGAGCTACAGCCATTTGTTTGCAACAGTGGGTTTGAATACCGTCTCTATTGAGCTGTGACAGCGGGGGGGATGTAGAGGAAGCTCTCATCGCAGTATCAGCATCCGACACTGATTGTAAGTTACCTGCAGTCATTCTGCCCAGAAAAAGGGACATTTTTATCGTATGCATATTTATGCTCAGCAGTAACCATCTTACAGAGAAACGGGAAGCAGTTTAACTTTGATGGCTGATTTTAAGTTTTCCCACTCTACCCCATGAAAATAGAGTTGGCAGCGTACATTCTCAGAGAGCACATTAGCACTGAATTCATTCAAACCTCCCCGTGTGGGCAGGAAAAGGACTGGAGCTATTCTTACATTATTCATGGCAAGCTTTGGCAACTTGCTTGGTGTCAGCATTCACAGCTTCTGCTCTGTAGTGTCTCCATTGTCCCACACGTCTCCCATGTTCAGGCTCAGCATTTCCAACAGTAATAAATACGTTACAGGCTTCCGGTGCCATTATGCAAAGGCAGGGAGGAAAGCACTAAGGCAGCCTGTATGCCAAAAGGATAAGGAAGGCATCTCCTCCGTCTCTTTCTTTTGCTGGTGCTCCTGCACCTCTTTTTCCAAAACACAGCTCGTCTTTTTGGCAGGATCGGACATATTCAAACTCTTTCTCCACTTCTTTCACTTTCTTTTGTACCATTAAGCAGTTGCCCTTGAAATTCTCTTGGCTGGGCAGGATCATGCAAGGAAAAGACTTGGGGCGGGGTAACAAATGGCAACAAACAGACTTGGCAGCAGTAAACAAAGGTGTGTGAATACCTATTTCAAAACTTCCATAATATTCTCATTTTGTCAACTCATTGTTATCTCAGATCATCCCCCATTCACCCCCCCATCACGTATAATTCATAGTTGTTACCCCTTCTGTTGACATATGTGTGATAACTTAAAACTCTTCAGCTATGGAGGCATAATAATATATCAATCCACCACCAGTAACCAGGTGAAGCTGGAAGTTATTAAAAAATTTAAAAAGACATTTATTTAAGAATGCCCTGTCTGTGCTGACATATGGCATTTCTGGTACCAGCTGGATTTCTTTGAGAATAAGGTGCAGACTGACTTTTGCCAAAAGGGCATGTTTGTAGGCTGTCTGTTTTGGTTCGGTTTTGGGTGAGATGTTGCCCCTTTCCAGGAGCGAAGGCGTTTCCTTTGCTGCCTCCCACTTCCCCCCTGCTGGCTCTAATTCTGCTTCCATCTTCAGAGGAGCATTGTTAGGGCAATCTTCTCACTTTTCCTTTAATATCTCCTAGTCTTGAGTGATGGAGAAATATCCACACAAAATTATATTGTTAACATTTCCAAAAGCCACAAAGTGGCTGTAAAGGACAGGTCCCCAGCATGGTGTTGGACTCCAGCATCATTTTTTAGATGATTTTGAAAATGTTTCCTTTTATATCACACAGCTTTCCTCCAAAGCACGTGATTGAACTGAACTTCAATGGCTTTGTCTGGGTCCCTGTTCACAAGTTTTCCTTGTACCATGCTTGAGATGAGATAAAACTGCTAAGGCTCCTTTAAAGTTGCAAAATGTGCTGTCTGAGATTGTTGCCCTGGGGTTTGGTGTGGAAGAAAGACAAATGGAAAATACAATTTTCCTTAAATCCCTGCTGTCCTTTGTTTGAGCATTTGACTCTAATCCTCCTTAGTTGTAAGAAGTTTATTATTTGTTTAATGTTCCTTTTGCGCCTCTGAAAATAACAGAATTAAGAGAAACAGGATGATTAATAGCTGCTCATGGAAATAATAAAGTAAACTGACAGCTCCTTCCCATCAGCACAGCGCTCAGGCCAGCCGCACAGGGAGGCCATGGGGACAGAGATGCTGTAAAGCCGTGATGCAGGGAGCCCGTGCCCAGCCTCGCACCAAGGCCCATAGCTGCAGCACTGGGGACAACTGCAGCTTTCCGAGACCTGCGCTCTGGCTCAGACCTAATTCAGACTCAAGCCTCATCGTCAGGGCCAGGAGACTGCCAGAAGACCACCATTGCTTATTCCTGGGAGGACCAAGGGCACAAGGCCAGTAGTTCCCAAACAGAGGGCTCCAGGACCATCATCTGTGGAGATAATTTTATTTCACTTACTGCTGACTCTCCTCCAGTTTGTTCAATGGGTGTCTGAGATCTTCATTGCAATGAAGCTAGTGGCCTGTGAAGGCAACAGAAAACACATATTGCTGTCTTCTCTATGGCCACCAATCTACCAGCAAGTGGAATCCAATTTTATATTTAGTGAGTGTCCCAGAGGGAAAAGCAAGACCTAATAGACTTATTTCATTCCTAACTGCTTTAATGCTGTTCTCCTCCATATCCACTTGAAGAGCAAATTCAATTAAAATGTCCTTGCCAATTTACAAAATGATTAACATGTTAATGATTTTGCAGTTTTACGGAAGGGCAACAAGGAGAGAGGAAATAGCTGAGCAAATCCATCCATACTATGGTCATGAAGAGTTACAGAGGGCTGTGGGCACTGGGTTGCTATGAGAAATCCCAGCCCAGGTCAGAGCTGCCTCCAGCTCTCCCCTTGCCTGGGGCAGAATGGTCTCTTTCACCACCAAAACCAAACTCAAGCAGTGCTGGGATAGCAGGGAGGTCACAAGGCAGATGTAGATGAGGACAGACAAACACAGGGTAATTCTTATCAGCAGATGGATAGGAAGAGCAAGTACAGTTATGCTACACCCACAGCAGCTCAGTGAACGTCTGTCCCTCACACTGTGAAGGATGAAGATTTATTGCACTGAATCCAGCGGCGCTGCACTTGTTTGAAACTCATGTTAGTGAGAACTGGGCTGGGCTGCAATTTCTGCAAGTGTTTCAGTGATGCCTTACTGGCACAGCAGGGCTTCAGCCCATTGCTGCGGGTGATAGTCCAGTGTGGGCAAACAGTGGGAGACTCTTGTTTCAGATTACACTGACCTCAGCAAACTATTAAAAACAAGCAAAAAAAAAAAAAAGCCAAAGTCTGGTTACTGCACAGCTCCACGAAGTGCTCTGGTCGTGCTTGGCAGCTCCTTAGAGGTGGCACACTGTGAACCTGCAGTGTAAGCAGGCGGCAGGTTTCATCTCCCCCTGCGTGGCGGCTTTGCTCCTGGCACCCAGGGCAGCAAAGGGCCAAAAGTGATCTCAAGCACACCCCCATGAGCTGCTATAAAAAAATGACAACATGAAGAGCAAAGGCATTAAGATCCCTGCAGTGGCTAAGCCCTAAGGATGTGCCTGCATGATGTTGTTGACGATCGTGGCAGCAGGACACATGTTCTCGAGCCTCTTTTTTGGAAGAGCTGTAGGGGAAAGCTCTGAGGGCCTTGGCTGAGCTCAGCTGCTTGGGATTTCATTGTGTCTTGGCTCTCCCTAGATTTGTACAAGAGTACATTTGTACAAGCCTTGGCACTTCACACCAAGGGTTACTTGTGAAAACAATGGTCATTTTGGAGAGCACCAAATATATATTAAACTGATAATTTCCCCTTGCTTAGGATTTTCTATGAAAAAGTCCCATATATTTCAGTTGCACAGGTTGCATAAATTAATGGCAGCTGATGGATTAACCCAAAGGCCAGATTCAGCAAACTAAGCAAGACTGTAACGCTAAACCATAACTACCCTGTTAGGAGACATTATAATCCAGCAGGTTTTAAAAAAAAAGCAAGCACCCCCCCCCCCCCCCATACCATTTGTAAGCTTTGTAAAATTGCCTAATTAGAGTATATTTTACAAGGACTTTTGGCAGCAGCATCGACTTGCTAGCCAGATTAATGTGACAGAGCGTGACAATGGCTTCTCTCTGAAGTTTGCCAGACCCCACAGCTAGATCAGGGCTTCACAGTTTATCTTGGGCAGATGCAGCTTCAGCACCAGCAAAACAGTTCAAAGAAGTGGGAGGTGACTCGAAGCCGTGGATGTCTGAGGATATTAAAGGCAATGCTTGGCTGCTCCAGCTCCTTCCCTCTGTGTCTCCAAAAGCTCTGCTCGACATGGCAAAGTTTTTCCTGAAAGGCCTGACAAGCTTCAAATGGACCTCTTTCTTTTGGTGGGAGAAATTACTCGGGACATAAAGATGACTTTTTTTAACCTGTCCGCCCGCCAGGATGTTGTTAGAGACCACAGCTGAGGCTGCCACCAATTACACTGTAAGCACACATGGAGAGAGGCAGCCCTTACCCCAATGGATGCATTCATTCTGCTGGTCCACAGACTTGTTTCTTTTAGAGAGAAACTGCATTTTTGAGCACAAAGACTCAAAGCCTAGAGATGCCTGGAGAATTTGGGGCAGGAGGCCTGGATTTGGATTATGCCTTTGCAGAGAGCAAAGCGCTCACCTGTAGGGAAGATGGACAGCCCTAGCATACCAGGCCTGCCCTGGCTGTCCCAGATAAGTTCTCTGTCCTTCAGAAATCTCCTTTGACTCTGGGTTTCTCCTCAAAAGGGCACAGGCAGGAAGGGACAGCTGAAAAGATTGACTCAGTATCATTAAAAGGATGATAACAGAGGTAGAGCTTCTCCCCACCAGCAGAACACCCTTCTTCCTCTTTCTGCACTGAAGGTCCTTTTTAGTTACATAGTCCTTTAGCTATCAATATTTATGAACAAGAAATAGTAATGCACGCCCGCCTCTGGGATTAATTCTGAACCATGCATCTGCAGAGCTTGGAGTAAACTAGGAAAATAACTGTTTGAGTTGGGATTTCCCCTGCATCCTTCCCTCAAGCTGGAAGAGCTACGCTGTGGGATTTTGAAGAAGCCCCAGTCACGCCAGAGAAGCGATGGTAGCCTGGCCATGTTCTCCAGGTGTTTGGTGAAATGGCCAGAAAGGAACTGTCCTCTCCTGGTGTGCTCTGAGGGGCCGGTCTGCCTCAGGGACCAGGTCCCTCTGGTGCTGTTCGAATGAGCTGCAGCACATAGGTACAAGATTTACTGGGCCAAGGCTCGGGGTTTGCTTAACCATGGAACAGTAAAACAACACACAGAGCTGCATTTTAAGACTGACTGTTTTTTCTGGCTTAAATTACAAACAAAAATGTAGATGTTACGTTGCCTGGGAAGATGCTCATTCTTTAAATGCCAGTGAGCTGACTACTTCTAGAAAGATTTTCTGAGTTTTCTGAATGAGGAATGAAAACAGAAAGAGAGAGAAAAGGTGCACTATAAAAGACTTTTCCGCCAGTAAAATGCATGTGACAAATGCAAGTAAAACACAACTGAAGGGGAAATTTTTCCCTATGAAAAATTTTATATCAAAAGCAAATATAGGTCATTCCAACTGAAAGAGGAGAACGAATGTGTTAGTCATAGAAGTCCTTTCTGAAATAATAGGCTTTATTGCTTTCTGGTTTATTCCAGGTAAAACCTTGAATCTGGAGTGAACATTGACCTGGGCTAGAGCAGCCACGTTAACCGATGCCCGTTCAGCTTAAAAAATAGATTGTCACATCAGATTTGCCCTCCTGTCCCAGCATAACCTGTTCTTTCCCTGGAAGCCCGTGCTGGCTGACAGACTTCAGGATTACTGGCATAACTCAGCCACAGTTTCTTGCCGGCAGCCCGTTCAGTGGCACACAAGGGTCTGGCATTTGTGTCAAAAGAGATAAAAGCTAGTTTGAACAATGTGAAATTACAGGTGCTGCTTGGTCCTGCAATTCATAAACTGAGCTGAACAGTTTTACTGCCTTTTGCTGTGAACAGAGAGAAAAAGGGGACAAGAGGTAATTGTGGTGTCATCTACTGCAGCAATGTTACACAGGACTTTACCCTAATTTAAATCACACTGATGTGAGGGACAGTGCTGTCTTTGATTTACTGAAGTGGGTTAACATGGAAAGCCTCTCAGAGCTTCCTATAACACTCTGCTTCATGTGGATGCCCTCCTTGGGACAGCACGGAGGACCCTTCCCTTTCCCATGATGTACCATTCAGTAGAAAACCACTCCAAACAAACCCAGCAAATCTCCCCTCCCTAAACAAATACTTCTCCCCTCACCAAATGATATTTCAAAAGGGCAAGGTCTTTAAACAACAAGGACGGACATCCTTCCCTCCTACCTCCTTCAGCACACAGCATGGGCCAAGGCACAATGTGCAAAGGGAGCTGCTGCCCCCCTGCTGCATTTGCTGCAGAAGCCAGGGAGCGCGGAGTTTCAGCGCTGTGTGGTACAGCCAGTCAAGGCCACATGCTGAACTCTGCAGATAAAAATAAATATTGAACAGCTGCTCTTTCAGGCAGCATTATTCATCCTGCCCAGCAAAGGAGGCAGGGACCCAAACGAGAGGTAGTCCGTGGTTGTGGCAGTAATGCACCGAGGATGCTGCAGGTGTGGAAGGGGAGGAGCTGCAGGTGCCGGTACCATCTTCTGGCTTTTGCTCACTTCAGGTGCCTGTCTCATGCCCTTAAAGTGCCTCAAATGTGAAATGTGATTGGTTCTGGGGAAAAAAAAGTTATCTCTGGCATGTCTTTGTCACTGCTAAAATAGAGCATAGCGCTGCTAAAAGCCCTGATTTCATCACTCTGCCATTTCACATCAGCGTGCCACATTTTTCTTTCTGAGCTGTGTGACTCTACTGTGTCTTCCCAGAGCTTGTACTGATTTTCAGATCTTATTGTATTGCACAGACCTCTGACTTAATCCTGTCCTTACCTGCTTGATACTAGCAGCCCTAAAACAGTTGCCAGGGCTTTTAAGTGCCTCATTCCTTCATGCGCAAGCATTGCACTGAACTGTTCAAGCCATCCCTTTACAAACTGCCCCTGCGGACCTGGGTATGCCGGCACCTCTCGGGCAAGCTGAAGCAAAGAGCAAAACAAATCAGGGATGGGGAAACCATCAATCTACCGTTTCCCCCTCCCGCTTGCCCTTCTGCCAATATCAGAAGGGAAATGGGCCAAAGCTTGATGCTTTTTAATGTGAATGAAGCACTTTGATATCGCCGGAGAGGGAGCTGATCAGACAAGCTCTGCTATTCTTAATTCTGGCAAACAACGGAGCAGTATGTTATCGACCCTTGCCTCAGGCGAGGCCAGCTTAGATCAAGCAGGAAACCAAATGTTGATGTTTCAGAGATTTCTTAGCTCTGAGGTACTCTAACACACTGAAATATTTGTGCCATAGAAATGAGATTCAATGCACTCGCTATTTTCTCACACTGTTTGAACACCCACGAGGGGTTCCCATGAATGCCTGCCTGAAAGCAGGCAGGGGGTTGCTGATGCCATAATTATCTTGAAATGGTTGCATTGCTTTTTTATTGGATTAGCATTAAAAGCCCAAATACGAGCTTTCTGTGGGATGCTTCAGTGTAATTAGATGTTGGAAGACATGTAAATGTATATATGCCAGAGCAGAAGCTAACTCAATCCGTCGCTTATGAGCAGGCAACAGTGTCACTTTGTCATCTCTGGATTGCGTAGGGTCACCGTGTGAGCCCTAAGCTGGAGTTTGGGGTTGCAGTGAGCACGGGTCTATTTAAGGTCACTTAGGACAGGAGCTGAACAAAGGATTAATATGAATCTGACAAAAATCATGTTTGAAAATATATTTATTCTGTCAGATTTCATGAGTGGTAGCTATTGCTCCATTCAAGCTGAATGATAGCGTTCAGCGTGCACACTTACTCATCCTGACAGCTAACAAGATAAACATGTCAGCATGTGATTTGCCAAATATTTTCCTGTGGAATTCAGGCAGGAGTTGCCAACGGAGCTGGCTTTCGAGCGGAGGGACCGAGGCATTTGAGTATACACACATGCACCACGCAGAGCAAACAAATCCCACACCCAACCAGCGAGGGACCTTTTCCATCACACTGGCCAAAACTTAGGTTCAGTGCTCTTCAGCTCTGCCCACCATGACGGTCTCTCCTGACTCTTTAGTAAATCTCAAAAATCCTGGTTTTGCAGCACAGGATAATTGCAAGGGGAAGAGCTGATATTCATGCAAGTTCGGTAGATGCAAGGAGCTGGGCAATGTTCATCAGGCCTTGGCAGCAGTCGATGCAAAGGGCAGTACTGGCAGGCCCCAAATTGGCTTTACCTTTCATTGTGGGGTAATTCTTCCCAGAGACTGAGCTCATGACCTTTATCATAGTGAGTTTTATTTACAGATTGGGAAATGGCAGGGTGTCCTTTAAGATGAAAGGAATCAAAACACAAGGGAAAAAGAAAGATTTTGCAGAGCAAAAGATCTGACTAGAGAACTGTTTAGAAAAGTCTGTATAAACAGACCTGTTAGGCTGATATCTCACATTTTAGCCACAGCTTTTTGGAGCCTTTAACTAGATAATGAAGGGATTTTTAGGTTTTGGACTCCCTGGTGCATCTGTCCTATTAATAACACTGCATCTATTTCCTCATGTGTTTGCAGCTGACTCCAGTGTAATTTTTACCTGCCTTCCCTGTTTTATGTTCCCTCTCTGTCCTTTTACCCGTTACCAGCAGGTAACAGCCACTGCTTTAACATTTTTTTGTCTTGAAGATGCTTAGAAGCATTTTGCAGCCTCTTGGCCTCATCCAGGTGTCTATTCCCAGCTATGAAAGAGGATTAATTGCTAGGTTGCTAATAATGGCCCCTGTGTGATGGACAGGGATCATGTCACACCACAGAAATGAATCCAGACTCAGCAAGAGGCAGGTGACTGTCACAGGCACTGAGCAGAGATGTCCCCTGCTAGCCCCAGCCCCGCTGCATGGTGCATGGCATGGAGCGGAGCGGAGAGCAGCCCAGGGCAGGCAGCTGGCCAGGAACTTAATAGCCCTGCTTGTTGCCAGAAACCCCCCTGGGAGTCCAAAGTGGGACCCTGGACTCCGGGCTGGGCACCACCATGCTGCAGGTCCCGGCAAAACCCAGAGGGAAAGGTCCACTGCCTTCCCCAGCAGTTTAGGGGATGCTCAGGAGAGCAGGGTCCCCTCCCCTCCATTCCCCAGGAGACACATCAGCAGGAATTTTGTGGCAAAGGCCAAAGTGCCTCCAGAAAAGCACAAGTAAAGTTCTGATGTGAGGAGATCACCTATTGCATCAGGCTGTGCTGGGGAAAGGGGATCTCCTCTGTCAAGCTGCCTCCTAAGGGCAGCACTGGGATGATGGGCAACCTACTGGCTCTCCCCTTCATGGCTTGCCCTCACAGCAACTGCCTATGTTTTAAGCTGAATCCACTGCACCAATAATTTTACTGAAAGAAATCTTTAAATAGCAACAAACAACTACATATTATACCAAAGAAGAACTAGGAGGATAAATTATGATTTACTTTATGCTCAGCTCTTCTCAAAGGTGCAAATCGCTCATAAACGCTGCTGGTGGTTAACGATCAACCCACCTTTCAGGCAGCCCGACGTAGCCACCATTACTATTGTTCACAGAGCAGTGAAGGTTCCTGGCACCCTACAGACATGAAATAAAAATAGTTTGCAATTCTACACCTGGGAAATGCTTGAGCCTGATAACGCTGCTGTGAGCTGTCCCCAGCTGAGGGAGGAGGGAATCGAGGTTAACCGCCTGCCCATGGCCACACAGGAGAGGATAGAACAGATGTGAGCAGGGCTCTGCTGGCCACCTGGCTGAGCTCCCCACCTGCATCTCCCTCCACCTCCAGTGGCTCATCCATATCCCACTATCCATCTGTCAAGAAAATGTGAGATATCTGGGTACTAAAGCAGTCAGTGAAATGAAAATGTAATCTGTCCATAAGGATCTCCTAGTTCCCAATAGGTTTTGGGTTAGCTTGCTTCTGAAATACCTCATCAGCATTTTAGTGGAAGCTGCCTTTCAAAGGAGCTCACCTTCTGCAGCACCTGTAACAATCCTAAAAAGGCACAAGGCTCTCAGTCCTCACTTGCACAGCTTCTTTCCAACCCATGATGTATCCCACCCATCACTTCAAGTGTTCACCACCCTACCCCAAAGCCACATCCCACACCCTGACCCAGCTTTGCTGTGGCTGTGCTGTAAGGGTGCCCTCACAGTGCCCCGGAGGCCAAACCCAACACATTGTCTTCGCCTCGCTCTTGAGAGTGTCATGACAGAGTCTGCCCTTTGGCCTCCCCTTTGCCTAATGCCTGCAAGAAAAATGCCCCCTCCACCACCTTACAGGAGGCCCAGGTGATGCTTGCTCCGCAGAAGCGATGTGTGAGCTACCTCAGTGGAGTTATGTCTGCAAACCAGAAAATGCTGGAACTGGCCAGCTCTGCAAGACTGCCCATCATCTCTTATTTTTGATTTTGGTTAACCAGAAGACAGCATGTAGAAGTACTCCAACAGCAGCAAGGTTTGCATATGGACCATCCTTCCAGCTGTACCGGTGTCTCTGACTCCTATTGATACACCCTGGCCTCTCCTCCCCATTCCTTTGACCTGAAACTCAAATGCTGATAAACTGCAGTGGTGTGTAGGTATATGATCCCATATAAAAACCAAAAAGTGCTGCCTTATCTCAAAACCAGGCACTGGTTAGCCTGGTCTTCAGTACATGTTAGAAATCCAGTTCAGAACAGGTGGTCTCATCTCAAAATGCCACATTTGCTCCTCTCTGGTGGACAGAATGGCCTTTGTGGGTGGCAGTAGTTTTTGGACATTGGGCATGCCCTTGCTCTACAGGTCTCCTTTTCCAGCCCTCCTGTGACTGACCACTGGTGAAACCATCACGCTGAGGAGAGGGAAGCTTCTTCCATCTCCTCGTGGCCTGCTGCTGGCTGGAGAGTGGTGAGGGCTAAAGCCTTGAGCATTGTCTTTGGTCAGTCAGTGGAAACTGAAGGTCTTCGGGATGACTGAGCTCCTCGGGCCCTGCCTTAGACCGGCCATAAGACAAACCTCAGTGGAAAACTGTCACAAGATCCCAGGAACCCAAGCAATGAAACACTTTGGGGTATAGGCAGAGGCAAGGGACTTCCCTACAAGCCCTAATGTGTGCTTTGGATGCGCTTTTATTTGGGGTGTTTCTATCGACTGGGAATTCCTTTATTTGGAAACCAACCTGGAAGACCCAAAAGGACTGTGGGAGAGTATGGTGGCCCTGAGGACCTTGGGACCTTCTGGTGGCCATTACCTCTCACGTTTGGCTGGCTGCTGCTCTCCCAGGGCTGATGTGAGTGCCTTTCCTTTCACAGGAGGAGTGCCGGGGCACTTTGTACAGTGCAGACAATTGGGCAAACCTGCAGGAACATGAGCGTAAGTGTAGACAGCGACAAGGAGAGTCGTGAAGAAGCTGTTGGCTGAGACAGGACTAACAACTGCCTTTAAGGTCCAGCTAGAGGAGTGCGTTGCTGAGGTCCTGCTTCCACTGCCTGTGCCAGGAGAGACCTGGGAAGGGGAGCGCTGAGGAGAAGGGCTTTGCAGGGAGGCTGGGGGCTTGATGGTACCCAGAAGGGGCAGTGTGGACACTGCACGCCCTCATTTGGGTATGGTTTAGCTCAGTCCTCTAGGCACGATCCCTGCTCATAAATTTCTTCCTCAGCCTCCTCTAGTACTTGGATACAAGACGTCCGCTTCTCGGAGCAGCTGCGGCTGAAGGCTTTGCCTCTGCTGCTGGCAGTGGTGGTAAGACTAGTCCTTCGGGGGCAGAGAGGTTGTGCCCAGCGCCTCTGCAGAGGATGGGAAGGCAGCTTGTGTCCTTTCCCTGTTTCTCCCGTATGATAAAACAACACTCTGGCTTTTCACTTGATCCACTGGTATTTCTGAAGGAATTTGCACAGCCTTGACTGTGGGTTGTTTCCCCAAGTTAAACTGAAAAGGGCTAAAAAACAAGGCTACGCTTATACTAGAAATTAATAAGCTGCAATGGAGATCTACGGAAATACACTGTGCTGTGTGCAAAGGGCACAGATTCTTGTAAAAAAAAAAAAAAAAAAAATTCTTGAATTGGTTTATGCCAGCGTGGTTTTGGTCCGACCTGAGCGTGCAGGTGTTTAGTCCCAGGACAGTGCCGGAGGGTGCAGGGCTCTCCCCCAGTGCTTGCACAGAAAGGGAGTCAGTCCCAGGGAGAGAGGAGGAGAGGCTGTACAGAGGGTTTTGAAAGCATTTTGGGGTGTTTTTCATCCGGTCATGATAGACGACCAATTGGATACTGAGCAAAGTTAGCAGGAATAGCTTGGAGTTTGTGGCTGCTCAGGCACTGGAGAACCAGCCATCAGCTCCCATTGCACTGTCCTCAGAACCACTCCACGGCTGAGCGAGGCAGACAGTAACATACCTTGTAATTACAGGCTGCAAACAAGCAGCGCAAGATGACAAACAGGGAAAAGTATAGCCTATCAGAAGCAACTCAAATCACAGCTGTAAATATGATTGAAATGTAGTTTAAAATTCAGAGATTTGCTGTAACTCTAAATGCACCGGTAATGTGCTGTATTATATTTGTAATTTTACCGTAATGTAATTTAATGCTAGGCTATTTTTCAGTATTTCAAGACACTGTCAAAAGGGTGAGTTGAATAAAGGAAAAAAACAATATGGTGGAACATTTCAAAGAAATGTAACATCTAAAAAGAAAACACCACACACCAATATTAAAAAAAAAATAATTGAAAACAAATTTGTGAATTATCTCCTGAATGCATTAGAATAGGTAACATCAGAGGAGTTTTACCTTTCAACTTTCTCTTCTACATCCTCATTGTTTGAAAAGTTAGTGAGAGGGGAATAAAAGCAAGCAGAATCTCACAGCCCAAAGATTAACTCTGTCACATTTAATGACAGGAGAAAGATGGGGAAAAAAATGAAAGAATAAAAACCATTTAAGCCTCAAATTTGGAAATACCTAAATGTCTGCTTTGGGGGATTTCCCTTCCCTCCCAAACTTTAGAAGGAAATTAATTATTTTCATAAATGTCACTCCTTCTTTGGGGAAGAAAAGAAAATGATTCGTACAGAAAATTTCCACCGGTTCCAGTTGTAACATCTTTGCTATTAGAAGTGGTATATAAGCAAAATGCATTCTTACATCCATTTATGGATATTTCTGTCATACAGAATATGCAACCTTGAACTTAGCCATTCACATACAAGAATATGAGCTGATAGCAGATTAATTTATTTTACACCATCTTGTAGGGATATTTCACTAACAGGCCATTTTTAAAAAAAGAGTATCTTGACAAATAAAACCAGAACCGGTTATGGAGATCCCACTGAAATTACAAACTGAAAACGATTCATATGGGTGGAAAGTAACACAGCCCAGGAAGAGGAGATGATGAACCTCTACAATGCATGAAAATGGAGCTATTTTGCAGGAAAGTCATTCCACAGCAATTTCTCTTTATAGGCATGTACTGTGCAAGTCAGGAAGTACACAGTGTGAAGCTTGCACTGCAATTTTTTTCCACTCAACATTCCCAAAACAATGTTCAAATCGATGGCATTTTAGATTTCTAATCAGTATTCCTTGTGTGTTAGTTAAAAAAAAAAACCAACAAAACAGTTAGTGGATGTTTAACTGTATGTTTAATTACAGAGTTTAAGTTCTAAAATCCAAGGCCTGATAATAAGGTTGGGCTAAGGTCTCACTGAAGTTAAAGAAATGTTTGTCTAAGTAAAAAACCCAGGGATAGCTCTGGAGGCCAGGTGTTTAGCTTATATCACATCTGCTTACTTACAGGTATGGCCAATAATATAGGCAATTCCTGTTTGGACAGGGGGTTGCCTAATACAGCAAGGACACAAAGCACAGGGCCAGGATGATCATTTGAGTTTAAAGGGTGTTTTCTTGCTTTCACAACTTTAATACTGCTAGTGCTGGATTTTCTGCATGGCATTTATACACACATACATACACAGACTTACTGTACCAGAGAACTCAAAGCTTTACTGGTGACTCACAGGTATCTACATGAATTACAGCTTATTACTATAATTAGGACCTGTAGATCTACTCTTTGAGTGCAGATGTGGGAAGCAGATGAAAGTTTATTGTTTCAAATTACTTTAGCTTTCAATGCATTTTAGTAGGAGTGGTATGAAAAGACAAGACTGGGGTAATTCTGCCAAGATTTTTAATACCCTCCCTAATGCAATTAATGTGTTAGAGCTGTGAAAAATAAACAAACAAACAAAAAATGTTGTCAGAAGTTGGACAGGGTGAGTGGGGAGAGGAAGCTTTACCAGGTCAATTGCTTAGCACTCCTGACTACAAAATAAGCCATAGCCAGTCAACCAAAAATATTCACTCTGTACACTAGATTCCAGCTAATTTTTAACATTCAGCATTATTAACACACTCTGGGTCCAGTTACTTAATCATAATTAATACTGCTTGTTCCTTCTTTAAAGAATTTATCATTCATTTGGCAGTTAGTGCCTAGATTTGGGTGCGCATGTAAAACATCACCCGTTTTATACATCTCCTGTGAGATCTGCCTATATTTCCAACTGCTACACAGGTCAAGAAAAGTTTTGCTGTACATTCAGTTACTTCTTAAATAAATTAAAACCTCAGAATTGTTTTTAAATGTGTAGGCAATCCAAAAACTGAGACAAATCTTTGATTTTGAGACAACCTGAATTGTAGGAGATTTCATTAAGGAAAACTTCTGTGCTTGAGAATCATTATTAATTGCTGACAGTGCAATAATTCTTAGATGACGAAGTGAGATGTAGGCGTCTCTCAGTGAAAGGCAACAAAGCTGCATGGAGGGGTCTGCTCTGTTCCTTCTCTGAAGTGCTGCAAAAGAAACTGAAAGAAGTCAAAATCCTGCAATTTTCCCAGCATCTTTTAGGAGCAAGTACAATAAGAATGAAAAGTTGTGGAGTTACTTTTATTAAACACAGCAATCATCTCTCATTGCAGCCTGGTTTTCTTTTTGCTGGCAGTGACCAACTGTCCTTCAAGCTGATGGTTACATGTCCCTTAATGACTCTGATATGAGAAAAAGCCAAACACAGAAAGTGGAAAGAAAATTGCCTCCTTTGTATCTGTATGTGAAAACCCACCGAAACATGGTGCTGGTCCAGCTGAAGACAGGGATGCTGCTGAAGGCTCTGCCATGCTCTGTGGCTCTTTCCTGCTCACATGAGGAGCAACAAAGACAGAAAGGCTCTTAAAGCACAGCTCTATTTACACAAAACCAGGAGTCTGGAGGAACTAAATGAAATAGACAAATGAACTCAGTTCTGCCTCCCTGTTTAGACTCCTTGTCCCAATGCTTGTCCCCACCAGTTGCTTCTTCCAAGAACTTCTCTGTTTACTATGCTGCCTTTTACACATGGAAAAAAGTTTACTAGGTCAATTGAAACAGCTGTTACAGACCTTTAACTACTTCTTTCCTATACATTAAAAAAAGGGTAACCCTATTTTGATGTGCTAACAAAAAAATTGGGTTTTGAATGCATTTAAATGAAAGCAAGTTCTGCAATTAGTAATTTCTAGAATTGTGTGATCTGATTTTTGTTAGACTTCACATCCCCTCTATATATGCACCAGTAAAGCAGGAATGTGCCTCCAGATATCTCCTTTGCACATCTAATGACTTTTATCACAGGATCAAAAACATGGTAATCTTTGTAATATTCATTTGCAAGCAGAGTCTGTGTTTTCCATTTAGTATGTCTGATATAACAAACCCACATTTTACAACATTATCTTACAAATACAGAATACTTTTATACTTTGCTATATACTGCATTAACACTGAAGTAACAGAGCTAAACAGGTTTCCCTCTATGTGGCTCTCACTAACTGCACCTTCTCCCAGGCCGGTATGACTGTGAAATGCTTTCACATCCAGGTCTTTTTATTCTGGTGGCAGATAAGCTTTATTTGCTTTAATATCATGAGAGTTGTTCCTGAACCTGTTTTTCTATTAAAAAAGCAAAACAGTAAACAAAGATTAACCTGAAGTAACCATTTCAACTTGCTTCCATTTCTCTGTGTACAAAACTGCACAGGGCAGAGTCCCCTACCAATGCTGGAGAAGAAACGATGCCAAGGAATAGTTTTCAGATTATGAACGGGTAGATCAGGGCGGTCTCTCACGAGGGCACTTTACACACTTCACCAGCTGATCTGTCACGGTGGTGACACAGGTTATCTCAGGACTAGGGGAAGGACCGACTGCTGTCACTACACCCTCGTGCGGAGCCAAAGCAGCAGCAGCAGCCGCAGCAGCTTGCTGGAAAACAAGTCCCTTGGCCAGAAGCCCGTAAACTCATATTCAGCAGCCCTTGTGCATTACGGGAGTCGGCCCTCGGTGGCAAACAGCATTTGCACGCTCTCTGTGGGCAATTCAGAGGGGTTCCACTTCCAGCACTGCCCAGGCACCGCGAGCAGCAGAGCGTAAGTGCCAAGGCCCTGCTTCACCACAGCTGTACCGTCGGACAAGTCACTTGGATGCTGTTGATGTCCGGAATTCCCAGACAACACACTTGGAAATGATCCCCTCTTGCCAACTGCTACTTTGTTTGTTGGGATGGAGGTTAGATGAATTGGGTGGAGAAATAATGTTGGAATCAACATCTCTTGTTTCAGAAACGACCCAGGCCACAGGCGCCCACAGCGGCGGTCTTTTCTCAGTGCTGCCAGGGACAGTTTTGGATTGTTTTTTGCCCACAGTATAGTTGTTTCAACCTTATCAAAGAGTGTTTGCAGATCAAACACAAGCACTCCCACCCACAAATGGGCAGCCAGTGCCACACACCATGAGTACACCAGCAGCGGGCAACCTTAGGGCTTATCAGCAACAGAAAGTTGCACCACTTAACTTTGCTTTGCAAGTAAGTGCAAAATCTTGGGTAAACACTGATTTCAGTTATGAGTGGCTGCTTTCAGTGGTGTAAGCTGATACAACTCACTTTTAGGTTTTGATTTCAGAGATGTTAGTATGATTTTGCACCACGTTCTATAAGTCAGTGTAAACTTTGAGTGTTACACCACATCAGTGCAAGATCTTGTGTGAAGATCTAATAGGGTGTGTATTTGAATTCGGGAATGAGTGGAGCTAGCCTACCTGTGTGCATTCAAGATCTATGTCTGGTTTTATTACATTGTCAGCTTTATGCACTCCATAAAATACATTATAGGGTCTTCTCAATAAAACCTGAAATCATATTGAATGTAACTGGCTTTGTGCCTTAACATATATTTCATTACCAGGTTTCCTAAGCTTCCTATGCCTTTACATGAAACTAGGTCTATATATAGCAACAGCCTACATTCACTGAGGAACTTAGTTTTTCCACCATATCTTCTCTATGAAGCCAAGAGAAACAGCACACTCGTCTATAGGGAAATCTCAAGGGACAGGCTCTTCTCTGTTTTGTTTTTTTCTATTTTTCATGTTTAATTTTTTTTTTTTTCCTAACACACAGTCAGGATTAAAGGGATGTTTGCAGGGTGTCACCACTCAAGCCCAAAGGAATCAACATGGAGGAGAAAAACTTGTAGAAAAACTCTGTAAAAGGAACCTTCAAGAGCTTTGCCAGTTGCTAGTGAAACCATGCTATGTTGCACCAGAACAAAACACCACAAAGCTGCGTAAATACATTATGGTTAATATCAAGTGTTCAGAAGACTTTACTGGAAGATGGGGATGGAGAGGAGTCTCTTGATATAAACAACTTGAACCACAGAGACTGCCTGTGTTTGAAAGTAAATAGATAGCTGTTTGAACAAGGAAAGAAAAATATTTTAAAGTCTTAAAATACAGTTGGGCTTTTGTTGTTGTTGTTGTGTTAAATGCTTGTTTGGTTTGAGGTCTTGTTGGGCTTTGGTAGCCAGGTCTAGGAAATGGGGAGGAGTTGGAAATAAAAGACTTTTAACAATACAATGAAAAACAATCTGTAGCATTCACAGGAGGGCTTGTCTTTGTGCCAGGCACAGTCCTTTCATTTCACGTATTACAAAGGAAAGACAGTAATGGTTTTTTCTCAAGACCAAATCAAACAGTCTGTCCCTCTGCAGCCAGTCAGGGAGAGAATGCAACTTTTTGTGAAACAGTGCCTTTGAGTTACTTTGAAACAGTTACTTTGAGGGAATGATTTTCAATTTCTTGCGAAAGCTCTTGTTTTGCAGAAATTAGTGTTGTAAGACATTGGTTTGCTTCACAGAAGTTTTGATCATCTTTTTCCCTAGACACAAAGTGGCCGGGACATGAATGCTTGAATTCTTGCAGGCATATAAGCTTACATTATATTACTCTTGATTTAATGACTTTACATTGGCTTCCAGGAAAGTCATGTATTGATTCTGAAGTTCTCTTTATTAACTGCCATTAAGAGACTTTCAGAGGACTTGCCACATCATAGCTCTCTGATCTTCTTTCTATTTATTAGTGACACCATTATTTAAAATGCAGATTGGCTGGCTATTTAATTTGACCTGAATTTATGGATCCTCACAACATTAAGGGGAAATTTGTTATAAGATTTATCTTCAGACAAATTCAGTAGTGAGAAAACATACACCTTCCTTTTATCTCACAGAACCACACCTTCCTCCTGCCGGGAAATGTCTTGCTTCATCTGCGCAGTATCTTTTGCTTCAATCATGTACAAAAATGTGCAATCATTTTTGCTAAAGATTAAAATGTAAAAACAATCTTTGGTGGACTTTTATTCCTGTTGTTTACATTAACACATTAGATAGCAAACTATAGTATTAAATAGCAACCTCACTAAAACCCTTTGCGGCTAAGGGAGGCAAGTCTGGACATTTCAGAACATCCTTTATCAAAAAAGGTGAGGCAAAAATGTGTGAGGCAAAAATGCCCTTTGGATTTTGTAAACCTTCTCTGGATGTGATGTTGAGATATTGAATTTGTAGTGACATGGTGAAGGCAAATAGCACAGCAATCGGATGACCGACAAGCCCTGCCTACGCTCTCCATGCAGCAGTTTTCTTTTCACCTGTTATTCCCAGACTGCTGCTGCAGTTCCACAAAGGCACCAACCTCAAAAGGCTGGAGAAGCAGCGAAACAGTTGGGGTTTGCTTTCTTTCTTCAGTTAAGAATCACTGCATGTAATATAAATAAATCATCAACATCTGCAGTCACATGAACATAATTTTCTCCTAGAAGACAAATTAAAGGGCAGGGGTTTTGTGCCTGAAAATTGTGCAAGCACGTTGAACACCAGCATTATCCCACTGCTAAGTTACAAGCTCCGAAGAAGTTTGTAGGGAAGATTCACTGCAAAGAAAACTTGCTCAGGGGAAATCGTGGGAAGTCCATCAATTTCAACTTTAAAGTAAACTTGACAAAAGACTCAGCATTGACTGCATGAAACAATCCTCGGCAAAAGGAAAAAGAAAGATGAAAAGCCCTGCTGTAGCAGTGTTACACACTGCAGTTTCCAACCACAGCTTCATACAACAATTCTTCTGGCATCGGGGACTGTTGTTCCAAATTTCCCTTGAACCAAAATTCTAATATAAGTGCGTGCATTGAGATCAGCCAATTTTCACCTGCTTGGGTGACAAAGGATAATGACCCCATAAGTTATACATTTCTTCCACTCAGCTGGCTCAGGTTTGCTTAAAGCTGCTTTAAACTTCCAAGCCTGCCATCAGCCTGGCCCAACTCTTGGTTCCGTAACAACATCTGAGGCAGTTTCCTGGATTATAAATTCCTTACTTTTTATATAGTTGCACTGAATATAGGCATTTTGCTCTTCAGTTTCTTCTTTTTTCCAGCTACCAGAATAGTTGAGTGCTTCGGGTATCTTCATGCTACGTTACCTCACTTGGGCACAATACGAATTTCTCATCCTCACATTTGCACTTCTTGATATTTTAACTTATACATCCCATTTCCCTAAAGATGTTTAGTTTTCTTCCACCCAAAATAAAAGACAAGAAAGTTTTTCATTCATCAAATGGCAGCATCTCAGACTTATTGTATGTAATTGGTGGTTCTACTTTTTTAACCACTACTGTTTGATTACGTTAGTGCCTGCAAGAAGAATAAGTCCTCCCTGCGCTGCTTGCTTTTGGCTTCGTAAATTGTGAAGATGCATATCACTAGTGACAGAAATTGAAACTGACTTTTAAAAAAAGTAGCTGGAAAAAATATTTGAGGGCAATAAGTATTTTAAAGACAGTTTTAGTTTCTCCTTAAAGTACAAAGAAGAATGTTTTTATAAAACTAAGTTCTGTTGTGATTTCCTTTAGCAAAGAGATGCAGTTAATACCATGTACCAAATCTAGAGCTGGGGTCAGCAGGTGAAAAAGCAGGTAATTGATGTATTAGGGAGTTTGAAGACTTAGTTATCAGTAAACTGTCTTCTTAAGCCACTGGCACTACTTCAAATTTTGACTTTAATTTATACCCTGAGAAGTCTTCAGTGTCCTTAATTGTATCTACTAAGAAAATTGAGAGGATAGTAGACGAGTTTGTAATAAAACCAAACATAGAGGGAAATCCTCTGACATTTAACTAACTTGTAAGTGCTTTATGAGGGATGACTCCTAATTATTTGTAATAAAGGCTCAGTAAGCACCAGGAACAGAAGCAGAATATGTGAGATTCACGTAGATTTCTGTTCAGGATAGTGAAGAAGGGCAAGACCTAGTTCTGTTTGCTGGATTTTCTCTGAATTGACTCCAGTAGGGCTTATTTCCTGAGCCATAAGAAAATGACTTTGGATTAAGAATAAATTAGACACTTTATTAAACTTACTCTGCAGTTTTATTATCCTAACTCTTATTCTTGAAAAAAAACCCAACCAACAAACACTTCAAATTTGGAATATATTCCCTTTTCAGGCTCATGGTATTACTATGCATGATGGTTTTTGTACTTTGCCCTCGATGTTATTTTCTAGAAGTCTCTGCGCAGAACTTTGAAGAGAAGCATTTACAATTTCACATGTAGAGGGTCCAATTTTTTAACCATCAGAAAATACTCCACATCTCCAAGATTTTATCTGTTTCGAGGTCAAAACCCCACCAAATTCTGATGTCTTTTCCATTCCAAACTGTGCATCAGCCACAGTGAAGATGGACTGCAATGGTATTCAGATTTCAGCCAAGCTGGAATATTATTTATCTGCAAGGTTAATTCACCTACAGAGCATAAACAAGAAGATGCCCAAACCTCAGTTGTTTTCAGGTTATGACTGAAGATAAAAGATACCTCATTAGAACAAACAGTGTCCCACACCTCTGGCCGCATCCACACTAGGAAGTAGACCTTTTTTTTCTTTTTTTTTCATTTTTAACAAATTAAATCTGCACAGAAGGCATACCTTTAGGGTGTGCCAAGACCACCCAGCAAGATGGTTACCGAGGCAGAATTAGAACTTGGGAGTTCCTGGTTTATTGTCTTAAGTTAAAACCACTAGACTGAGCTTATTCTAAGGTGAAAAAAAAGTGGCCAAAAAGTAAACTTTTACAGCATGGTGGTAAATTTAGAGCTTGTTAGAATGTTGGAGATTAATGGCAACAGGAGGATTTTTGTAAAAATCAGGATAACTTTGGGGAAAAGAAAGAGCCTAATGTAACTGCTTGCTCTGCTACAGTGCAGAACACCCGACGCCATCTGCCCACATTTGCAAATGTTTTTAAACAAATTCCTACTGACTTGACCAATGCTTATCGGAAGCTGCAATCTTTGTTTCTTCATATTTTAAGCCAGTGTAAATCAAAGAAACTCTGGGAGATCCTCCTACAGTTATTTTAAACTGGGCTGATCATTTTTTTCCATAGAGAAATCTAAAAGTGATAAGTTAAAAAAAACAGGTATTAATTTTACTTTGTTAGTTTACAACAATAAAGTAACAAAGGTCTTTAGCTGGTCAGCAAACTGTTTCTGCAAATACTGCAAAACTCTTATACTTCTGTTTTAAAGGATCACCCATTACTGTGTGAATAAACACTGTGCAATAAACAACATTGCTACATTTGCAACTTCTCTGAAGTTTGCCAAATCCTGATGTCTCATATAATCTTACACCTCAAACCGATTTAGAAGTATTGTAGCAGCAGCTCTGAGACTAACTGCTGCACAAACACAGAGCAGTAATGTTTTCCCCATTCATCACTTCACAGATGAGGGAGGGAGGGATAAAATTTTCGTTGACACCTAATAGAGCACACACAGCAAATGTTTACTCAGTTCTTCTGCTTTGAAGATACTGTCAAGTGCTCCGCTGACAGCCATTACTGTTCCTGCTTGTTTAGACACAGCTCTGAAATGCAGAGATATGGAACATGAAAAGTATTAGACTTCAGTGATTTCACAGTGTGATGACAATGTTATATATTACAAATCCATTGCAAATCCAAGTCTAAAAGACATCCAAGTACTGCAGTTTGAGCTATAATTCAGGCTATTTGGGAGGAAAATAGAGTCTGTGACCCTGATCTCTTCCTGAACTTCTAGCATTTGGAGTGCAAAAAAAAGTATTCACCTCCGCATGGTCACCAAGCATGAAAACTCTCCTGTCATTCTAGTTCTATGGGAGTATGGATGCAAAGGATCTCTGCACCCAGTGGATGAGCAGAAAGATTCTCCATGGCTATCCAACATTAGCTGTATAGAAAGGGGTCAACACCTGGACTCTGGTCAGTGATCCTCAGCTCTCTTTTTTCTAGATGAAGCCTGGAGTGACCACCCTTTCCACAGGACCACAGGGCAACCACTCGGGCTGAGGTGAGTGGCTGAGCTATTCATGGCTCATTTATTATTTGTTTGTCACACGAAGACGTGGTGTCAAGAACAGCTGTGTCACACACTTCTTGCAGAACATTCCCAACAAATGCTTCTGGTCTTCACCCCATAAATTCAAGCTTACAGAGTCCTGGGAATATAGAACACCCAGCATGTTATCAAATGCATAGGGGATGGAGAATCCCCTAACCAGAGAGCCTCCAGCGGAGCAGCTTCTGCTGGTACCAGCAAGCACTGTTGGGATTTTTCTCAACAGAGAAGGATATGTACATTTTCTGTAACTTCTCCTTTGAGTTCAAGTGAACACACGATGTCAAACACCTGAAATGAGATTTTGCTCAATCAAAAGTAAAAGTCTACACTTCTATCCCGTCTGCTTCCTTCTAACAACTTGGAAATTAATCCTCTCTTCATGTTTAAAAATTTGTTCCTGTTGATAAATGGATTCATTTTTTGTAACTTAGGTTGTTGTTTAATACATGTGATACTTATACAGAGTTTACTGAATTATTTCATTTATTATCTTCTCATACCTACAGAGACACTACTGTTTATGAGAGGAATGAAAAGAGGCTTCAACAACTGCACATGCCAAAACCTAAGTTCAGCTATTTAACAAGCTGAAGGTATTTCTTCATTAAAAAAAAAAACAACAAACCAAAACAACAAAAAACCACAATTTCATCATTTTATGAAGATCTAAGAAGACCAAATTTTTAAGTAAATTCTTCTACTGCTCATACTTATCCTTCCAATAAGCTCACTATATAGCCAGAAGGGACTCCTGCTTGGAGGGACAGCAATACTAAAGCTAGACTGAGTTCCCAATAGATCTGTATCCTGCTTACCATTGCAAAAAAGGCATATAGGAATTCACAACTAGTGTATATTTTCTTCTCGACGTTTCATGTTACAGGTTCAGGCTACATTATAAAGGCTTAAAATAACTACTATGCAGAACTCAGCATTGGGAATCACTGCTGAAGAGAAGCCTGCATTTTCCTGTAGATATTTATAACTTTCTCTGCTTCTATGATGAGCAATTTGTAGGGGTAAAGCTGTCAACATTTTATTTCCATTCAGAAACTATGCAGTGATTTATTCCTGTTAAACTGTCCATGGTTAAATGTCTCATGACTCACTTTCTAGTAATTCCTTTTATTACACTCATCTTACTGATGAGCTAAAGCTTGATAATAGCCACAGAAAGAACAGCACAGCAATTTTATTTTAAAATGTGGATATTTTGTTATCTGCTTTTGAACAATGATTAGCCTCTACATTGTGTATCATATTAAAAGCTGTGATACCTTTCCGTCCTAGTGATAGAAATTTAAAGTAAAATAAAAAACGATGACTTGAAGTGAAAAAGAACTGGGAAAGTTGCTTTTAAGTACAGGCAATGATATGAATTCTCTGCAGCTGTAATAGTATGACATAATATCCCTGGAAAAAGCAAAGGCATAGATAATTTAGGATAAGTAACATACTGAATAATCACATTCACAAAGGTGAAGTCAAAATATTTCAGAGATTATAACACGAGTCACAAAGAACCTCAGCGAAATCAGAGTTTTGAAGACATTCTGAAAGATTCGGTCCATGCACAGGACATCAGTTTTATCAAGATGCATGCAGCACTATTATCTCAATTCCTACTAAGGCTAAAGAATATAGTTGCCACTCTGTAAATCCAGAATTTTTTTTGGCAACTTCTGCTTATAAAGTACATGCTTTGATAATAAGCAGAAATGAAGTTATCTCCAAGGTGAGAAAGCTTTTCTGTGTTATGTATAGAGAGGGAAATGTGTGCAGGCATGCATTAATTTGTTTTAAGGTTAATATAAATGGCATAAGCCTACTTGTTTTCCTTCCAGAAATCACTGACTTGGTTAGCTGAGAGAAAACACAAAAATTATTTTCTTATTTCTCTCCCTTGAATTCGCAGTCCAGTGTGTTGCATATGATCAGTCAAAAATGTCACTTTTGCACAAAATTTTACACTTCAGCTTCAAAATTATCTCAGTGGTATAAAAAGAAAGTAGCAACTCATTTATGGGCAGCACAGCTTGGCTGAGGTAGGAACTTCTGTATCCTAAACTTCACTTCAGGACTGACTGGCTGCATGGCTTTTGGAAAATCATTTGATGTATTCTCTTTTCCCATACTGCCCCACTGTATGGCCACTGATTTTGTGAAAGAGACTTAGCATATGTGTGATGGTCCAAAGCTGTGAAATTATATATATAGATGGCATTGTGTGCGACTATTTTGCATACATAATTGTCCCACATAATTCCTGGATGCCAAGTACTGTACCATAGTTTAAAATGGATATGCCTAATGTCCAAATTCTATCTTGAAATGGCAGTATCTGGTGGAGGACTATTTCTTTTTGTTTGTCATGACAAATAGTAAATGCAAGTAGTAAAGCAAATGCGAATAATGCAAGTAATGTAAATGCAAACAGTAATTACTAAAAGACAGATTCTACAGATGAATTCTCATGCAGCTAAAAGGCGTTAACTTCTTATTCCTCTCCTCCAATTGAACATCACCTCTGCTATGAACTTACATTTTACATGCATCATGTATTTTAACACAGTGTTGCTAAATCAGGCTACACCAAACACCACTACCAACATTTAACAGTGAAACTGAGGTAGGTTTAGGTAGTGTTCCTCAACTCAACCAGCACAGCAGAGTAAAACATTGGTACTTGAAGACACAGTCCCTGCCTCAGTGTTACCTTGCTCTAATTTTTGTGGTCCCTTCTCCAGCGCTTCCCTCTTTGGTTTCCATAAACCTGATTTTCACATAGTTATGTAGAAAATCATGACTGGTGATGAAAACTCATTACATATTGATCACAAAGCTCTGTCTGGCCGTAACATAGGCCAGTGATAAAGGCAAGTGGTGGCCTGGATGGAGCTTTCACCCATGTGCTAGGTGTTGCTCTTCAGAATCATCTCAATCACGTCTTGCAGTTCCTGAGCCCCAAGGCACAAAATACACAGATTTTTTCAGTTGGTTAGTCATTCCTATTATCCATATCACAGTACAGATGATGAGAAAGATGGAGTGAAAGACCCAAAAAACCCAAGAAAATAGAAACTTTACATAAACTAAAGGAGGTTGTTCTGTCCTGAAGTGAAATCAAACTGCAAGCTAAACACAGAGCTGGATATAAAGTTGTCATTGAGGTCCTTCCTCCAAGGGCAAAGAGGATTACTAAGAAGAGAAGCACCTAAAAGCCTTAATCAGGTGCTAGCACAATGTATTTATTAAACAACTGTAAGTACAAATCACAGCTCCATAGCTGGCCAAACTTTTGTGCACAAGGGCTGGAGCTTCCAGAAGTATTGACCATGAAAGACTACAGTGTGCACGTGGACAGTGCTTACATGCATTTGCTGTAGACAGAAGATTACAAAAGGTCTAAATTAAAACATTTCCATAAGTGTGGTGCAAAGATAAAATGGACTGTGCACAAAATAATATTCCTTTCTATTATATGTGATCAGGCCTTCCTATGATTCAGCAGAAAGGAAAAAAAAAAAGCAGCAGCTTCTCTTCCAGAAAGTCTTGAATTTTCCCATTGAAGAGCTGCGATGCATGCATCATTAATTTCTATGCAGAAAACATTGTTCACTTCAACCAGCAATTAGTGGTAACATTTCTATCCTGTGCAGTGATGAGATTTTTATGCTAATCATTACACAGCAGTAAATTAATCATTTGGGCACATTTAGATGGTGTGTATATTTCATGAGACAGATATAGATATCAAGATCAGTTTGATATTTACTCATGGTAAATGGAAGTGTCTCAAATCGTTATGGGGGAAGCATACTAACTAAATATACAGCCAGAGATGTTTGCAGTATAGCAGTGGCAGACGCACTGCTTCATCTCTTGTTCCAGGAAATAGCTCTCTTTCTTTGTTTTTAATTATTTTAAGGGAGGTAAAAATCTTGTGGGATCACATAGAACTGAATCATTCAAAGAGTCAGTGAAACTCCAATAAAGTCTTGACACATGAAGGACAAAAGCACCAATTCGGTTTCCTATCCTGCAATTCTTCTTTTATTACTGGCAAAATTACCTATGTTACATTATGCAGTATTGAAAAAAGACTTTTCATCAGCATTTGTGCTATAGTCTAGTCGGGTAAATGAATTATGTATTGGCCTCATCCCTCTGTAACTATGTCTGAAAGCTTTGAATTGTAGCAGAAAGGAAGACTACCCAGGGGCCTCCCTTCTCAGCAGATGCAAGAGATATGTAATACCTTGAGGAAAATGTTTATTTGAAATTTAAATTTTTGACATATATTTAAATACTACTGCTGTTTTTTCAACTCTTAGCTTACAGATCTTTGCAGGCAAAAAGCAACCTAGTCCAAAGCTGATAGTGTTTTATTTTATCAGAGGGAAATGTACACATGGCCCCTTTATCTTAGAATGTCACCAAAATACTTATGAAAAACACAGATTTATGGGAGCTGACCCTGACAACAATAGTGATATAAATAATATCCTCAACTATTACTTTCTCGACTGAAGTTGAGAAAAATCTCAAAAATCAAAGGTGGCATGCCAGTGGAAAGCAAAGTTATGTTGGCTTACCTGGATCACTTCAGAAGAGCTCTTGAACTGAAAATTGATCAGCCGATATAAGTTTAATTGCCACCAATTGAAACAGAATAATTGCTACACTGAGCAGGGATAAAGATGAGCTATTGCACAGAAGGTACAAAATCCCACTGGGAAAGGAAAGAAATTTATTAGCATCTCTTCGTTTATGGAAATTTTTGAAAGAGGTACATCTGAACAGGCAGGTTATCAGGACAGCACCTTGAACAGCTGTACTTTTAGGTCTGAGAACCATTACAAATCAGACAAAAAAGAACTGGTAATTCAAAAAGACAATGTCTTATTTTAATGAAATGTGTTTTTACATGTAAAAAAATCTTTGTTTTTCAATTTGAGAAGGAAAATATTTTTAATGTCACTATTTTTATACAAATAAGATGGCAATTTTGATTTTTGAACATTTTTTTCAAAATCCACTCTGCAAAGCTTCTCTCTAGAACTATGTATCTGAAGTTGACATGAAGGTTAAATTTTCTTCAGGGGCATCACAGTCTTAATTTTTATGGCCTATCTTATGTAGCCTAGGAGCCAACAAGCACATCTTGGGATGCGCCGTGGTGCAATGTGCATCCCACAGCGTTCTTCTCCTCTGCAGAGAGTATTCTTGACTCCAGAGATTCTCCATTTGACTTGAGACAATGGAGAAAACCACAAATAAACCCTGTTTCCAAGTAAGCACAGGTTAAGTTTTGTAACAATAAACGTAACTTCATGGAAAACCCTTCTGAGTCTCTGATGTACAAAGTGGCACACCTTGAGGGAAAAAGATGTGGAACGCAGTTCAGGAAACAGTCAGTAATATTCTGTGAAGGTCAAAAGGCTGGATTTAGAGACAGCTGAGGATCTGTCAGTGGTGAGCACCACCAGCTATGCTCTTGTCAAGCAAATCAGAGAAAAGAAGCATAGGCATCATGCCTTGAAAGCAGAAGAAATTTTTGCTAACTTTATTTCAATACTGTTTCTTTAAAAAGAAAGAGCAGAGTATCTCCAGGTAGCTTTTATGTTCCTGAAATGATTTGGAGGGAAAATTGAAATATTTAATAAATTTGATGTAAACCAGTTATTATCATGGTAAACAGATATCATGGTTATTAATACTATAAAAATGAATGGCTCATCACTCAGTTATTGCTCAGCTACAGAGCTGATTAACAGCACCAGGAACTGCTTGCCATTTGGTTTAATACTCCTTGTTGTTCGCTACATTAGTTGTCTGGCGTTGATTATATTGCAGCAGGTATTCACATCAGTAAGTTTGCTTGTTGTAAAATTTAAAAGCACAAACAAGGATCATGTCACAAAGAAATAAGCAGAAATCATATGCCTTAAAATATTCCCCAACACCAGTTACATCTTCTCTACAGATACCCCTGAAACTCATCTGAATATTCATAATCTTTGAGCAGGAAAAAAACCCAACCCCAAAACCCAATAAAGTATACAAGAATCAAGTTCCCAGATTAATTCCTTCATCAAAGTGCATATGTCCCAGCATCCTCTTGCCTGGCTTCCAGCAGGGGAGAGGATCACCGCAAGAGAGGGGCAGCTGGGAATGGCTTCAGGAGACTGAATTAAAATCTGCTTTTATACTTTCTTTGGATATCAGCTGGCAGGTAGTAAAGGTCACAAATTACAGCTGTGATGCTGTTTCTGAAACATCATGGCATTTCAGAGAAAAACTGCCATATGAAATTCTCTGCATGTCAGTATGGCAAGTATTCCATCAGAAAGAAAAGGACACACACAGCTTTCCACAGGGAGGTGCCCGAAGAAACACAGGAGATCTGGGAGTCCTGTGGTTGGCTTTCTATCCTCTATGTCCTGGTTTATCTGAGTCTTGCATGAAACAACCTTTAGTAAGATTTACCAGCAGGAGCTGAATGAACTATTAAAAGCCCTATTATTTTAGCATTTTGACCATTATTTGACCATTTTACCATACATTACCATTAAAACAGCCAAGATTAATTTGTCCTATAACTTTAAACTACACTATTATCTTAGAGTAAAAAAAGGGGGCTGTTTTATTAAGAGTACATCACTTTAATGCATAGAGCAAAAGACCAAAACCAAACCCATAAATGTGTACACTAACTCAATACATTACTTATTCTGATGCAACAAATTTATTTGGTATATTTTTCCTGCTGCATAGGATCACTTGGCATACAAATGGTTATTATATCATAATCAAAGAGGTATCATACGTTCATCAGAAATTTAAAAAGTACTTAAAAGAAGAAATTTTAAGTGAAAATAACAAATGGAAGACATCAAAACAGCAAATGTGTAAAAGAGCATGTGCTTTGAGGAAGACAGACATAATAATGCACAATTCTGGGTGAAACCCAGAATTTCCCACAGCTGTAGACCACATGCATTAGTGGACTCACAATCTTTACTGAAGAACAGAAACCCTCTTTCTTGGTGTTTTATTACCTTGGCAACATCTCCTCCATGTCAGCAATCACATAGGAGACAACAGTCCAAACAGCAGCACAGAGATTCATCTGGTTTGGATCCTGAACTGTCATCGTGTCCCCTTGAGAATGATGAAACCAGAAGTATTTACTGAGGTCATCACGCAAGCTGGCACCTACAGAGAAAAATGGGCAATATTCCATTATAGGAATACAAATATTTAAAGAGGAATATAAACTTGAATCCATTCCTGGGCTGTTTATGATTAAATCCACATGCAACTGTATAAAGTTCCATATAATAACTGCACAGAGACATGGCATGTGCGGTTTGTAGGTTTTAGGTTAATTGACTTGAGTGAGCGTGAGGCAGCAAAAATTCACACCGGGGAAAAGCCGACCTTCCCCTGGGAGACTCGTTTCCTCAGCA
Organism: Buteo buteo; assembly: GCF_964188355.1. NCBI lineage: Eukaryota > Metazoa > Chordata > Aves > Accipitriformes > Accipitridae > Buteo > Buteo buteo. Next base: position 53,833,897 of record NC_134173.1, on the reverse strand, counting down.
ACAGTATACATCCATTTTCCTCAAAGACTACCAGAGTCCAAGTAGGAAAATCCCTATAGGAACCTCACATGTGGTGGCGCTTCCTCCATTCTTCATCCCACTGCTCTGATGATGAGTTATGACTGAGTGATGGATCCTCTCCTTGCTGTTATTTGTGTTGGGGAACGCTTTGGAATTTGCTTTTGCTTTTGCGACTTTGTTCATCGCAAGGATATGCTGTTTCAGAGCAGTTCTCCATATAACCTGGGGTAACCTAGATAGCCCAGGACTACGTTACCCTCTCAGTCAGGAGTCCTCATCAGCTGGGGCAGAAGCAAGTTGGGTGAAACCACAGTTCTTCCCATTCAGGAACAACTGACTTCCTCCGAGGGCACATGGGCAGGGAAAGGACTACTCTTCCCCAGGCCAGGTGGGCTCAGGGAGCACAAATAATGCCAGGGAGGCATCACGCAAGGCCCCAAGGCAGACCAAAGCCAAGAGGAGCAGGAGAAGCTGCCACCACACCGGGTGCTGCAGCAGAGATTTTCACCCCGGCCATCCTCTGCCTGGTCCAGTCCCCACTGACCCTGTCTGACCCCTTGTCCCCTTGCAATTTCTTCTCTCCCACTTCATTACCTCTGCCTCCTGTTCTCTGGTTTTATGCTTTGTTTTAATCTCAACAACCCTTCCACCATTAACAGAATTCCACGCCAAATTTTGAAAGTAAGTAAATGTGATATTTACCCCCACCACACTGATTCACTGCTTGCAATTCCTTTGCGTTGATTGCCTTGGCCTGCCCGCTCATCCGGCTGGGAGGTGCACAGCTCCCAGGGTAGGACCCACCTAGCACGACAGGACCTCCTCCTGCCTTGGTCATCAAACCCAGAGAACAAGCACTGATGTGAATTCACAAGTAAGAGCTATGGGCCCCCGGCAGAAACACAGACTGAGGCTACTCCTACCATGCCAAGTAAGACAGGAAAAAAAAACCAGGATTGTTTGATTATAAAGATGAAGTAAATAAATTATTCATATATTTATTTACACGCAGTGGAAATAAGTATCAGATGATGAGGGCTTTGATAAACTCATGTGTGCTCATAAGACTTACTGTTATGATTTTTCCTGGTTTCTCTGAGATGCTTGAAGCCTTTGAAGAGAATGAAAGCAAAATTTCTCACAGCATAACTGTACATTCCTATAATACATGTCTTTTGATCACTTGTATAGTCATTCACGACAGAGTCCAGCTCTCACTGTGGTTAACAGGCATGCTTCTATTGCTGTAATGGGGACTGACTTGGACCGCTTGTTTCACTGCTATTTTAGAGAGAAGGAATAAAAGATAATGCATTTTATAATTCCATCCAAGGTGAAGATCCCTTCATAAGAGAGATGATATGCAGAAAGACCAAATGCTGTAGCATATGGTTATATGGTATTGTGATTGATTTTAAGAGGCTCTTCTTGCTCTTAAAGAGACTTGTTTGCTACTGACTTGAAGCAATGCAATCCCACAGAAGTCACTGGGTAGGTTACAGGTGCTGAATCATGTTCCACTAATTTTAGCATTGAATTTATGCCAAGTCATATTCACTTTTAAAATTTGATTCTGAATTCTTTTAAATATATACAACCATAAAAGGGTTGAACAATGATAAATTCGTTAACTGATGGACTTCTGCACTACACACACATTACAAGTTAAGCCACTCAGGCAAACCCATTACAATTTTTGAACACTTTTGTAAGGCTCAAGACAAAAATTTAATGCCTGGAATTTGTCATAGACATCTCACTAATCACAGTAACTATGGATTTACAGACTAGCATTTCATCTCTGTGAATGGAACAAGGATAAACATCCATTGCTTTGTAACGTTTAACTCCCTGAAATGCTGAAACAGATTTGTTTCTCTAAATTGATTTTAAAAATCAGCAAATGATCTGACTTTGGCATCAAGAAATTAATGTGCAAGAAACATCAGAGTGTACGAGTAGAGAGAATATGGAAGGGTTCCTAAACTGGCTGTGCTGTTTCTTTCATCTCTTGGGCTAGCATTGAAGTCAGTGACCTGCAAACATCTTGTGAGACTAAAGAAAAGACCCTAAGAAAGCAGTTTTATCCTATGTAATTAGAAACAAAAGTGAAAATCCATGTTCTTGGCTTTGAGCAGAAGAACAGTTTACAGCCGAGGGCCTCACGCAAGCCTCTAGACATGAAACACCCTGGGGCACAGATACGACTGCAAGCAATTTTCATGTCTTCTGCTCCAAACTTGAGACTCCTCCATGTTGATATTAGCTGCCCAGAGATATTTATGGCTTCCAGAGGTCACTGGGCTACGGTAAGACACTGAATAGTACCCTTTTGCCAGTAAATGCATCCAGGACTGAGATCAACCCCTGCAGATGACCATGAAGAGGGAAGCTCTGCAGGGCTCTGCAGACTGCAGTAATGTTGGGTTACCTAAATAAAGTCCATGGGATCCTACAGCCCCTTTTCTAAAAAACTAACAGAAGAAGCAATGCTGTGAGCACAAGTGCCATCCTACAGAAGGCAGGGGCAGGGACAGAAGAATTCTGCATAACACTTCAAACAGTGAGGTTTCAAAGCACATCAGCTGGCTGACTGTACTGTATCCTTGATAGCCACTGAATTATTAACCCTTCTCAAACAAAACCTGCCTGAAAAGCCAAGCATGCCGCTTCCAGAAGCTTGAAAGAAACTGGAAAAATTCAACTAGATCCAAGTTTTAAAACTCCAGTTGCTAACCATTTTGTTCTTTCACCCACCATCCACCTAATGGGGTTTTTTTGTTGTTATTATGTAACATTTCCCTCAGGAACAACAGCCAGTAACAAATGAAAGTTTATTTTTGCCAGCTACATAAGCTAGCAGTCAAGTAAAACAGATTAGTAGCCAAGTCTCCTAGACCTATAAATTATTCACCCATCTCCATGCTAGCCACCTAGAAAGGGGATAGTATACAGCCTTACAAGAGTCTGAAAGGTCTAATTAAGTACTTAAAAATCCTCAGATGGGAGGTATTATGTAGGTAAGTATCCCATATTTAATTCTGATTTCCAGGTGGAACCAATACTCAAACAGAAAAACAAGCGATGGGCTGGGTGCTCCACTGTCACGTTTTATGCACTTTGCTGCTTTCCTGTGTTTGCAGAGCAAGAAGACCCATAAAGAAAAGAGGGATGTTTGCCAAACAACACTCTTTAATTGTCCTTTTTCAGTCTGTTCACATTTACAGTGATGCGAATCACATGAGGAACACTGCTGGGCAATAAGGAAATCAGTGAGAAACTGCTTCTAGCTGGATGTAGTAGGTGTTGTGGCATGAAAAAAGGGTATGGTAAAAACCGCTGCCAAAAATGCTGTACTTACTGAGTGCATCAAAAATACTGGAAATAAAAAATGAAAATAATTAATAATTTACAGCTTAGGTAAGATAATATATAGATAATTCATAGTTCCATTTAAAAACCCCCTTTAGTACAGCGGTGCAGTTCAGTTACCTAATGGCAGCTACCTAGTGCCACTGGCGATCCCCCAGGTGCCTGGTGGGACCTGTTGACATGGGTCTGATGGAGGGACCAGGGAAGATACATCTCACGTTCGGCCCAGCTGCCGGGGTCAAGCAGTCCACTATTCAGTAGCACAACATGTGTATTTTGGGAACTTAAAGCAGCATTCTCCTTGTCGCAGCGAGGCACCACCTTACTTGCCCTTTGTGGGAAATAGTGGCATAAGTAGGGTCAGACGGAAACGCTCAGTAATGCTTCTAACTTCTCAGGCTGGGCTTTCTGGTTTCTTTGTTGTGGAGGTTGCGGGTTTTTATTTTGTTTTTCTGCTTTCGACTCCTTCTGAGCTCGTTTCCTTATACTTGACCGAGTAGTGAGTCTGCATGCTCAGCAGGCTGCAGATGAAACCGATTTTGTCCTTAGGTTGTAAAGCAGGGCAGCGCTTGCCAAACAGATCAACTTACTCCATAAATGTAATACTTTTAAAAACATGCGCAACCAGCAAATGCTCTTGTGTGATCAAATGCCTGTTGAAAACCCAAATTGCACTGGGGGGTTTGGGGTGATACTGGTGTCATCTGAGCTGACAAAATCATTAATCACAGGGGTACCCTTAGCACAGCAGGCAGGTGTCCTGTGATCAAATCCAGCTCCTAGGAAACTTATTGATCCTAGGTATTGCAGGTCTGCTACACACAGTTCAACCAGTCTCTCATATATAGACATTATTTACCCCTTCTCCGTTCCCCAAGTGCTGCACCTTCTTTTAAGACTTGCCATCTTCCAAGCTTTGCCACCAAGCGCAAGTGTTTGTTCATGTGCCGATTCACTGTCATGCAGTTGTGAGAAAAATAAGGGAGCGGTATAAAACTGCACCAAAGCAGTCCATTGCTTTTTGTTTTATTAATGTGAATTCCCAGAAGCAACAACCAAACCTAATGACTGTTGTTTGTCAACCTCCTGCTGCTACCGTTGCCAACCCTGCCATCCTCTCCATTTGCCCTGTTTGTGACTTGCCCAAACTTGCCGTCAGGACCTTGTTTCCTAGCCCCAGATGGTGGCTACCTCATGGAGCAGGAGTAAGATACACCACCTCCTGTGCCACTGCACCAGGGCCACCATCTCCAGAAATGGCATCTCTCCATCTACCCATCTGGAGCTCCTTACTGGAGTCCAGCACAGGGCCACTAAGACAATTAATGGACTGGGGCATCTTTCGTATGAAGAAAGGCTGAGAGAGCTGGGGCTGTTCAGCCTGGAGAAGAGATCTGTATAAATACCAGATGGGAGGGAACGAAGAAGAGGGAGCCAGGCTCCTGTCAGTCCCACTGACAGGACAAGAGACAATCACCACAAATCAAACCACATGAAATCCCATCTGAATGCCAGAAAACACTTTTTTACTGAGAGGGTGGTCAAACATGGGGACAGATTGCCCAGATTGACTGTGGAGTCTCCATCCTTGGAGATATTAAAAACCTGAGTGGACATGGTCCTGGGCAATCTGCTGCAGCTGACCCTGCTTGAGCAGGGGGGATGGACTACATGAGCTCAAGAGGTGCCTGCCAACCTCAACCATTCTGTGGGATTCTCTAACCCATGGTGCCATTTCCTCAGCTCATTCAGACATCTCTTATAACTGACACACCATAAACAAATTCTTCAATTCAAGCTTATTCATGTCTTCATTTCATGAGTCTCTGCATAACCAGCTATATTTCATACATGGTTTGACGCACTGCACAAGGCAAGTAAAAGCACCTGCTTTGGTAATGGATACTGACAATGTATTTTCAGTAATCAGCTGTGTAAGAGTATCTTGATGAAAATCCACGCACACGCATTGAGGAATTCTGAAAAACTGCTCATCCCTTCTAGCTTCTGACCTCAGCATGAAATGCACAATGTGAATGTTAATTAGCTGATGACCAGAATATTTACCTGCCTTACAACATGTCCACATTAAACACCGATTCTTCACACATTAATAAACTGTCTGCCACATTTTCTTCTTGCCAACTTAAGAAGATGTGATGCTGCTATTGAGGTAGAAGGATGAATGAACCACAAAATGAATGATGAGCGTGTCAGTGATGACCACTGCTTCTTGTCAGTCACTGTCAGGCACTACTACCTTCATATGCGCTGCTATTTTAAGTCACCATTAGAATTAAACTCTATTGCCAGATATTTAAGCATTAAAATTATTGTCATTGGTGCAAACAAAGACTGGGAAATTAGTTATTGATTATCAGAATGATTACAAAGGCAGTTTCCATAAAACACAGATGTCTTCAAGGGGGAAAGCATATAGTAACTCCAGAGTATTTTTCCAGTGTAAAACATTCTGCATTACATTCTGTCCTACATTTTGTTTCTTTCCTTTTTTATAACCCAAATAGCATTTAATTGCCAAAGGAAGCCAAATGTGAGTCTGGAAGTCAGTACACATTTCCCGTACAGCCCTATCAATGGCTTCCCAGTTGTATTTGCTTTCAAGTAAACTTCACAACACAGCCATTCCATGAAACTTTCAAATACAATAGGAAATTCCCCAGTGTTTGTATAACCTCTCTTGGGTGTGCTGGGTCTTCAATATTACAGTTAGATCTTTGGGATACTGACCTCTATGTGTACATTGCCCTATATAGTGAAGTTAATATGCTAATGAATTACAACAATGTATAACTTCTTTGGGTTTCATTTTACAGTAGTCCCTAGAGGAGCTGCAGAATTGCCACTCCATTTTACACAGTATATATACGCCTCCAAATAAAAGAGACTCCAGCTCAGAAGAACATACACTCTAAACAGACAAGAGGGACTGCAGGATGAGAGAGGCATGCAGAGATGAGATGGCACATTCATTTTCCCACAGCAGCTGAGAAAGAAATAGATGCCAGACATCTGAGCCTAGGCCAGTGCCCTGTTGAACAAGCTGTACTACCTCCTAACAGCAAAGCTGCAAATGCCTTAACAACGGAAGTTTTGCTCAAAGTTTCCAAAGTTTATGAAGCTAAAAGAAAGGCTTTGCAAGATAACATGTATCTCTTGCATCTTCCATGTACCTATGTGTTCAAGCTTCATCTCCCCGTGAAGACAAATCTCCATACTATCAAAGGTACTGCTTGTAGTAAGATGTCAACACAAAGACCTGATCTGAAACCTTATTTTTATTTCTGCAGTGATTTTCCTGGCTACAAAAGACAGATTCCTTTTTTCCCCCATCAATTAAAGATTGCTTTTGTTTCCTGCTTTTTCCTTAAGAAACAAGAAAAATTCCTTTACTTCATTATCAAGTTTATTCCAATCTTGGACCTTTTTAATGCCAATGACACTATGCAGGAATGTACTAAAAAATTACAATGCCTTGGAAATAAAGCAAGACCTGATGAAATATATGTCCTTTTCCTTCATGTCAAGTGCTTAGAATTAGGAAAAAAAGAGGCAAAGGGATACACCACAATCTTCTATGCAGTTAAAAACTGCTATGTACCAGGAAAGCATAAATACTTAAGATAAGAGCATTCTCCTCACACCAGAGTGCTAACTCAGCTTTGTGCTCCTACACACCCTATGAAATGGGGATGTGGAGGTACAGATATGTCCATACAGTAACAGAATCAATAGCCTCTCACTTTTCATAGCTGGAGCACTGCTGCCCCAGACATTTTGAAAGGTCAAAACTGCAGGGCAGAGGTGGGGAGACACATGATTTTTCCTTCAAAGGATGTGTGTCAAAGAGCTACCAAAGAAAAAACAGATAAAAGATATGAACAGGAACATAATTTCTTATTTTTTTATTTTCATTTTGTGTCTTTCTAAAACCCAGCAAAGTCACAAATCTTAAGTGGTCAGGGAGTAAGCCTGCTGCAATGGTAGTTCTGTTTGGGATGGGTTGGCTGGAAGGCTCCCCACCGTGCCACAGCATCCCCATTGCTGCAAGCCCCGTGGAGCGCTTGGCTGCTTGTGCTAGGTGTTGCACAGATGTTTTGTGAGCTGCCGTCACTTAATCACAGTCTTTGGAACTATTACTGTAATGAAAACCCAATTATTGCAGACATGTATTGCATGTATTTTGGTGCACATATTAACCTCTTCTTTCGTGGGATAACCTTTGTTGATGGCTGGCTTTAATGCCAATTATTTCATTATCCATTTTTCAAGTAAGCAGAGGCAATAGAGAATGCTAATGCTGTTTAGTGGGGCGCTGACAGCATTAGTTCTCCTGTCATTTAGTCTCAAATGATGAAATTACAGACTAAGTTGCTTGAGTTTCATGGCGACAGACACTGAAATAGTTTCCAGTACAGAGCTTATAAATAACATCAGAAGTCCTGCTGTTTCACCTCCTGAGTCATTCTCTCAAAAGTCTTTAAAATTCATGATTCAAACAACAAGGCAGAGGGAAAGCTTTCAGTCAGTTGTTTCAGTGGCTAATTAAATGAGACTACAGTGTAAGGGAAACAATATGAAGTGTGCATTATTTCCTGTTTTGCTTAATGCATTTGAGAATTAATCCTCTGGATACACTAAACAGACTAAATTACAGCTCAGGATTATCACAGTTACTTTTGCAATGCATTAACGTTTCACTCATTGCGGCAGAGGACCAGTGACAGCTGAGGATTTAATCTAAACTTGCATGAAATCCTGTGAAATGAGGTCTCAGGGAAGGAAGCAGTTCTACTACATAGAGCACAGGTTGACTAGACTCTAAAATAGTACCCTAAACAGCACTTAACTGGAACAAAAACATAAACAGATGAAGCTTCAACAGTAAAAGGCACTCATTGGAAGCTCTTCCTCCACTCATCCACCCTCTGTCTTAAATCAGCAAGGCTTTTTTAAAAGAAGAAAATAAAAGGGTGAGTCTTCCTAGCTGGCACTGCCCAAACATGACCCCACACTTGCGGGCTGGCTACCTGGGATGGAGAAATGCTCTACAGGCTTACTAATCCCATTTTTGAACCTATTTACACCTCTGCCAGCCACAGCTCCGTGGCAATGCAGGGTGTGCCTGAGCATTTCATGTGGGCATGCTATGATTCTCGCTTCATGAGCTGCAGTAGTAGCACCCTGCCTCTCTTCGTTCACCATCTTCATACCATTGATGGCTTAATACGCTTCTATCACACCCTAACTCAGTAGCTTTTTCCCAAGCTGAAGAGTCCTCCTCATACAGAAACTATTTAATATCTCTGAGATTGCAGGCTGCTGGTGACTCTTCTTCTCCCTTTTCTAATGGTGTTTCACCATTCCCGAGATGAGAAGCCTAATACTGCCTGCAAACACCAGTGTGTGAATGGACTCATGACTGCAGCATACCGCAACAGGTTACCTATGAAAACTTCCTGTTTCTTCTCTCTTCCTTCCCTAGCTGCACAAAACACTGTGCTTTTTACCATCCCTGGGCACTGAGTTGACAACTTCAGACAATTATCCACAGTGATTCCCAGATCTTTCTTCTTGAATGGATCCTGTTGTCGTGTATGCATAGCACATAAACTGCATTACTCTGCATTTATTGACACAAAAATGTCACTGGCTGTTGTATTCTTAGGCATTTTCTACTATAAGATTACTGTCACATTTTAACAGCATCAGTTCTGATACAAAATATTTGAAGTAGTCATCAGCAAACTTTGCCAACTTGCTAGTCTTGCTATTCACTCCATTTGCAGCTAGCATGGAGTTTTGTGAACATCCAAAGTGCCAAAAAAAGGGGGCTGGGCAGCCTAATAAAGCCCTTCTCCATTATGAAGAGGACAATTTATTTCTACCTTCTTTTAATCAGGTATTACTCTGCAAGAGGAAAATACCTCTTATCTCACAGTAGCTTATTTCTTTAAAGGTCTTTGATCCAGCAGCTTTTGAAGACTCGACTGTACTTTGCTGACCAGATCTGGCAGCAGAAATGGTTATAAACTTCTCTGAAAAAGCCCTGCTAGATTGGTGAGGCATGACTTCTTTCTTCAAAAGCTACACAGACTCTTCCATTACTTTTGTATTTTCTGTCTTTGAAGCCCTTCTCTTGGCTCTGTGGCCACCCTGGTTCAGTGATTCACAGATCCCTCTTTAGAAGATTCTCTACTTAGGGCATTTCAATTTAGAAGGGTTATATACCTGTAGTAGATGTCTGTATATGTATGTTTATGTTATGTATATTTTAATATATTTTATTTCATTTGTGCTTTCTTTAAAATGATGTATATGGCTACTTATATTATGTAGAGACTACTTAACAAAGCTGATAGTTTTAAAATTGGTTGTTGGAGTTCTAAATCCTTTACATTTTGCATTCTCCGTGTAAGAGGGATGAAAGTCATTGCAAAATCAGCAATTTTGCTAATTTAGAATTCTTTTTCATGTTTTTGTTTATGCCTCAGCTCAGCAAAGCAGTTAAAGTTTGAGCATGTGATTTATTTTAATGCCATCAAGCTTTAAATGTCACACACGAGGGTCAAGTGAAGACTGGGACCCATGTAAACCATCTTTCCTAATCAAATGTATTTCTGTTTGTCTCTATACTCTCTGTATAACTGCACCATGTAGCTGATGTTATAAACCTGCTTAGAAACCCAGCATATTGAAGTGCTTTCTTCACCGTCCTCCACTAGCCAAAGAGCTTTCCTCTAAAGCCCAGGGGTAGACCATTGCTCCACCCTGTGCCAACAGCTTCCAAACCACCCCAGAAATTCAGTGGAAACAGGCACCCCCTGGATGGTTTGAAGTTCGGATGTGGGGAGCGGGAGCCATGAAAATGACCCACTTAGTGGGTGTTTGAGCAGCATTTCTGTTTGCAGTAACTGTTTGCACTCATTTACATTTTCAATCCATTCAGGAAGCTTCCCTGTATTTTACAATCGAAGGAGCTATTTCCTAAGCCAAACTCGCAATCCAATTTAATACAAGCCTTTAGGTCTGCTTTCCCAGAGGATGCTGGAGATTGAGAGGAAACATGCAAGATTCCACTGAAGTTCCCTGCAAGCTCTAACCTCCCCTCCTAGATATGATCACAACTGGATGTTTAACCACAAAGTACCTGTAGGGCCCTCCCCAGCAAGCAGCCAACTCCTAGAAATGCCAACATTCATGGGACCCAACTAAGCAGAGCTCTCTTCTGCCCAGATGGTGAACAAAGCCTGTTAATGACCACTCTGGTGCTTAACTAGTTATGAAAAAAACAAATGGTCACCCTACTTTAAGTAAAACACAACTTAAGCACACTGCAAGTCTGTTATGTTTTATATCACATAAACAGCAACTGCATTTATACAACTACACCAAGACAAGCAAGGGTTTTTACTGTCTCTTTTCTGTCATACCCCATGGAGACTATAAAACTCTTCAAGGTCATGGTAGATTTTAGATGTAGGACCATTAGACAAGGCTGGAAGAATACTATGGCTACAACAATAAAGTATCCTTCAAAATATCTGTCGTTACTTTGATTAATGCATACTTGAGTTTTAAACCAATGTAAGTTACTTCCTAATAAAAGTTAGATTCTCCAGGTATTGGTGATGAAATTCCTCTTTCATTTGATCTAGTATATATTTAGCTAGTTCATTATGAATAGAAAAACAGAGAGGTACTTGAAACAAAGTTCAGATCTGATCTTATTGCAAAGTTCAGGGCTGTTCAGATCTGGGAGTTTTGAGTCATTTCTGAAACAAAGCTGTAGTAATCCTCCCCATTCTGGTCTACAGATCACGTTGTCCCACAGGCTGTGAACACAAAGCAGCAGAAGGGAAATAAGCAATTCTAATGAGTCAATGTTCTTAAGCAACAAATTGCATATTTTTGTCAGCAAAGCTGCAAAGAAACAAGATACTTTAACAAAAAAAAAAGAAAAAAAAGAATTAAGGTACAGTGAGGACACCTGCTGCAACACTGTTGTCCACGATCTCAAAATCTTTCTCTGTTTTAATGTTTCATGAAATTACATGGGGCCCCATTTGGAAAAGAAAAGGGGAAATTAAAGGATTTCTGTCCTTTGAGGGAGGGAAGGACAGAAATTCCTCACACCTGCTCTGACTCTGCAGTGTAGCACTAACTGGATGTAGGCCCTGGCTAATCCACAGAACAGAACTAATCCTAGAAGAAGAGAGAGTAAATAAAGCAATGTCCCTAACTAGCATGATTCTTCCAACCTGTAAATTTGAGTTGCTGTGATAGCTGTTTTACCACAGTGCGTACACAGTAACTTGTCAAAATGCAAATATATTAAGAGTGAAACAGAAGTCATATAAGCTTAGAAAGAACACTAAGAGAAACTGACAATTAATTCTAAGTGGAAAGGTTAACCTGTTTGCTTTCAGCAACAGAGCCTCAGTCCTACCAGTAAGCGCAAATAGCATTTGCCTTAAAGATAGGCTTACTGCATTCTCTGTATTACCATGCACAGAACATGCTGTTTTCTTACAAATTTGAGAGGGTTTTGTTTTCATTCAAATTAAATCTATATGGGTGAAGGCCCCATTTAAAACATGGAAAACAAAGACTGGTTGGGTGAAACTTTACAGAAGCAGAACAAGGCACCAGCACATCCAGCTGCCCTGAATGCCAAGCTGTGATTGTAGCTTTGAAAATTCTCCTCCAGATGCCACCTGACTATCTCCATCGCAATCACAATTTCTGCGCAAATCAAGGACCAATACATATTTTTCACCATTTGGGAATAAAAATGCCCAAGGCCTCATTTTAAATTATATGCTCGTGTTTCTCAGTGCAGCTTTTACAGAAATTTCATGAGCAGCTACAAATGGCACAACGTTCTATGTCTGATGCAACAAACGTGGATAATTTGATAACAGTGACCAGACTCTACGCAACACAAAGTAAACAAACCTCTATTAGTTGAAACTCTCCTTACTAAGGGTTGTCAGGCATTGGGACAGGCTGCCCAGGGAAAGGGTTGAGTCACCATCCCTGGAGGTATTAAAAAAGTGCATCAACAAGGCACTTCAGGACATGGTTTAGTGGGCATTGCTGACAGTTGGACTTGATGATCTTAAAGGTATTTTCCAGTCTAAATGATTCTATGATTCTACCATCCTTCTGATATATTGTGCCCACGCTAAAACTTAGAGCAGTGTTTACAGCTGTATAAATTGAAGCCATTTTGATTTGGATTTAGTCAAAGAAATCAAGTGCAAGCACTCTCTTGTAAAGCTGTTTATGGTGCTACATTCAAACACCACCTATAGACTAATGCAAAGGGGAAAAAGAGCCAGTGATGATGATTGTTAGCAGCCTAGAGCAAGATTATTACCAAATGATTATAATTATTTTAATATAGAGAAGATAGAATTTAATACATTTCTTAAAAAAAAAATCTTAATCTCTGCATTGCTATGCTTACCTTTTGTAGGAGAAAGATATGCTCCCCAAATGCAAGTTTTCATAATCAGAATCCCATTCGACAGGCACTCAGGGCATTAAACCCAGATTAGATGGATTAGATATCCACCCTCATCAACCTGCCTTCCTTTTAATTACTTCACCAATACACACTTCTCAAATCAATTAAAATGTTTCCTATACTATGTTCATCATTAAGAGAAGTCTGAGAATATAGATAAACCTTACAGTCTATCAAAAAGTTCAAAATACTCAGGTTTCATTGGAAAAGAGTAGATATGACCATTGGTTCCTTTCAAATACACAAATTGAAGACTTTTTTTACACAGCAAACATATACATATACATATACATACACATACACCAACCCACACATAATTTAAAACCTTTCATGAGCCAAATGTGCACTTGCTAAATAGAATGGCATGGTATAAACTCAAAGGACTGCAATGACTACTCAGTCAAACTGGAATTACAGGTCTTACCTAAAAATAATATCTGAATGAAAAATTTTTACACTCTGGCCAATATTTATTTCACTTTTACATCCTCACTTTAAAGCTCACAGGCATTTGATAGTAACAAAAGAAAAAGAGGATGATTTTTGTCTCTTTAAGATCCATTGTTGCAAAATAGTGTTGCATGATTATTGATTGAATAGTTTCCACTTCCTACCCCTACAAAGACTGACACAGAAGAAGAAAAACCGGCAGGTCTCATTAGTCCTGGGTAGCCCAACCGTAGCCTTAGCTAGTATTAGATTCCTCAGAAGAGGTGAAAAAAAAAGCACCACCTTTTCAGAAATGCAGCCATTGAAATCAGAATGCATTGAGTGAAGAAGGGAAAACTTTCCCCCATCACGTATTCTTTTCAGGGTCAAAAAATAGACAAGTGAGACTTTAAATAAGTAACTCATTCCAGGTAAGTACAGTCAAATTGTTCCCAGGCTGACAGACTGCCATCACGTCCCACTGCTGCCAGCAGGGTTCACAGCTGTGACTCCAAAGGTGGCTCTGGGTTTGGAAAAACACGGTATAGCAGAGAAGGCAATAATAATTACTTCAATAATTAGATTCTGTCTTGTGCTGTGTATTGAGAGCTCAAGGCTTATCTGGAATTAGATGAGGCACCCAGAGTGCCTTTACAGCTATCTATTTCAGTGAATGGAGCAGCCAAATATCCTCTTCTTGAAACAGTGGAAGAGCAATCACACTTTTTCCTGTCTCAATGAATTTAAAATGTACTGCAAGCCAAGAAGAAAGAGAACGGCCAGCGAAAAGCAGCAAAAGGCATGGAATAACACTATCCACGACGGGAACATTTATTCAATATTGCTTGATTAATTTGCCGCTGAAAGGATGCTCTACACCTAAAAGAGGGAGGCAGCTGGTTTTGCCCAGGTAAGCCATAAGGAGGGCTGAGAGAGGGGCCCAAACCACGACTCGCACAGCTCAGGGAGGTGAAGCCAAAACATGGCTGGCTGGGGAGGACCGACCAAGCTGGCTCGGCAGGCAGGAGCTCTCATGCCTGTTAAATTATTACAGGAGTGTTTCTTAGCAATCTTAGCTCAGGCCCCAGGGACCACCTGCAGTCCCTTCCCTCTTGCTCTCTAATTAGAAACCTGAAGTCATTACTTGGGCCAAGGGATAGTGAAATGAAATTGTCACTAGGTCGAGTATACTGAGTGAAAAAGTTTTTAAAGATAACAAGATAATGTTCTCAAAAACATTGCACCATGTATCAAAATCATTTTACCATTAATAGATTTCCTGGCAGCTACTTGTCTGACTGAAAGAGAGGAGCTGCATGGAAAAGAAGAAAGCAAGCAGATGACATTTTTAACTGTGTGACGATCCCTTCTTTTCCCCAAGCATCCTGAAACAAAAGACATAAATGCAGAATGCTTAGAGGCTTCAACAGCATCCAATGCACGTGCTTTTAATCATGACTGCACATGAACATCTGCCCCAAAATCTAGCCAGCAGGTTCTGGTGGACAAAAAAAGTACCCATAGTACTTGGGAACTAAAGGAAGAGGCAGGCAGTCTAATTAAATTTCCTCAATGCTTCCCATTTAGTACATCTTAGGGATTTAAAATTAAAGAAGTGTATAATTTGGGATGTTTTCAAGATTAAGATATCTAAAACTCGTCAATTAGCTGCACAATGAAATCTGTTTCTTAGCTAGAACTTAGAAGGGCTAAAATTGTTCAGGCCAAGAAAACAAGCTGCTGCAGCGGAGTGTTGAAGCCCTGACACGTTCAGCCTGTGGTTCTCACACTTCAGCACAGCGAGAGAGTGAGAGCCGCCCTGTCAGACCCGATCTCCAGGCTGCTGGCAGTTACAAGCTTGAGACTAATGGTGGCTGGAGACCTAATAACAATTTTCAAGGCTGGCAGTGGCAGTTCTATGCAAACAGCTTAGGAACCTCCCTCACCCTTTTGCATGGGGAAGAAAACACCCCAAGAATTAACCTAGGCTTTGCCAAAACTAGGGATTTTAGCTATTAGTGGCCATCTATTTCTGCAGCTTTCTGTGTACAGGCTGTGAACAGAGACAACAAAATGAGAATGCACTATGTCTTGCCCCAAACCAGTATAGACTGTGTAGAGGCAAACTGCAGCCTACAAGACTGCTGCCTGTTTCTCCAGGGGTTACTATTAATGCAAAGGCCCAGGTCAGTCTGCGAGATGCACTGGTTAAAGCCTGAGTGCAAGAACAACAACAACTGCCCAGCCTTCAGCAGTGTTTTTCTAAAGACTTCTTTTGGTGATATTTGTAGCATGTACACGGGGCCTTAATTCTGCTCTGAAATACAAATGAAAAAATACTTTATAACTTTTTTTTTTTTTATTTCAAACCCATTCAGCTTATTTCGGGGTCTCTGTAATTTGGAAGCAAAGGGCTGCTGCTGCAACATCTCATCTGCTTGCAGATTCAGTTGTCATTTTTAAAGCACAGAACAGAAGTAATACACAAGGCGTCAATAACAATCGTTGGTACCATTAATATTTCCTGATTATGTCTGGCCTAAATCTGGAAAGCAACTAAAAGATGATTTCATTTGAGAGTAGCTAGCCTAGAAAGCTGAAAGCCTAAGACTCTACACAGCTCTACCCCAGCCACTTCACCTTCCCTCTCCCCTTTCTTTCCCTTCCCGTCTGTGTTACACTGCCTTTCAGCTCAGGCCAAGTGCTGCAGCGGGAAGCTGCAGGCACCGGGCTGCAGGACGAGGGCCTTGGATTTAAATTATACAGAGACAAAGGCTCAAAGGAAAGACTGCATCATAATTTACATCTAACACTTCAAATAACACACAGAACATTCCTGCATCTAAAAGGCCACTGACTGTAAAGAGTACCTGGATTATTTAACACTATTTAGACTATACGCAGACTAGCACTACTTAGAACATAAAACCAGATGAACTGGGAAAAACCCCAAAGGTTCAGCCAGCCTGCTACCCGCTCTCTGGTAGCAGCCAACATTGTGAGAAAGAATGGGAGAAATAGGGTTTCCTCCTTCAGTATACCTGTCCAGCCATCAGCAGATTAAGGATTTTCTGAGTAGGAACTTGCACTCATATCACTGTGTTGGACAGACTTTGCTGGACCTTTCTCCCATGCAGTAGTCCGTCCTTTTTAAATTCACGTTTGATTCTGGTCTCCAAAATGTCTTATGGTACTGATTTCCTCCATTCAATTATCCATTGTCCAGAGAAGTGTGACTTTTTGTCTTAAGTCTGTTTTCTGGTTAGTGTTGATGCTCTGATCCTCTGTTTAGATTATAAAAGGTGAATTGTTATTCTCTATAATATAATAGAGCACTATCTATAATGTAATATTACAGAGGATAACTATTCATCTTTTCTGTGCTGTTCCTATATGTCTCTCATGTATTTTCTTTTTTCTTTCCAGAGATGATGATAGTTTTGTTGGTGGCTTCCACCTTAAGTCATGACAGGACAATCTGATAAAACCTGGAACCAGCCTCCTTTGTGTCTGCATCAAATTCCAGAGAGTAGCTTGTACAGTATAAAGACTGGTTTGCTTTGATTAAACTAATAATTTGTAACCCATATTACCTTGCTGCAGTAATACATGATGCAAAGAACTGCAGTTTCATGGAATCCTTAAGACAGGCAGACAAGGAAAGGCAGAGCTGGGGAAAGCTGGGTTTTTCATTTTGTAGCAAATGACACAATTCTGCTTTTCTCTTTTCCCAACTCAAATGAAAATAAAAGGCACCCCAAACTTTTCTCACAAAGTGAAATAAAACAGTAAACCCAAATAGCCCAGTTATGCACATTTTCTTGACTTACTACATATGTGAAATAAAAACCTTAAAAAACTAGTTTCTACCATTGCTCTAAATTTTAACTAAATGTTTATTCTTAGTGGAACTCACCATTCTGTTATTTTCCATTCTAATCTCATCAAAATAGATCTTGTTTATACACATCAACGTTTCTTTCTTTCCTTAAGACTTAAAGAGCTAATCTACCTACAGAAACTGGTTCTGCAATGCATTCTAACTCTGAAGAAACCCCAAAACATACACCTAGGATCAATGTTTTTAATGTCAGACACAAAAGCACTGTGATGTCCAGATGCTACCAGAACATAGTATGGTGCAGCACCTCAGTCTATGTCCTCACGATGGCTCCCTTTGAACTAACTTTCTGATCCTATAAACAATGTATAAAAGTTCAAAGTTATGTTAATCACTAAGGACACCAGAAGAGACAAAGAAAATGTTGTATATTACAAGGTTGATCCAAACTGGATGGTCAGTGTACTCAGGGAGTAAAACATGGAAGGAGATACAGAGTGGGGCACCATAGGGGTCTGAGGCTATTTGGTATTTTCATTATAGACAAAAACAATGGAGCAGAGTCTTCCTACGCTAAGAGATGACACTAACCAGGGAAGTATAGCAGGGACACTGAGAGCATGATGAGAATTTGTTACGTGATCTTCACTAACGAGACACTTGAAAAAAAATCCAGGATGAAGATCAGAAGGGGCAAGTATAAACTACTACACCAAGAAAGGAAAAAATCAACTTCACATAAAAACCTGCTGCAAGATGAAAGAAATAACCATGTCTCTGGGTTCATAATGGAAAGAAAAGAGAGCTAATGCACTTAAATTGCAGCAGGCAAAACTTAGGCTAGATACCAGAAAAACCTCCCTAAGCACTTAGAATAGAACTGGGACGTACCAGCTGGTCTATAATGTTTCCATTATAGTAAGTCTTCAAGAACAGCATAAACAAACGTGAAAGAAATGACACAGGCATTGGCGAGACTGTGTTGGAATGGAGGATGTTTAGAGGCTCTCTAGAGACCTTCTTGCCAGCTCTGTGGTTCTTTGAAATCTCATCTGTTTGTATGCATTTCTGAATTAGCTCCTTAATAGACTACAGATCTTCTTTCTCTGGCACTTGACTTGACCCATGGCTACAGCCAAGTTTGGCCTGCGAGGCAGAGGGAAATTCAGGATCACTACTCCAAGTGAACTTTCCATGCTGCATTAAACTAGACATCAAACTTCTGGAGTAACATTGTTGCATTTTACAAACAGTCTAGAAATAAGAACTTTACACCAGAAAAATGTCCCACTCCTAAGTGTTTCACATGAACTGCAATGCACGTGTGTGTGGAAAACTGTTCTAAAAGTCTTTCTTCTAGAAGTTTATGGAGTACAAGTCATAAAAATTTTTGAAAATCACTTCTGTGACTTCACTGGTGCTCAGAGATGAGCAACTGAGCACTGATGTTTCTCAGCCTGCTCCCAGCACCTTCCACTGTTCTTTGGTTGTTGTTGCTGTGGGTTTGGATTTGGGGAGGGAGGGAAGCAGGCAGGCAATCCAGACAACCCTTGTTTAGGTAAAACCACTTTACTTTAGGATTCTTCACAATAACCTCTGTCGTCAGATAATTTTAGTTTTTCTGTATCGTATTCTAATTTACTTTTGTAAGTTACTTCCAGTAGCTTCCAGCTGGTGACGTGTTTGTATGTTACACATCCCCAAGGGAATTTGGGATAGCTGTAAAATGCCAGTACTCTAAACCCTCATGTCTCAGCTTGTAAGGATGGAGAATCTACCCTTTGAGAAGCCAAGCTGCTCAACTTCTTTCCCCTCCACAATGCCACATTAACGGTTTTCAACTGCTTCCAATTTTAAAACCCATAAACATTTTCAAGCACATGGATGATCCCAACTGACAACAGATGGATAATCAAGACCACTGACAACAAACTTGCTCTCTTCTTAGTAGCAGATGAAGTCGTACATTTTTAGGAGTAATCCACAATCCCCCAGGAGTCTGGAGACCAGAGTCTGAAAATCCCTGCTTTCAGCTATTTCTTTACTTTAGCTTTTTTTAAAAACAGCAGCAACAACTACAAAAATTCCGCTGTCCCAGAAGGTCATTGCTCAGGTTTCATATAGTTAATAGAACTGAACTGTTTTAAAATCCAGTTTAGCCAGCTAAGCAACAGGAAAAGTGCCCATTTTCTTTGGTGGATTTCCAAGCCTTACATGGTGATTGAGACAGCACTCTGTCATGGGCCCTGCAAACAGTTGAGAGCTGTGGACAGACTGGCCCTGATGGGTAATAATTCTTAATAAGGTTTTCTGGCTCTTCGGATGGAGAATTTGAATAAACTGCTGCTCATGTTGAGGTGCATGCTTTGTTCTTGCAGACAGATTTGTTTACATGTCCCCAGAATACATTTGTAGGAAGTTTTTTCCATGTACGCTGCTATTTAATTTACACACATCCACAACATTTGATCAGGTAAAGCTGCTCTTGTGCTAAATAAATGCAAGGTCTGACGATTCCAGCAGAAGATGGACCAGCTTAATTAGGAAGGTATTGAAGACACTTTCCTCTTTATTGTACCTTACAGACAAAAATAGCTCCTCAGCACACCTCTGGTAACTGTTATCATTAGGGAACCTGAGGAAGCATATATTGTTCAGTGATAATAGCAGCTGATGCCAGAGCCAGAACAGTATCCTTGTACCTTCTCTCTTGCATTCCTACACAGCCCACAATCCTTTCTTGAGGATTTGCCACTACAAAATACAAATGTATATTCAGTTCCTGACACTTAAGTGTTCTAAAAACACTTAAGTGTTTTTCTGTGGTCTATTCCATGACTGAATTGACAGGAATTGTTGCATGAAAACACGTATAATGTCACTGGAAAGGGAGATATCCAGGAAAAAAAATTGGTGCTCAATAAATTCTGCTCTTCTGAAATTCAGTAGCACTGTAGACCAAATCTGTCGAATCATTTTTGAAGACAAACAGTTAGAAAGTTCCCATTCTGAAGTTCATAAATGTTAACAATGTCCTGGAGGGACTGCCACTGAAATAATTTTGAACTTGCTCCTTTAAGGAAGATGTCTCTATAAATGATTCCTGAGCTTTGTATTTGTTCAGCTAGGTCTACTATCAAAAGCATTCTTCAGAAGCCTCAGACATTTACACCTAAAATGTCACCTGCAAATGAAAGCATGATGTGTTTGCTGCTTAAGGAAGGGACAAGTTTTCTGAGTAATATCTAAAGCTCTGTCACTGAAAAGCTTTCTGATCCTGGATCAAAAACATACTTGGTTCAAACCTCCAATGTGCCCACACAGCCAGTCAAGATGTTTTTACAGCCTCCTTTCCACATAAAACTTTTAGATTGCTTGGGAAAAAAATGCTGTGGAAGTGCTATATTATTTGCTATATTGGCTATAATGAGTAACAGAAGAATAATAAGAAAGTAATTGCAGTGGTTTAAACTTTAAAGTAACTCTCAGGTCTCTGCCTGGCAGCAGAGTTGGGGACAAGGGGGAATAGGTACTACTTATGGTATAGGAAGATGAAATTAGGCATTGTTTAAGTAAATGGGGCAAATACAAATAAATGGTATTGGATGGGCTTCATGAGGGAGCCGGCCAATGCCACTGAGAGGTTGCTTTCTATCATCTCGGAAAAGTGGCAATCAGGGGAAGTCCCCAATGACTGAAAAAAGGCAAATGTTATGCCCATTTGTCGTGGTTTAACCCCAGCCAGCAACTAAGCACCACGCAGCTGCTCACTCACTCCCCCCCCATCCAGTGGGATGGGGGAGAAAATCGGGAAAAAAGAAGTAAAACTCCTGGGTTGAGATAAGAACGGTTTAATAGAACAGAAAAGAAGAAACTAATAATGATAAAGATAACACTAATAAAATGACAACAGTAGTAATAAAAGGATTGAAATGTGCAAATGATGCGCAGGGCAATCGCTCACCACCCGCCGACCGACACCCAGCTCGTCCCCGAGCGGCGATTCCCTCCCCCACTTCCCAGTTCCTATATTAGATGGGACGTCCCATGGTATGGAATACACCGTTGGCCACTTTGGGTCAGGTGCCCTGGCTGTGTCCTGTGCCAACTTCTTGTGCCCTGGCTGGGCATGAGAAGCTGAAAAATCCTTGACTTTAGTCTAAACACTACTTAGCAACAACTAAAAACATCAGTGTTATCAACTTTCTTCTCATACTGAACTCAAAACATAGCACTGTACCAGCTACTAGGAAGACAGTTAACTCTATCCCAGCTGAAACCAGGACACCATTTAAAAAAAACCAAAAAGCAGAAGGATCCAGAGACCTATAAGCCAGACAAACTAACCTCAGTTCCCAGGAACTTTATGGACTGGAGTAGTAGAGTAAAGGTGGGTGGAAAACTCACCAGACCACTGGGCTCAAAGGGTAGCCATCAAGAGTTTGAGGTCTAACTGGTGGCTGGTTATGAGTGGTGTCACCCTCAGGGGTCAATAGCAGGCCAGTACCCTTTGCATCTTCAGAAACCACCCAGACGACAGGGATGGCCCACATCTTCATTTAATTTGTGGAAGGAGCAGTTGTGTATGCTGGAAGGCAGAGCTACTGTTCAGAGAGCTCAAAATCCAGGAGTGGCCTGACAAGGACCTCAGAAAATTCAGCAAAGACAAAACCAAAGTCCTATACTGGAACAGGACAACCTACTGGAACAGTACAGGCTGGAGGTGCACTAGCAGGGTAGCAGCTCTGCAGAACAGGACCTGCAGGACCTGCTGCACAAGAGGCACCAGTGAAACCTCGTGGCAATGAAGGGAACAGATGGGCTACATCAGCAATCGGGTAGCCAACAGGTCCAAGGAAGTGTTTTCTTCTAAATATTGTATCTTCTTTTGGGACTCCAGTACAAGAATAGTGTGAACCATGTGGACAGAGAGGACTCAAACTTACATAATCACCCTGGCTGGATGATCAGCTTGTTCTCATCATTCTTTATCATTCCAATAGCAATTACATCAGCTGTGTTTTGTTGTAATTTTAAACTTGATTCCAAACCACCAGTGGAAACTCTGAATAGTTGAGGATGTACCAAGCCCTGAAGAATCCTATTAGAAACACTCATCATATGACTTCATATAGGAAACTACTTGGAGAGCTGCAAGCCAGATCTTAATCCTTTTAACCTGCGTCCCTCCCATCAAGAGCAGCTTATGCATGGTCTTCTTGGAATGCTACTGAAAGGTTTATTTTTTATTCAGTTTTCAATACTGATGCCATTACAGTTTGTTTTCCAGGAATGAAATCCACAAATCCACAGACATTTCTGCTGTTGTTTCTAACAGCTATTCCGGATCATTACACATTTGGTGAGAAATCTCCCAACATTTCCAATGTGTCTTATTTTTCATACAGTCAAATTCTAAAAAGGTAAAAAAAAAAAAAAGGAGAAAATCACATTTAACTTTCACACTTTTCCATTGGCAAACACTTTCCACCTCCAACTTCCTTACAGAACACAAATTAGACACACACACACACACGCCTTTTTTTTCTATTTATTTCATTATTTGCATGAGCTTCAGTGAAGTAGGGGACAGTTCTAGGAATAAAGCTTAACTAACTTGTACTTCCAAACTACATATTTAGCATGTTAACACTGAGGTCTCTGTGTTAATGTAGGACACTTGTTATTTTAGGATCAACAAATGGCAAATACTTCCATATGAAAAGAATATTCCCACCCACAGAAACAGAATTCAGCTTTCCTACGCAGCAAACAATAGAGAATTAATATGCCTCTCAGAGGCACAGCCAGAATAAAACCAACCACACCCCAAATCCAAATGAGATTCTCAGATATTTTCAGTGTTTCTTTTCTGAGACAGAGCGTATTCTCTTACTAACAAGGTGAGTGGCAGGAGCAAATTTATTGACGGTTTCTGAAATATTTAGCAATTTTGTGTGCTTACAGAAGAAAACTATTTATAACAGGGTCTTTTACACCAATCCACCTCATGTAATTTTTAGAAGAGTAAGCATCTAAAAGTAAGGAAAAAATTCAACCTTACTGATATTCATGGAAGGAACAGTGACAAAATAAGAGAAAGAAGTCCACTAGCCAAAAAGTGCAAGAACCATTAGAATTTACTATTTTATTTGAAACACCTTAATTTAAGTTTTCATTACTAGATTAATGAGCTTGTTTAATATTTGTACAGTGTTGAATGCACTGGAACATTTTTACTTCTTCCAGGATTCCAAAACCCAATCAGAATGTCAGTGTTTCAAACTAATTTATTGTAATATTCAAATAAGATTATTTTAAACCTGTCTTGCCTAGTTTTTTGAAAGATAAATGTAAATGCTATGTAATATCAGCTGCTTAACCCATGTGCTGTAATTCTTAGCTTGTGATCACCAAGAAAACTTTGTCAAATAAACTGCATCACAGATACTGAAGAAAAGAGAATAACTAGAAATAAAATAAGAAATTCAAGCTGTTCAGCAATGTTTGATAGAGTTTTGCAAATATTTTTGGTTTCATGGTTCAAATTTCCTCTGGGATTGGCAAGTTAACAATAGTTCTATTTTTTTAATTGTAATCAGGATTACCTAAACATTGTACAAATCAGACAAAAGCTTTTGACATTCAAAAAGCTAGTCTGTTTGAAATGGGTGAGGCTTAAATGGGGAAGGAGGCATTTAATTATAGAAAATGCATGTAAGATTTACTGGCAGATTCACAGATTTTTTAAGGCCAGCAAGACCCATTACCATATAATCACACCTTCCAAATAACACATGGCAAAGAACCTCACCTTGTATCTGCTGCATCAAGCCCATTCCTCCTGATTGAATTACCCTTTACTTTTTGAAGGACAGCCAAGTCTTGTTTTACACATTCAAAACGATGGAGAATTCACCAAGTCTGCAAGGTGCTTCTGTAGCTCTCTAACCTTATTGGAAGAAGGTGTTTGCTTTCTTCCACTTTGAATTTGTTTAGACTCAGATAGACTGAATTGCTAACAGACTATTTTTTAAAACAAGGGAGAAAGGCACTGTAATTAGACAAATCACTTCCCAGCCTAATATGTATGCTGTAGTTGAGTCATCACTTAATATAGTTTTGCGTAAATGGAGAGAGATTTAAGGTCTCCTGTTTCTCACTGTGAGGTAGGATTTCTAGACTTTCAAGTCTTCCTGCAGTTCTTTTGTGATCTTGCTCTTACTAAAATGTCACTAATATTGAGTGAAGTAAAACCACTTAGTACTACCTGCTAGCAATTGCAGCATTCACCCTTGATTGTGTCAACCTTTCTCTTCTTAGTACTTCTATCAGTCTCTAATAAAATACTCTTAAAACATATTACTGAAGAGTGGGAATTCATAGTTAAAGTAGACTTCAGCAAGTTCATTCAGAAGCGGTCTTCATTTTTGTCAAAATAAGTATGAATGAGCAGTTTTCAAGTATTTGCTACAATCATGAATTATTTTGCCCCAAAGATGACACATTATTTTTGACTTGACATGACCACCCTGTGCCCTCACATTAGAATGTACATGGTCTAATGAGAAAGCCCTCTTAAAACTACCAGTAAAATCTGCATTCAGGCACTGTGCCTAATCGCCCAACTCCATCCTTCTCTCCCACAGTACTATCCCAGCTGAATATTTGCACGGTCTGTGTCTAATCTATGTGAAACAAAAAACCTTGCAATTCCGATGCTTCCTGTTAATTATTAGAAGTAGCCCAATACTCCAATATGCCAAAACAAGACTCAGCCCAAGCAGAACAAAGGTGGAAAGAATTCTATGTAAAGTATGGTCAAGCTTGTCTGGTAGTCAAATAGCACAACTAATAAGAAAACATACCATAATTTACAGACTAGTCCTTTCATTAAATGATTAGTCTCAAAGACCTTATTAACTTTATTAAAAGCAGAAAAAGGTCATATGAAAGGCTAATATAACTGAGATATTATGTTAAACTCTGAGCCATTTAAGGTATCCACCTTCATAAAAAGTTGCAGCATATTAAATTTGTTTAATTACTCTAGAGTAATTTCTAATTTCAAACGCCTATTTTATGGAACAATGATAAATTAGAGCATAGATGAATTATTTTACAGATTAATACACACAGTTCTTTCTGCGATCAAGATTTTAAATGGTTCTAATAGCTGTAGCACTTATAGTAGGTTCTTTAAGTGCCAAGCAATTATAATTGTTCTCTTAGCATACTGGTTTAATTTAATACCTCCCAAGTTGCAGAAAATTTGACTTCTGCAAGAACACACTCATTCACCATATTTCCTTTTGGAATGATAAAGTAAGATATTTAAAAGGAGAGGAATGACCTGGAAAAAGCAATACAATATTGCTAATTATCACACAACAGTGCTGGTATATCTCAGGCTTACTGAGATCAAGACTCAGACAAGACATAGGTGTACACCATAAACCCCCTACCACTCATTTCCACAAAAAAAAAAAATCAGGCCCATAGTGGCTGGTCTTGGCAGTGTGCTTCAACACTTGTCCAGAGCAGTGGGAACTCATCAAGTACAAAAATGTGGCACCTGTGGAGTAACTAAAATTATCTAAGTACTTATAATACTATGCATAAATCTGGTTCTGCGGGTAGCGTTCAGGAGTTTTGTCCAACTTTTTGCTCCATGAGTGAGCAGGAGACATTTCATTTGTGTTAGTCACTTGATCAGATAACTGGAGCTCTCCACATGATAAACATCTCAGATCATGAATCACTTAAATGCTATGTATTAAAGTGAGGAAGTTAAGTTTAATGTCTATTTTTAAGGAAACGTTTTTCTCTTTCCCTCATCCTGTAGGAAGGTCTTTGTCAAGTGCAACATCCCTCACCTGTGCACAATCAAGCCAAAGGCTTTTCACCATTGGCCTATGAAGTCCTAGAGTATGTAAATCTGATTCTTCCTCTTTTTCTTTGCAGTTTTTATTCTTTTGGCAATAAAAAGAAGCTTAGAAAGTGGATCCAAAGAGTCTGCCCAAGTCTGTGGGCAGTATAAAACAGGTACACTGAGGGGCAGTGCTTCATGCATCACAGTGTAGTATCACTTCCAAACAGTGATGTAGGTGAGAGTGAACACAGGTTACCCACTTACAATTTGGGAAATAGAGAGTTTATCCAATTCTTCATGCCCAGCTGGCAACCTCAAGTCAGGGAGTTTTCCCATTACACCACTTTCTCAAACATGCCCCTGGCTGACATGGAGCAGAGGAGCAGGCTTGGCTTAAGCACGCCGGCAGGCTCACACTGGAGTTTGGTGCTACAAGGGATGGTGGGGACCGGGGGATGATGGGGCAGCATGCTCTAGAAAAGGGGTGGAACTGAAGGATTTAACCTCTTAGATAATAAGAAAGGAAATCGTGCATGTCAAAGTCTGTTGTCTAAAGCCACAATACATCTTATTTTAGGTGAAGCTAATAAAGAAGTACTATGAAGATATAAAAATGAGAGAAATGATATATGATATTACTTGTTTGCCACCTCCAAGAAAATGACTAATAGGTTGGGTTAGCAATGAATTTTTGATTTGAGAAGAAACATTAAAGTTAGATGAACTACTGGTTTATTAGTTTCTGGAAGAATAATTCCTCTTCTTGTGTAATGTAACGAAAAAGCGAGACACTGTCACTGTGGAGACAGAAAGACACAAACAACCATCAAGGTTCAGAGTGACATTGTAAAAAGGAGTTTTACCTTTAGGTCACTGGTTGAATTTTAAATAGAAGAGTTGCCACATGTCTTTGGGGAGTTGCTTGATGTCCTGGGTCAGCTTGATCTCAAATACAGCTCAGTTCCTAATAGACAATTGTTCCCATCGTAAGCACTGCAGCGACAGATAACCTCCCTGATCGGCCCGGCAGCAAGGAGCATCCTTGAACCAGCTCTCCTGGGAACACTGTGTCACAACAGCCTTCCCTCTGCAAAAATAGGAGAGCACCTGTTTTCCTCGCCCGTAACACCTAAAACTGAACTAATGTTCACTGGATACCATAATACAAATATAATCACGTCATTCCCCCTTCTCAGTTTCTGAAAGTTTGCAGGGAAGGCTGATGCAGCCCCGGTCCCATTACCTTAGGAACTGGTCTAAAACATGTTCAAAGCATCCTTGTGATCATCAGACACCTTGCTTTTTCAACAAAAATACCTGAGCGCTGGTCTAGCAGGGCTTGCTTAATGTTTTTTTAACCCTTTCAGACACTGAAAAAGCCTGTTGTGAAAAAGCATGCAAAGAAACCAAACAAATAAACCCAACCAAACCATCTCCCCACCTATATTTGCAAATTCTGGCCAAACTTGATTAGGACTTAGTGTTGGAAAGGAGCACCTTTACATGCCACAATTTAGATGTATCCCTAACTAAAAATAAATACGTAACTGAATCCTTAAAAAGAAAGCTGAGGAAGATAATTGCATAATTAATAAAGGAGCAGTCTTAGGACCAATGGTCACCTCAAACTGTAAAACCACAGTGTAAAATAGGACACCACAAAAACCCCATTTCATTTGATTTATCCTTCATGAAAAAGCAAAACAAATGTTATACAAATATTTTCAGTAGCTGGAAACTGGCTATCACTAGAAAAACACAGCTACAGACATTCCTCATTGCTGGGCTGAACTGTTCTCAAAATAATCCTAATGTAAAGGCCACTGACAGAAATATTTCTAATATTCTGCAGTCACAAAGCATTAAACTGCTGTGTTTGGTGCAGATCACCTTGCTTGTGCTTTAGAAGTATTAGTTAAGCTTCAGCCTATGGTTTGAAAAGCACTCTGAACTCTCCTGGCCTCTCTCATCCTGAAATTTCAGAATAGCCACTGCTGTTTTCTTGCAAATACGTTTAAGTAACATTACAAATAACATTTCACTGCATGCCCATTAAAAATAAACATGCTGGAAATAGCAGAGAGTAAGGAGCCAGAGTCACTTCGCCTGTCTCAGAAGCAGCTATGAACAGGTCTGAAAAACACACGTACTGTTGCCCTCTGTGGATCTTTCAGACCAAAAGGAGCAGGAGGAGCAGAATTTTAATAGCATCTAAAAAGGTAAATCCCAGAATCTTTTTAACACCGAAAAGGAGAAAAAGTCTAGAGAAATTATGTCAGAAACCATGCTTACTGTTCAAGAAGTACACTATATTTTCTCTCACTGTTGCCGAAACAAAGCCACCAAGTGTATTTTCAAGAAAATATTTAAATAAAATTGATGAAGTGTCAACACTTGACTGCTTGTTTAAATTGGACAAAATTATAAAAGCTGTTACAGTGTGTTCAATTTGTTCCAATGTTATTATATACCATAAGGGCTCATTCGAGCAGTGAGAATACTGCAGACAAGGCGTGAAGATTACAAGATGTCTTAGACTTCTCCCTGGTACAGTATGAAATACAATCTAAAGCAGCCGAAATTCTTTTAGTGGAGCTAATTCCTTCCCACTGGGGCTTGATGGGGGAAAAAAAGAATCACTGTTCCTTTATGCTGCAAGAACACTTTGTTATTTGCTTAATGGGAAGTTAAATGAATCAAAGCTTCAGACAGCAAAAAACCCCACCATCAATTAATGTGCCAAATTTTTAATAGGAAAGCAAATCAGATTTATTTAAAAACTGAGGTCTCAGTTCTGGTGTATTTATGTTTTCCCAAGGTTGAGCTTATAGTTTATGATATTTTTCATAGTTTATGCTTTCTGAGGAATACAGATGACTGTGGGAGAGGGCTCCCGTTTCTGCCCTGCTCACTGTACTTTACACATGTAGCCCAGGTGACCAATCAAGATGACCATGGCAATTGTAGCTGTTTATGCTCCAGGTGCACCTCAGCTGATGAAAAATCATGTAGAAGAGCTCAATACACACTGCCATCACAAGCACCATTCACATTATCAACTGAAAACCAGGCATTTGAATGTTAATTTTTTCTCTCTTCTTCCATAATCTGTTGCACTCAGATGGGAAGCACAATGCCAGTCCCTGAGGACTATCTCTAATGCTCCTAACACCTTGCCTAGGAAAAAATTCTGAAACACTTGCATTTTCTAAACACAGGCTGAGTGGTGAGTTCTCATACTCCAGCTACAACACAGACATGCTGGTCTGAAATTCTGGACCAGATGTCTTTGCACGGGTGCTTGCAGGCTGTGGAGGACGATGCATGGCTACAGCCTCTCAGCAGTGCTTACGGTCTCTCAACTCAGCACGTGGTCCTAACACTCAGGTAAGACGCACCCGCAGAGACTAGGAACGCGAGTGCACACCAATGTCACAGCTGTATGATGTTGCTCCGAACAGGTTGCACCTCACCTGGAAAGCAGCACACCAGCTGAAGATGAATCCCTAGCTGTTTAACAATATCCATTCATCCATACTTCTTGCCCAGCATACCTATTTTGCTTTGAAAATTTCACATCCACACATTTATTGAAGCAGTCAACTTTATGGTATCTTTGTGCATCCCAGGTGAGTGACAAGTGTTCTGACCATAAATAAGAAGCATATATTCCATGACCCACTGCATCTTCCACAAGACCAGGTAAAAAACAAGGCAGTTAATAAAATATTAAGAGATTCTAAGCATATAGTATCTACTAGTAAAACTAGCATGAGAAATGCGCCAGCCTACTTCAGTCATAAAACACTGGAGAAAAAGAACCTTAAAATTTTAAAACCAATCATAATTTTTTAAATATCAGTGTTATGACACTTTTCTTTCTACTGTTATTCAAGTGTGGAAACTACCATGGAAATTCACTAAAGCTTCACCCAGGCTGGCCTCTAATTGGGACTCTTGTCTCCTGTAAGCCCCCATGCTAGTGTGGGGCCTCCTGCATGGGGGAGCTGCCAGTGGTGGATCTCTCACAGATTGCAAGCCTCTTTGCCAACAAGCTGCTCCTCACTGGGACCCTGATATAATACTCCAAAGAAACCCCTAAACCACTTCAGACTTAGGAGAATTTTATCCCTTTAGCACACCTTAATGCCCCATAACCTTTTAAATGTCACATCTCACAAACATTGTTTCTTCAGCATATAAAACAGGGAGAAAAAGCCCTGTATTTCAAAGTCAAAATAATAATAATAGAAAAATTATTTGTTCTGCATTGGAGAATTCCCCTCTGCCTTAGTTTACTATTTATAAACCACCAGTCTGGGATTAATTATTAAAATCCTTAAAGCCGAAAAGAAGATTTTAGTCATGTTATGCTACGTATAATCTATACCATTATTAAACTGTAGCTCAAATGCACTTTATGTCCTATTTCTTTTGGTCACCTTTTAACATTTCCACATTTTACCTACAGTAAATTTTACTCCTTGAGAGAAAGCATTTCTCACTATTTTCAAAACACCAGTCCACCCATCTGACGTGCCACTGCACGGGAGGAGTGATGTCTCCTGTAAAGCATGCTCACCGGGCACCCCGTCTCTCATCCAGTAATCGATGTCTGTTCCATCTGCGTTGTCATAAACATCCGTAACATTGATGGGCTGCAGCAGAGTCATGATCTCTTTCATGATGTCCCGAGCTTTAGCATTGCCAGTAAAACCCAGTCCAGATGGCTGGAAGGTGCCCTCATCAGACTCCATGACGATATCGAAGTTGGAGATATTTTCCTAAACATGTAAGGAAAGAAGATACTGGTTTATGATTGCTATTTTAACTGGCGCCAGATACTGGATTCTAGATGTCAGTGTGAGCATACCATAACAAATTTGTTCAAGAAGCAGAGAAATGCTTCCTGTGATCATGTGTATATAAGCATAAATGTAGGGACCTAATCTTTCTGTATGAAAACGCCGAAACAGTTTAAGTTCAGTTCTGAGGCATCAATATCCTGTAGGAGCCACAACATGACTGGCCTGCTGGCCCCAAATATTTGCTTTAAGAATTCTGAAGTGCCACCTAGAAAGGTAAGCCATTACCACCATACTTCAGTTCTCACTTGCAGCTCTCACTTTCTTCTCAGACCTGAAACTCAGAAATTCTCTTGCAGCAGGGAGGGTACGCAGTCTGGTTGCCTTTAAAAGTAGATGCATTCAAAGCTTGCTTAGACTGTGAAGGACGTCCCATTTAAAAAAAAAAAACAAACCAGCTGCTGCTTCTTCAGAAACACAATATTTTCAATATAGCATGTAGTTAATTCTGACTTTGGTTGAGTACTGAAATGCCAAGGTTCCTCCTGACCTGAAGGAATAATGTCTGTTTTAATGGAAGTTTGTGCTTGCAAGGTAAGTCCTTACAGGAAACGTGAAATTTTAAGATTTTGTGTGCAAATGGTATAATAACATTTGCTTTTTGTGTGCACTTGGAAGTTTCTTTTTAGCTAAAAGAACAAAAATTAGCATCCAGAGCCATTTATTTGCTTCCCATACACTCAGAATGTTCAGTCACAAAGGTTTAATTGGAGTAAAATACTTAGGGACTTTACATGAAGGAAGGTCTCAATGTTTTTGTGAGGCATGTAACTTTTTTTTTGCAAAAGAAAACAGTTTATGGCCAGGTCAGGCAGAAAAAAGCTATACTTCAGACTATCTTGAATGTGACTAAGAGAACTTACTGCAGGTTTTACTCCTATGCCCAGATTTCATTCCAGAATTTTATGGCTGTCATGGGTTATTACAAGAAAATCGTTACAAGAGATATGTGATAGCGGTGAGTAACAGATCCATGTCATTAACAGCTTACATACGCCTACAATTCAGTAAAGTATTCTTTCACATTTTTCTGGATATAAAACCAAATATGAACTACAGGTGGCTGTGAATGTGATAGTCACATAAGTTTTCAGAAATTCTTTATAGAATTTGCCAAGAACTGCATTTTATATTCTACTTTCCAAAAACTTTTCTCTTTTGAGTGAAACAAGTTCTGACATAGCAAACGTATTCATTTCTAACTGAGAAATACATCCAGTTGTTAAAAAAATTAATAAAAAATCTTTGCATATGATGAAGTAACTGTAAATGTTATAGTACCTTAAAATAACCAATCCACCTATCCACCCATGCAACTACTGGAAATCAAGGTGGAAATACCCAACATTGTCACCAAATTGGCAATCACTATTTTTATACAAGGAAAAAACCCTTCAGTTTATAAAAGATTAAATGTAAAGAATTGGGATACATGTGGTGTCTAGGCCTATCAAATGCAGTATTACAGGTCAGGAGCCTCAACATGAGATCGTGATTCACAGACCCTCTGAACACAGTGGGAGAGAAGCAGGCCAAGAAAAGCACACTGCATGGTAAAAGGGACCAATGATGCTCCAAAGTCACAGGTACAACAGAAAGAATGTCTCAAAATGTAAATCTTCTTTATATCACAAGCCCAAGGAGCAAGACTTAGGGAAGACAATACACATTTCAGTGTGCTGGTTAATTGCCAACAAAAGCTAACTTAATTATAGTGAGCTCTGTATAAATACCATGATAGAAATCATTCAGAATGGACTCTGGCTGAGTCTTCAAAGCAGGACTTCTGCTTATTTTTAGAGAAGCTGCAATGAGTAGGAGCAATAAGGCAAGTGGAAGGGACTATTCAGGGCAGTGAGGTGAGGAGAAGAGTGAGCATGGGAACAGTGCAGACACTGAGAAGAAATCTCACCTACCACTCCAAAGAACAGAATTCCTAAGTTCCAAAACTTCATAAACCACTAGCATAGCAGCACTACTGCAGTCTTCAGTTGTTTTTTCATATAAAAGTTTGCATGTGTTTTTAATATGAAACTGAGAAAACAAACCACCCACAATACATTACACCATATCCTTGCTCTGTAAGAAAGCTGTTCAGTTCTTAGAACGTGCTGGCGTGGCATGAAAACAGGACACCCTGGGGAGAGAAACTAGACTCGTTGGAGGACAAAAAAGAAACAGGTCACAACTACTTGAAGTACTATGTGTCCCTGAGAAAGTTTTTTCCCTATTTTGTCCACTAGAAGATAGGCTTAATTACAAAACTATTCACTGTGGAGTTCAAAAGTTGCAATCTTAAAAAAAAGGGGGTTAGTTTGGTTTCACCATACCCACTTTTCTACACATATATTGGTGTTTCTACTTATACAGAAAGAAATATGTGCTGGGAAAAATGCTATAGGGAAGATGCTCCGTTGTCCTTTGCCCTCTATGGTGCAGGGTTAACTGCCACTTAGCAAAGCAGGGTGAGACTGTACATTGCTCCCTTGACTAATTTAAGGGAACAGCATAAGAAAGCGGTAAGATTTTATAAAATAACTACAGGCTCAGCTGTTTCCTTCATTTTTGCTCATAGGGAAGGTATCATTTAAATAAGCATTTTAAACTCAGTACGCAATTTTTTCAGAAAGTAATCCCATTTGCTGCATCTTGATACTGTGCCACTTCTCTTAGCACATACCAGAAAATTAAATTTTCTTGGGTGTAACCTGCTGCCTAATTCTCTGAACATCAAAATAGACTTTAACCCTTTATCTTCCTATGACTTGGTCACAGAAGAGGTCACCTCTCTTTAACTTACCATGTTTAACTCTTACTGATTTTTAAATGAAACATAGGCATGATCCTTGCCAATACTTCTCCTATTTTTAATTTCTTTATTTTAATTCCTTTTATTTCTGTTTTCTCTATAAACAATCTGTTTTTATCTCTGCTAAGCAGAACTTTAAAAAAAGTGCTTCTCATCTCTAAGGCAAACACTTGAAAACATGTAATTACAGTCAAATCTTTTCAATTAAGAAAACAAACCCTTGTCATATGCATGACTGGTACTTCTATTGGTAGGAAACATGTCCCATCTAGCATAGACACTGGCAATCCCAAGCAGGTATACCTTACAGGTATCTACTTATTCAGTCAAAATCCCAATTCTTAATTTTCACCAAATGTGAAACTAGACTCCAACATCTCATGACTAATCTACCAAGTCACTGATGGCAATTCCTCTTACCCAGCTAAAGCAGTGAGATACCTGAAAGGATAAGGGAGGGAACAGCTGTCCTAAAAGCCTTTAGTAATTTGGGGCTATTTAAAATAGAGTGTTATTACTTGTCCAATAGCTCACTTACTGATTTGCTTTTTCATTCCACTGAGAAAAATCACCACCTTACAGGGAAAATACTGAAGTCTGTAATGGCAAAGCACTGTCTTTGACTAATGGTTAATTTGTTCCAGTAATAAGGGACATCAGTTAATCCGACAGTGCATTTTCAGCTTTCTGTTATTGATTTACACTTAACTTTAGGAAACAGCAACACTTGTATTCTTGTATTCCAGTATTTGACTCAGAGCAGTTGGGATCCAAGTATAGCATGGTGACAACTGTGTTGCAGAACTTACTGTGAAATGATGGTCATCCCACTTGAAGTACTAAAAGTGTGTTTAAATCAAAGTCCAGCTTTGTTAGGCTGGCAACTAAGACTACAGATACCACAAGAGAAAACACCAGAAAACACCTAAGTGCATGTGACAGCTGGAAAAGAAAAAACCAAAATAAATAATACCCTCTAAGTATTTAATAATATATAAACATGGTGTAGTATAATTTTGAGTTGCTGTTTAGGATCAAGATTATTTAATGAAGCAAACCAGCATAAATGGAAACCAGAGAAAAAACACCAGAACAGCTGTTAGGAAGCAGAGATGTGCCAGCATCAAGGCATAATAACCCAGCCACAAGTGTGATCATACCACTCACACTCTTTTTGAATGAAGACAGGGAAAATCAGCAACACTGTGAGTTATAAATTTTTGTAAATTACCCCATCATTATATGGGAGAAAGCTGCTGTAAAGCTGAAGATTGGCACAATCTTTGATAGATGACAAGGTATGAATAAGGCTCATACTTTTGTTAAAAGATGAAATATTTTTCTGCCACATTTTGTGGGAAAGCAATCTGTAAAAAAGTCCACAGATTTTATGGCTTGTTCTCTATCAGAGTTATGGAGTTCTGACCTCCAAGAAGCCAAGGACAAACGTTCTAGTAACTTCAACAGCCCTGGAGCAGGATTTGGTCATGTACCTATTAGCATTTCACTTAGTAAAAACATACTACTAGCATGTCTTGCCTTGTACAATACCACTACTGTTTCCTCTGCAACCACTTGCCAGCTCTCACAGAGATGACCATTCAGTATTGTAAGTTCTCTGGGATGATAGACAAGAAAAAGCAGACAGCTCTGAAGACAGCAGCAGGCTAAGTAAGGTATGCATCAGATTACCTGAAGCCTTGTCTTGGGAGGTCTTTCCTTTGACAAAGAGGCATATCAAAAAGAAGCACTCTTCCTGGAAAACGTTCCATAACTTAAGCCCTTTTACTGCTCAAATACAAGGGTATCAAAACACTGTCTATGATTCTGAATGACTGTCCCACCACTGTCCTTTTTTTGAAAGGTTTTAGGTTTTCATTTGAAAATAAGCAACACTGCCAAAATTAAAAATTGTGGTTTCATGTCTTTCAACCAAAGATGATTTTTACTCTTTCAGTAAGCAAATGAGTACTTTTGTAACTTTCAATAAAAGATAGATGAAAATAAATTGGCAACACCTTAGAAATTATCACAGCACACACATTGTTAATATTTGCTGCTTTTATGCAGAATGCTTTTAGGTTCTCATCTGGGTAAGAGGTGAAATGTTTAGATTAAAAGAAGTCAATGAGGAGAAAGTTCATCATGGTGAGTCAACAACAGGCAACAATTTTCTGTGTCTTGCACAGCTGCGGGGAGTTGGGATAGAAGGTGCCCAGCTTGCTTACAGCAGAACATCCCAAAACACCAAGGACCTGTGGTTGGGTGAATCTGCCTGGAGTATGAAAGCAGAGCAGCTATCCTCAGAAGATGTCTCCACCAGCGCACGTTTCAGACAGCAGCTCTGCTACTCACATGAGGGAAAGGGAGGAAAAATGCAAAGACAAAATTTCTCCTAACACTAGACGTGCATGAAATTTGCCCCCATGGAACGAAGACTAGGCGGCCAGGAGACACACTGTCATGACTGATTCTGGGTCTTCTCTGCTTCAGACAGGGTAAGGAATCAACCCATTCTTCTGTTTTAGCAAAATCTGGCTTTCTCTGCAGCTTTTGCTAGGAATGTGACACTTCAATATTAAGAATTATGCATTCTTACTGACCTAGAATCCATGTAAAATATAATTGTATAATTATGCTAGCTTTACTGTGCTTGATACAATCAAGGGTGCTACTGCTTGTTAACTGTGATTCTGGAGAATACATTGCAATTATTTTCTTTTTGTAGTTTTCTAACTGAACATTTCTCTCTTTATGCATTTCTTTCATTTCTCAATGAAAGGGATCAACAGGACAGCAGTGGTCAAAGCAACCAGCAGAAATCTTACAGAACTTTTGATTACAGAGAATATTTCCTGAGAACAGTCAACAGGCAAATGGTCAACGTATTTCACTGGGATAAAAGAACCCACATTAAAGTCCTTGATACGTTTGGTTCAAATCAGACACAAATCCATGTCTCACATTTCACCAGAGTACTTGGTACCTTGGGAAACAAACAGGATTTTGAAATACACAAGTTTTCTGAAAACTCTGGTTTTGAGGAGCCAATATTTTCTGGGGAAGAATCATTTCACCTGAAAGCAACAGGAAATTTTTTGGATATTTGCTTCTTAGGGAAAGTAACTCATTAGCAAATCACAGTAGAAACCTCATAGGAGCATCAACAAAGAGTACTTAAATCAGCAACAACAAGATACCAGCATTTCAGAAAGTCCTGTTTCCATGCAGACCCAGTTTGGGCAAAATATCAAATCTTCTTGGTAATAAACACAAAAAAGGAAACCATAGTAAACACTGGTGATTGATATTTTTCATGAAGTTAAACCTTTACTAAAAAGTTAAAACAGTGTATGGTGTTTGCACCAGAAATTTAGGTAAGTACTGTAAACATCATTAAGATAGGAATAAAAGCATGCAGAAATATTTTAAGAATGCTTTCTCTAATGCGGTTTGAATTAAATTCATAACACATTAATGCCTCCAACGATCACAACAGAGTTACTAAAGTAAATTTGAATGTGGCCTAGGATCTCTTAGTCTTCTAATTACAAAATGTATTTGCTTTCCCAGGAAATTGTATGCAATACTTCTATTCCAAAATAAATATTATCAGCCATTCATAGTCCCTTAATTCAGCTGGGTAAATAACTGTAACCTTGTCTTCATGGTACACAGATCTTTCACAGAAACTAGTCTGAAGCAATGAAAAGGAGGCCAGACACTTCGTTACATATGCTTCTTTCTCCTTTCATGAAGATAGCCTAACAGTAAACATACAAAAAAAAATTAAAAACCCTACTGGAGGGCACTCAGGTAACATTGTTAAAGGTTGTAGGAGAATCTGTACTGACTAGCTGCAACATGAGGTCCTCCAGAATTACTAAACCATGTTCCTTCTGCTTCTTCCATTCAACTTGGAAAGGAAAGCAGCAGTTGCAATGTTTCACATTTTTGAAGTTATTTAGTGTATTGTCTGTAAGTAAGAACCCTACTCAGCAACTGGGCCACACAACACCTAGCACTGGGCAAAGACTTCAGATGTAGTGTCAAACCCCAAGATCTGGAGCCTGATTTACATTTAGATCCTTTAATTTCATTACCCTTGTCGTGGTTTAACCCCAGCCAGCAACTAAGCACCACGCAGCTGCTCACTTACTCCCCCCACACCCAGTGGGATGGGGGAGAAAATCAGGAAAAGAAGTAAAACTCGTGGGTTGAGATAAGAATGGTTTAATAGAACAGAAAAGAAGAAAATGATAATGATAACACTAATAAAGTGACAGCAGTAATGATAAAAGGATTGGAATATACAAATGATGCACAGTGCAATTGCTCACCACCTGCCAATCGATGCCTAGTTAGTCCCCGAGCAGCGATCCCCCCCGCCCCTGCCACCCCAGTTTCTATACTAGATGTGATGTTACATAGTATGGAATACCCCGTTGGCCAGTTTGGGTCAGCTGCCCTGGCTGTGTCCTGTGCCACCTTCTTGTGCCCCTCCAGCTTTCTCGCTGGCTGGGCATGAGAAGCTGAAAAATCCTTGACTTTAGACTAAACACTACTTAGCAACAACTGAAAACATCAGTGTTATCAACTTTCTTCTCATACTGAACTCAAAACATAGCACTGTACCAGCTACTAGGAAGACAGTTAACTCCATCCCAGCTGAAACCAGGACACCCTTCATCAAGATAAGGAGTCTTTACTGTAAAGGAAAATCAAGACTTTTTCCAGTCTGGGATTAAATCTAATTATTGGCTAACAGTTAAAAGCAGTGTGCACTTCAGCAGGTATCTCCTTTGGGAACAAAGGTGCAGGTGATTCCCCTGGGAGGCATCTCCCCCATGGTCAAAACTGAGCAGGTGCTCTGCAATGTACTGGTGGGTGGCAGGTAACCCTGCACTAATGGGGGCACTGAAACTGCTGGACGATACTCGGCTTTCAACTCTTGGAAGTGTCTTAGAAAAATCATACAAAGGAAACAAAGGATGAGGACCATGAGATGCTCTCCAGAAAAATATTTGATAAAATGAAAGCACAGTTGCATGGGTAATCTGTGTGTCTGAGTTATTGTGACTGCAGTTGGGCAAATATGCTATTCCTAAACATCTATTTACTGGATGCTATCAGAAACAGGAGACAGCCCTAGACTGAGCTTTCAGTCAACCCAATAGGGCAGCTCTTACATTCTCATAAAGCTCTGAACAATCAATATACCCTATCACTAGTTTTAATAATCAGAAACTACAATACTGGGCTCTACAGAAATACTTGAGTGATACAAATAATGTTATTATGCAGGGATATGAGTTCATTATTGGCACCACAGTAAAGCCACTATGCTGCTGCTATCTCAGTTATTTCTGCAGTAACTTAGCCACTTTCTAGCAGTGGCAACCTATAATGACGGATGAGGAAGAAAGATCTGAAATTAAATTGAAAGAAATAATAAATAAGCTACAAAAGTAAAAGTATTTGTACTTGTCCAGTACTATATTGTCTTCATTTCTTCTCCCTTGCCACATTTCCACTGACATGAGGAGGTAATTTACCACGTCAAGGAGATCCATGTCTGCCTGTGCTGAATTACTGCATTCATATTTCTACTTGTTTGTAGCGAACTAAAGCCATAATAAGCCCAGCTATGTAGATGAGTCATACAAGCCATCTTTCATTTAACAAGGCATCTTTAAATACCACTCTTAGTTAACTTGTACTCATTACCATCAGCAAGCAATGTTTGTGCCATACTATCCTAATTGCCAGAAATTTGTGCAAGTAAATCATTAAAAGGTTAAGTTATTTTTCATACTAAATATAATGTAAAGTATTAATCTGCTTTATTTTGTTATTATGAGTAATGTGATGTCCTAGAGTCATATTAATTTATAATTATGCCAGATCACATGGCAGGGGGGAAACAAGAACAACAAACAGCAGACGGATGTCATTTCTGCTTAAATTCTCCATGTAAATTACAAACTCTTTTTAAGTTAGACTGGGCTTTCTTGACAGAGCACAACATCCAGATGGAATCGCACCAGCAGAGCAAAAATTGAGACACATCTTTGTCTCAATTTTTTTAAAAGCAAAGTAACCAAATGTCTTTCAAACAACACCCAGACTGCTTTATATTTCCCTGTTTGATCCTTAAGCCTGCTTTTTGATATTACTTCTGAATATAAATCCCAGAGACAACAGTGAAATGCAGACATTTTGGCAAAAGGTGAGACGTGCATGAGACAATTTCATCTGTTACTGACAACGTCACCATAGGATGGAGCCTATTGTCCAACATGGAAATCTAAAGAGGCAATGATACATTTCTCATGAGTGGAGTGCACTAGGCACAGAGCATCCCTCCAGCTCTTCCGAAATGCACTTTTGTACACGAGAAGCCTCTCTTTCCTGTGCTATGTATTCCAGAACATTTCATTCTAGTTTAATCTTGCTGAACACCAGAGTACCAGTGGTAAATCCAGAGGCCTTAATACATACTAAACCACAGCCTGTCAACTCCCTGAAGCTGAGAAAGCAAGCTCTTTAGGTACCTCTTTGAAATGAGAAAGCTGAGCTACCCCTATAATTTGGAGATATAAGGAGGAACTACATTATATATAGGTAGTTACATACACTTCTTCGTAATGTTGAACAAGTTAGTGGGAAATAATTCACTGTTCATCAATTAGCCAGAAAACCATAACCACAGTAAGGCTATCTCTGACAACCCTACTGCAGATGCAAATTGATTTAGTTTTGTTCATCACAATGAACTTGATTCAAAGTGAAATTTCCATTTATTTGTTCTGATAGGTTGCTTACCATTAAAAACATACTTTTAGGAATTGCTTGTAAGCATGCTTTCATACTATTGTACAGCAGGTGACTTCCTAAACACATCTGCATTCATCTTGTCTCTGCCTTGGATATATTAACCATTGCTGAGAGTAACACTACTAAATTAGGGAAAAGAATAAAAGATAACTACTTTAGCTTAGTTATATGGGCACAGCATAATTTTTCTCGGAAAAAACCCACACACATATTCCAAAGACTTATCTCCAAAAATAGTTTTATGCAACTGCCCTTTATGTCATGATGTACTTTGAAAAGGCAGTTGTTGGCAGGAGAGACAGATGTGACAATACACAGTATTTTTATCCTGATAACCAGTCATAGACTTTGTGTGTTTCTTGCCTCATCAGAAATCAACCATTTAAAATGTTCCAGATCCCATAAAACTAATGATTGGCAAAGAGTATTTTAGATTACATACTATTAAGATAAGATAGCAAAGATTTTTCTTTGTATTATTTTATGTTTTACATTGTAAAATATTATGGGAAAATGCAACCAAGCAGAAATATATAAGGCAAACAAAATTTATTTATATTGCCAACACATGTAGACCATTAGTCATTCATTCTCAGAAAGTTAGCTATGTTTGAAAGCTATGGCAGATATCATCATGAAATATCTGTTTCAGAACAGTTTTGTGACAAAGTATCTTAGGTCAAGCAGAACATGTATATGTGTGGTCGCATCACTTTCTGTTAAATGTAAAATGAAGTTCATATTTATGATTAAAACCAGAAAATATACTTTCAGGCAGAACTGGAATCACTACTTTCGGTCAGATATTAAGCTGAACATTTTGACAAAAATAATATGCAAGTCACAAGACTAGGGAGAAAAGTGCTGTCAAGCAAATAATTTGAAGACATCATTTACCTTGTGCAACTGATAGTATTGCTTGGCACCTATTCCTCCTTGCTCTTCTGCTGTCCATAGCACCAAGCGCAGAGTCCTTTTTGGGCGAAGTCCTAAAACATAATTTTAAAAATTGTTTTTAGTACTAAATAGCCATATATTTGAGCATTTTTTGCATTGGTCTCCACTCTCCAATGCATGAAAAGCTTGGGTTTCCATTCAGTCAACTCTACCTTCACCAAACGCAACCTATTTCAAGTGTGGGTTTTGTTGTCAAGAATACTTTTTGCTTGTTTGTGGGGAAGGACTGGGGTGCGGGGAAAGAGCCCATGCGAGGAAGGAGTGGGCCATTGTGGTGCTGCTACCAGTTGCAGTAGCACAAAAGAAGTACATTTTGGGGACATACTGTAGGTGTCTGAAAACCATAGCATAAAATAACTACCTTGATAGTTTTCTGAGACAAGCTGCTGTCATTGTGGTGACCTGCAGTAAGTAATGTGTGTCCACTTTCAGCAGATCTAAATCAAATTTTCATGAGAATTACCATTGCTTTGCCATGGTTAATTTATTACAATTAATTGAAAATGAGCTGGTGGATTTTTATGAGAAATGTTTACGCATTTCAAGAACTGAGGGGCTCTGCAATATTATTTTGCTTTTTATCAGAGAAATTAAAGCAACAATCTGTACTTTGGAATCTGAAATACAACTGGCTGCTGGATGTATGCACAGCTTTTTAAAACAAGGCAAACACAGGCCATTTTCTGTTTTGCTGTGGTAGCTCAGTAAAAAAGGTAAGTTCTCAGATAAATTTTGAAACCATTTCTGCCATGGCAGAACTGAACAGATAGAAGTTGTTGCCCTTTATTTATTTGATTGATTCTATTCATAAACGAATACATTTGAGACATCAAACCTGAGAGCATGGAAGAGCAAACAGATCAAGAAGAAATAGTGTTCTCTGTGCAGTGTAATGCTAATTATGTTCAAGCAAAAATAAGGCCCCTCAAATTATAAAAAAAGAAAAAAAGAAAAACCAGTGAGAAGACTATCTCAAGTGATAAAGCATAAATTACCACACACAGTTCTGTGCTGAGGAGAAGTAGTATCAGTATCAGTGTCAAAACTTCATTTCCTATGTGAAATGGATGAAGCTTACAAATAGACCTGACCTTCATTATTTTTCTTCTTGACACAATGAAAATCAACTGAAGATTTCTTTCTTGAAACTATGT
The DNA here is from genome assembly GCF_964188355.1 of Buteo buteo. Lineage (NCBI taxonomy): Eukaryota > Metazoa > Chordata > Aves > Accipitriformes > Accipitridae > Buteo > Buteo buteo. Next base: position 53,791,187 of record NC_134173.1, on the reverse strand, counting down.
GCTAGCCATCTTCATAATTGAAGGCAGAGTATACAAGGTATACTCAAAATCTGAAGAAAACACCTTGGATTTTCCAGTATTTCATAATGAAGGAAGTGCAAACAAGTTGTTTAAAGGTGTATTTTCTAAATGTTGATCTGCTGACTGTAAACAGAAAGGTTGTCAAACCTCATTATTTTAAAGACAAGCAGCAGGATTCCCTGGTCTTCTCCTAAATCATGACAGTACAGGATTAGCCTCCTTCACTTTTCAAGTCAGCCAGATGGCCAATGAGATAAAATTAAGATAATAAAATAGTGATCGGGTTGAAGTTAGAAAGACTTTAGACCCAAAATATCCACAAATGTGTTAGCGGCTTGGTTAGAAGAGGTGGCTCTAAAGAAGAAAAAGGTGTTGGGTATAGAGAATAGAGCTGCCGGTCCTGTGGCACGGTTCCAATGGCACTGTAGTTTAGGTGGAAAACAGAGGTGTGTTTGTTGTATCACAAAGCACTGAAGCTCAGTCTCCAGCCCACCACACGAAGGCTGTGAAAGCAGCTTTGGTAGGAGATGCTTGAGACAGAGGAGCAGCATCTCCTGCCTCCACCCAGGCAAATCAAAGATGCTTTTAGTCTGTCACTGCTGCCCTAAGGGGGACTCGGGTCAGCGATCAGGGACATCGTGTTGGGCTCAGATGGGCTGCAAGCCAGCCAGTCTCTCCTGCTCTGCAGAAGCTTGAGAAAGTCTCAGCTCACTTGCAGGGAAGAAGTTTGAGATTCTTATGGCCCCCTCCTAGCCCATCATTGCCTCTGTCCATTAAAGTTGGGGAAATAAAGAAGCCCTGCTGAGCTTTGTCTTTCCAGCCCTGGAGGTGGTGTATCAGCTCTTACAATCTCACAGATTTCTGTCAGCAGATTCACTTGTGTGTTCTACTGAAATTAAATGGGCAAGTTAAAAAAAAATAAATATATATAAGCTATGGAGGCAGTTATTTTAAATACAAAACAAAGTCTACAGAGGAAAATTTAATTTCCTCATTATCTTAATCTGAAAGCGATAAGTATTTATCCACCTGTTATTAAAAACACAGCTATTCTGAGCAAAGAACATCAGACAAATCCAATATTCACAAGTAAAATTGCTAAGAATATTCTTAATGCATGTTTTTATTAAAAAATATGAAGTACTGTACTTAAGTTACAATATTTTTTTTAATGTTTTTTAAGTATTTTGGCTTGCTTCTTAAAAACTACTGGTTCCTAAGCAAGGTATCATCTCCGCAAAATCAAAAGTCTTGAGATCACCGCCCAAATATGTATTGAAAAGGCATGATAAAATAGCACTTGGACTAGAAAAATATGTTCTGTGATTGGTGTACCATGTAGAGGGGTAGGTAGCAAATTATAAAATGAAGGAAAACTGTTTCACAGATAAAATAGTGCCTCTTTCCTTTTTATCTATATAAATGACATATTACGTAGTCTAAAAAAAAGAGGATATCAGCAGGAAAAAAAATTGTCAAGTTACCCAGACCATTTAAATAGATCATTTTGGCAAAGTGCAGCAGGTTGTAACAGCATTCACTGATGCATCAGTGCAGGGATCCTACCGTGTCCTTCCTGGGTCACTGGGATCTGAGATTATGTAACTCAAATGAAAGTTGCAGAACTCAGCACCTGCTCAAAAAAACACTGAATTCCCAGTTTCCATCCTACTGCTGCATCTTCATAAAGAGAATAGTAGGGATTTACAGGAGGACAACATTGAAAAGGTGATAGCTGGTACTCAAATAAATTATTCTTTCTATGCTCACGTAACTAAAACCAAAACCAAAACAACTATAGATCCTCCTCCAGTTACAGAATAATTTACAAATCTCCAATGTTTTAGAAACATGAAGTAGCTTTTTTTTTCCCCCTCTATCTTACCCTTAACTTGGAAACATAATCATAGTTTACCACAAAGGTGCATTTTACTGATCAACCTCTACATCCTTATGGTCTACCCAAAGCATAAAAAATACTATAGGGCACCTGGGCTCCTAAGTTAAAGAATGAATAAAAACATTGATATGGTCAATCTATGACTAAGAAAATGTGTGTAGTAAGTACAGCAGGACACTTGCTGTATTATAGTCCCTCTGTGCTGGAGTGGCTGCTAGCTCTTTTGTTGTCCTTGGGTACCACAAACACTTTAGTCACACTAAGATGCAGCTCATATTGACTCTATTTTCTTTTAAACCATCACAGAGTGCTCACACTTGCAGATGTCAGCAGCAAGCCTAGATTAGCCAAAATACTAAATGCTTGAGAAAAAAAATTTGTAACTAAGTGGTATTAACTAATCAGTTTGACTTCAACCTCAACTACAATGAAGAATTTTGCCAAAAGCTTTTTTTTCATAACTTATTTAAAAGATAATTGTCAGCAAATAACATGGGGGTGTTACACACACATGCACATATATATTTATATATACACATTTTACATTCTTTGTAAATCTAAAATGGATATTTTCTAGACATGACAGCGTTTACTAAATCCACACATGTTCTTACACACGTGGATGATGTCCTTGTGACAGATACTTACCAGGATGCTATACAAGACCTGAATTTTATGTCCTACATATCTTGCTCATGCTTGATAGAATTGAGACATTCCCACACAGTGAAACTGAAATGTACGGTTTAGTACAAACACAGACAAATTAAGCTCATCTGTCACATGTAATGTAAAAAAATAAACTTGCTTCACCCTCAAGATGATAGTACGTAAGCCAGGAGGGAGAATTTGAATTGTGTCTTTTTTTTTTAATCAAAATAGAGATCGGTAGTGTAAATACTACATTTCCTTCAGTAAATATTTTTCCCACTTTATAAACATAAATCCTTACTGATGGGGAGGATTAAGTACAAAGATATAGGATTTTCTAAAAAGACAGTGTATAGATGGCTAATCAGACTTCTTCAAGAGAAGTCATCATGTTGTTATAAGACTGATTAGCTCTTGAAAATATGAAAAGCATTCCACCTTTGTGAAAAAGGATATTTTCCCCTGCAAGCCAAGGCACTGGAATTACCCACAAGCAAATCAAATAGCTGTTCAGTTTACATGAGGCCTATAAGCAAACTGCAAACGGATGTGAGTAGATTAACAGGTAAAGTATTTTAACTTGCATTTATAGTATTCAGTGGTAAAATACTACCTTCTTGGTTTTAATTTCTAAAGTCTATTTCTATTTTTTCAGTCTGAAAGCTGTATTTAATTCCCCCCCCGATTATTAAGAACATTCGTAAGAAGTTGCATTAGCTGAAGAGACGAGAAGCTCCTTAGCAGTACAAAGATGGGGCTGAAGATCATCTGTATCTAATAAAAAGGAAAATAACTGTAGCCCCCCACCATGTGCTTTTACACTGTGAAAACCATGAGGTTTCTTAGAGCTTTGTCAGCTTCACCCTCCCAAGCCCTACATAAATGGCCCAGCAAAGCCTTGAATTGAGCATCAAAGTAGAACAAATTGCACTACCGGATCCCTTACTCTCTAATACTGCCTAAGCCACTTATGTATTTGCTTTAGGAGCTACTAGGGAGAGGTATATACAGATGCATCATCCTCAAGTCTTGTCCACTGCTGCATTTAACATCACGAGTGACACATTTTTCTGCATTATTACCCTGTGGCCTGGCATTTCTTTAAAGGGGTATTTATACAAAAAGTAGTAAGATACATGATGATGCTGCTGACAATCATTAAATTCCTAATGCACTCCCTACCTTTTTCAGGTTTGCAGTTGCTTAGACAGGGGATTTACTGTGTGACATTAGTTGGGACATTTCTATCATGCATGCACTTCTCATAAAATGCCTGGAATTTCTAAAACCTCTGCCACAGCATAAAATAAAAATAAAACCAGTACTCCACATTTTGCTAAAGAAGACAAGAATTCATCATCAAACACAGTGGTACAATCTGCTTCCATTTCAAGTATCAGCATAGTTTTCTGTAAACAAGAATGAAATGTTATATTTAATAAGATCTCTGTTAAGTCCTTGATGTAATATCAATGATGTGGAACACTTCTCTTCCTTCAGCTACGTTACAACAGCAATATTCTACTTGTATCATGTGCTTCATACCAGCTGAAATTACTCAAGCAAGACAATGACCTTACCAAACTCAAACTCTGTGCTTTTAACAACAGCAGATTATTGTCCATGTCCCATGCACTGCTTTTTGGAGCTGAAAGCTTTAGCTGGACACTGTTAATTTTCTCCCAGGCATGCTACAAAACATTGAGACTCTCACTTGATACTTTGTGCCACAAATCTATCTTAGAAATTATTGCCTGAACAATTCATAGCGGGCCCTGATACACACCTAATACACCAGTCACCCATGGCTTGTTCACGTGATGGCATTCTGCTTTAAAGGGACTCCTTTGATGACGAGCTGCAGGTTTAGAGTTTGAAGCTGGAACACACACAGCACTGACAAACACATGACTACTACCCTTTTTAATGAGGCACTTACACTTTTCTTGATTACTAGCTTGTCCTCATCCTTCTTAATTTAATGCAGTATCAACTGAGTTTGTCTGAAAACAGTGTCTTAGGAAACTGTGTCTCAGTCTTTAAGTTTCCTCCATGCTATGTCTCCTGTTTTCCCCATCCTCTCTCCTGCCATGTCTTCTTTGTTGCACAGTTTTCATGGAAATTTCCCAAGTCTCTTGTGACTTTACTAGCAGCCTTCTGCAAAAAAAAAAAAGAACAAATGCAATTTCTGGTGCATATTTTAGGGTCAAATTAGCTGTGTCAATAGTCATTCTTAATTGCTCTGTTTTGCATTAAAATCCTCTCCAAACTAGCAATGCTCTGTTAATTTTTTTTTAAATCTGGTCAAATATTCAGAGGGTTTTTTTCATTTTCTTTTAGATTTGATGTTCTAAAGTGGAAACAGTTTTGCTCCTTAACAGATTGGGAAACAGGAGATTTTCTGAAATTTCTAGAATATCAGCAAATGCTCTATTTGCTGGTTTAATTAAACTGCTAGGCTTCACAGCAAGTTACATATTTTAGGTCTCATTGCATTCTCATTAAACTGCCTATTTTTTACATCACTGATATTTTTAGTTATAATATTCCCTATTCTGGTCTAGACCTCAAGTGAACTATCAAATAAGGTCACTTTCATCAAGCCACAATAACTTTTTAAGCCCTTTTTCTTTTTGTCTAATAGACTGTACACAGTTTTGGTGTCACAGCCTTCTTCTACATAGTATTTCCAGAGTAAAAGCCCACACTTAGTCTGCAGTTTTGGCCTCTCCTAGAGGTCCCAGTAAGCTAAGGTCCCAATAAAGTGAGGATGCATAAATTCCTAACATTTGCTACCCAATTATATTGCTTTTCTGACAGGGTTTGGATAGCTTTTGAAATAGAAAGCAGGAAGATTTCAATACTCCCAAGTATTTTAGAGACTATTACTTAATTTATGTTTTCTGTGGCATGGGCAAGCACTGTTTAGAGAAAAAAGCTCTTACCCCTAGCATGCCGTTTCTCTGGCTAATTTCAAAGACTATACATATAGCAATAAGCTGCAATGTATAGGATGACAGTAATAATGCAATTAATTGAGGATGTCCAGACTTTTTCCTCTGAAGACCAAGAATAAGTCTCCATTCTAAACCAGCAGGATTTTGGCATTCATTCTGTTATTAGAAATACAATCCTCTATGATTCAGACAACCAATCTCACTATTTGTGCAGAAAAGTGTCTGTCTAGTTAGACATTTATTTAAGAAGAAATGTTTTTTATTTGAGTGAAAAATAATAATTTAACAGAGAAAATCTAAGACTATTAAAGTTATAAGCTTCAGAAAGTAAGGCAAAACACACCTCAAAAAAACCCTTTTAGTATTACTTAAGCCCTGACTATGATGTACTGGTAATTCCCTAGTGAAGCTCAATTTATACATAGGAAACAGCTTTTTGCTTGGGAAACTGCCTTTGGTTTTTTTCTTAAAATAGTCTAATGCAATCTGCTTGATTTTTCTCTGTTGATAGGGGTTCTGCTCGCAGCACTGAGGACGAAGTGCTTGCACAGGGTAGCGCTGGGAAGCGAGTAAAACTCTGAGTCTTGAAGGTCTGCAGAAAAGGGAGACGAGGTCTCCTGGAGAGGAGACATGGCGTCGCAGGAAGAAGACAACAAACGGGCAGGTCAGGGGCTGGGGAGTGGGAACTGAAAGTGGAGGCAGGAGCCAAGCTGGGCGCTGCAGCTTAATCTCGTTTTGGGGGGTAAGAGGACACGACTCTGCCACAGCCGCAAGCGGGAGCAGCTTCTTGGACAGCCCGCTGGGCACAGGGAGACGGCGAGGCCTGAGGTGAGCTGGGTGAGGGAGGGACGGGGGCTCCCAGAGCTCCACTGGCGGGACAGCAGCATCGATGGCACTGCAGAGAGACACTGAGGTTAATCCAAACTTTTTTTTTTTCTTGTTTTTACAGAGGCTGAGGAGTTTACAACAGAATAGGAAGGGCAGATTTACAGAAGAAGGGAGGTGGGAAACGTGAGAGACCTGAGGTAGGTTTATGTTAAGAAAGCGATGGAATATCCAAGAGGAAATGTCAAGGAAAGAGCTGGGTATACAAGACTGGAGGGGAAAGCTGTGAATGATTTGCAAATCTAGTAACAAAAATAATACGGATTAAGCCTTTTGAGTGGGGAGATGGGAGAGAAGAGGGAAGCCAAGCCCAGAGCCTGGCGCGATGGACTGCAACTGAGCCAGGCAGCAACGCTGCCAGCGCGAGGGTTTCTCTGGGGGCCACCTCTTTGCCACCCGGCAGCACGGCTCAGGCAGAGCTCAGACAAGAAGTGCTGACAAATGTGCTCTTCTGCACGTGAGGTTTTAAACAAAGAACCAGTTAGTGTGGTGTCATAAAGTCAATACAAGTCACATCTACAAAAAAAAGAAAAGGAAACCCGCTACTTGCCTGTGTAAAACAGCAAAGCACCAAGTCAGCAGAGGACTCCTCCACTCCCTGCCCTGCTCTGATACTGTTGCCGTGTTCTCCAACTCCCACAAAAGGAAGAGGACGCTGTCCACCTTTAAAACGCACCTTATTCCTCTTTAGGAGCACCTTCTTCCTTAAAGGTATTTGGAGGACTCATCAAATAGTGAAGCAGAAAAGGCAATGCAGGGCTCCGCTCCTGCACTCTCTGAATTATAAGCATCAACCATGGTTTGATCTTACTGAGTGGTTGCTCTGCCTTCTGCCTCTGCTGCCCCGCTCTTTGGATCAGAAAAACCCCTAATCTGTTAGACTGTCCTCAGAGGTGATGAGTCAGAAAATACATCAGCCACACTTGTCTCTCCATATTGAAAATATATACCTTTAAAAAACCTGACAGTAAGGACAAGATGCTGCTGACTTCATCTGGGAAGGATTTCAGCATTTCACCACGTCAGCCACATTACAGATTTGAAAAAAAATCACAATAGCCTCCGTCACCAGCTTTTTAAGATTTTTATAGATAAATAAAGCACACATTTTTTCTTGAATTTCCTAGGTAAATTAAAGCTTGCAAAGAAGCAGCAGGCCACAGGACATAGGGCAACATTGTTATGGAGGGCTGTATGCCTAAATTTACCACCACATTAACAACTTTGTATGTCTACAGTCACCCCTCTGCTATGCCAATCCAGTATGGAAATTGAAGATTTAAGTATTTGCAAAATATGTATTCAACCAAATGTTGAAATGAAGGAATAAATGCATCTGCATATGCAGGTATTTCATACCAAGTAGATATAATAGATTTGCAAAAGGTGAAGGTCAGAATAAAATATGCAACTTTGGGGAAGTAGAAAGAATGTAAGAACAAGGAGTTAATATCAGGCATATTTAATTAAAAAAAAAAAACAACTAAACACCCTACAGTAAAAGCAGTCATTTAATCATGTTTCACAACATATCTACTAGATGGCAAACAACTACACCACCACAGCTATAGGAAATTCAGAAAAATGTTTAACAAAATTTTTGGCAAGTAGGTTAAAATTGCAGTTATATGACTTCAATTAAACTAGCAGAAAAGGAATTACTTCTGTGATCATTTTTTTAATAAAACATAACTTTAGCCCTCATATATTAGCAAGTGAATTTGGACCTGAGAAATGTAACTTCTTACAAAGACTATAGTGAACTGCATAAAAATCTGTCTTATGGTTTTCCAGTCACATTAGTCACGGGTATAATTTAGATGAGAGTTACAATTTCAACCTTAAATAAGTTTTAAGGGGAAAAAACTGTCTAATCAACTCCTTATGAGTTACATAAAATGTAATTCAGGTAGTACCTTAAAAATTCTTACGTGCATTGTTTTAAAAATATCTCTGTAGTTTTCTGTGCCTTTCTCCTACGACAGAGAAATTTGGTTGTGCCAGATCCATGTCTACATCTATAGGAAAGTTGAGTCAGGAAACTCCATTTCCCCGTAACGCTGGCAAAGAGAGGAAGAGGGGAAACTACGCATAGCACCTACCACCATACGTTTCTCCCTTCCTCATGTGCATATAGATCATCGTCTAGGAATGCAGGAAAGCCATGTAAAAAGTGTGATGGCTGGCATTAGACTTTGTCAACAATCATCCTTCCTTCATCAGGCTGCTCTAGCAGCAATAGCATCAGGCATCCTGCCCTGGGTGCGGAAGAGGAAAATGTGCCCCGTTCATCTACTTGACTCCTGTTATTCACTGTCTCTGGCAGCTCCCCATAGCAAATATTTTTTTACATGGAAGAACCAGGATTCCCAGAAGCACTTGGAGGCACAGTCCAAGCAGCAGACTTCCTGGTCTAATGTGGCACGCAGACATGACTGAACATGAGCTCAGTGCATGAGACAACAGCAAAAGCGGGGAAACATTTACTCTGTACCACAATCCATCACTATAGTGGTCTTTGGAGTGCAGCCTTTCCTGAAGTCTATACTGACTACTTCAACACAGGCAGGAGTTCAGATAGCAGTAACTGGCAATGCCTTACACTGCTGCAGTTCAAGCAATTGAAGGGAAAGAGGATAAGTTCGCGATTTGGCAAATTCACAGGACAGCCATTGGGCTTCTTCTGAAGATGCACCCCATAAACACACAGACTGGGCAGTAGCTGGCGGACACGTGTGCAGCTCTGGGCTTGGCAGGGCACTAAGAGTTGACAAGTGATGGAGCAAGCGAGACCCAAACACTGCCAGGGAAAGGTATAAAACATATTTCTGAACAAGGAGAGAGAGCTTGTGGGTAAATGTTGCTGAAAGTAACTTGGGATCTGAAAAAAGGACCTGTTGACTATTTGATTCCTCCTGTGCTAGCAGAGATGAGACTCTGAAACAAACTAGACTGTGATGTCAAGTAGCAGACCTCATCAGCTCCCCTTCTCAACAGGAAAAAAAAAATGGCTCCAGCTGTTTTAATTAAAAAGAGACACAACAGTTATCATGTCTGAAGTTTTTCAGAAGAAAGCAGTGAAATTCATCCATCAAAATCAACTGTATCTCTAACTCCAGTGGGCTCTCTACTGCAGTTAGGAGGCTTAAAATATTAAGCTGGGAAAGCTGACACTGCCATACAACCACCTTCTAAAGACCTTTTACTATTATTGTCATTATTCAGTTCCCTCAAGCTCCCTTCAAAGGTAAAAGTCCCATATTTTCTAGTGCTGGAGCATGAGGTGGCTTTGGCCAGGCGCTCCCCGGGGTGGGAGCAGGGCAGAGAGCCTGTGGCCTCGGCTGGGAAATGTCCCTCAGCCAAGTGATGCAGGAACACAGCTGGATTAGGAGCAAACAGACAGCACTGGCTAAAGCTCAGAAATCATCAGATACATACTACCTGCTTCTTGCTCAAATACATCATACAGAAGTATTAGTCCTGAGCAAGACCAGCATGGTGGCAGCCGCAGGTTTGAAGTGGTGGCAGGTGAACACAAATACCTCCTTCACAGAAACTGGCAACCAATATCCAGAGCAGGGTCAAGTCCCACAGGCTGTCTGTCCAACCTGTATAGCCAACCCAAGGCAAAATATGGCACCAAAATAAATTTGCTGTAATTTTATGGTGATTTTTTATGAGTAGCTGCTTAACCAGTCTTTCACCTCACCTGGAAAGGCAGCTTCTTTTGTAAACCTCATGTGACACAGGGACAAGAGAAATTGTGTTTCAAATGACACCAGAGCATTAACCAGACTAACATGAAACTGCTGAGGCAAATGGTATTGACCACTCCAGAGATGCTCTTTTTTGCACACAAACTACCAAACATAAAATTTGAGAATTATAAATGCAAACTGAAAACAAGTTGGGTTTGAGGTTTCTAGAATGTAATTAGCAACACAGCTGTTCTGCAAACGTAGAAAACCCCAATTTGCTTGAGTGCTGTCTCTCCTACAGCTTCCAAATGCTCTCACACCACATCACAGCTCATGCAACACCACTTGGATTCCCTTGGCTTAAAGATGGGAACCCCTCAGCCCTTCCTCCCTAAAACACCCCCAGTGCCTTCCCATCATCTCTAAATTACCCCAAGCAACTTTCTCACTGTCGCCTTAGCAATACTTGCTACCTATCACACTGGGTTTGCAGACAGATTAAAAATAAAGAGGCTCTGGTGCTTACACAAAAGCTACTCGTGTGCTGATTAACCAGGCATTTGTCATCATAGGGAAAGGATAAAAGCGGAGTTTCTTCCTGCCTCTCCCTTAGTTGGCACATAATGCACTCACCCACCTCTCCTCAATCACCCATGTGCAAAGAACGTATCAGAACTTCACATTCTAAATATTCCTATGCCTCTACCAAATTTAGTTAAAATTGATCAAAAGGTTAAAAAACTGCAGTGGGCTGGGGAGGGCAGCAGCTGCCAGATACAGCTACAAGCAAACTGCACATTGCACAGGCTAACTGCCTTGGACACCCTGCGTGCAGTTATGAAGGGTAATTTCTTAAGCATCAGAAATCCTCAGCTAATCACAACAGCCGCAGCTCCACTGAAGGAATGGGAGTTTACCAGTTCAGACCAGCTCACAAACTGCCTCAGTGCCTCTGAAGACGTCTTTATTCCCAGAAAAAGGAATAAAGAGCAATAACTGGCTGAAACTTTCATCTTTCTTCACATAAACAACTTCTGCGGAAACAATTCCAGTTCTTCATTTTTTAAGCACATAAGCCATGAAGCAGCTCACCACAAATCTTGCCGATCAGCGGCGTATATAGGCTTCAAGAGTTCCGGGAGAAAAAATACTGTTTATCTTTCCTTTGTGCTTGGTTAAACTTCAGTGTTCAGCAGGAGAAAAGACCCCTTTGGATAACATTAGTCAATATGGCCACTAGTTGGTGAATTTTTCTCAGATTAGCTACCAGCAAAGCAAGCAGCTGTGAGAGTATAGTTGATATGGAGAACTTGATACGGGTGCACTAAGGAAAACACTTCTGTTTACTCCAGTCAGGAGATGTCTACAACCAGTGCTGGTACCAACAGGTGCACAAGTCGGTGCTGACATTTAACTGTATGTTGGTGAAAGGGGTGTTTTGAGAGTGAAGCTGCAGCCACACAGAAGAGAAGAGACAGGGTTCAATTTTCTGCACAGGGTGGCTGTGGAAAAGCCACTTGGAACAAGATTTGCCTTGCTGAAATGTAACCATCTAAATGTTGGCATTTGCTCTGAATTTGCTGCCTGTGCTTCCTCCCTGGAGGAGGAGGAGAGGGAACAGCACCTCCAGTAGGTGCCCCCTTCCCATCATCCCAGTGTGGAAGATGGGCAGAGAGACATTACAGCTATTAGAAGCAAAGTATTCAGACAAACTTGAAACTTTCCACTTTTTAGCAATTCTACTTTCCAGGTCTAACTGAATTGTTATAGCTCTAAACAGTATTCAAAACCTACAGTAGTTCACAATCTGGCCCTATGTTTTTAAGGTACTACTCTTTTGAAATGTATACATGGGATTTTACATGAAATAAATCTTTTCATTCTACTCTCTGGTAATATAATACAAAATTAGTTCAGTTCAATCTGGTCTTCATGTAGTTCCCTTTTTCTCAAAAAGAAATAGCATTCATGTGAAGTCAAAAAGTGAAATGGAAAAAAAAAAATCCTACCAAAAGTTTGACGTTTTGAAGACTGTGTAAAACTACTTCAGATTGTGCTACTGTTACGTGTCCTTGTAGGGAACATGTAACTATTATAGTGTCTGAAAATCTACAAAAGCACCAGAAAGAAAAAAAGTTATCAGTATGGTACAGAAACTGCCAGCTCAATTAAAAAAATAAAAGCTACCACTAAAGATTCAAGAAATATAAAGGCTAATGCATTAAGTAACTGATTTACTTAGAAATAAAAGCAAAAACTGTTAAAAAATTTTACTTGAGGCAAGAAAACAAACTGCACTGCTTAAAATAAATTACGACCATCTTAAACTATAATTTTAATGATTTTTCAATGAATTTCATGTATTTGGTCCTAAGCCAATAGCTATTAAATGGTTTGGGAAGGAGGTTATGTTGAAAGTATGGAATGGTGTTTAAAGTATAATCATTCTTTAAGTACAACATGGAATTATCAAAATCCTAATTAACAGGCATAACTTGTGTCCACCAGCCACATCCAAGGGTCACAGTGATATAATGATGAAGTGCTATTAGATCATCACTGAAAAAAACCCGCTTAAATAGCATGGTAATATCTTGCTTTCATTGAACCAATGGACCATGGCAGAAGTAGTGGCAGTATTTCTCACTAAACGATACAAACTTCATATGCTAGAATTCATATTTCAGAATGCTTGCTTCAGCTTTAAGATCATGTCACCATAGCTGTAAGATCACTTATGCTCTCGTAAACGCAGACACAGTTTTTATGGCTACACAAAGCACCATGGCTTTAAGGCTCCCAGTACACAGTAAAAAAATTCTACACGTGCTTATGGACAAGCCAGTTGAGTTGGCTTATCCCCAGGTCAAACATATTTGGTGGACTAGTCTGACACTGAATTTATGAGGGTCCAAAAGAATATTAAACCAAGTCTCCACAGTTCAAAATATAATGCTCACTCAAAACACAATCTATGGAATTGATTTTTAATAAAACTCATTAATTCATTTTTTACACAATCTGCACATCTGTTATTTTGCTGTCCTTTTTGTCAGATTTTATGTGCATCTTAAGATATAAAATCTGCATTAACCAATCTGCTATGGAAGACAGTTTGTGAAAGGCCCTATCCCCCATGGTTATCTACAGGTTTGATGTGATGACCCAGAAGTCTTCTCCCAGCCTTACATTCGTGCAAGAACAGTGGTATAACAAGGAAAGCTGAACACAACAGCTGGCCAGAACAGAGAGCATCAGCAAAGGCTTTGGCATTTCCCAGCTGAGAAAACAGCATTTCACCACAGGTCGTACAGCAAATACACAGGCTACTACCAGAGGAAAACAAATATTTGAACAAGCAGAGAGTGATGCATTTCAGTCATGCGTGAAGGGAAACCCAGTGAATAAGAATTATACAATGCCACCATGAATTTGCCCTTAAGAGAGACACAAAATAGTTTATTCTGAATGGAATAGAGTCAGCAAACACAGAAGCATAATTCTTTTTTTCCTGAAGGTGGAGGGAGCATAGAAAATTTTCCAAGAATCATAAAAGAAAGATTAAAAAACACTAAAAGAAGAAGTAGGCCTGTTCTTCTACAGAAGAATCCTCTTTAGTTTACTTTTAAAAGACAAAAAAAAAATTAAAACAGATGCACTTTATTTTCCATCACAGACTGACATTCCAATCATTCCGAGGCTGGGAAAATGAAAGATAAGAGGTTCAAATAATGCAAAATAAAGGAATAGGAATTCACAGGGATGTCTGATGTTCACCACTGCAGTATGAGTGGCTAATCACATAACAGAGCTTGTCTACAAAGAGCTTTTCAAGAAACACTGAGATCGTTCATGTGCACAAACCTTTCTGATCAGAAGCAGGGAAAGCTAGTTTATTATTTAAACTCTGCCAGAGCTATGAGGAGGAGCAGCAGCTGATTTTAGTTTTTAATGAATGCATGGTGCATTCCTCTTGACCACCGGATACAGTTCTGGAAAAAGGGAATAAGGAGGAAAAATAATTCCATCTGATGAAGGGGGAAAAGCATCCTTGGATATCAACTTGACAATCTAAGAAGCCTGTTTTGAACTAGCTTTGAGGGCTATAGAGACAAAAGCCTGTATGGAAGTAAAACCAGCAAAAAACTACAGATCAAGTAGTAAGACTGGAATTTGCAGTTTGGAGACCAGAAATCAGACTAGGCCACAGAAGACTGGGGACAGCAGGACACCAGACCAAACTTTGAGAGGCCGGGTGTCTGGAGAACACAGGCGGATGACTGTGCAACCATAGCTCCCTCTTGCACATACACCGGCCCTATCTCATCTTACCTTGTGGACCATCTCTCCCACCAAACACACCCTATGTAGGCATATGTAGACCATGCCCTTCTACAACAACATGCTGTGTGCAGCCCACTTCTACCCACAAGTCAGGTGAAGCCTATGAGTAGAAGAAATTGGCCTTGGGGGGCTATGCAAACCAGAAGGCAGTAGGCTGAGCAAGTCCACACTGGCATTTTATCCATAGCACTACTGGAACAGACAAATCCAGGCTAGAAGCTGCCTTTTTCTCTTTCTCTCCCTCTTTATCTACATTTAGCAATGACAGCATGGAGGTTTAGTTCTACGGATACTTCTGCTGAGCAGAAATTCTGGAGGAGGGAGACCAGCAAGTCCAGGGCTGACAGCCTGTGTGCTAGAATATCAACTCCAGAAGTGTCCAGCAGATCTACAGACCAAATTCCAGACCCCACTCACCTTGTCACCCTGCTGATTACCAAGAATGATTCAAAGAAGTGATCCCTAGAAACAACATTGCTCTGCATCCCACAAACCTATTGTAGCAGGATATTACAGTGTGCAAGGCCTCAGTGTCAAATATTGCTTGATGAGACCTATGAGCCCACAACATTTGACAGGTCACCATGGTTAAGCCAAATTTGACAGAAGTGTATCCTTGTAGTGATGAGACTCAAGTGTGTACTTCCTCTGACCAGGACTACCTTTGCCAAGGAAATCTGCTGTCACAGTCCAAAGCAGAGCTCAAGCACACAGCAACATAAAAGCAGCATAATCAGGAAATCAGCCCTCAAGTGCAAAGCTGAGAATGCACCAGTTTGATGGTATAGATGTATCTATCAATATTTGGTGGAACAAGTCCAGGCAGGATATAAATTTATTTAGGAAGAATACTCAAGGAAAAAACAAAACCACTGAAATATATACACGGGAAATATGAGCTTCTGTGAAGTTTAGAATCATTTTTGCTGAATATCTTTACATGTAGATGAAAGAAGAAAGACCAGAGGCACGATCATTGCCTCAATCCAGTCCTAGTTACATGGTCTTGAGAGAGACTTAGGTGAAATTGTCTTGAGAAGTTGTCAAAAGCGAGGTAAGGGGTTGGGAATTGAATTAACTGAGTAGCTGCTGTAAAAGCAACACGCAGGACAGCGAAAGATTTAGGAATGTGTTGAATGACAATTGTATTGGGTTTGTGTGGCAAGGTTTCGGTAGTGGAGGTGGTTACAGTGGTGGCTTCTGTGAGAAGCTGCTGGAAGCTTCCCCTATGTCCAACAGAGCCAATACCAGCCGGCTCCAAGACAGACCCGCCGCCAACCAAGGCAATCAGCAATAGTGGTAGCGCCTCTGTGATAACATATTTAAGAAGGAAAAAAAGTTGTGGGGCACACAGAAACGGCAACTGGAGAGAGGAGTGAGAACATGTAAAAAACCAGCCCTGCAGACACCGAGGTGAGGGAAGAAGGAGGGGGAGGTGATGCTCCAGGTGCTGGAGCAGAGATTCCCCTGCAGCCCATGGGGAAGACCCTGGTGAGGCAGGCTGTTGCCCTGCAGCCCAGGGAGGTCCACGGTGGAGCAGATATCCACCTGCAGCCTGTGGAGGACCCCACGCCAGAGTAGGTGAGTGCCCGAAGGAGGCTGTGACCCCGTGGGAAGCCTGCCCTGGAGCAGGTTCCTGGCAGGACCTGTGCATCTGTGGAGAGAGGAGCCCACGGAGCAGGTTTTCTGGCAGGACTTGTGACCCCTTGGGGGACCCATGCTGGAGCAGTCTGTGCCTGAAGGACTGCACACCATGGAAGGGACCCATGCTGAAGAAGTTCATGAAGAACTGCAGCCCGTGGGAAGGTCCCACGTTTGAGAAGTTCATGGAGGACTGTCTCCCATGGGAGGGACCCCACACTGGAGCAGGGGAAGAGTGTGATGAGTCTTGCCCCTGAAGAGGATGAAGCAACAGAGATAACGTGTGATGAACTGACCATAAACCCCATTCCCCATCCCCCTGCACCTCTGCGGGGGGTAGGTAGAGAATCCGGGAGTGAAGTTGTGCCCAGGAAGAAGGGAGGGGTGGAGGGAAGGTATTTTGAGATTTGGTTTTATTTCTCATTACCCTACTCTGGTTGATGGGTAATAAATTGAGTTAATTTTCCCCAAGCTGAGTCTGTTTTGCCCATGATGGTAATTGGTGATGATCTCTCCTGTCCTTATGTCGACCCACGAGCCCTTTGTTATATTTTCTCGCCCCTGTCCAGCTGAGGTGGGGGGAGTGATAGGATGGCTTTGGTGGGCACCTGGCATGCAGCCAGGGTCAATCCACCACACAATGTTTCCTTAAAAGGCAGACAACAATATCAGAAGGCTATCTGTGGCTTCATGAAGCTTCATCTTCTTTAATAGGAAGGAACTAATGAAGACAAAATGAAAAGGAGTTGCTTTCTTCTAAGGTACCTAGATATCGTATCTTACACTGAACTTTCATTCTATGATGATGGTGACCATGCAAGCTCAAAGCACTTTCTAGATCATTGACTGATGGTGTTGCTTTTGGATGATCCCTGTAATGAAAGAAGGAGCTTAACAGACAAACTTGCAAAATATTTATACTAAGTATGAATATTTGTGCTCAGAGGAATGGATAAAATAGAAAATCCAGTTTAGACAGCATACAAAATGTCCTGGAAATGTAATGCATTAAAAATACTGTAAAATTAAATATTTACCCAGATCCTTAATGAGTGATAATGCTTCCCATGATATAAATGCTCCACCACCATCATCCATAGCTCCCTGCCCAACGTCCCAGCTGTCCAGATGTCCACTGACCAATACAATCTGGAAAAGCAATTATGAGAAAACATACCTACATAAAAACACTGAATCAGAAAAGTCAGTTCAGCATTAAAGCATTTTAATGATTTTGTCATAAATTTGGCTTTTTAGTTTAGAATTGGAGGAAGGAAACATTTCAAATAAAATTAAAACATTGTTCTCTAGTCACTGAATATAAATCTGGGATGACCAAATGCATCCTACTGCTTCAAACCACTGCCTAAATCAAACTAGATACGCTGTAATAAATGTTTAAATGAAAGGCTTTGTCTTGTGCATTAACAAAGTGCATACTTTCCAGAGATACAGGACTACTACATTGCAGAATGGTGAAAATTGCTTTCATATTCCAGCTGTTTAAGATCCTAGGCATGAAATTTGATTAACCCTATTTTGGGGTGCATAAGGAAGAAATATGAACTTAGACTGAAGTGTTCCCAGACAAAGGTTGTTGTTTTATTATATATCTATGGTACTTGTCACAGAGAACCTCTAATTTATTATTGGATCCCATATGTGCTACAACAATGACAAAGTATTTTATAGCTCCATTAGTCATAAGGATATTTTAAATTAAAAACAACATGGCAGCAAGTCCCAGCTGGGTCTTCTGCAAAGAAAGTTTTCTGGCTACAGTAGAGAATACTAGTATACCTATCTCCAGAAACACCCACTTTTAGATCCGAACTCTTGACATGTCAACAAGCAGCATCAGACCAATACCAGAAGTGAGACAGTTCCCAAACTGGACCTGAAGCTGAAGGGCTGATGGATCTATGATTGCAATGGAGAGGTCAAGGAGGGACAAGAACTCTGAACCGAGCAGGCAGTGAGGTTAAATGATGCAATAGGACAAAAACAAGAGCAGGGAACCGCTGCAGTGCCCAAGGAATCTTTGAAGAACTAGTGCCAGTAAAAAGCACCCTTGGGATAAGGTGCAAGTGGAAGGGTCCAACCTATACAGCTCAGCACTGAGGAAAACCTGAAGGAGACCCTGGAGCATCTGCTTGTGTCCTGCCCAGAACTGGCCATACATGAGGGGATGCTTCCCACTCTCTGGTCGGCTGATGTCAAACAGGTCTCAGAGTTGTGGGATCTAGAAAAAAGGGGAAAAATACTCATTCCTCCTGCCACCTTCTTCTCCCTAAGGGATGAGGATCTCCTGGTATATCATCTCAGCTTTTATCCATCACAGGACAACTACTCTAGCACTAAAAATGAGAATATAATGAGGTTTTCCTATTATCACCCCTGGAGGGTGACAGCCTGTGCTCTAAGTGCGTAGCTAACGTTGCAAGGAACTAACTTGGGGCTCAAGCACAAAGATCTCTATTTTCCCCTTCGCATGAAAGAAATCTTAGTACATTTTCACTGGTTATTAAAAATAACGGACAAACAGATCACAGCAAGACAAAAAGCATTAAGTGCTCATCAACCAACCATGTTTTTTATCCAACCAAGTACAAACTCAGGTAACAACTAAAAGGCCCCTTTGTATTAAACACAGGCCATGATGAATAGGCAGTCATATCCATTGTATTGCCATATGCCCAAGCAGAATGCACCAAACCCCTTTAAATTTAAAAATTACACTATGAAATGTTTATAAATGTGTGTATTACAAAAACCATAAGTGTCATGCCTTAGAAGCTGGAAAAGCTTGTGATCAAACTCCGAAGAGCAGCTTACTCTTTCCTTCTCAGATGTTTCAACTCTCTTTTCTGCTTATGCAGCCTTAACTCAACATGTGCTTACTTTCCAGCACAGACTGATTTTCTTGGTAGTAGACAGACATGCTGCAGCCCTTATCCCAAAACCTCCCCTCCTTCAAAAGAGCTTAAATTTGGATGGCAGGCCCCTCTGTAAAAGCCTCAGATTTACTCAGGAGGTATTCCTGCAATTTAATGTCATGATCCTCCCAGGCCCAGCACGAAAGACTGCAAACAGCACGTTTTCCAGGGATGCTGCCCTGCAGTAGAAGTACTTAATCTGCAGCAACCCTCTGCTACAATAGCAACATAGCTTGAAACCAGATAATCTAAGAAAAGTTATGCCAGCTTTGGAGGTAGAAACCTTTCTGAAATGAGAGCAGAAAGGAAGTGCTTACTGCGGTACTCCTTGCTCGTTTTGTTTTCTTGTAAGGGAGGACTAAGCGCACACACACACACATGCGTGCAGGTGGTGAGGGCAATGCATGAATGAACTCTGCTTTGAGAGCTTGGGATGCCCATGCAGCCCCACTGCAACCTGTCTATTGAGGACAGACCTCAAACACCACTACGCTTTGCAGTTGACTGATGCAGACTCATTACTGTCCACTCAATAAGGAATTTGCAAATAATAATTTAAAAAGAACAGAAAAGGCTCTGAGCGAAAGCACAACTGTCTGTGGTATAAAGGACGTCTATTCCACAAATTCAAAATTACCATGTAGTTTATTTGTTCTTAAAGCAAAAATTGGTTTTAAGAAGATAACTATTCACTTTCCTGGGAAACAGAGTTTCAAGCTGAAGCGAATTATTTAGAACAAGTCTGTAAACACACTGAGAGAGAACCAAGTTTACAATACAAGTGATGCCTTGTCTTCAGCAGTGAAAGAAGACCTCACTAATGCTGTTCCCTGGCACCAACCTCAACATGAGCGTCTGAGAGTGAATTACTCCTCATTTCTGTGAAACAACACATATTGCAACAGCAGGAAAGTCTGAACCAGAAGACAGTGGTGTAATCCCATTTGGGGTTCCAGATGCCAATCACAAAGCATCTTTACGAAGTTCAGAACATTACACCAAAACAGGTCAAGGTTCAAGTGGATTGAGAAAGTCAGATAATTTTATGGATGAACTTTTACTTAAATTTACTTAAGCTGATGCCAAGAGCAATTACATAAATACAACCAATGTACTTCTATGTGAAAGTTTTTTCAGAACAGTTGTTTTTTTAAACTGTCATGCTTTTGTAGCAGCTGCTAAAATGAATGTTTCAGTGATTCTGCTGATAGCTAGCCATAGACATTCTTAAAATAAGACTCAGTCATAAAATAACGAAAACCCTATGTTTATCTTCATCTTTAAGTAGATATAATGTGCCTGGGCAATGAATGGAAATATTTCTGAAATTCACTCTAAACCACTATATTATTTAAAATAATATTATAAAATAATAGTAGTATAGTTCTTTGTACAGGTGGGTTAATAACAAAGGCAGTTAACGCTATCAAGGACATATGATTATTGCGTTTTCCACATTTCTTTCAAATCTGTTACGTGGTTCTCAGCTCCAAACCTACACATAGACTAGTCACTTACATTTGTACAAACTTCCCTATAGAAATGTCAGCACCTGCCAACAGAATGTAAGCACTGCAAAGCAGTGTAAGTATATGTAAGTATAAGTATTTTTTTTAAATATACAAAGAAACCACAAGCAATGGTATAGGCCAGTACAAATACAGCAATACACATCTGCCAAATTGACCAAAAATAAATTTAGGATAAGACAGCTTGCATGCAACACGACAACTTAAGATTTGGCTTTTCTGCAGTGACACAGCTAAGAAATGTTACTTTAGACATAGTCCTGAGACAATACAACAGAAGTGAAACTGCAGGAAACATTTCAAACAGATGAGTTCTTCTATTTCCTTCTGCACCAGCATTATGACCTCTATTGGATGACTTTAAGTCCTGCCCAGCGTTTCAATAAAGCATACTGAAATATTTTGAAATTTATATTATATTTTATATATTTATATAAATATATATTTTATATTTTAAACCCAAGAAGATTAGGAAGAGGAACCACATGTTCACATACATTTGCATACATCATGGAGTTATCCTTTTCTAAGCAGGATGGGTTTTGCAACTAAAAAATAATCTCCCATTCCATACATAGTCACACATGCCTATTGCATTTGTCACGCAGTAACCTCATAAAATGTAGGTGAACTACCTTCTGCTTGGTTAGAGAGAATTTAAAGAAAAGTCTATTCCACTTGTAGTTAATCTCCACAACCTTACTTCCTCCTGTAGAGGTACAAGGCAAAGGCTTCTTTCTATGCAACATTAGAGATCATAAATAATAAACATTAGGAAAGAGCTGTAAGTAACGTTTGCAATCACAGAATTTAAGCTACAATAACATTTGTATCAAGTTGTGAAAAGTTATTTCATGTCACTAAGGTAGACGGTAATGGAAGAGTAATGAAGTCGTCATTCATCTTTGCCCTTCATGGATGAAGACAACTTTATGGATGGAGGTTAGGGTCCACAAAGTAGGACCTTTATTGATGGAATCTGGTTATCAACACATTCTCTTAGAAAAACTTAGTAATACTTTCATTATCCAAACCACTGAAAGGGGTTTTTCCTTACATCTTCCTCCAGCAGAAAGGGAAGATAAGGAGCACCTTAACTTGCACGGAGAGGACAGAAAACTTAAACAAGGATCACAGACACAGAGAATGGGATGACCAAAAACTAAACAGGATATTAGAACCAGATCGAGCATCTTTAGCCAAGACACAAACTCCAAGTGTCTGTATGCCAAAACTCCAAGCTAAAATAGTGAAGTGCTCTAAACTGTAACTTGAATTCTTTTCAACTGCTTGTCCATATTTTCAGCCAAATACTGCCATGAGTTAGTCGTTTGCTCAGGCAGCACAGGTCTACAGTGTTCCAGCCCAGTTCCCAATTACCTGGAAACTCATGAAAAGCATTCCTATTTAAATTTTTGTGGTTCTTTTTTCTCCAGTTTGCTTCTAAATAGGTCCATCTTAAGCTCTAGGTACCACAATAAGGTCTTACATTATTTGACCGGGGATTTTTTCTGCATGAATCCCCTCCCAGTGCATGGGATATTTGTACAGTACTTAACTTACACATACGAACACCACATACAGTTGATTTGTGTTTGGACCAAAATTAGAGGAAAACAAGTCAGATAAGAATCAGGATCCCCAATTCAATCCTATCAAAAAATTGCCTATAAATTCTCTCCTTCCTCAGATACTTATTACTCTTTTTACTCACACATGCACTCTCTCACTTCACAATTTCCTATTTTCCCCAGTCCCAAACAAAATTTCTAATACTAACTAAACCATGACTGAAAAACTCTTAATCCCAGCTTCTCAGACAGAGGAACCCAGCACCAAATTCAGGCCTGACCTCCTAAGCATAGGGAGTACATTTTGAGTAATCTTTCCATTTGGATAGCATGACAACTATGAACTGCCAGGTGGCTTCAGTTTATGAGGATCTAAAGATTTTCTTCATTTCACTGTGTTAACAGCATGAGAATAAGGGAAAAGGGAAAGGCAGCATATCATGTATCTAACTAGTGGGCTAATAAAACAGCCGTCAGGACTAAATTTAAGCCCATCATTCTTAACCTGCCTTCAAAACTATGATTAAATAAAGTCTTCATATACACAGATTTGCAAATTAGGAGTAGTAAATCTGGCGCAGCAATTTTAGGACGTATTAGTGTCATCCGCAGTAGTGCTCGCAAATATGTTCTGGAAAATGGCAACACCAAGCAATATGCTTTTCTACTGCTTACCCACAAAGCAAAGCTGGCACTAGTGTCCACAGCAACCTTCCTCTTTTAAAGTAATTCTTAGTTTCCAGACTGTATTCTCTTTCCCCTTTTTCAGGAAAAAGTTGTGTCATCTTAATGGAATGAAATGTTGGTGTGTAATTAGGATTTTTGCCCTGACCCATTCTCTTCCCTACTTCACCTCAAACCTTTCTCTCTTCAACTCATACTGCAAAACCAATAACAAATTAAGAGTTATCAACTCTTCCTACTTGATATTTCGTGTCCAGAACCACATCCCTGTATACAAACCAACATTCCTTAAGTTTTAAAATATTTACAATAGTTATTTATTTGTATCATGCAGTAAGATTCTGTAAATAAGTCCCTTGGCTTTTCCATCAAAAGCCTTCTGAACTCTAATCAGAACTTGTAATCCTATGTGCTGTAGCAGCCCACAGACTGCAGCAAATGCATCAGACATCATCTTCCTTTCTGGAATCCAGCCCAGCTATTCCAACCACAGGATAGAGACTTGAAGGAAACTTCTTAAGCACTGCATAATAAAGATAACCATTTAAATAGTTCTTGCAGAGACACTGCATTTTGTATCTATACTACCATTATTTCAAGCTCAGCATCTCAACGTTTGGGGAAGACAAAACTGACAAAAAGTTGAGTGCCCATCAGCAACATAGCACTATATGGCATGGGATTAGAATTGGACTTACATCCAAGGTTAGATATATATATAATATTTCTTCACTGTGAGGGTGGTGAGGCACTGGAACAGGTTGCCCAGAGAAGTTGTGGCTGGCCCATCCCTGGCAGTGTTCAAGGCCAGGTTGGATGGGGCTTTGAGCAACCTGGTCTAGTGGAAGGTGTCCCTGCCCATGGCAGGGCTGTTGGAACTAGGTGATCTTTAAGGTCCCTTCCAACCCAAACCATTCTATGACTCTATGATTCTATGATATAAATATTTGAATATAAACTCTCCTGTATTTAAAAATGTGCAGTTCATTACTACCAGAAGAAAATACTTTGTCCAGTTATGTTTAACCACAGGTCTACGCTATTGTGTGTAATTCTATCAACTTCAAAAGCAAAATTCAAGCATGGAGCTGTATCAGAGATAATCAGTTTTAAAAAACGCTTACTTTGTAAAAAGTCTTCATGAAAGTCTTCCCTGACCATTTCCCAAGTAGTTGTTTTGGGCTACAAATATGTGAAAAAAGATTTGTGAGTTTCTGCACTTGCCTTTAAGAAAACACTAACTGCCTCCAGTTAAACTGCAATTGGATTAAATTATGCCCTAAATGTAAATCAGGAACATTACCACATTTAGTGAATTTTATTTGGTATATATAAGAATATTTCTTCAAATTAGTTTTTAGCTTTGGTGTCCAAATAATATGACTTCACTGTACAGCTCCTTTTATTAGATTTCACGCACATTAGGAATGGTTCTTAAATAATCAGTCTAGCTGTCTCAACTAATTTACAGTCCTAAAGAGACAGTGAAGTTCAGAAAGAAAAAAATGATTAAAACAAAAACTGTCTTTTCTACTTACTATGCAGTGTAGTAAGTCTTAACTTCCAGGCTTCAGATTAAATGATAGATCTGCACATGAAACAGAAGTGACTCACTTAGTCACACAAGAATCCAACCCTATCACTGCTAAAAAGCTGATTAACCTTCAAAGAGCCTCTGTGTCACAAAATACAGTAAACTCTTTAAAGCTGAATCTCTACTTTGTAAAAGTGATTGGAAATAAAGTGTTCTCGAAAAGTATTGCAACCAAACCTCCCTGTTTGAAGTGAATCTCAAAACCACTGAGTAGTTAAATAGCATGGGCTGATATCATTTATGGCAAATAGGACAGTGAAGGAGAAAATTAGTCTGAAAATAAATTATTACTGATAAGGGATTTGTACTAAAGGTAACGAGACATAGAAACTGTATGAGCATTCAAAGATAACCAAGTATTGAAATTACTACCATTTCATATTAAATGTTGGATTTTAAGACTTATCATTTCCATATTTAAGTTCCCTAGAATCTTTTATTTCCTATTTCCTGATCTGTAATATTTCAGAAATAATACCACTCTTCGTAATACTGTATTTCAAAAATAAGGATTTTAATTTATATATTTCAGCCCGCCTCTAGAGGTTTTAAGAGGAAAAATCATAACAGTAACTAACTCTAAACAAAACTAGGTATCACTGAAATATCTCTTACCCTTGCACAAAGACGATGTTGTAGCTGCTATTTTTCTAGTTCAAAGATTAGCAAAGAATCTCTGCAGTACCCCTGTATGAAAGCTGAAATGGCGTCTGACCTGATGTGCAGAGAGAAACAATCCTTTTTCTACACTTACCAAAGGAAGACTTCCCTTACACATGTAGTAGGTGATTTGTGTATGAAGAATGGGATTATTTTATAATCTAGAGTCTTTGTATTTTTATATTTTTCACTTCAGGGGTATATATGATTCCACATTACTACAGATCTAGCAACATTCCCAAATGTTTTATCTTCAAAATTTCTTTTAGCAGATATCAAAATTAATCTCAGCTAAAATAAACACTAATGCCTAGTGCTACTTCTTTCATTGAAGCATTTACAAAAACTGTCCTACTTGTACACTGTGATATTATGCACTACTGGCGAACACCCCTTTCCAAAACTGTAAAAATTGTACATTTTTCTCAAAAAAATTACAAAACTATTGTTTCATCTCAAGAACACTAGAGGACCCCTTAAGTCAGACCCATGCCCTGCTAGCACTGCCTTAGAGCATTCTGATGACCTAATATGTCCTGAAAGCCATCTTGAGTAGCCAACTCTGAACTGTCCTCCAGAAAATAGACTTCATCTTACAAATACTCCAAGAAGATTGCTGATGGAAGCAAGTCAAAACAACCCTTAGGTGGCTGTAATAACAGCAGAGAACTACAAGAGAGGAGGCTTCAAAACGTAACACTTACATTCCAGTGCCAGACACTGAGCATCAGAGAATACTTGAGGCTGGAAGGGACCTCTGGGTGCTCATCAACTTCTACACCCTGCTCACAGCAGGGTCAACTTAGATCTGATCACTTATCATTTTGCCCAGCTGAGTTCTGAAAATTTCCAAAGATGGAGATGCCACAACCTCTCTGGACAAAGTGTTTCAATGTTTGCTCTTAGGAAAATATTTTTCCTAATACCTATTATATGATGGCAAAAACTTCCTCCTCTCATGGTCACAGATTTACAGGTCTGTCTGTGTTTACAGCTGCAACTCCAGCCTATGATGGAGGCTCTTCTGATGCTGCCCTCTTACTCCACAAATCCACGCGTAGGCCAGGTTCTTGCCATTTCTTCCTCTGCCACTTAAAGGATTTCATTGTATAGTATGCTAAAACACTAAATTAGTCTTTCATTTGATTACTGTAACCCTTTTTTATTTCAATGAGTTATCCCACATTCCTGGCACCTGCACAAGTTTTCTCAGAATTTTGCTAAGGTTATCCTTTTATTTGTCACAGGGTTTTTTTAAGATTCTTACTATTCCTTACTAATTTTTTTAATGTGTACGTAACATTTTTAGTTCTTTTTCCCATACACACGTTGTTTCTCTCTTAAACTGCATGATAAACTCAATGCAGTGCTAACTTCACGCATTTCCAGAAGTGCAGCAACCCACTGTGGGGGTAGGAAGTTAGTACAAAGTGATAACTGAAACACCAGCACAGGCAGCATGGGGAATGGGCAGGAAGAATGGAGGTCTGTGTGCAGATGCAGGGCTGCCATCTCCTAGGGGTCCCAGAGGCATGGTGGGATGGCTTACATGACCAGAGGGCTGCAAATAATGGGTACAGGCTCTTCAGGCAGGACAGGCTGGTAGGGTGATGAGACGGAGTTGCCCTTTGTGTGAGAGCAGTGGGATCTCCTGGAGCTTTGCCTGGGGCTGGATGATGAGCCAGCTGGGAACTTGTGGGTCAGGATTAGCAGGCAGACAGATGTGGGTGACACTGCAGTGCGCCTGCTACAGATAGCCTGAAGAGGAAGACATAGACGAGACCTTCTTCAGACATATGCAAGAAGCCCCACATTTGCAGGCCCTGGTTCTCATGGTGCTCTTTAACCAACCCAACATCTGCTGAAGGGAAAACACAGCAGGGCACAAGCAGTCCAGGAGGTCTCTGGAGTACACAGATGACAACTTTGATCGAAGAACCCATGAGGGAGATGCTCTGCTGGACCTCATACTTACAAACAAGGAAGAACTGATTGGGGATGTGAAGGTCTGCAGTGAACATAAGATGGCAGAGGTCAGGATCCTGTGAGGAAGGAGCAAGGCAAATGACAGGATTTCAGCCCTGGACTTCAGGAAAGTAGAGTTTAGCCGGTTCAAGGACCTGCTTGTAAGAATCCTATGGGACGCAGAGCTGGAGAGAAAAAGGGTCCAGGAGAGCTGGCTGATTTTCAAGGATCATGCTGGGGCTGACCAGCTGGAAAGCAGTTTGGCAGAGAAGTAGCTTGGGGTCCTGGTGGACAACTAGTTGACCATGAGCCAGCAATGTGCCTGTGCCATAAACAAGGCCAACAGCATCTGGGCTGCATCAGGCAGAGTGTTGCCAGCAGGTCAAGGGAGGTGATCCTTCCCTTCTACTCAGCACTGCAGAGACACATTTGGGTGCTGTGTCCAGCTCTGAGCTCCCCAGAACAAGACATGAATGTATTGGAATAAGTCCAACCAAGGGCCACAGAGATGTTGAAGGGACTGGAGCGTCTGACAGAGCTGGGACTGCAGGAGAGAAGGCTTGGGGGATCTCATCAATGCGTATAAATACTTGACGGGGGATGTAAAGAAGATGGAGCCAGGCTCTTCTCAGTAGTGCCCACTGACAGAACAAGAGGCAACAGGCACAAACTGAAATAGAAGAAATTCAATTTAAAAATAAGAAAAAGCCTTTTTTACTACAAGGTTTGTAGAACATTGGAACTGCTACCCAGAGAGGCTGTGGGGTCTCCATCCTTGGAGATATTCAAAATCCAAGCCCTACACAACCTGCTCTAGTTGACCTGGCTTTGAGCACAGGGTCAGACTACATGATGTCCAGAGGTCTCTTGTTGTAATTATGACACTGATTCCAGAATGAATAATACACATTTTCTTCTGGCTCTATAAATAATCCACATTTATTTTGGCTCTGAAAATTTCATTTAAGAGACACAAAAGCAGAACACAACTTGGAAATCAGTTCTACCAAACGCAAGTATGTCCCTCAAGATCCAGACAGCTAATGTACAAGTGCAATCTTCAATATAGTATTTTACTGGCACAAGATAAAAGACCTCTCTTCTACTCAGGGCAGTCAAAATCATAGTGAAAATTAAAGTTGGTATGAAATCCATTTTATGGAATCATTTGCAATTTTTGTCTAATAGTTTTATGACTGCTGCAAGAACCCACAGAAACAGGACATTACTTGGCTTGCAACATGAAGAAAAGTCTTTATGTTACACTGACCCTAAAAGAATTGCTTTACATACTGTATGAGACATCTTCAAAGTCTCAACATCACTTTCAGATTACAAGTCTTCTTTCACCAATTACAGTCTCTTTGGTTTCTTTTGGTTTCCGATAATTAAAACAGCACTTCTGTTGGGGCTTAAGTGTGGACAAAGAAAATCATTAATTTCTCATTTTGAAATTCAAATTAGTTAATTATATTATATTGATCTCTTCATCAGTAAAATGGGACTAAACAACTGTTTATTATGTAGGGATACAGTGAAGATTAACAGTTATTCCTATATTTATGACAGCATTCATGGAAAATACTAAGAAGTGGAGACTCAAAGCCCCTGACTTATGTTGAAATTACTGGAGCTGTATCTCCTTACACAAACAAAAAGTCAGTCCACAATTTCTAGTACCTGTCCACAGCCCCAAAGAAGCCAAAGATTCCTATTCACAGAGACACAGCTAAGTACTTTCATGTAACACTGACAGATTTCCCTACTCAACTCCCTTCAGTGTATCTCAAAAACCCAGAGTTTTGATACAAAGTGATAGCTCACCCTTCATGTTCATCTGTCCTTAATTTCTTTGTTTACATACTATTGTGAAACTTAAAGTGTGTTTGACACAAGTTTTCACCAAAAGAGGGCTGATTTTTCAAACTCAAACAATTTCTGTAAAAGACCAGATGAGACAACTGTTGTCAGGATGATTCCCAGGGTGGAATTTCTGCTCAAAGATTTGGATTATTGGAACCAGTAACGCAAGGGCTCTGGAATGCATTTGGAGTGCAGGGGACTTTGGAAAACCTGGCGCAAAGTACAGCTGTGGCAAAGCAGGAAAAAACAGTGGCAGCACGCACTTCAAGACATTTGGCATACCACAAGGCTGGAAAGTAGTTCAAGCACATGAGCCATCTGGGCACTGTATGGCTACTGCCTGTTGCCATCTTTTAATACATGCACATGTGTGTCCAAAGAAGGACAATGAAGCTGCTGAAGGGTCTAGAGGACAAGTCTTATGAGGAGCAGCTGAGGGAACTGGGGCTGTTCAGTCTGGAGAAAAGGAGGCTGAGGGGAGACCTTATCGCTCTCTACAACTACCTGAAAAGAGGTTGTAGCCAGGTGGGTACCGGTCTCTTCTATCAAGTAACTAGTGATAGGATGAGAGGAAATGGCCTCAAGTTGTGCCAGGGGAGGTTTAGATTGGATATTAGGAAAAATTTCTTTACTGAAAGGCTTGTCAGGCATTGGAACAGGCTGCCCAGGGAAGTGGTGGTGTCACCGTCTCTGGAGGTATTCAAAAAATACGTAGACAAGGCACTTTAGGACACGGTTTAGTGGTGGACTTGGCAGTGTTAGGTTAACAGTTGTACTTGGTGATCTTAAAGGTCTTTTCCAACCTAAACGACTCTATGATTCCATGATTCTGTGATTCTATGCCAGGCACAAACCAGTGCTTCCCTTGCACAGATCAGAGAGCAGACGGATAACTCATGGCTCTGGACAAACCCTGGAGAAAGGTGAAAAACAAGTCAACTGCAGTAAGAGAAAGGGAGGAGATACACAAGTCCCTTGTCCTGCCTCTTTCCAAAATCATGGTGTGACTACCACAGGTGGGGTACCAGAAAATGGAAGTTATCTCATTTGGAACTGGTCCAGCTTGTGTGAAACATTTGAATATTTATTGGAAGGGACAAGCAAAGTGATTACAGCACTCATCCCAAAAGTGGTAGAGGTGTCCTCATGGCCACACTCCGGAACCAAGCCGAGCCATGCTTTTGTACCTGGGTCTCCATCTCCCCTCTATCAAGCACCTATGGAATGGCTGCAGGTTGGTATCATCTCTGACATACTGACGGGCACAAATTTCTTCACATCCTCCATAGCATGGGAAACTTTTTGAGCTTGTGAAAATGTTCACAGCAGAATTTTTTTTCCCCCATGTCCAGCTACAGAGAGGAAAGCAGAAAGAAAAAAAACGGAAGTGCCAGCTAGGTACAGATTATACAGATGGGTTTGTGTGATGTTGGTTTCTGTCTACATGGACTTAACATCAAATTTATGTCCCTAGGCCACTCAAAATCTGTCAGTGCTAATACTCCCTGTCACTTCACCTCAGATCTGAATCCCTGACCTTCATCTGAAAGGTTGTGTCTCATTGCTAATGTCATCTCCCTCTAGTTTCTCTGCAAGTTGAAATAACTTCTTTAGTTAACTTTCCCAGCACCTCCCAATTTCACACATGACAGAGGAAAGTATGCTCACAGAAATTCTGACATCTATATAGTACTGGCTAACCAGCTGGCAAGCACCACTGACTGCTATTAGACATCAGTCTTCAATCACCTCCAAAATATGCATTAAGAAGACCCTATATTCATTCAGCTTCCACAACCCTTACACTGGATACAATAAAGGTTGTTGGATTTTTTAATGAAACCTTGTGTCATACTAAAATTATTACTGCTGTTCTATTTGTACTTCATTTCATATCTGTTTGTGTTGAAATGAATTTAATTTCTCCTTCAGGCATTGTTCTCAGAGGCTCCTGTTCTAATTTTATTAGGATTTGTGTCTTTAACTTTCAAAATTAAACACAATGGTTATCACAGTAGTACACAAAACTGATTATATGTCCCGTATTAATAAGCTTGAAAGGCATGTTTAGTTAAGATTATATCAGGGCTGTACCTGCTTAAATATTTTAGTGGTTGAGTGTTAAAAGAAACTTATTCTAGCCTTTAAATAAACTTCTAACAAGACTGCACACAGAGAATTAGGGGCATGGGGAACAAGATTCTCCCAATGCATCCACTCCAGTCCTTGTTATCAGACCTAACTGCATGAAAAATCTGGTTCATATGTTTCTCATTTGAGTGCGTTCAGCAATTTTATTCCCACGTTAGTGGATTTAATAACACAACAATTTCAGAATAACTGATAGGAATCTGTAGTTCTCTCTAAATTCTTCTCCTCCCACTGATGTCTTATAAAATTTACTACTGACTTTCCAAGCCATTCTTGGATGCTTCATTCCTGTTGAAAGAAGAAAAGATGCTCGAAGGTTGGCCAGCATTTCTTCTGTCCACCACGTTCTTCTCAAGAGACTGAAGCCTTTATGCAGACAGTTCCCTTTTTGTCCATATATGGCAAGGACAGACCAAAAGGAATAGGAGCCACCGTTTGATTCAAAGGTGGTAACACTGGAGGACATCTTAATTATGGCTTTGAAAAATGTTGATCGCAAAATAAGGTCAGGACAGGCAGGAAACTTGAATATTTATTAGACTGGTCTTCCTGAACAACAGTAAGCAAAAGTATTCACCTGGATTTTGCATGTTAGAAATGAAACAAAATGCAAATTAACTTGTTCTATTACTAAGAGCAAAAAAAGGCAAAACTACTCTGCTAGTGCATTGCTACTCCTGTCATACTGAAACCCCTCAGTTTGGCAGGATAACTTACTCGAACAACATGTGTCAGACACCCTCTTGGAAAAAGCCGCTCCAAAGAACAGGTCCTCTGCAATGCATACATCCCTAAACCAAGTAAGCTGCATATTCATTTTCTGAAACCACCTACATTCACATAACCCAGAATGTAGTTGCAGATCTCACTCTAGTAACTAACATTTACTCCTCCCGGCTGCAGGACATTCAATACTAACACTGCTACCATAATTACACCATTATAATTGTAACTGAGCCATATATATGACAAAAAGACACAGAACTGAAATATTTCTAGGATTTTGCCTACAAACTTTGCAATCTAATAAGCAAACTTACAGTTACTTTCTACTCCACAATCAACTCAGAGTTATTCTGCATTCTCCAGTAAACATGCCTTTCCAAAAAAAGCTAGCTAATGTTTTACTTCTTTAAAAAGACATGAGGAAAGAAGTTAGTAGAAACAGTAAAGAAGTCAAATGAGGTAAAGAGAAAGCTGCAGATAAAAAGTTTCTGCAATTCTGTAGAAAGGGTTGACTCCAATTCAAGTATGTCACCAGAATTGCCCATGACTTGTTGCCAGTATCATCAAATCAGCATAGGTTTAAGGGGAAGAAATTTATATAAACTGCTGCCTGGGAAAAGATATTAGCTGGTAGTGTTGTAACATGTCCTTTGCTCTGAGCATGTCACCAGTGAAAGCACAATTGAGTACCAGAAGTTCAGAAAACACAAACACATACAAAAATGTGTGCTAGATTGCCTCAATAGTGAGCTCTTTCTATTGGGCTACAGCAGATTGTTTTACTAAGGACACAACCTCTCCAAATTACCCCAAGGGAACACTGAAGAACAAAACCAGGACTGAAAATCAGGCTGTAAATGTATTACAGAAAAGCTTTTAAGTGGTTATGAGAGACCTGAGTTTCCTCTGGGAAGAAGGACAAAGCACAATAAAAGCTCAAGGTACACTGAGCAGGAACTGCACTGGCAAAGGATGGGTGTTAAACAGCCGGTTTCTGTAATAACAAAAGTTGTGCTAGAGATGCCAATGATTTTCCATCACAGGGCTGTCTTGGCATCTCCACACAACACCCTCACCATAATTGCCATAACAGCATCTGGAGACCTTCCTTTGCTTGCTCTCCAGACCATCTTGATCAGCAGTCACACCCGTAAGTCCACACTGGTTTTCATGAGTATGAAAAGCTTAAGTATCAGGTTGTAACTAAAATCTCCCTCCCATCCTCCCCACTCCCATTTTATAAGCTTCAGGGTGGAATCTTGACCCCAGCACACCTGACAAGGTTTCCCTCACAGGTATGAGGGGTCAGCCACCTTCAGTGGGTCACTGTGGCTACCAGGCAAATGAAAAGAGAGAGCACTTCTCAAGATATTCCTCTCCTCTCCCACTGCCTAATTCAGGCTGAATCAGAGCAACTTTATCTGAAAGACAGGAAAATGAATCCTCATAGTAAGGACAGAGAGGAGAGGGCAACCTCCATTCAGCAACCAGAGATGGTGAAAATGAGACATGCAGGCATTTTATCACATTCCTGGAAAGCTACTTTATCATCCAATTTCAGTCTTTTCTCCTGCCTCTCCAATATTCAACTCCAATTTCCTCTCAATTAATTCAGCCCTGAGAGCCTATTTATTGACAGCTTGACCACCATGCAGGACACAGAAAAGAAAACCAGAAAACATTTCATAAAGCACCATTCATCTTCAGAATTTCTTAACGGGCCATACATCTTCAGATATGATGTGTGTATGCATTCTAACCAGAACATGTAACATTTCATGTACCCTTAAATGTCCCACAAGTTATTAAATTTTTAGTTTTCAGAATCTAATCTCAGATCATCAAAGACTTAAATCAACAACAGTTTATATATAAAATGAGATGCACATGTTTTTCAATATGAGAAAGTGCATGCACATACAAAATACAATAGAGTGTTACAAGATTAAAGTTCATTTAGCATGACATTTGTAGCAAATTCCTTTTCTGAAGTAACATTGCGGAACCCAGAATTATACCAAAACCAGAGAAGTACATTTTCTTATACTTGAGGGGAAAGACTGATGGTGAGATTATCTAGGCCAGTAATAACAATATGTTAAAGTAAAACAAAGAATCTGCCTTCAGTGCTTCTGCATCTTGTTTTTGCAAAGTGTTTGCCTTCCCCCTAAATCCAGGACCTTATACACAATTTTTCATAAACCCACAATTTACTAGGTATTAAATCATATTTCTTGACTCTAGACTACTATTATATATTTTAAAAGGCATTTTATTCATGCCAATCAGCCGTAGCAAGAAAACTACTTTTCTAAGGCTCTCAATAGAAGGGAAATTACTAAGTATATCACTATCACATTAGGAATATTTAAAGGTGACCACATGAGCAGTGGTTGAAATTCCAGTGAACATATACCTGGGTTTTGTTTAGATACGGGAGACAGAAGACCTTTTGAACACAAATGTTTTTAATCCAGACAACACATGATGTCAGAGACAGTCAAATAAATTAATATGTGAGCTAAAAATATGTTACTCCCAATTCTCCTTTCCACATGATCTGCAGGGTCTGGACTGTATTCTGAGTTTGTTTTGTTTAAAATTTTTTTCTCTAATTGAACCTACAAACAAGGACTATTGTATTTCATGGAGTTTCTCAGAACCCATCACAACATCTGAATAACTTCTATGGTGTTTAGTGATGTGTCCAGCATCCCTGTATATTCCCTTCCTCTTCTTATCACAGTGAGAAATCACTTGTTGATTAAATAGCACTGTTTGTATATGTTACACTGATTTCAGACAGTGTAAAAGATGTGTGCTTTACATCTGCAGAGGACAATTATTGGATTTGGTGCAGTATGGAGTTTGACTGATTCCCAAAAAAGCTGTTCTCTGCGTATACAGACAGTATGCTCATTTCTCTCAAAATGAAGATGTCTACCATGACAGACTACAAGTTTTGCCAGAGAAGCATGAGTCTCTACATAGAATGACTCCAAGCAATATTCTGTGGGCAGCACATTAGTAAACAAGGATGGGGTTTTTTTCTGCAAGGGTCGCATTTTACTGATTAGGTTGCATTTTTTTTTTATTGTTTGTCTATATTTACTGAAAAAAATTACAGTTTTCAGTGTCAAGGGTTTTGGCAGTGCATCCTTTATGAATGAAAATACTAGTTAGGTTTATTAGTTGGAACATGTTAACCACAGGCACAAAGAAGCCATTGTGTATGCCTGGTGGTTTGGTCTGAAGTTTCTCCTCTCCCAGTGCTTGCTGGAAAGATGCTTCTCATACACTATTTGGAGCAACTCAGCACTAGCCACATACCTAAATTGTGTAATAGATGGTATGTTAAATATACCTCCTACACCAAAACAAGAAAATATAAATTTTGAGAGATTTAAAAAAATAAACAAATAAAAGCACAAAGGAAGCAGGGGACAGTGCTAACAGATTACAAAATTGAAATTTGAGTAAAATAATTACAATAACCTAAACCATTTTTCTCTGAACTAGCATGGCTGAGGGTGGGAGCCCCTTAATTTTTATGAAGGGAGATGCATGATGAATACGTCAACTAGTGAACAACGCATTCAGGACATCAGTGCAAGTAATAACATTCATATCAACAGAGCGGGAAAGCAGAGAAGGACACAGCTTTTTTCTCATGGCTTTTATAGAAGGGAAGCATAAGGAAACTCTGACCCTGTGTAAAAGCCTTTGAAGCTGGATATAAGCCTTCTCTACAGCAGCCAAGAAACAATTTGTTGGATCTTGTCTAAACACTTACAACTAACACAGTTTAAATATAGTTTTGATTAGTCTGGCTGCATACATCTGAACCAAGCAGTGTTTACAGTATTTGTTATTTCTTTTGGTTTATATAACATGCTCCATGCATTAACTTTCCATGTAAATAGCCAGCAATTAGGACCAATGTGAAGCAAATGTCCCCAAATTTCCCGTATCCTCATGATGTAACACTTCTTAGACAGCAGATAGTCAATTCATCTCTCTTTTCCGTGAGACACTTAAATGTAAATACAGCTAGATCCCACTTTATCCCCAAGTTGGACAAACTGTCTTTAAAAGAATTTTGTTGTAGCTTTCATGCAACTCAGCAAACTGCGTCCAGTTTGGACAAGTCACTGTTAACATCGCCCTAAAATGCAGAATAACTTGTCTTGAGAGCTGGATTTCACTACACCACGAAGCATCTGAAGGAGCCCTAAAAACAATTCACCAAAATGTATATTGGGAGGAGATGGATTATTTCAGAAGGTGGAAGACATCGTCTCCAGAAAGCTTCTGAAAAGAGTCCAGGCTAGTTTCAATTTCCATCAAAACAGAAGAGATCTAAGGATTGGATGAGCAAGAGGAAAACATACTAACTACACATTATGAATACCAAAGCAGCATCAAAGGTGTACAACACTGTAAGTGCAAGGCCAGCAGAAGTTCAGCCAGTTCCAGAAGTGTCTTGTAAAGACAACTGCAATGGAGTTTTCTCCCAACAGCTGTGTAATTTCTGTCACTGCTGCCTTTGGCTCATTTGCTATCTACTGCATGGATGGGCAATTATCTGATGAAAATCATCACTCTTTTGCAGGCTGCACATGCAGATATTTTAGAAACTCCTTTGTTTCTCCTTTGTGCTTTTCTCCCAGACTTTCCAGGTAATGGAAACAATCCCACATTATATAAATGAAAACCTCCCTCACTAGTTCCGACATGCTTCTGTCATGTTCACTGACTGGGAGATAAACCAAAACCTTTGGGGGTAAGGAAAAAAAAACCCCTCAGCTTTGAGCACAAGCAACAGTTCCCAACTGCAAGCCTGAAGATTTGGATACGACAGCCCACAATCCTGTAGCACTTTCTCCTCTTTGGACTGGGCATATCCCAAGGTCTCTCCAGCAAGAAGACAGCTGAGCAAAGTGTATTTATTCATACATTGGAATTTATTTTGCTTTTTAAGTAGAAGTTTTTTCAATAAGATAGTGGAACTAACAAAAACAGACTAAAAACTAGAGGCAGAAGAGATGCAATGTGACAGCAAACTTTCCTCCTTGTCCGTATTTTGCAGCATTTGAAACATTTAAAACATGAACGGAGGAAACTCAGGGAGCTAAGTGATCGGCCATTCTGTAGACAGCTAAAGACCTCTCTCAGGAAGCTTTTCACGATATTCCATCTAAATAGTTCCTGCTTAGTTTATCTCAAGCAATTATTCACACTATGCGCGGACATTTTGTCCTCCTCCTCCTCCACCAACCCACTCACTTCAAAAATACATAATTATTCTACAGTCATTCTCACCTGTCATTCCCCATCCTGTGCCTACATTTTGTGTTCTTTGCACTGAATTCCTTTAAAGTAATCAATATTATTCCTTTGCAGGACTGAAAATTGAAAGCAAAAGATGGACTTCCAGATGAAGTCCCATCTAAGATACCTAAAGTGCAACAAATCCTTGCAATTGAATTATGTGGTGGTGTGGCAGCGCCAGGAAATTCTATTTCAGAAAACCTCTGTATTACCTGGGATAAAAGTGAATAAAAGGAATTACCTGTTCTTGAAAGTATAGAAAGGGCTGAAAAAATACTACATATAGAGAATTTAAATCTACATGCAACCATCAAGAACAGAATATCTGAAGAAGAGAGTTTGTAAAAGCAAAAGAAGGCAAACTGGCAGACACCTCTAGGACCTACATGAGCCTGCAAGAAATGCTGGCTATGAGAACAGACTTTGGTTTCAGAAGAGCTGAGTAGTTAGAGACTCTCAAATTTATTATCTGCCATTTCTCATTTCTCTCTCTCTGTCAGGATTTAAAAAACTTGGGTCTCCTCTCTCTCACTACCTTCTGAAGTCGTTCTTGGTTTAATTCCCTGTGCACATACTGTGATTCACACCTCTCTCCATCCTTTTTCATTACCTCCCCTTTGTAACCTCCTTTTCTCTGACATTCCTAATTCCTCAGTTAAACATGACAGAGTAAAAGGATTTCTCTTTCTACTGCCCAACCATGTCACTCCCCATGCCTCAAAATCCTCTTAGTGAGTTTAATCCCTGAGCTTCCCCCACTTCTGTCAAACAGCTTTCTGTACTTGCTCTTAACTTCTGGAACTTTTATTTCAAAATCTGTATTTCCAAACTTTCTACAAAGCAGTATTTTAATTGCTCCCTATGTGTCATCCACTTAACTCTTCTCTCATCCCCAGTTTCAACTGTAAAATCTTTGGGAGGCTAACTACCTTGTTATTCTGTTTAAGTGTCCTGAAAACCTGGGATACTACGGACACAACTACAGATATCTGAATATAGCAAAATTAGGAGGGCAATCATATTATTTGTTTTAGATGAGAACACTACTCAGTCTCCTTTTCTTATTACTGGACCATAAGTTTAGCAAGTACCAAATATTTCCACAGAGGGTAACCGCACGTGGATAACTGTCTCTGGGTTGCAAGATTTGGATAACTGACCCCAGATTTTTCAGTGCTTGTGAAATTCCACCCTTCTACCAGCACAGGTGGTACCTCTTCAGCAACATGGACTAAAGCCAAAACAATAAACCTATTTCATTCATTCCTCTAGAACATCTACTCACCTTCAGACTGTCAGTCCTTATTGCAGGATGCTCAGTGACCTGAACCTAAAAACCGGCAAGGATGACACAAAGCCGGCAGGCACTGCTGTGACACAGCTGCAACTGGTGTAGCACAGGACACAACAGAACAGTCGAGGTCACAGATGTCGTCACCACCAACATTCAGTGTGATGGAACATTTACATGGTACTGGTTAAAATACAACTAACTTCTATCCCCTTTAATAAGACTGAAGGTTGCCCAAGTTAACAGGACCACTTTCAGAAAAAATACTTTCAGTGAATGCAAAGCCGTTTTGGTCCCCACATTTGATTTTAAAGTAGCAATGGATACAAAGCTTTTTATTATTAACTACTGTAACTAACGCACTATAAACATTTATCATAACAAATAGTCAAATAATGCAGCTCTAAACATCATCTACTAGCACTGTCCAAAACATTTTCTGTTCTGATAAAAATTTGCATAAGCTAAAAAATATTCATTGCCAATAGAATTTCCAAAAGACACAATTTTGAATGAAGGAACATGGTAATTTCACCTAGATACAGTTACATCTTATGTCTAGATTCAGAGGTGGCATCCGTCACATCTTTAAAGTTGCAAATTTTTCCCATCCCCTCCTTCAGCCCTGCTGTTGCATAAATATCAAATTTTCAAATGTCTTCTCAAGAACATTTTATCCCATCTAATAAAGCCATGTTAACTGTTTAAACCTGTTTTGAAACCTACAGGACTCACGGTATTAATATTTTCCAGCTATAAACACTACAATTTAAGTCAATAGTGTCAAAATGCTATTCATTAGTACTGATTACATAGGTTTCCTTACAGGTCCACTGCATGTGCAACTGATCTGGTATTAATGATAAAATGACAAAGACACCTACCTGTTTTATCTCCTGAAATCTCTTTACCAAAGGTTATACAGTGGCAGTTCGTCACAAATTTCACTTGCCATTATATAGCCTATTTAACTAGTTCAACTAAACCTTTCTTAAGTTCATAATCAAAGAATTAATTACTTTTGTAGCTGAGCAATGAGAAATCTGAGCTAATAACATTGACTATTCAAGCATAATTTTTAACATACTTTAACAATGTTGAAAGCAACAGTTCATTCCTATTCTCTTTCCTTAAGTCTCCAAAGTAGTTTACAAGCACAACCTGCTGGAAATAGTATTGGGATGAGAAGTAGTTTCCTCAGTGGTTATTTGTAAGGATATTTGCTAATAATTCTGCAGTCTGAAGTTATATTCCATCACAGTTGCTTTCAAATGTTTGGAAAACTGAAAAACAAAAGAAGGGGGGGGGGGTTCCCTAAAATAATTCTGCTTTGCCCACTTCATATCATGGCATCTGCATTTCTGTCACTTTGTTTTTAATTCTTTATAAACAATTTATAGAAGCAGAGCAGTTCCCATGAACAAATTTTTAGATATAGGTACAATCTTTTGACCCCTGCTTAAGCGTTATATTATACAAACCACAATCCTCTCACCCAATTTTTAAAGCATGATTGTTGTCCATTATAAGACATAATAGAAAGAAGCCAGTACGGTTCTGATGATAAAGTTCTTACTCGGAGGGCACAGTGAAAGCTAAGCCAGATTCTTCTGCCTGTTTCTTGCTTATAAAAATATCACACTTAATTAAGGGGCTTTTTTTAATTTTCTGACTGAGCATAATATTGTTAAAAACAAATCGGGCACGAGTCAAAACAAATAATCCCTTTGATTTACTCCTCTGACAACTCTAACTGGTTGAGTGTAATTCATTCTTGAAGGAATTTCACTCCCCAAATCCCACACTGTGAGCAGCTTTCAGCCCCGTGAACAAAGTGAAGTGGTCTCTGGTTTTCATGGGGAGGCTCAGTGATGTGGAGAACTTTGGCAGGGCTACAAAGGCTCAGCAGAATGGAGGCAGTCTAAACAGATACGGCTGTTTGGTTTCTCTGCCGGAACTGCTGAACACAGAAGTAAACTGTATGCACCCTGTTTGCTCGCTCGAAGTATCACAAAAAGCACAGCTCATGATTAAGTCTGCTTTCTATTGGCAAAAACATGCTCAAAAAACCCCTAAACAACAAGCATATACATAAAAAAATGCTCCATGTGACAAACGTTAAGTATTCTGTACATACAAAGGAACTTCAGCTGAGATTGCTAAAAGCTGAGAGGAAATGTGATCAACACAAAGGACATGAACCAAGTCAGGAAATTGAATCTCAGAATGCCTCTGGTTGCTCTGCCTGGAAAACACAGGCAGAAAAGCCATTCTGGATTAGGCACTTCATAGGAACCTTGAAACACTTCACCTATATCCTTGTCTGAGAAAATTTACACTTTATTTTAGGGAGGAAAAATAGATAAGGATCAAAAGACTCTTCAAAACCAGTCTGATGCTTCAGGTATAAGACAGTTGTCCTGGTTTCAGCTGGGATAGAGTTAACTGTCTTCCTAGTAGCTGGTACAGTGCTATGTTTTGAGTTCAGTATGCAAAGAATGTTGATAACACTGATGTTGTCAGTTGTTGCTAAGTAGTGTTTAGTCTAAAGTCAAGGATTTTTCAGCTTCTCATGCCCAGCCAGCGAGAAAGCTGGAGGGGCACAAGAAGTTGGCACAGGACACAGCCAGGGCACCTGACCCAAACTGGCCAACGGTGTATTCCATACCATGTAACATCACATCTAGTATAGGAACTGGGAAGTGGGGGAGGGAATCACTGCTCGGGGACTGGCTGGGTGTTGGTCGGCGGATGGTGAGCAATTGCACTGTGCATCATTTGTACATTCCAATCCTTTTATTACTACTGTTGTCATTTTATTAGTGTTATCATTATCATTATTAGTTTCTTCTTTTCTGTTCTATTAAACTGTTCTTATCTCAACCCACAAGTTTTACTTCTTTTCCCGATTTTCTCCCCCATCCCACTGGATGGGGGGGGGGGAGTGAGTGAGCGGCTGCGTGGTGCTTAGTTGCTGGCTGGGGTTAAACCACGACAACAGTACATGTCTGTCACGGAGTCACCTAACTGCTGCTTCCTGAGCATTTACCTCAGTTCTCCCAACCTGATGGAGACACTGCCAGTGCCGTGGACTTCTACGAACTAAAACTGCAGCAGACTGAATATGACTATATCGGTGCAACTGGGTCCTGATGCATCTCCACTTGGCCTCATTCCCCGCACTGGTCAGCTTCACGGAGTGGATCTTCAACTTCACTGAGTTGATCCTGCCGACTTGCTGTCACAGCATGGCAGGGTGGGCAAGAGCATACTAAGGCAATTCCAGTACTAAAACCCCATCAAAAAAGAAAGAAGGGGATGCACTTCTCCAGCACAATCGCTTGTAGCATCTTAATAAATCTCCCCCTCCTAAACCACAGTAAAGCAATTTATTCCATAAAAAGGGTACATTAACTTGTCAAGTACAGAAAGCACTGTTCAAAATATTTAATTTCGCTGTAAAAACCTTTTATTGTTGTTGCATGATTTTTTTAGTAATTCAGTTACAGCAAAAGTGATTCGTTCCAAGTTACTAAACCAGTAATTTATTAATCATTCTGTCTAGCCTAGTAACTGCTGCACAAAATGCACTAAATGAAAGTCACAAACTCTTTTTCCCTTGAGCAATTTTCCCTGGATACACAGCAATCCATTTACAGCATGCAGAAATTAGCCAGTGAAAGGATTATAACAATTTCTTTTATCTTCAGAAGAGTTATAGTTCCTGAGCGCAGCATCACTGTGAACCTCTTTCACATACACTTTCGAACAAGACAGTAAATCAAAAGTACCACATCTACTTTCAACTGCAGAATTTTTCATTCTTATAAGACACAGCAAAAAGTCGAAAACAGTGTCACAGGTTTCAAAAGACATCTCTATACAGTTAAATATTGAGAGTATGTTTAGTTAATATAGAATAATGCGTAAAAGACACTGCATGGGTTCCCAGTGGTGGAGGTAAGGAAGAAAAAATATGGCCCCAAAACCAGCAAGTGAATCTGTTGAATTTAGTAATTGCACCTTGTCCTCCACACAGCCTCTTAAATAAATAGCTGTATAAGCCTTAACCAAAATGGAGTTTGCAGATATAATTTTGGTTATTAGACATAATTTAAATAAAAATCTCTATAAGAAACTCAGCCAGATTAGAATTTCAAGGAAAAGTGAATTGCACTTAAGTTATTGTTTTATAAATACTTGCTCTGGTCCATTCCCAGCTCTGACAACATTCACTGAATATCTTCCTGATTAGATCGCCAAGAACAATGTAACTCTATAGCCAAGCATGTCCGATATATATTATTTGTGCACCATCACATCCAGAAACAAAACATCTTACACAGCAAAAATTTCTCCCGAAATTTTTCAACTCTTCTTGGAATAAGCAGGTTTAAATGAACAAAAATATTCCTATTTCAGTGTATAACATGCATTTCCAGCCAAAGATTCTTCTCAAAAGTATGCAAGACAGGCTGTGTAACACAAAACTTTCAGCAATCAAAAAGAGGATTCAGCACATACCGCATTTTTTTTTTTAATAAAAATAAATTTAGAATACATTTTCCTTGGTACTTAAGGTCCCCCTCATCGTTGTATTAACATATTCCCATGAATGTAAAAATAGAAGTCTCTTCTTTCTAGCCCTCTTCCTGAGACTGTAAGTAAAGAAACAACCTTATTCACTCAGACATGCTTGGTTGGGATAAGGAGGATGCAAGCAGAAGGGAAAGTTAAAATTCTAATAAATGGATATGAAGTCTGATTTTTTTCCTTGGGAGAATCCACTTTATCATCTATATTCATTTCCCCTGGCAGTTGTCTCCTACCTGTCCACTGGCAGACAAACTGTAGAGATTTTGAAGAGTACATTTAAAAATGGACAGCAGAGTTGTATAGAGCATTAAAATTGAGGTACTAACATCAGATCTTGCTTCTGCATTCAGCAGAAAACTACTGAAGTCAGCAGAACACTGGGATGGGAGCTCAGCACACAGGCTGCTGTTATTTGGTATTTGCTGAGTCTTTGAAAAGCTGCTTAATTTCCAGCAAAATAATGAAAGAAAAAAAAAAGATACAGATCATCATGAGTCATGGATCTGGCCTACTGCATCTTTTGGCAAACTAAGTTTAAGCCAGTGTTTACTAGCATCACGAATATTTGGGCATCTGAAAGGACTACAAAATCCAAGAGAAACCCCAGGCAAATGAATGACTTCATCCAAGAGCAAAATTTGCACACTTGGACAGGGGACTTGGGTTCCTTTTACTTGATGGCTCCCATGTGTGAACCCTCACAGGGTTGGCTGCTCAGGGCTGTATACCACCATGGACATACATTTCTCTATAGGAGGAAATATAAATGCCAGACTACTCCCCAATGATAATTTTATTTCCAAGTACTTGATCTGTCCAGATGCTACTGGCAGGAAGAAGACAATGCCTCCCCAAATGCTTCTGTAGCCCAGATATAAAGTGAGAAAGCTTCAACCAGATGCCATTTTCCTGCTTCTTATCCTGAGTTCACCTACCGGCCTATCTACTGGGGGGAGGCCCTAAATTTTTGGTACAGATTTTCATGGGATTGGTGCCCCTTAATCAGGTAGAACCCCCTACTCCCAAAGCCTGATCTTTCCCTGACATTTAAGACATAAAGTAACGGACTAAAATCTAATACTAGACCCACCCTTAGCTGTTTTTTTAAAAACTAAATAGATAAAAAGTTCTTTATTTGTACCTGTAGCATCAGAGTAGCCCTGGCTATGTATTAATCTCTGTAACGAGTACATGTTAAACACCCACTGGCAGTGTATCATTCTGCAGGATGAGTATCTCTCATATGCTGTTTGTCCTTTAACCTATTCCAAGGGGACCAAAACATATATTGGAATGTCTTCTTGTGGCATCTTCTAAAAAGTTTTGTTTATTTTTGCTGGAGGAACAGTGTTTGCAGATGTACATGGTGCTGTATGTCTATGGCAGAGAAAGTGAGGTCAAAGGAAGCTGCCTTTGTCCGGAACAGAAGGTCAGTAAAAACCCTTATTTCCTGCAGAATTTAATTCTACAGGCT
This sequence comes from Buteo buteo, assembly GCF_964188355.1. NCBI lineage: Eukaryota > Metazoa > Chordata > Aves > Accipitriformes > Accipitridae > Buteo > Buteo buteo. Next base: position 53,746,719 of record NC_134173.1, on the reverse strand, counting down.
TGGACCAACTTTGAGAAGTAACATCTACAACAGCTTTGTCAGAATGTGGCCCCTCACACAAGAGGAGCATATATACTGAGTTTACAGTTTTCATCCTGTGTTTTTAGATAGCATAGGCCCATAAAATTGAAGAGCAGTAGAGAAGGATCAATATCTTGCATATGACTAATTTATCAGTATAGGGTACATATCTTCAGTAGAAGACAGAAGTACCGGGTGTGCGGATTCTTCAGAAAGCCTTTTTGTCTCATCAGAACTCTCCTCTGTCAAGTTCACCTTCACCTAACTGTTCTTCATTCATGAACTGATCTCACCTAAGCACAGGATCAAAACAATCTTGGTCCTATTACTGTAGAAATACGTGGTAAGGAAGAAAGAATATGTAGGCTTGTCTCATCCACATGTTATTGGTGCTTGAGTCCATGTCGTCTTAACAGTTCACTCCACAATTCTCTGAGATTGTTGAAAAGCAGGAAGAGAGAACTGAACAACAGGAGTTTCATCACCACTCATGGGGACTGCTTCAGGAAGGACTCGAAGCATTTTAGCAGAGACCTCAGGAAGCCATGAATGTTGTCTCTCTTTTAACCATTAACACTGCAACACAGGTGGCTCATCTTCCGGCCTGGACAGCAACCATGCCAATTCTAGAAGGTTAAATTCTGTCAGATGAGCTTCTAATAGTCTTCGAGTAGTCACTCTGTGGTTTTGCTTGGGAATGAGAGGTTCAGGACAGAACAGCAGCTGGCACATTCAGTTTCTTTGGAGTTGCTTTAACACATAAATACCTGAAGGAGAAACTACTCTCTGAATACTTCTCGCTCCCATTTCCTTTCAACACATAAATCAGAAGTGAGGTAACAATACCGGGTAGGAGAGGCAACCCTCTGTAGGTCACCTTGAACTCAGAGAGCAGTTACTACAAATTTGTAACTGAAATAAATGTGCCTCATATGCCTAGCACTGCTTGGGTTACACCAAGTGGTCAACTGAAGAGGAAAAATCTCTTTAGAAACAATCGGTGGCAACCCCCAACCTCCGACTGCCTTCATTTTTCCCCAGGACTTGCCCTAGCAGAGTCAGCACTCCCCAGCCCAAACCAGCAATGCTGGGGAAGGCGCATTCACCACGTTTGCAGGCACTCAGCAGGGGAATGGCAGAGCAGATGCACAGTTAAAGCGTCACAAAATTAAATAAGGTTGACAGCAATGGGTATTTCAATATAGCTCTTCATTCAAAAACGTGCTCCTGGCCCACAAAATGACAGCCCGTTCATGGCTGAGCCAAAAAGCCACAGAGGACACGGGCTTGAGACCTGCACAGCACTTCCTTCCTCTTCCCAAAACTGCAGCCTGACTACCAGCTGACTCATTTTGTCGACCACCAAAACCGTTTCCATCATTTGGTACTCTGCAGGCCACAGTGCAAGAATCTGGCTGTAGCACACAGCTAAACAATTCTTCCTGCACTTAATTTTAAACAAATGGGAGAAGGAGGAAAGACTATCCACACGACTTCAAAAAGGGACTGCAGTAAGACAGATGGTGGGGATTACATCTGGGTAAAGGCTGCTGGTTTATGACAATAGGATGTGAGAGGAAGGGAGTTAGAAATTTGGCATCCCCACCAATGCAAACTTAGCACTGCAGTGCATTACCTGTTGTGTGGGTAGTATTCCAGTGGTGAAGGTTGTATCTCCAGGTCCCAGACTGAAACAGAGAGTCACATCATGATATCTTGAATTTACATTTCCTTTGGTTTTGTAAATTTGTGATAGGTGGGTTACCTACAGAGTGTTTTTATTCATCACAGTTAAAATATTTTTGTGCCATTTATTATGCTTGTGAAAAAGTGACGCAGAATTATTTCATTCCTTTGCTCACAGTTTGAGTCAATTTTGCTACCTATCTATGCTACCATTTTTCCTTCATTTTTATTATTTTCAAGAAACATTAAAAAAATAGTGTAAAAAACTCTGAAAAAAGGCTAGTTACTTTCAGATCCCTTTTCCAAGGTTCAAAGAAGATTGTGATAAACATTTTAGATTTATCACTTGTTAAAATATTGATCTTATGTATTGATACACACATCCAACCAATTCCAATTTCACCTGCAGAACAAAATTGTTAAAGATGCATGTTTGTTAAATCTGTCCCAGAAAATAATTTTATTTTCTTCTAGAGGCAAAGTTTTGGTTAAATCTGAGACACTGCAGACAAAATGAAGAGAGCTCTGAAAAAAATGGAAGCTCTTCACAGGACTGCCTAGAGAACCTTAGATAAACTAAGGTTTCTTAATTACTAATTCAGTAGGTCAGCTTTAGACCAATTGCACAGCATTATGCTAATTGTTTCAGATAAATAATTTCTGTGGATTATCATCTGATAGAGTTTATCATTGCAGTTGGTTCACCAAGGAAGAGAGGGAAAAAGATGTCTCTTATTCTACACTACAAGAGATGGATGTTTTGAGTTACACGATGGGAAAGACACCACATTACCTACTGTCATTACACTCATATCCCAGGTCAGTGTTGCATCCATACAGCAAGATGCTGTATTTATTCAACACAGTGTGGATAATCCCTTCATCTCTGGTTCTGCTTGGTTCAACATCCCAGCTTTAAATTGGTATTAGCAATTATGATTCACATTACAATTAAATATGTGGTTTCAGATAAGGGAAAAAAAAAAGATCAGTTCTCTGCTTCAAAGATTCAACAAGAGATTTTAAAGCACTCAAAGAAGAAAAATGAAATCACTGAAAATATGCTAGTATCTTTTTACACCACCCTGAGAGAAGAAACCCTTATCTATTCCTAAAAGATATACATTTAAATGAAAATGCAATTATAGACAAAGAAGATTCTTTCAAACCACTAAAACTGTATTTACAGCAATTTAAACAGTTTCAGTGCCACTACATTTAAACAGCTAAAATTACTGCAAGCTAGCTGCTCCTTCTTCAATTTTGTAGTAGCTTTCAAAGGTCACCTTAATTAAATACATTAAGTGATTCTCTGTTAAGCAGGGAAAGGTTTGGTTGGAATTTTTTGTTGTTTTTCCTTTAAATATACACAGCCTTTCCCAATTAGGGAAAAGTTGACTATTAGAAAACAAAAATGAAATTTCTTTGTGCTTTCAACACAAACTTGGATTCCTTTATCCATTAACAAAATTGAATTTAGCAGCAAGTGATTCAATTTGACAGACATGCAAATTATGTATTTTCCCATCTATATATTATTGGGTAGATCTTAAATAGCTAACATTCGTGCTTTGTGATATTGCAGAATCCTATGCTGAAAGGTCACTAAAAGAGCTTTAAATGTGCTATATAGATAATTAAAAAACCAAAGTAATTTCTTCAGTGCAGAGGCTTTTGAAACAAACTGCAGCAATTACAGCATGCCGAATGATCAGATGCTCTCTCAGGAGCCTGAGCTTTTTGCAGTCATGAAGATTGTCTAGACGCCTTCATTCATCTCTGTACAAACATGTTCTTCAAGTGTGACCCTTCAACCCCCAAACTTGTGGATCTGTCTAAAACATGCTTGCTCACAGAGCAGGACAGCTCTTCCACGGAAAAGTTGGATGTCATCTCATTACTTTTATGCCACAATTTGTACCATGCCTGGTAAGTCCTAAGTACCTTACAACTGTTCTCAGTGAATACAGCAGGGACCCTGTATAGGTCACCCTGCCAGGGCACATTGTACATTCAATTTCTGCTTCCTAAAGAAAAGCAGATCACATTTCATCCTGAGTATTGATGGTTCCTATGAATTTGCCAAGATTATTCTGAATTGTTGTTCTCTCCTCCAGAGTATTTAGTACTTTATCTTTGTGACCCTGCCAACACTTGCAATCACATTCTTCATTCCCTTACCCTGGTCCAGTCACCAGCAGATTCAGAAGGTCACACTGAAGTGCGACTGTGAACATCCCTTGAGTTCTTTATAATTCACAGAAAAACCTGTCACAGAAAAATGAAAATGCAAGTAATTTGAGTGTTAGCCATTGCTGACTTTGCGCGATGAATAATCTCAAGCACTCTGAAAGACTTGCTGAGTATTTTGCAAGGGCAGCAAGGGCTGTTACATTGATCTCTAGCAGGAAATTGTGTGTGTAACAAAGTCCACAGATAAAAGAATATAAAGTTTATATGTTTTCATATAATCTAGAATATCCTTACAAATTTTGTTGAAATTTAACCAACCTATCAAAGCCAGCTTATTTATAGTTCTTTATACTTAGCTATATCTCTTTCCTGAAACTCAGCATTTAAATTTATCTAGGCAATTTTTAATTCAACTACCAAATTAATCAATGAAAAAGTAAATGCACCATACTTAGTGGGTAAGGGTGCAATCCAATTATTTTGTTGAACTTATTTGAAGGTTGGAAACTCTAATGAATGAGAAAAAAAATCATCAGACTTGAGCTTGCTATAAATAGGCTTATTAACTACAGCCTATTTACATACACAGCTGCAGTCTTCCAGAAAGACTTGCAGAACAACTTGCAGAATGTGTTGAGAGACAGTCAAATAAAGTATCATCTGAACATTAATTCCAGCTAAGTGAACAGATCCCTGGAACACTTTAGCATATAAACGGAGGTCAGTGGACTTCAAGTAGAAGTGGAGAACATAAATCCAAGACTTGAGGTTTACAATGCCAAGAAACAAAATCACACAAGCAGAACAGACCACAAGCTGTAGTACCTGCTTGTAAGATAAGACAGAGAGGAACATACTTGTCAAGAGTTCAAGATCTTGTTTTCCCTTTCTTTCACAAAGAATAATGTGACCTCAGGTCCTCTTCCTGATTATTTGAAAGGGGGAAGAAGAGGACAGAGGACATCACGTTTTACAGCTCAGTAATCACTCTCCTGGCAAGAAGCTGGATGACAGACATTTCCCATTTGGAATGGTAGAATATGCTCTACTCTGCTGAGCAGCACGCCACAGAAGATGGTGTCCTAAAACTATCATATATATATAGCTTACAGCAACAAATTCCATTACAGTGAAGGAATATTATTTCATTAAATACCTTCTCCCACAAGCAGCACATTAAACTTGGCACACGGAGAGGATTAGAAAAATCTTTGTCCAGTTGACATCACCGAAAGTAGAAACTAAGCACAATGATCATTAAACCAGGCACACAATTAAAAAATAAAGCTCAGAATTTTAAGTGATACAGAAGTACTGAGACAGCATTAATATCCTTCCCCGCTGAGTTGAAATATTTAAAATACAAGGAAAATCCTATTTCTATTTGCTTATATGCACTCTAGGAGAAAAACACTGATTTGGTGCAATTGCTAAGGCAGTATGGTTTACAGTCTATTTCATCTTACATCATGATATTATTCCATTCTCCACCCTCTGTATGAAAATTTATGTATGATTAGATGAAATGGGACATAAGAGGGTTTTTTCTGAGTAATTTATACCAGGACATTGTACACTGTTCTTGAGACTAATATTTCACAATGATGGTTGTAAATTCAAACACTGTGATAGAAATCAGATGTCAAGGGACTATGTAACTACCAGAAGAATACGCATTTTAGTTTCTTTTTGTTCAAATTTGTAAACTAGTCTATGGAATAAATGGCAGAATAAAAACTAGTGGGAAAAACAGACGCAGACTGTGAGGAACATACTTTTTGGTATGTATAAAGAAGCAAACCTACAGAACCTGTAGTACAAAATATATTTTCTGTTACAGACCCTGTAACATGTCCTTTTTTTTCTTTACAACTTCAGTAAAGAAGAAATGGGATCTCAGTCCTAAACACATAAACCAGTTTACTTTTCTGACAAGTACTACTGAAAAGAGTTAACCATGTAAATCGGGAATTTGTTCAAACTTTCCATTTACCTGTTACAATTAATTAGAATTATATATGTGCACAATGAAACTGTAGATAACTTACATATTACATCATGATATATTGTTGGTATAAGTACCAATAATACTTGAGAAACTCTATGAACAAAATTTATTCTTTGATTTAATTGAGATTTATGCCTGCCAGCCTCACAAGATCTTTAACATTTTATTAATAATAATTTTGGACAAATTTTACCGGTATAATGTGCTTTACAGTGTATTTTGCTTTGCCAAACCATAATAAATACTTTTGCATCATTGTGACTACATTTACAATAAAACTACAGTGGCAAAGTGCAAGGCCTTAAAGGTCTCAGAAGCCTAAAGGAATCCTTCTAGGCCAATGAAACTGTATAAAAAACTATATAACAATGGTATAAAAAAAAAAAAAGAAAGAATTATATCAACATTTTGAAGCACATACTAATGAAGCAAACCAAGGTCTTGAGACTAATTTTCTTAATGACCATGCCAACTGTGGTCAGTTTATTGTTTTCACCATCTCTCCGCACTCCTTGTTCTCACAAAGCAGCAATGTGATGCGTGAAACCCTAACAAGTCTACCCACAATTCTGCAGCTGGTTCAGTGTTTCTCAAGAATACTGCCTCTCTGCCCACCAAAACTACGAACTCTGCTAGATACTCTGCTAAATCATTGAGTAACCATCTTTCTCAGCTGCTGCAACCACATGTTTCTTAGAATAACACCTGTACTGTCAGCATCTCAGTGTGATTGAGCAGACCAAGTTCTTTCCCCCTTTCACTTCGGCCCCAACCTGATCATTTTAGACTTCACTGCTTTTAGCATTTCCCCTCCACTCCATTAACAATGTTAACTCTGTCCACCATCTAAAATCCCATTGTCAGATCTTCCTCCACATTGGTCCTGTGTGTGGGAACCTCTGAATCTGTGTTGAACAGCGCTCTATATCCAACCCACATGCTCTTAGACATGCAGTTTCCCATTAGACTTGCATGGAAAAGATGTATTGTTTTAGCACTCTACTCATCTTCTGGACTGCAGACTCACTAGGACAAGAACTATCTTGGTAGTCCTCCTTCTGTTGTACAAGGTCAAACATACAGTCTGCACTTAACAAATACTATAGTCTGCATCTAACAAATACAAACATACTGCTGCAGATATTTGACTACTTCTGTAGTGAATAGTTGTTTTAAAACCAATCCTTGATGCTCGACACTAGCATTTCTGGCACCTACTTGTTCATAATGAAAAGTACGATATAGTTCCTTTCCTCCTTCCTCCTCAATATTGTGGCTTCTTACTTCATGCCTCAGGCAAGTATCACATCTGCCAAACCCAGGACTACCCTTTAGAAACTCTTGCATTGCAGAATGCAAGAGGGATGCAGTGTAATTTTAGAAGATAACTTTGTCAATGTGGAGAAAAAAGGCTTTCACAACCATTCTGTAAACCCTATGTGTATTTGTAAATTATTACTGAAATAAAATCCCACAGTAATTCTTTAAACTGCTGTGTGGGAGTAGAGACAAAGGAATGGGTGGGAAGAAAAGTGTATCTGCTTATACTCACATCATCAAAAGGACTACAAAACTGCATGCTCAGATAAATTTGCTGGCCAACAGAACAAGCACCCTAAATGTTACTTTTTAATTTCTAGTCCCACAATTCATTTGGTTGCAGTTTAGGAATTAGAGGATTTAAAACCCAACCATACGCTCTGAAGAGTAGCACACAGAGCAAAGGTCTAGCAAGTAGCTTTGGGCAGGTACCAGCCTGGATTCAAAAAAAGAAAGGGGCTGGGGTAGGCAGCCAGCTGTCGTGTATACGGTGATATCTACACCCAAGCTCAGGTGGAAGGCAGAAAGCACACTGTCTGAGGTTACCTCAAGAGAATCTAAACAGAACATGTATAGCAGGATGACAGCAGCACTCAATTCCTCCAAACTCCACTTGACTCCAGTGAGGAAGGCCACCTCATCCCTTGTCACTGTCACTCTGGTGCTGTAGTAATCTAGGATATCATAGAATCATCATAGAATCATAGAATGGTTTGGGTTGGAAGGGACCTTAAAGATCATCTAGTTCCTATCCCCCTGCCCTGGGCACGGACACCTTCCACTAGACCAGGTTGCTCAAACCCCATCCAACCTGGCCTTGAACACTTCCAGGGATGGGGCATCCACAGTTTCTCTGGGCAACCTGTTCCAGTGCCTCACCACCCTCACAGTGAAGAACTTCTTCCTTACATCTAATCTCAATCCACCCTCCTTCAGTTTAAAGCCATTACCTCTTGTCCTACCACTACATGCCCTTGTAAAAAGTCCCCCTCCAGCTTTCTTGTAGGCTCCCTTTAGGCACAGGAAGGCTGCTATAAGGTCTCCCTGGAGTCTCCTCTTCTCCAGTTTGGAGCCTTCTCTTCTCCAGTTGTGTGTCAGAGAGTTGAGTTAGCACACTCTGGTCCATCTGGAGACCAGGTGTCAATGGCAACTAAAGCTGATACATTTTTCCTTCATATTGCAATAGCTCTTATGCAGTGATGGTTACTGTGCCTCAGCTGGCAAGAGGAGGACGCTTTCAAAGAGCTGCTGGCTTGCCTGCACCCAGTGGAACACATCTCTTGGTTCTGCTCTGGCATCCCCAAGCTGAGACACACAGCAACTTCAGGTGTCTCCAAGATCAGCAGAGACTGCTACTACCACGGCCCTCTCCCCCTGACTCTCAGCTGCCCATTTATAGATGCAGTCTAGTCATTTTGAAAAGAACTGAACATTACAAAGGTCACATTACACTGGTGAATCTGACCTGATGCCTTCCAGCAACATTATATCAGGAAAATAATTTTTAAAAAGATCTAAGTTGTTTTGAATCTTTCTTCCACATATACACATTCACTTGTTCCACCAATATTTCAGACACACACTCTACGTAGTACAATGCTTTTTAACTGTTGCCCCTTAACAACATGAACCACATATGTACAAATTACTTTTAAGATGTATTTGTTGCATACCCAGATATTGAGGTTTCCAAAAAACGTGCCTACTTTAGGGCATATCAGTCATTCAGAGCCAGAAGGCAAACTCTTGCCAAGTTCTCCCTAGCAGAATTAGATGCTTTCAGCTTTTGGGTTTTAGATGGGCAATTCAAGTTTTAGAAGATTTGCCAAGCTCTACACCACAAAACTTAGCATGCACTTTAGTCTTAAAATTTGCTAGGCCTTCTGGCAGTAAAAAAAACCCAACACATTCTTAAAATGGTCAAGTTACAAAGAAAAATTTTCCTCCATATCAGTTTCATATTAATTTGACTATTTTCATCATTACAAGACCTCTTTTTAAGAACAAATGACAGCAATATTGCCACTCCCACAAGGCACACTATCAAAACCAACCGCCCCAATTCATAGGACAAAGTCCTGTTACTAAAAAAACAAACACACTCACAGAGGGTACTACTTCTTTCAGCAAATATTGATACAAAAACTTCAAAGAAAATACAACATTTCCTAACAATGCCAGTGTTCCTTCTTCAGCCTTTCTCTTGTTCCTTTTTCACCATTTCTCTTTCGTCATCTTCTTTCCCATCAGTTCACTATCATGAAGTAATGGACTGGCACTCTCAAAACCCAATCTCCATAATCATCTCTTAAATTCTAGCAGCGACAGGCATCAGCTTACAGTCACAGGAGAGAGGCTCACAGAAGTGCAGTTACAAACCCTTCAACATTTTGGAATGAATAGCAAAACAATCCACTTGGAGAAAATGTGATAATGGAGCCATAACGTGATGGCACCAGGCTCTTAAAACCTTTCTACTCAAAGCTCTATTGTATGCATGATTTAGTTTGAGCATAGGGATATCTGGAAGCCACATCAAAGGGCTAATGGATAGACATTTTGTTAACATATGTAGAACTGATGCCAGGCCATAAAACAACATTGTACTGAGTATTACACATCTTCAGAGAAGTCCTTTTTTTTTTTTTTTTTCCCTGGGGTTGGGGTTTTTTTTTGGTCTACAAATTATTTCTTCCCTTACGTGCATGAATGCCTAACAGGCTCAGAAGCCTGGACAATTTTCATGTTCTCTTGTTCCCTGGAGCTTTGCCCAGTATCACAAATTCCGAGAGAGGGCTGATTTTTGAAACAGGGAAAGGAAGAAGAATGAAAAAGTAAATAAGCTGCCATTTCCTTTGTAGAACAGGTTCTGTTACATCAATCACAGATTGGTAGAGAACTTCACAATCTATTACCTTAGGATCTCTGTTTCTCAGGTCATTCCTGGGACTGCTACTTTCAAAGTGCTGTCCAAACTTGGCTCAGAGCTACAGTACATTCTTCAATGGTCTTTTATGCCTGTGGTGTTCAAAATAGAGTCACTTTTCAAATGGTACATTTTGTAGATATGGCACTCCATAAAAACAGGAGGCAAAAAAGCTGTGTAGAGTGAATTCCTGGAACAGCTCTTCAGGATTCAAAAAAAGCCACTTATGAGCTCCTCTGTTTCTGGTCTACAGTATTTATGCTAGATCACACAATAATGAGCAACGATTAAATTTATGTACTTTGTAGGGCACTTAGGAAACAGTTTTCCCATCACTTAGTAACTGTAAGATAAGTAAAACAGCACTGCACACCAAGAAATACGCAGTACAGAAAGACGCTGAAAGTCAGGATTATAGAAGAGTTATATCTTTATCCACTTTGATACCTTTTCAGCTAATCAAGTATTTTGTGGTTCCGTGTTTGGCACATTAGGTACATTGAAGCCAGACTAACAAGAAACAGCTGCTATTTATAGCATTTCCCCAGAGATGGGGATGGTTGCTTCTGCACTTTAAGACCAACCATGTTACATCTGTATTAAAATGAGAAGACAAACATGTTTTACTGCCAGCTCTGCCTGAATTTCAAATGAAAACCACATTAGTTAACTTGTGAATTTCTCAGTCAGTCAGTCTCCAGTGTCAATTTACATAGTTTAAATAAAACATCTTACCAATATACAATACAGTACAAAAGGATGCTAACAGCATGGTCCCAGGTTCAACAGTGTGCTTCAAAAACTCCTTCTCCAAGATAAAAGTCAGGAATGGACTGCAAATGTCTCTAACCTGCAATAGCCTGGACCTCAGTAGGTTCTGCTACCATACCTTTCTCATTTCACAAACTCTTTGGCTCAACTGTCAGCAGTCATAAAGGCTTAAATATGTTAAATCCCACAACCCACAGGTTTTCCACTCTCACTGCTGTCCTAAGCACTGTGAGAATGGGATCCCAAGCTCAGAAAGGCTTCCAGGGCATCAAGTCATAAGCATGTTTGGTCCCACTGCTTCCAATCTGTTTGTATGAAGAAAAGCTTGATCTTGAACTCATTATCTTATAGGCACAGGCTCACCTCCTTTGGGCACCTACAGGTATTCAGGCCTCAGCAGGCACTAAACAAGGACCCCAGGACTGACAGCGGGGATGGTGGATGTCTCTGCTCAGAACATGAACGGTCATGCCCACTCTGACAGTAGCAAGGGTCCTGTGTTGGGAAAGCAGCCCTTCCCTAACTTAGAAGGGATAATACAAAGATAAACAGACCAGAGACATTCATGAGACGCTGAACTTTACTGACAGCATGACAAAATCCATTTCCTTTTTCTGTTCTGTGCTTTCCACACCACCTGAAAACTTGGTAGTGCAAAGTTGCAACTTACAGCAGGTTTCAAAGTACATTTTCCTTCGTTGGAGCAATTGATGCTAAGGCATTTGCTTACTGCTACTGGCTGGCCAAACAGAAAGGATAAAGCAGAACAGAAACCTGAAGTATCAGTGGGCGAATTTTTCAAAAGTACCTGCATGCCTTGGGTGCAGAGCTGCCTCAAAAAGCAACAGGACATCTGCACCCATGTCACATCATCGCTTCTGAAGATGAATGCATTCCTGAGAGCTTGATGCTTCAGAAAGCAGTAATTACATTTCTTTTACTGCTTTAAGTTATTCAGGAATGTAAATGTGTTGGTTAAGCATAGGTGTCTAAACAAAGATTTGCAAGTTTGACAATTCTGACTATTAATTTTTATGATATCAAACATTTCTTGCAACAGCAAAACAAAGCATGTATTTCAAGATTTTAAGAACACTAATTTTAAAATACAGCAAACTTTTAGAAAAATATGTCAGAAATATTTCAACTAGGATTTTTTTCTGTTTTCCTTAACATTTTTCTAGTTTTACTTTTTCCCCCCTTCATTGCTATATGCAAGAATCCACACAAAACACTTGGAAAAATGACTTAAAAAGGAGGAACTGAACTGGACACTCTACAAGAGTGGTCAAACAAAATAAAAAAAAACAGGTTAAGAAAAACCAATAAATTGTTTTCTCCTTTAAAGGATTTTAATAATAATATTCAACATTGCTTGTAACATAAAATTTTCAGACAAATATTATTTCAGTTCTTGGTGATTATATTTAATAAACATGCTAAAATCTCATAGGAGGAATTAATGAATTGTTTATAAATCAAGCAGTACATTAAATTCTGGTCAATATATAGATGAACACAAACATGCCTAACGTGCAATTACATCTAGAACTGTATCACATCTCACCAGACATCTTTGGTATCCTACAATGACCCTCATTTTCAATTAAATTCCAGTTTTTTAAGCTATAATTTGCTCCAATACCTGTGACCAGTTATGTTTCACAGGCTTCAGCCTAATTTCAAACTGTTTTGCTTTAGACCTTTGTAAAAGCGATACCACCCGCTGCTGATTTCTCACCCAGAGTTCAGAGATTTGCTTTTGTTTCAATTCAAAACTTAAATTGAAATTTTGGCCCGTGGAAATGGCACCTTTCTATTCCCCTGGATTTGCACTGCATTTTGAAACACTTTGGTATAAAAGGCATTGTAAGAGTTTGGGTCTGCAATGTATTTTATTGCCTAAATAGCTAGATGGTTCCCATTTTTACCAGAGTAACACAGTGGAATGAGAGTGGTGAAGCACCCATTAAGGCTCCAAGAGGAACTGAGTACTAAAAAACCTAAACATTCACTTGTTTTATTTTTCTGTTTCTTGGTTACATTTTCAAAGTGTGTCCACTACCACTCCCATTAACATCAGCAGGGGGCTTGTAAATAAGTCTTTACCCAGTGTTTCAAAAAACTGAGCTTCTCAGTGGAAGAAGTGAAGAGATCCCAATCCATTTCATTACTTAAAGAAACAGCAGGACAGCAAAGAGAAAATCAAGTACAGGCTAGCACCTTAACATATCTTTGAAGGTTACATTTGGACACTTCATAACCTAAATTGAAACATCGAATGTTGAATACACCAAACATAATTCAGGAAAGATAGCCTATTAGTTGGTCAGAAGCATGGCTAAAAATTCAGATGACATAAAATTAAATTAACTGTACCCTAATTTAGAAGTTGGGGCATTGTCTTTAACTTAGTAAATACGTGTTTCATGAAGCTAGACTCATAGGTGATGGTATGTAATCCAACCAGCCATAAGGGTAGTTACTTTTTCCCTGCCCAGTGATCAAGCTTCTGAAACAGTACATTCATGCTAACACGGAGGATCTCTAGACATCACAAGCCAGAGCTACAGAACTACCATCTCAGAAAACATAAAATCTTTTAAGAGCTATGCCTGGTTTAAAGGACAGAGATAGTCATTCTTGTTTTCCATTGAGGTTAGAAAACTACAATGTTTAAAAAAGAATCATGGTTCCGTACATGTACTCTAGCAGCAATTTCTAGTGCTGCTGTAACTGAGCTTGCATCAGCATTTTCACAATAAACCATACTGCCAGAAAAATCATTCCATGTTGTAAGCTGACATGGAAGACCTCATTCCAGGCACAAATCCTTCAGTACCACAAATCTAGTTTGCATGATTTTTGGCTAAGAAGTTGGAAGAAAAGAGAAAGCAAGAAGAAAAGTCTTAAAATGGAAACCAACAATTTAGGATTAACTAGTGTTCAAACAGAATTTGCAATACTTTTTAGCGCAGATGGTTTATTCCTTCAAACTAACACACATACAACTCCTGCTAAATGCAGCAATGCTTTGTATAAGAAACACCATCTTCAAAAAAGTTAAACTGACATCCTGCATTCACTTTTCATCTGAGGAAAAACTCAGGCAAACAATTTTATTTCTGGACAGCAGAACCTGTCTTATTTGCCTGATCAAGAAACCACTTGAAGATTATTAACAGAACAATAAGCAAACTCCAAGCACAAATCATTATGGCAACCTTAACTTACTACTCGTTATTTAAAACAATAACTGTATTCGTTACAGTGCTAGGATCTCCCTTCTGCTTACATACACGCTTCTTTGTAAGCCTATGCAGAGAAACAAAAAGGAGGAGGTTAAATTGTGTACAGTTTAGTTGAACTTCCTGTTCTTAGAACACATTAATTCTTATAGTTTTCTAAAATATACCCTAGTACGTTAGAACTGAGCCTGGTGGTTTCAAACCTGCTACCTGAAAAAGACTGCAAAGCCAATATGTCTGAAATGTAGAAGAACAGGTGAATGAGTTACTCGCTCGAGGGATTTCTTAGGAAGGGCTGTTCTTTGCGTTTGTTTTTTCATATTTTAAAGAACAAAATAAGTTATTAAGTTTCTTTTTGTATATTCTCACTCACCTGCTCTGGGTACTTGCTTCCAACTATCTCTGCCACAGTGTTAAAGGAAGGAGAGTCTGGATAGGTTTTAGCCCCCATCTTCAGGTGCACAACAATCTTAGTGCCCCGGAAAGACATTCGTGACATCATTTCAGCATCTTCCACAGAGATGCAAGCAGTGGGAATCTGGGGCACATCAGGCTGGTAATCCTGCCACCCAGTATGTGGGCTGTGAAAAGAACAATAAAAACACAGTGTTAATGACTTAGCTCTGTAAATTATTATCATTATTATAGAATTATTAAAAAGACCACTTTCACTACCATCCCCAGCAGACTCTCAAAAAGGATATATTTACTGTTTTTAAATAAACCTTTACATAAAATACATCAAGTGTTGTTATACTAATCAGAATATCTGACTGTTAGCATTCTGTATGTCTAAAAGCTATTCTGTGTCAGCTTTATTTAGGTCATTACCAAGCTTTGACATTACAGTAGTAAATGCTCTGATACCACACTTCCTTCAGTGCTTTATTAGGAAGAAAAGCAATGAAAAGCTGATAAGTGAACAGTTTGTAAGAAGTGCATTATTTTCCCTGTGACAAGTAATGAAATTAAATTCACTACTTCAACTATTTCAACATCAGACTGGAGATCTATTTTGAAGAGCGCTAATATGAGAGACTTCAGGAAAAATAAGACAATGAGACCATAAAAAAAAAAAAAGCACATTTATTCATTCTCAGTACACTCAAGGTTTCAACCACTATCTGTAGATGAAAAAGAATTAAAAAAAACCCAAAAAACAAATAGCCCACAACAATTAACTTTACATACATTACACAAAGAAGAAGAAAAATATGCACCACTAGATGTAAGGCTTCAGTGTCTCCCATTTAGGAATAGCTATGCCTTGTGGAAATAAAAAAAAAGGGAAAAAAAATAAACCCCTAAAAATAATCACAAAGTTCCTCTGACATTCACAGTGCGATATGGAGTGACTTCTTTCCTCTCAGAAAGCTGCAGATGGTTTCATGACTATTTAAAGCAATTATTTCCCTTCCAGAGGCTCCTTCTACCACTGCCGTATGCAGAGCTAACTGAAGTGAGGATTCCACGTCTGACATCACAGGATCGCTAAAAGGTAATGGACAAGTGCCTTAGCAAGTTCGTTCAATGTTTTTTCACATTTGGCCATTATTTACATATTTCTCATTTTGTGGTGCTTCTGTTGTGATCTTTGGCTCTGACTTGCAGAAGTCCTGACCATTACAGCTGCAGCTGAAGTCAACGCTTTTGAAGTGAAGTTGTATATAAAGCCAGATACAGCAGCAAGAAACATGTGGGGGGAAAAAGAGAAATCAGGATCTAGATGTATGCCCAAATTCTCAAATACGTCCGATATTAAATCATTCATTGCCTTCATGTCCCACTTGTAAAATGGAAATAAAAATACTCTTTGTTTCACAGACAGGGAAAAAAAGGAAATAAAAATACTCTGTTTCAAGCAGACAGACTCAATGAACACTTGAGAACCATTCTGATACCACAATAATGATCAGAAATCGATGGGCATACAATTACATGTCCTAAATCCTAAAATAAGCTTAGAAGTGCGCATTGAAATATTAGGGTAAAACTGAATAAGCAGCTCTCCAGTACTGACCATCCTCTGCAGGAAATCTGTAAGCTGAAATAATACATCTGCAACCCTTTATTTCAGGTCTACTTTGTAATTCTCATGTTTCAGTCACTACTCCAGAGGTGTTTTCAAAATAAATAAAATGTTCAGCCATCTAGAGGCTTCTTCAATATTCTTATGAATATGCTATTTGTCTGTTTGTCTCAGTTACTAAATTCTGACTTCATCAGTGAAATGCCAGTGAATTATGTTTCCGAAGGAAATATCTAAAGCTAAATCATATCTTTACCTACGTGTCACCCTATGAAGAAGGGCTAGAGTTGGGAGCTTTCAAACCAGATTAGAGACATTCTTCACATCAGCTGTTACAAATTTTAATACTATTTATCCATATATTAGTAACAGAATTGCAGAATGGTTGAGTTTGGCAGGGACCTCTGGATGTCATCTGGTCCAACTCCCCTGCTGAAGCAGAGTCACCCAGAGCTGGTTGCCCAGAACCATGTCCAATACATGAAAATCTTCACCTATGAGCCTGCTTACAGCAGCAGACTGTTTATACATTTAAACAAAAATTTTTAAAAATTTGAGGGATTTTTAAGGCTTCTAAACTGGAAAAATCCCACTTAATTCCTGGAGATGTGGTGAGGAGAAAGGGAGAAATCTGCTTTGTAAGGATATAGATTAGGTAAAATGTGAGAGATTATTCAGTTCTATTTGTTTAGAAGAAGAAATCCTTCTCAACAATAACAAGTCATATTGTAATCAATAACTTACCTTGCAGAGTAGATATGTATAAACATTTATTTGAAAAGAAAATACTAAAAAATCAGTTCACAGAGGTCTTACAGGAGCTGCTTCAGAGTGTAGGCAGATCTGTTTATTAGGTGGCAACAGCTTAGGAAGCTACTTTTCCCAGTTGTTTACGGCTGAACCTCATATGAAGGCCAGTGCCCCTTCTTCTCATCAGCTTTGCAGGTCGGGTAACCAGTAGCTCACCTTTGAAATAACGGAGTTACCTGGGTACTCAGAATCTCTTGTGCCACATAATCCTCCCTTAGTGGGATAAACTCATATAGACTTGTAAATTCAGATCTTTTTTCTTTTTTTCCCTTTGTCCTTGTTAAAAAAAAAAGGCCCCCCTCAACCCCACTTTAAACCACAACAATTTGCTGCACATGTTTAATATTTCTTTGAGTGTTTGGAGATATACCCAGCATGTTAACCAGGAGACTTTCCAAAAAACATAAAATAAAGAACACACTGGAAAAAAAGAGAGATGACAATTTCATGTATTAATGTTCAAAAAAACCTTACATTCAACAACTGAGCAGAAACAAACAGTTTCTGCTCATTTTAAATGAAGCCATTCACCTGTGTTTTCTGGCAAGATTATGTCTTATTACTAACATGCCGTGTACACTGAACTGTAGTAATTCAAGTTTTATCACCACCTGTATTGATTTCACTCTCCTTGTTATTTCCCGAGATGCTCAACAAAAGAAACCCCTAAAACTGTATTGTTTCTCCAATATAAGTAGCAATTACATTTCTTTTGGATGCTCAATCCCGATGCCCCACCACAACTGTGAATAAAGCTTCTGACAACCCACTGAGATGCACACGTGCTTACACGCCCCAAATGAACTTGCAGGTACAAAATTTACCCCAGCTACTCCAAAAAATAAACCTTAAAGTCACTTGGTAGTCTTACATTTTTATGCTCAAACTACTATTTTTCCAAGATTATAAAGGCAAACCCAACAACCCAAATTAAGATGTTTTGGCACAGGCAGGCAGAGCCAGCAACTGTTCAGAAGATACCAGGACCTGAAGGGAATGGATGACTGTCCAAATGATTGCTACAAAAAGGGAAATGGACCCTAAGCATTATCAGTACAAAGGCACAAGGCAAATATCACAGTACTGTATATTCTTAATGTTACAAGATGAACTTGGATAGAAAACATTTGCGGCAGACAGTAAGCATCCTGGGATATACCTGATTAAAGTTTACATGCATGCAAAATACACCCTGTGTTAAGTGTATCTACACAATAAATTGCTTAAAGTGTCAAAGAGTACATCAAAAAAATTCTAAGTAAATTTAGCCCCTTTTATGCAGAGATAACCAAAAACTGGAAAGGCTGCTGGCCATATGGCAAGACCTGAGCAAGAATTAACTAAACAAAATAAAAAAGATATTAGCAGACTTTGTGTGTCAACAGATGAAGATGAAGAGAAGCAGTCCTGAGTTTGCCTCAGAACAGGGTGAAGAGGATGTAGTTCAGGAGAAAGAATTTTGGTACTGGTGGGCAAGGAAGACTTTTTTTCACTGAGTCTGAACAAACATGACTTTGTGGCTAGTCTTTCTAAAGTAAAAGGATTTTACTGAAAAAAAATAAAAAAATCTGACTTGCATTTGCCATTCCCTGTCCCTTGAAAAAGAAAAGAAAGGATCACATAAAACCAGCTAGGGAGATCACAAAGCAACCCTGACTCAGAATCAGCATCTACCTTTGCAATGTTGGTACCTACAGGCAAGCAAGGTGCACCTCTGGTGTTTCCTACTAACACCTGGGAATGATGTCCGCTTTTGCTGCTTCAAACCCACACTCTCTCTGAAAATGTTGTCATCCTGCAAAGCCTGAATTCATTTTGCAAAACTTCAATGGCAATTAGGCCATTTAACATCTAACCTACTCATAGTCCAATACCATAGTTTGGTGTTCAGTAGAGGAGAGGGGGGTGGGCAGTTCTTTTTTTTTTTTTTTTTTTTTAATTTATTTAACAAAAGCACCTGTTCTTCTGATTTTAGAGCTACTGGATCACCTCATCTCCATATTTAAACTACTTAAAAAATTGAACACATCTAGCTAGATTAATCTTTTATAAATCTATTAATGTTAATAAAAACTCATCATCATTCGGTCTTGACATTCCTTTTCCAACAGCTGACAAGATTCAGATAAATAAAGTGGTTGGGTTTTGCTTTTGATAAACTCCTAGATTTCACATCTTGGAAAGTATCTAAGAGAAATATCACAGTATGAATAACAAAGCAGAGGAAAGGCTCCAAAAAATAAAGCATCTTCTCTGTTAGAAGTGCACATCAAATGACTAGTAAGAAACAGATTACATCTTACAGAAAAGTGTAAAGGAAGAGTAAAAAAGTCAAGAGGCAGCTAGTTAGTTTCTCTTCTGAGTAAAATAATCAAATGTGGAGAAACTAACCGGTGTGGATGAAAAGATGTGCTGCTGGTGTCAGGTCAGTTCTAACTCTTGTTACTGTGGTAGCTGACCTCACAGTCTTCATGCCTGGACTACCAGCTCTTATCTCTAAGATAAGCTAAAATGCCCAAGGGCAAATGAACTGTGTAAGAACCACTGCTTCAAGCTAAACTGGATGCTCTGATGGAAAACACATCTCAAGTTGAAACCTCGGGCAAAGATAGCAAATATACTAAAGGGAGAAGTAAGCATGACATTCCAAGAACTCTAACATGACTAATAGAAAAAAAAAACCAAACAAAACTTGATTATACTAAAGCTTACAAAGACCTGTTTCAGCCATAATGTGTATACACTCCCCCCCAATGCACAATTCTTCACACCAACCTCATAAAGCAATGTAGGGTTGGGAAATACAAAATGAATGTTGTCTAAGTAGCTTTAGTTTACTCACTCATACAAACACATTGTGAGACTCTAATTACATACATGACCACCTATTTTCTACAGGACTCATGCCATATTCACTGTACCAACCACATATAAACTAAACATTCATATCAGGTCAGCTAGTTTGTTATTACTGACTTAAATCATGAAATACATTCCTGAATGGAACCATGACTATATTAATCAATAGCTATACCCATAGCAAGATCGCAGCCTTAACTCTCAGTAATAGGCTCACATCCTCCTCCTACTTTGGCTCTGTTTTTTCACTTGTATATTCTACATATCACAGAAAACATGCTCACGTACAAAGCTTTACACTTTAAAGGAGTGATAGAACACTGTAGCAAAACAGAAGGGAAACTGTACATCTTGATCTCACACTTAGCTACAGAGAATAGCTACTCATGAGTGCCTCACTCCTGTATCTTTCTCTTCATTGAGAGCAGTATGGCAAAGGCGGAACTCCATTCCAGTGAATCCCCTCTTCCAGCACCATGAAGTCCTTACAAAACAAAACTTGTCCTTGTGTGCACTCAGACTGTGTACGTTCCTTCAAGATTCTCACCATTATCTGGATAGAGAGTCCAAACTGTAACAGAATTAGTCAAAATGTCAAAAGTATCGTTAATCTTCTCAGAAGAAACAGGTCTTTAAAAATAAAATCAAGACTATTCCCCTTTTACAGCCACTTGGCAAAATATAAAATAAATAGATGCAGCCTAATTTTGTGTTTCTGTCATCATTTGTCCCAAGATGCTCTTGCTTTGTTTGCTTATTATATTGGCTTTGTAGGATTTGATTTGTTGGTTTACTGTAAGTTGAAATAATAGCAAGACTGCTAACTTGGAAACAAAATATGAATATGCACAGAAAATTTTAAGAAACTAAGGAGCAAAAATACAATGTAGTACAAATATGAAATTAAATAATATAGCAGTCTGTTGCAGATAGAATATTTGGAGTCTAGCTAGACAGTCTCTTCCAGATTACTTTGTACCAACCTTTAATTGATGTAGCATCTGCACAAGTGTAATGAAGTGTGAGAGAGACTCCAGAAACTATTGCCCTTACAAAGGAAAACTCCCTTTGAAAGAGTACAGCATTACTCTGTTACCACATGGACTCCATTTAAATTAACATTTAGAAAACTGCATCTAATCAGTGCTAGGCACTCATTAAAATTAGGCTTTACCAAACAAGCATAATAGCTTTGACATAATTACATATGTGCCAGGCTACAGAATGCAACTAACACGTATATGTTTCTATTTCATTATAATATTCAGTACCACATGCACCAAGGGAATTCTATGATAACCACAGAAGATTTAAAAAATAGTGTGGACTAGATACGGTTTGTCAAACAAGGAGCAGAAAACAACTGTGAATGGTAAAATGATCAAATGAAGCAAGTCCAATGAATTCCACCCCGGGACTATCCAACTGCTGGGAAAGTTGAAAAGTCTGCACAATGCTTTCCAAATGTCTGTAAGAAATGGAGGCTTGCATCAGCTGCTTTTCAACTGAAAAAGAAACTTTCTGCATCTTACAGAGATGAGGACGACTCTCCAGCAGCTGACAATACCTTGAGGGAACGATTTAAGTCATACACCTGTTTGGCCTCCTTCGGCTCAACATGAACAACCAAGCTCCCTCCCCCTGTTTACATCGCTGCGCTGTGAGAATGCAGCTGCCTGTTGCACGCTACCATAGGTATGTTAGCAGAGGGCTCCTGGAGGGAACGCCAATGACAATTCTAATTGCCAGCAGCTGCAAGGCTTCTGGCTTCATGCAGTTTCTTTTTATTTTTTGTTGAACTTCTGGCTTCTCAGCCTTGAGCAGAAGCCATATTTATGTCTTCAGTGACCCCTCTATCACCAGAGACTAGGGAGCACACAGGACAAATTAAAAAAAAAACCTCACTGGAAACAGATGTTATATTTTATACCTACAGGAAGCATATAAATAAATCCAAACAAAAAAATGAAAACCAAAACAACAACAACAACAACAACAACAAATTTTCTTTATTTGGAAAGAAGAGAATCAGACAAAGAGGCATCACAGGGCTAGCAATGCCTAACCAAACTAACAGCTATCTGTCTAGAATACTGATCTGGCCTTCATACCTTCTCCATTTAATGACTTTTGTTATTATTGATAATGAATTCTTACATTACAATTATCAGGCATAAACAGGTGTGAAGAGGCATCAGAGCTTTCAGGGTAGGATCAATCACCATATCAGTGCTTCCAAGACTCTGCTTCACTGCAGACAGTAAGTAGCAGGGAAGGTCAAGCTCTTCCATACTCAGGTATATACATTAAGTCACACTTGAGCCTCCTCTGGCATTGAATACAATATATTATGGGACAGTACGGCAAGGTTCCTCCTCCTTTCGAAAGATGGTCATGGTAAAGGGCAATACGCAGCAGACACTTTCAGTGAACTGAAGGAAAAGGGTAGAGATGGAGGATACTGGTCTCACCCACCATAAAACTTCTTCCTTTTAATCAACTAAGCACAGAGGTGAATAGAGGGGAGCAAGGTCTGAAAGGAGGCAGGGGAAAGTTTCGAACTCACAGAAGAGGGCGTGGATGGCACTTTTCTTCTTCCCTCCCTTCTCCACACTACACACCATTCAGAGCAGTACCCTCTTCGGACACTGTCCTCCATAAAAAAACTGCAATACAAACCTAACTTAAACGTATTTAGGAATAGCTTTTCCCTACAATAAGTTGGGGCAATGGGGCAATGCAAACAAAGCCTCATGGAGATAAATTTTTAAAGTGTAAAAAGTAACACTTAAGGTTAACAGGAATACAAGGGCAGTCTAGAAAAAACCCACAAGTTAGGAATGGGAATGACAAAGGGGAAGCACCAACAGCAACTATGTAAACGAATAAAAGGGGAGAGCTTTTAAAACTAAAAAAATAGACAGTAGAATAACTTGGGTATTACTACCATAGATAGCATGGAAGTAAATCCCAGAAGTGAAATAGAAGAGAGGAAATGGAGAAATCTAGACATCTTTTCTGCTGTTTGTGAGTATAACCCTGTTTCCACTGAAAATCAGTGGCAAATCTTCCATTAACTTCAATAGAAGGTGGGGAGCAGGGGGAAAGCGTTTAAAAACTGACTGCATATGAGAAGAAAGAGCAAAGGGCCTCACTGAATTCTGTCTCAAGCAGTGAGAAAACCAAAAGCCACTGCAAGAAAGACACTTGTCTGGGTGAGACCCTGTATTTTCCGAAGAAAACTGAAACTCTGAAACATCTTCACTACATAAATGCTTCTTTTACTCCCACAGATCTAATTTCTGTGGAATATTAAACTCCTTTTTGATGCTCTATTAAGCAATCCAACACTTTTGCTGTTCAAGTAAAAAGAAGTAACTTCAGGTCAAGACAATAAAAACTATGTTAGTAAAAATAATACGGATGGGGTACCACTTATTTTTCCCCCTCAAGTGAGAGATTTTAGTAGTGCCACATGAAAGGAACTATTTTAACATCACATGTTCATTATATTTGCCTATCTATTTGACATATTATACAACACTCACACAATGTAAGATGCAATGTAAATTCTTAAGTGATAAGGACACTTTATCTAATAGTGTATTACACTGATTTGATAAACTCATTCTCCAATAAAATGGTATGTCTTTATTTTCAAAACTCAGGCAAGTCTTGCCTGTTGCTCCAAAGTTACAGATACACCCTGAAACTTGAAATCCACTGTAAACAGAAAAGTTCCTTTTAGCAACAGTATATATTTTTAAAGCTTATTATAACATTATAACAAATTCTGTGAACTAGGACTAAATATTGAGCAGCACAGCAAAATGTCATGCCAAGCATGAGCATTCTTTCCCCAGCTGTATTTGTTGACTGTGGCAGATTCTTCCAAAAGCTTCATAATCTACATCAGATGAAATACAAAATGTCCCAATAGGTACATGTTTCCTCTGAACAGCTCCTTTCCTGGCAATTAGTGTTGCGTCTGGGAAATGAAGAGTGCCAGGCTGAAAAAAAATATTTTTCCAGTGCAAACCATGGTTGGGATAATGACTGAATCAGTTCTGGAGATCTTCCTGTGCTGCTGGTTTCTTTGGGAGCATGCAGGAAGAACACCCGCTACACAGCAGCTACCATGAGGAAATAAATGTAGGGGTTTCCCAAGAAAACAGTTAAGTCTTGAGAATTCAAGTAATTTTCCTTCCTCAAAAGGAAAAGAGAAAAGGCTGCCAAATGGCAATGCTTTCTCACTGTTTTATTTTAGATATCAAGTTTGTCGTGCTCTTCTTACATACTACATACTCATACTATTTTGCTTATTGTTTGAAGGTTTGTGCTTTTCCTATTTAATCCTGGAGATACGCTGATTCTTTCATCATCTGCCGAAGGGGAGAGAAAAGATTATTCTCAATCCCACTCTTACATTTTATGGATTCCTTTAATATCCAATAAAGAGTGCCTAGGAGAGTCTCTGCTGGAAGAGAGACTGTCTGAAACAATACAATTTTCTTTCCTTTTCATTAGCTGATCCATGTTGCTGAGGAAAATGTTGTTGGAAAACTGGTAGCAGGCTGGAGGCTTTTGTTAGAATGTACAATAATGATCATGAATTTTATAGTCTGTACATAAATTTAAATACACAAATGCTTTTGGACCTTAACCAAGAGATACAGGCACACAGCCAGTCAGATCAGGTGAACTGTGGTGGTGGTGAAGGTGCATTGGGATTCCACACTACCTGAAAACCGACAGCCATGGGAATGCCACAGCTCTCCGAGCTCACCTCTGGTAGCTCCAGGAGAAGAGGGCTGTCAGGGGGGACCATAGGCTTCCCTGCTTCCTCCTCGCCCATCTGTCCTGGGTGTCACTCTTCTGCTCAGATGGACTCCACAAGGAAGGGCATGCAGTGAGTCACCTGCATTCATAGACTTGTGCACACACCACAGTCTCAGAGGTCAAGATATGAAAACACTAAAGCCCACCTAGTGCCACACTGCAAGGCAGTAACAGAATAAAAAGTGGGAACTTTCTTCCCAGTGTTCAAATACTAAGTAGGAATGATTTTCCCCCCTGAAGAACACTATGCAGGAAAATTATCTTACTGATAGTTAATGATTAATGTTAACACTGAGACCACATATGTAACTTCATCAATAATATAAATAGAAAATCTTTTAAAAAACTGTATCTACTTAGAAAGAAGTGTATCATACAATTTTAGAAGTAGAACTGTGTTTTACAAGCTCGTATGCACAGGCTGAATTGACTTGCAGCTGTCAAGCAAAAATTTGTTTCTGTAAAATACTCTGTACCTCACTTCTGTGTAAGCTTAGTGGAGTTACTTAAATTATGCACTGGAAATGGTACTTGTCTCAAATCTAGCTTGTCTATAAACAGATACTGAATTCTACGGAACAACTCTGAATGTGTGCAGTTCATAACTATTTTTTGCATAGTTTACAGCAGTTGTTCTGTAAGTGCAGTCCAAAGATCACTTCCAGCTTGCAAAGCCTTTGTACACCCAGCCCTCAAAGAAAGCTTTCAATAGTTTCATCTACATGAAGATAAAGGTTCACTGACCTGCACGTGAATCTTGTGATGTAGCCCATATGCTGATTAATACCAGTATTAACAAAAATCTGGGTTTAACAGGACAGTGCTTAATCCACGACTTTACCACTGAACTGTTCACCTGCAATGAACAGTTGATGGTTGACATGACCCATGGTACACTGCAAATCACACAGTTATCACTTCTTGCTGCCATAGCTATGAAACTATTGAGTGGCCTGGCTGCAAAAATGCTGATAAAAAATATTCTTCCTTGGAAATTCATGATTTGTCAAACAACTGGGGGAGACAGACCCATCTTGGAGCACCCTTCTAAAACCCTGACAGCCAGTTTGTCCAGCTCATGAGCTCTGCTTCCTGTTAACCCTGTAATGTCCTTCTGGAAAAACTCAGGTGGAGGTGAAAAAAGTAGTGTATTTGTGGTTAGAATTTCTCAGCCACAAACATACTTGGACTAAAAACCCCTTCAAGCCTCACAGATACTTTCTCTAATACCCAACAGTTACCCAAGCATACCAAACTGACCTGAGCACTTTGAAATTTCATTACATTTTCTTTAATCAGCTTTAATTGACTTAAGAGTAACAACATCCTCTTTCTATACATCTTCTGTTTATACAGATACACAGCCAAGCACATTGCATGATGAGCTGACACTGATCTAAGCATTTAAAATTGTTCTTTTTTAAAATTTTGTATTAAAAGTATGACCAATTACACTAGTTGTTTCAATTTAGATACCTTATGGAGGAGACCGTCAGAGGAATGAACAGCATTCTCCTTTCCTCTCTCAGGAAACTTCTATGGACAAGCATTACCTGGAAGTTTGATGCTTTACAATGGTGTTCTCCAATTCCTTGTCATCTTTTCACACTTGCCATCTTTTCACTAACTCTTAAGTCATTCCACTAAGTAACATTGAAATATCCGAGAAACAAAAGGTACTGCTCTATATGGGAAAGGGTTAAAGGAACCCATCACTGACTGTCACTGAGAAGTACCATACAAAGATTTACATGACTGAAACTTAATTTTAGGCACTGAAAAACAGTTACGCTTCTAAAATCATAAATTGCAGCTGCACTTATTCCAAGTAGCTCTTCTAAAGTTTTCTCATGGGTATGCCTCTCCACATTGCATTTCTGGCAAGACTGAAATGTTACAATTCTCTCAGACACTGCAGCACACCATTTGTGTTTTCCTAGATTGTCAGCTTTATAAACTGAGTAAAGGAAGAGGGAAAAAACCCACATAGTTACAGCCTCGGATGCTCTCTCATCCGGACAGTGTTGAATCCCTGCTCCACCTCTTTGGGCTTCAGCACAAACAGGTCCCTCTAATGCCCTTTCTGGAGATACAGAGTGTGTACTCAAGCTGTCTGGTCCCTGCACACTCTTTCTGGCTCTCCCATGTGCCTCCAGCAGCAACTGCAGCCTTCTCAGAGCCTGAAACTAGGAGCCCTGAAAGTTGTTTCCTTCTTTGAGACTGCAGGGAGAGAAACTTAGAGGGAGACACAGAACCTCCTCAAAGAAGGATCACAGTCTACTCCCTGAAAAGGTGCAAGCACTACAAAGATTATAGAACAGCTAAAACCTCCCTCACACCCCACCTGTAAGCTCATTCTTTCCCAACCTCAGACTTTTGGCAAAATCACATTTGAATCCCAGGACCTGATTTCTAAAGTTCATCTTGTTCTTGATTATAAAGAGCTGTTACTAGGAAAAAGCCTTGTACTTTTATGAAATTCCAGCTCCTTCATGCTCTTTCCAGTGGCTTCAACACTCTCATGGTGAGTTGTTACTGAATTGAACTCAAAATCCAAATCCTTTGAGCTACAGTGAACCAATTGCTTTTAAATATTTACATTTGAAAATACGATACGCCAAGGAAATGACCTGTATTCTCTGTCATTCGCCTCCTTCCAGAGCCTTCCTACAGATGTCTGTTAGGTCAACCTGAAATCTCAATCTAGCAGAAGTTCACAATGAAACACACTACATTTTATTTTAACATAAAACCCCATGGTTATATAATGGATTACTTAGCAGCAGTAGTCACCCATTGTTATGTAATAATACAACCATTACTTGGTTTTGGCATAGGCAAATTATTGCAGAATCTACTATTGGCTAACTAATCACAGTTTAGAAGAGGTGACTTTTAATGTTGTCTTCTTCACAGTAAACAATGTGCAAATGTTACACTAAGTTAACATTCTGTCCTGGATTTGGCTGGGATAGAGTTCATTCTCTTCCTAGTAACTGGTACAGTGTGTTTTGGATTTAGTGTGTGAATAATGTTGATAATACTGATGTTTTAGTTGTTGTTAAGTAGTTCTTATCCCAAGTTAAGTATTTTTTAGTTTCCCAAGCTCTGCCACCAAGCAGGTGTACTAGAAGCTGGCAGGAAGCATGGCCAGGACAGCTGACCCAAACTAGCCAAAGGAATATTCCATACCATAGAATGTCATGCTCAGTATATAAACTGGGGGGAGTTGGCCGGGAGGGGCAGATCACTGCTTGGGCATCAGTCAGCGGGTGGTGAGCAACTGCATTGTGCTTCACTTGTCTTTTCTGGGGTCTAATTTCTCTCTTTTTGTTATATTCCTTTTCATTACAACGATTATTATTGCTATTATATTTGTGTTATTATTATTATTATTATTATTGGGTTGGGGGTTTTTTTTAGTTACTAAACTGTTCTTATCTCAATCCACGAGTTTTACTTTTTTTTCCTGATTCTGCTCCCCATCCCACTGGGAGAGGGGAGGAGTGAGTGAGTGGCTGCGTGGTGCTTAGTTGCTGGCTGGGGTTAAACCACAATACATTACCACTGCTTGCAAATAGGGAAAGAGAGAAATTACCGTGAGCTACTCAAGATCCCACGGGGCAGAGTGATGAATGGAACTTCAGAATCCCTGGTTTTAGTTAATTCACATGATTATTCTCCCTCATTTGACAAATGTATCTAATGATACAATAGTTTCAATATCTCTTGTTGAGGTATATTTTGTGTGCTTCACAGTCACCAGCAAACTAATGTGATGAAATCCAAATAGAAATAAGTAAATCAGAAACCATGTTGTTCCCTTCTGTTTCTTATTCTTAAAATAAATGTTCTTCTTTTGTGATCACAGTAGATTAAAAATCCAGGAATTGCAGTCAAAGCTCAACGCTGCTTAATAGTAATGAACAGAAACATATCAAAGACAACCTCCTCTGTTTCACAGAGTATTTGCAATATTCGTATTAGACAGCCAATGCAGAAGTACTGCGGACAGTGACTAGGAAAGCAAGGTAACGGTGACACAGTTTAGCAGAAGTCACAGACCCTAGTCACCTACCTAGCTAATGACATATGGGAACAATCTATAAATACAAACCCAAAGGTCAGATTTAAAAAGGAAAGTTGGAAGAGAACAAAGTTATGGCTTTAGGTTTGCACCATCCTCCCAAATATAGAAACAAAATCAGAGAAAGTATAAGGTGCCTGAAGGAGAGGACAACAGGCAAGTAATCAAAGCTGGCATCACTGGCAGAGCAGAAACAGGAGTTGGCACCTCTCATTTAATAAACCAGATGGAGAAGGATTTTCACCATTTAGCCCTACCCTGCAGGCAAGACCAAAGAATTAGTATTTGATGCAACAAGATGGACATGATAAGAGAGAGGCTCAGGTGACTGATTGGATTTGAAGGGGAAAACAAAGCTGGAGAAAAGGATTAAAGTAATTGAAATAGTTACACTTACAAGGCACAAGACATTACTTCTACAGGGAAGAGCCCATTATTACTGTTGGCCGTCAACATCAGGCTACATTTAGAAAACAATTCTAAACAACAACTGTGGAATAATTGGCTCTAACTTCCTAAAAACACAAGTCAAAATTTGTGTGCCATAAATAAAGGGTTTCATCATACAAACAGGACTAGCTCATCATAGTTAAATGCCTGACATAGATCATAGCAGACCTAACGCAGCAGGGTGAGGCCATCCTATGTGAAGACAACATTTAATGAAATAACACAGAAATACCTTACCATATGGACAAGCCACAAGCAAGACTGTGGGAAATGGAAGAACCAGCAAAAACAAGAGGCCCCCTACCCCCTGAAAACCAATGCAAGCATTCTTGTAAAGAGAAATCATAGTATGTTGGAGCAAACCATACACGTTTGCTCACATGTTTAAGCAAACAAGGCAAAAAAAAAAAGAGGAATTAGCATTTCCAAATCCTCTGCATGCCTGGGGCATAAACCAGAGATTGTGAATATTAACAGTTGACTAGTACATTAAGTATATTTTAAAAATGGCATCTATATTTGTCAGCCTGTTTGTTCTACATGACACAAGTAAAAGGTTACATACCAAAATAAAACATTTTGTTGTATGCATGAGACAGATTCTGAAGCACACAAATCCAGCCAGAGTCCCGACATAAACCTGTGTTCACTATTGGAAATCAGCAGTAAACCTTGAAAAGAATACTTCAGATGTTTTACAGCAGATACAATATTTTTCATAAATAAAACTTTAATATATACATGCTAAAACTGTTCTGTAATATGTAGATCATTTTTAGTAACATCATCAGGTTAAGAACAATACCAGATAGATTCTGAAAAAGTATCTCGAGTAGTACAGGAAGTAGAAACAATACTCAGTGGAAAGTACAAACTGGAAAACCAATTATAAGACATGAAAATAATAAAATTGCATAAGCAGGTGAATCTATACAGTAGACCTCTGTAGAAGCTGTTTCAGCACTGCTTGGACCAAAATCAAAAAGTGAGTTGCTGTGTAACTTGAAATTAATGGAGTTAATCCTAGAATACATCAATAAACAGAGCCTTCACTCTCTTTTTTTTTCTTTTCCTTTTTTTTTTAAATGAAAAAAGGAGAGTATTAGGCTAGGATACCCCAAACACCAATTCTGTACCATTCTGGCACAACTACTCTAGTACTGTTTAATCTCTTCCAGTTGTCCAGACCCATGTGCTCACGTGCTCTGGAGATGAACACTCCAGATAAAGTCCTCAGTGCTGTACTTACACAGAAAAAACACAGAGAGTTACAGAGAAATGAAATGACAGTCCACATACTTCTCAGATCTTATCAGCAGCTGAAAATAAATACACTCCTTGTGAAAATAATTCATTGGCATTGTATTCTTCAGATCCCTCTCTGTAATGTTTATCTGCATTTTTGTTGTCAGGTTTTCCTACAATCCTCGACATTTATGGTTGCCACATACTAGTGAGACACTTGTCAGTGTAATCAAGAAAAATGAATATTGTGAGAACATTAAAACAGAATCTGCAATTGATGGATCAAGACATTACAATCATGTCAGAAGGTTCTGAACTTGCTAACAGGGCTTTTGTAGGCACAGCAACTCATACAGACTCAGAAGGGACTGGCAGCACTGAAGAAAGCCGGAGCTGATTAGGGAGAAACAGGAAATCACAGAAACTGCTAAAGTTCCCAGTGCTCAACCCACAGCAAGCACAGCTGTAACTCCTTAAAGATCAGTACAAGAAACCCAAGACTTGGCAGTTTTATATGCTCAACATCTTTATATACATGAACCAGTAATGCAAAGGCAGAACAAAATGGTTCCTTTAAATTTTTCTAACTCCAGAATATTACCAAATCTCATCAGCGGGTGCTCATGGTACCCAAATAAGACCAGAGTTAACACATGTTATTCATGGTTCGGGTGGCCATCTAGCCACCAAGAAAATTTGAGTCAGTAATGTTAGGAGAGTGGGTGGGCCAGAAGAGAATTAAAAAACACCTTGAATACTACATTGATAAAGGTTTGCCTTGGGAAGCTAATGGTGAGGAAGCGAGGATTTCAAAAGGACCATTATCCTTACAGCATCTCTCTGGACAATAGAGTCTACTGACAAAGATTTTACTAGCCCTTTACCTGCCTCTACCAAAGTTACAGGACACTGTTTATATTACTAGACACAAATGGATGAAACTCTTTCCAATTACATATTCCTGAACAGGAGTAGCCAAAACTAGGAGGTAGAGAAAGCCCTTGTTAGTCTCATCAGCATTTTACTGACTTTGTAAGAAAACAAATCTGCCAGACGTATGAAATTACCCAGAGGTTTCAGATGTCATATCAAGCCCTGTCTACTGGAAAAAACAGAGTTATGCAGTTCAAAGCAAAAAGAGGCAAAAAGTTTGGCAAAAGCCAGAGAGATTGGTACTTAAGAAACATCATCTAGAGATTTCTCACTCTTATGAAGTTACCTGAAATTTGACTCCTTAATCACTGCTCAAATAGCAAGAATCCACTGTGCAATATGGTGATCTTCTAAAGCACAGGCTCCATTTCTTCTAAGGACATCCAAGTTCTCTTGCTGACAGGATTTGCCCAAAAGTAAGCATAAAGACTGCACTGCAGAATGCAGTCTGGCATGTTGGCCTTCAGGGAACATAGGAAGCAAAGTAAAAATTAATGAATTGTCAGTCAACAACATATAGAGACATCCTGGAGAGAAAGCCCCTAAGTGCAGGGCAAGAAAATGAATCCCACAGCACACCAACAATTCATATCTCTAAGGGCAGCAAGACAACATGCACAGTGCTGTGAAACATAACTAGAATCTTCCACAAGCTCACCAGAGACTTATAAAACATGGTCTGCTCTTATTTCCTCTTGTTACACCACAAACAAGGGTTTTATCTTTGTTTCCTGGTCCCTTAGTAGAACAGAACACAATATTGCTGTATCCTATTGCCACAGGATATTGCCTTAGGACAGTCTCTCATTGACATGTTTCCTATGAACAATTCCTGCCACTATACTAATCCCATAAGTGAAGAGTGTTAAGAAATAATCAGTGGTGCTTCCCAATTTCTTCAGTCATGCTACAGTATTACTGTTACATCTCTACAGTTATCACCCAGCTTCCTGCTGCCCTTATGCCTCGTGCATTCCCCAAGCCTGTGCAAAGCAGACAGAAGGTGCTGCCTACTCAGAAGGAGACTATTTTTATAACAATTCTGCAGTCTCAAAAGCGAGCACGCACAATATCAAGCCGAGGAGAATCAGGTTCATCAGTTTTCCAATTCCCTCAGAGATGAATTCTAAACTGCCTTGACCACAACTGCATTCTCCTCCCCACTGAAACACAATAACTCTTCAACACACACATTCACCACTTCACCCTCTGCACATAAAACTCACGTGCTAGGGAAGAAAAAAAACACTTAAAAACCACAAGGAAATAATAAGAACAGTTACTCTTGTCACTGGAAGATGGCAATAAGCAAAGGAAGTTTCTTGAGTAAATAAACGAAGGCATCAGATCCACACATAACAGAGGCAAACTCTTCATTTTCAGTACTTCCAACAAGAACTAGCTCCCTGGAAGTAAAGTGGTGGCACTGCTCATAATAGCATGCACCAGAACCAAAGAACATAGCATTACAAGCAATCAAGGAGAATTCCAGATTCCAGCTTAGCACTGTCACATGAAATGGAAAAAAGAGGTAAAAATAGTAGATTTTTTTGCTCAAGGAATACAGAAATAGTTTACTTTTACACTCAGATAAATGTCTTGTGCCCCAGACATCCTTTGAAAAACATTATTTCTGGAAACTTAACCCAGTAACTTTCTCCCTTCTAAAACAGATCTTTCTCAGTGTTTTTTCTTGACAAAAAGGCAATCTGGTTTATCCATTTCTATGAAAAAGTTTTCAATAATAATAATGTTTGATTTTACGTACATATCAGCATCAAGGAGACCTACTTGGCTGACATGCAGAGAATATCCCTAAGTTTGTCTTCCCTGACTTACAGAAAACCTCGTTCGTCTCTGTCCCTGCACTCCCTCTTGGAATTGCCATTTGATAATGAAGAGCCACAACCTGCACTGATTAAGTGAATCTTCGTATCACAGAGGGCACATCTCTGGCTACAACAATAGAAATTACACCATAAAAAGTTTAAATTATTATATAGATGATGTGACTTTCTTAAAGGTCTCACATGGTATGTCCATATTAGCCTTTTAGTTTGAATAAAGAATGAGCTTTTGAAGTGAACCTCCCAAAATTCCTGGCTGCCCAACCACCGAGCAGTCTCTGAGAACCAATGTTAGATTCCTTTCACATGAAACTAAACCAGAAGATGCACTCAATAAGTGCACCTAGCACAGCCCAACCACTAACACATGCTCAGTCTCAGCTGTTGCACCTAAATCTTTAATTGCAGCTTTACTTTTTAAAAAAAGTTATTTTTAACTTAATTATATCATCAGACAGAAAAACTCCATTGCAACACAAGGATTTTTGTTTTGAACATGTAAAAATTATTTGCAGCTAGAAGAGGAAAAAGTTTGGACAACCAGTAAAATATTTTCCCTAATCCCAACAGACCAAGACACAAGATTATTTCATTAACCAAAAACCAAAGAAGTGGGTTTACAGATGGACTAAAACACATCCCACCCTGCAGACTTGAGAGCCCAAGGCTAGCTTAATTAGAAGCAAGAAAAAATTGAGAGGACTGAACAGAACTGCAGGAAATGAACTCACATACCACATGCGCTAACAGGCCAAAAGCCAGAGTAACCACAAATTCCTGAACTGACACAGGACTTGGAGAGGGGGACCAAAATTCAAATATAGCCAAGGCACTGGCAGCTCACGCACACTAAGCCTGTACACGCGGCCAGAGATGTTACCTGTCGGCTTCTCTCCAGCTACGCGTCTTGTGAGCTTCAGCCAGGCTGGCCCCTGAACATGGCCAGATATGCCACTGAGGCTGCGTGGCTTCAGCAGCCCAGAAAATCACTTAGTCACCAGGGTGCTATAGGCAGATCAGAAAAAGGTGTGTATGAGTGTTGAGCGAAAAGAGCGAAGTGAAGCAAAAACTTACAAAAACTAATTATACAAAACCTCCTACTTCATTTCATACATATAAACCAATTTCATTTTTTTCCTTTCAACAGGTGCCAGTGGCAGTGAACAATCTTAGTTAAACTCAAATGCCTGAGGAAAGCTATTGTTTTTTTAGTTGAGCAGCAATCTGGATGACCAGTCCCATGCTACAACAGACAGTGTGAGTGAAGAAAAAGTGACGACAAACCTAACTCCTGTTTTGTGCTACCATAGGCTTGCTTGTTCACAGCAACTGTTTTGTTTATTAAATAACAAAAATGAAAGAAGACAATAAAAATGAAGCGGTTAGCTGAAGAGCTCCTGAAATTATTTTAGGATGTAGGTTAAGCTTTAGAAATTTACACATAGGTCAAGATTTTTTGGCTGAAAATAATAGCTGGTGGTCCAAGCCATTTAATGGGCAACAGGGGCAGCTTTCTAGGGCAAAGTGACCTGTCTCACCTGCTTGACTCCCAGCCTATGATACATGGAAGGGAATATAGGTCTGCTTAGCTAGACCACATGCTCACAGAGCAATAGAGGTGGTTAGGGACCTGACTTACAGCTCATGAGCAGGCTGGGCTCAGGCCATGGCAAGTGCCATATTAACAGAGAACTGCCCTCACGCTCACACAGAAGTCTTAGCCAGCGCTTACCAGCTGAAATACAATCCCACATGGACATGGCACTGCTCCCCCTCTACAGACAGCAGAACGGGTCATAGGAAGAAAGGCTCCTAAGATGGTAGCAAAAAATTAGATCTACTGCCATTCATTGTGGAAGGAGGAGCAGAACAGGAGGAAAAGGAGCTTTCAGGGCTCATGACACAATCAGAGGATACAGCCTTTCAAAGATAAAACATCAGTTTTAAAGACCACCAACGCATCTCTTTGCTACAAAAGACAAATAAAAGCTAAAGAAACCCTACCAATACTACTGTACCACCTCAGATTTCAGAAAACTTGCCAGAAGGAGCAGAAGTTGAGTGTGTCTGCCACCACTGATGTGAATAAGCCCTTACTTTCCTTAGACATGGAATTTTAGGGAAAGGAGGAAGCTCTCCTTAGTAAGCAAGTCTCACATCTGGAACCAAAGGCAGCAGGCCAAGCATTAGAAGAGGTGATGTCATAAGGAATCACTCTGCTAACACCCAAAAGCTGAAAAATGACACTAACTCACATGCATTGCCAGCAAGATTGAGAAGGGAATAAATTGTTTACAAAGCAGTGAAGAATAAAAGGGAAAACAGGAGAGGAAAAGAAAATGCACTTTGAGAGTACAATGTATTTACAAAAAGGTATACATGACTATACATGGTAGAAGAAAATAAACCAAGTGAGGTGACAAAAAGGGGAAATTAAGATAATGGAAAAGCAACAGTTTTCAAATTCACATATATTACATGAAATTATATTCCAGCCCTGGCATGCCCACACTTAATTGTGTCATATGCATCCACTCGGGCTATCCATGCGACCTCTACCATAAACCTTGAGTTGCACCATGCCACTCATGAATTCAGCTTTCATCGAGAAACAGCTTTTGATGAGAGTTACTAGAGCTTCGCAAGCAGACATTGTGTCTTGCCCACCTGTAGCCTGGACAAGGGGAGAGAAAGTGAAGGAAATTAATTACTTCAGATAAGTATAAGATGCTGAATTCAGCCAAAAAAGAGAAGAACTTGACCAAGTAAGTGTCCTTGTTAACAGTCTTCAGACTGGGTCAAAGTACTCCTTGGTCTGCTTCGGCCTTGTAACATGTTCCCTGTTGGATTTCTTATATACTGTAGAGATTGTTCTGCGGCATTTAAAAAAATAATAATTGGGCTCTTGGCATTTATCTCTGAGAATTCTGGGGAACTTTCTTTTTGAGTTCTTGAAAAACACTCAAATTTGCTTCTTTCTAGAGCCCTTAAAGGGTTTATTATTACAAGACACAGTGTTACGACTTTATCTCATCTCTGGTTCTTGAGGAACAGAAGGATTTACTTATAGTTTTAGATTCATAAGAGTATTCACCACAGGATAAATACTGGACCATTTCAATAGCTAAAGGATACCTTTTATGTATAAAATGTTGTGAAAATGTACAACTAGGAAGCAAAAAAACATACTTATGGCTAGCTTATAACAACCACATTTTTAACCATGCCTTGTAAATTGAGTATTCTTACTGTAAAAACATCCACTACAAACTGGGAAATACTCATCAGTTTATTGTATACAACAGTAAACGTATGTATTACTTTAACTTGTACAAGACAGTTAATCACAGCACAGCCAAGCTATTAAAGCAAAAAAAGTCAACACCTGGATTTCTCCACAAAGCCGAATACTATGGATTCTGTTGACTGATTGCAGTAATATGTGTTATTTGAGAAGGTTCATTAAAAATAGTTCTGTTACTCTTAACTCCTTATATCCATGCTTAAATGTTTTCACCACCAAATTGCCAGTGCTTCAGGAAATTGTTACTGGGAAAAAGGCTGTCATAAACACAGCATTTGGGGGGGAGGGCAGGGAAAATTACCTACCTGTTGCAGTGACTTTCTCCTAAGTAACAAAACCCACTCTTATATGATACCTATAAAGTAGCAAGAGAATTATTTGACTCTAACACAACATGGGGACAATGCCATGAGACACAACTGCCACGCAACATGGTAATATCAACCACCTAACTACTGTCATCTCTTCACAGGCCAAGGGAGATGCTGTTGCTCATTTTATTTCCTATTCACTTACCATTTCTGTCCTAAATAAATAAATTCACTCCTTGAAACTCAACAACAAATCCTTCCAGTCCTTCACTGTCATTGGTGAGTTGGCATGACCCCCAATATAAACACAGCAATGAGTTTTCCTGAGTATTTTCAGGTTCATTCCTTCTTGCCCTTATTCAGAGTTGGGATGCCTGAGTCCCTAAGTGGTTTCATTCACTCCACAGCTATATGATCATACCGTAAAGAAAAATAAACTGCCCACATAATCCCTGCTCAAAGGTTCCCTTCAAACTTTGCTCTTGATAATGTGGCAGTCGCTTGCCATCTCTGGAACAAGGAACAGCCACCGAGCTGCCAACAAGAGAACACTGATTTAATTCATGTTGTGATTTTACCAATTCCATCCTGTCAGTAAGCTTTAATAATCAGCCCTAATAAGCCTAAAATGTTAATCTACTAGAAAGTACCTAGTATTAACCTATCAATATTATTCACATTGCAAGGTCACCTAGAAATCACACCACAAAGTGGCTTCCATTGTTCCAGCCAGCTTAATTCATTGCAAATAGAACAATCACATAAGCAACCTCCTGTCCAAAAGGGGTTGAAATCTTAAAAAACAAACAAACAAACAAACAAACCACACCAAAGCTGATATAATTTAGGGAAAATTGTGAAGTTCCACCCTTCATTTTCCTGAGGAAAGTGGGATAGTGCAGTACCAGAAGGAGGATACTTTCTTCTAAGATGTTTCCAGGATGTTTTGGAGAACTGCCACAATCCCATTAGCAGTTATTCATATTATAGGTGCACATGTAAACCCACAGGCCCAAGAAGAAAAGGTTCTGGTCAACAAAGCAGCAGTATACAAATTGCAAGAATGCAAGACTTTCTTTCACAACGCTTACAAGTCTTTTATCGGCTTTTTACCTTCCATCTCTCACCCTTCTAACACACTACTCCCTGCAGCAATGCAGTATTTCCCATCAGTCAATCAAAAAGGCAAGCGACTTGAACAAACAGTGCCCCAGACACTGATTGACAAGAAGCACCACATCCAGCATAGCGTCCATCCAGCACAGCACATCAGTAAGGAGACACACAGCTGGTGATTAAGAGAAAACATAGGAGAAGGCATGGAGATAAGAAAATCCATCCTGCCTACAGCAATACCTATTTTCTGTTAGAAACAAGACAAACAGATCTAGGCATCACAGAGTGACAGAAGTGATGGACTGGACCTGAATACTTCCCTTATTATAGGAAAAAATAGATTAACCAATCCCTCCCACACCCAAAAAAACCCTAAGTGAAGGTAAATGAAGAAAGGACAGAAAGTACATTTAATGAAAAAATGCTTCCTGGCAGCATCTAAATTTGAAATTGCTTTTGGGAATGACACCTCAGCTCCCAGCCTCAATTAAGGATTCAATACTTCTAAACAAACATGCATTTAGCATCTGTTTCTCTTCTCTTTTCATTCAATTCTGAAATAGCTGTAATGCCAGTACCCAGACCTAATAAACAGGCTTTACTACCTTCAGTCTCCACCTCTGTTCCTCATCTCTAAATTTTCCATTACATGTTAAAATGCATTTCCATAAATAGTCTGGCAAACAGAGATACAAAGAGTCGCTTTCAATGGATACCTCTCCAGGGCACCAGAACTAAGGACAGGAAAGATCATCTTCTGGTTTTCAGATAGTCAACAGATTATAGATTGCAATATTCTTTGATGATATCAAATAAGACTATTTTGAAACCATGTAATTTTTCATAAAACTGTTTTTGAAACATATTCTACTATCTGTTCATTATTATGAACTTTACTAGAAAATTGAAAGTGTTAGAAAATATATCGTAAACATCCCATTTGTTGGGGATCAAGAAATACACTAGTATAGTTTGGATAGCATCTAAGTACTTTATTTTTGAGAAAACATTTTAAATAGGTAATGTTGGCTTCTTTAAGGGAACACAGAGCATATAAAAATGCTATCAAGCAACTACACTGGCAGCAGAGCTGTCCTCTGCACATGATCCAATACAGTTAGTTGGCATTACTGCATCTCTCAGACATTCTGACACAAATGGTGACACTTGCACACTTCTCATACTGCTGAGGTGTGACCACTTATGTTCTGTCTGAAATGGTGGAATCAAGCATGCTTCCAAGTGCTTGTCCCAGCCACTTCCCAGTCCCAGCCTCAAGCAAGACCCAAAGCCATACCGCCCTTTCCCACCTTCAGCCTAGACTTGTGTAGAAAGAAAACCTAGGAGCAGAGATCAAAAAGAAACCATGGTGTTATCTAAACAGAACACAATTCTAGTTTATGATGTGGCACACATTCAGGGTCAGGTTAGCCACTGCCAATGACTCCTCAGTGGGTAAAGAGTTACTGGGCAACTAGGGGAAGGAGTAAATGGCCTGTACTGTTCTAAAAATGTATTTGCCAAAAAAAGAACATTACAAAATACAGCACCTCTTGTATAAACTGCGTGTCTCTCTTCCATGCTGTCTTAAGTCGTTTTATTAACACAGCTCTACAGTTTAAGCAGTCAAGCTTTGTGTCTGGCATCACTTAAAGCCCCTGCCACTCCTGCTCAGGCTGCAGCTCAGGTTCAGGAGGCTGGGCAGGGAGATGGGTCTGTCCCATCTGCAGTCCTCAGTCCAGCTCTGCTGTCCGAGCCCGCGTGACCAGAACTCTCATCGCAACCAGCAGGCTACTACACAAGGCTCACTGCAGGCATTAAGTTCACCAATAACTGCGTAAAATTTTAAAAATACTATGTTAAAAGACAGCGTGTATCTGTCATCCTTTTACTTTATGGCTGGACTCTTCTCCACTTCCTCTCTATGCCTCAACTAGTCTTTTTCACAATAGATGAGCATTTTAAGTGTAAGCTTTCAGAGTTGGAAAAAATCACCAGATAAAATAAGGAATTCTGTTACCAACCAGAAGAAAACTAAAAAAGCTCATTTCAGTAATATAACACTATATATGATAAATAAGTAATGTACTAAGACATCTAAAAATACTTTTAAAAAATCATTATTTCAACTTACCTTACTTAAAAGCAGCATGAGAATTACAAACCTTACTGCTGAAGTGTTCTAAATAATTCTGTTCAAAGCAGACTACTCCTTCATCTAGTACAAGTCAGCCTCACGCTAGGAAAATGACCAATACAATAAAAACTGTACACTTATATTCTAGTCAAATATACAGAATGACCAGTTCATATCATCACTGACAGTCTGGTACATGTTGTCACCAAAGGCATTTGATTTTGGTTGATCTCAGAATATTTATGGCAGCCTTGAGAATGCAGGAACTTCTTTTAAAAAAGTATCATACAAAATTTGGATCAGCAACAAAAAATGAAAACATTTTAAAAGAATGACAAAGCACAGGGGAAAAGAACTATTGTGCAGCCAATAGTTTCAAAATCAAACACCCACTCGTAACTGGCAAGGTTTAAGTCATGGAGAACAAAAATGCCTGCCCAGAAATGACATGTGAACTAAAGACTGAAATGTGAGTCACGGGGAGAAAAGAGAAAAACGCTTACCTGTGAATAGAAAAAGAAGCAATGGATCTAATGAGGGATGCCACTGCTCCAGCTTTAGCAGCTTCCACTGCTCCCTGTGATCTGTATCGCACAGTTTCACCATAACTGATGAAAGGTTCATTGTAGACAACAATCTTCCCCTTGGCCTCCTGAGCTCTTTTGTGCAGTTCATCAAAAGAGGCTACCACTATGGCTTCGGCTGTAATTCCTGAAAGAAAGTATTACAGTGGCTTTAACATTGCTTTCCTGTAACTTCCCTACAACTAGTTTTAACAGACAGAAAAGCATGGACTGTGCAGAACACAAGAAATCAGATTTAACTTCTTACTGGAAAAGGAAGACTACGTGAAATGCTTCATCAGGGATTGGTAGTAAATAGCTGTAATAGCACCCTGAACCAAGTACACACAGTTCTGTAAACCATGCTATCAGATTGGTATTAAAACATAACTTGAAGGACAAGAAGGATACATGAGGGGAATTCTGTTCTCTGCCTGTGCTTTAATGCCTCACTGCAATCATCTATAGTACAAAAACATTTGCAAAAGCTGCCTATGGGATTAATAAAACAAGATAGTAATCCTTTCATGGAACTGTTTTGATATGTTGCTAAACAACTTAGCTTAACATAAGACAACTGGAAGCACATATTTTTAGACTGAAACACTTACAAAATTATTTAATCCATAAATGAAATGAAATTAAAGCTCTTCAGTTTCAACAAATTTTGCAGGAGAATACCACAGTTCTACTGGATCTCCTTCTGGGAGCTCTTCCAGCAGCCTATCTTTCCCAGTTATTATACAGAGAACATAGGCAGGTATTTCTGCAGAACTATTCACACATGGTAAGTTAGAACCCACCCAGCTTGAAAAAACAAAGGATTTTATAGATAAGTAGTTTTTCCCAAAGCCAGAGAATCGTTCTAACTTTTTAGAACATTAATTGAGGAACTATATTTCACAGCATTTAAGAAGTAATTCATTACAATGACCACTATGCTTAAAATCCAATTTTGTTGATTGGTTACAGAGATAAGTAGAAACTGCTTAACAACTTGGGCTGGTACTTTCCTTCTAAATAGAAGTAATGGATGCTTGAAATTTTAGTGTTGTACATTTCACCTAAAAGCCACAGAATATGTCAGTGAAAACTAAAACTAATAACAAATGTCTAGCAAGGATTTGTTGAAGAAGTCAAACTATCATGTTTTTAAGAAGAAAATGTTTCTCCTTGGAGAAGATTTCAAAGTCTTGTAGTTGAGACTGTAACACATGAGAAGAACTGATAGAAAAATAGGAAGATCATCTCTTCCAGCACCAGTTTGGTTTCTTAAGAGTGCACCACTAAGAGGGCAAAAGACATCTACTGCTACAGCAAAAGCCCATGAGTTTTAGCTACAGAACTAACCTAGTGTGAGAGGTGTAAAAATTTTAAATAACTATTCAGATTCTTAGCTTTACAGAAGGAGGCAGAGAGCCAAACCAGAGAATCACCTTCAAATTTTACTAGTTGTTGTTGGCAGGTAGGTGAGCATGTTAACAGACTCCAGCTGCTTCTAATGAACTGCAGGTTCAGCTGCCTACCTAAGGAGCATCCCAGTGACAGGATCATTCCGGGTATGGAACCATGCCACTGGAAGTAAAGCCAGGTATCTGCAAAATTTTGTTTTTCACAAGAAAAGTCATGGTCTCAGTAGGTTGATACTGCAATCTGTATTTCCTATTAGCTCTCCCCAATGCTCCACTTGGATCATGCAGCAGGCACTGGAAGGGCACACATTGTATTACTGACTGCTCGTCAAGGGAAGCAAGGACTGTAACTCTTCTTGGCATTACTGCATTAATGAACAAACACCAACCCTGGATGCTTTTTAAAGAACACTACAGAGAGCTAGTAACCATCTATAATCCCTAAGAAATATCATGGAGAAGTACATTTATGGCCCTCCCTAGATGACAGGCATCAGTGGTTTTAAAGTGAGCTTTGTGGGAATTAAAGCTAAGAGAAAGAACACATAGCTGCAAACTCCAGCCCAGTATCTCTACTTTTGAATGTTCCGAAAAAAACTAAATAAAGCCATCCTTTGACAAAACAAAACAAAGGGTCTTTCTGCAAGTTTAACTTAATGGCAGCACAGTATACTAAAAGCAGCAATTGCAGTGCATTCTGTAACAAAGTAAAACTTCACTCCTGTGTAACTTCTGACTAAGTCAACAACTCATTTGCATTTTAATCCACTTTTATACCATTTCAGTCTCATCTATTGAAGTGACAAGAGCAATGTTTATCTTAAATACAGATGTGGACACACATACACAAACCACCCTAAGACCTCCTGTGCAAGGGGAGAAATGAAACAAAAAACCCAACAGTTTATCAGTTTAAGGGGAATGAGTTACTCCTTTTAAAAATGGGAAATGCCTCAACTTAC
The DNA here is from genome assembly GCF_964188355.1 of Buteo buteo. NCBI lineage: Eukaryota > Metazoa > Chordata > Aves > Accipitriformes > Accipitridae > Buteo > Buteo buteo. The sequence goes on along the minus strand of NC_134173.1, from coordinate 53,703,642 downwards.
TTAGCCTTTAAGCAAATTAACAAAACTCTACCCCTAGCATCTCCTACCAATTCAGTGCCTTATGGCTCTGCATCCCATGTCAAAAGCTGTTCTATCTCTTTCTTACTCCTTTCATTATCTGATCCAGAGCTTGTATGTGTATTATTGAATAGAAGTCTTCAGAAAACCCATGTAAGGAAGGAGCCAGATTGCCTGCTTACTTAAGCAAGATATAAAGAATATAACCCACACAGTCCAAAAGATGAATACAGAGCATTTGGGGAATTAGCTAACTAAAGAGCATGAAGCATAGAAGACAGAATTATGAACATGATGAACTTGGCTGACTGTATGAAGCTGAAGATTATTTATTTGTTCTTACCATGTGAAACATTACACATATCGTTGGGTTGGGCCAGTGAGCAAAAGAATCTATGTAGTACTATGGATCTCCTTTCATTTCTCATATTAAACAGTAAATTGTACCCTGTCATTTTGAGAATTAAGGTATAGGAAGGGTGTTAATGGTGGGAACAAGCAGGCAACTTTCAATTACCTACAAAATTTATGGATTACAAAGTCCTCTGTACACAGAAATGTACATTTCTATCCAAACACTTGGATATGCCACAACTTTCATGATCACACTGCCAGCTGAAATAAATGGCATGGTATTCATTAGCAAAGTCTAAAATCTGTCACAGGCAGGAAGAACGCAAGACTGATTACAGTTACCCTTTATTAGCTACAGATAGTCTACATATATATATATGTCCAATCATATATATATATACACACACATATAGAGACATTGGTATATATAAAAGCACTTGTAAATCAGCTGTCTGCAACATTGCCATACCTCAGAAGTCTGATTCTTGGCATGAAGAATTCTGTCTGGAGACTCACCTCCTAGCACCTTGCTTACCTGCCAGCAATCATGCCAGAAGTAGATTAGTTCAAAGGGAATTCCTCACAAGATTACTTATTCTCCCCAAGATTAAATGCAGTGAATATTTAAGCCATTTTAGTATCTGGAGCTATCCATCTGTTTGTGTTAGTAACAGGTTTCAAGAAGAGTAAGAAAAAAAAAGGAAAATTCACCTTATTATCAGATTTTAAAAACTGAAGAATCTCTACTAAAACATCAAGGAAACTTCATACAGAATGTTGTTGCTGTTCTTGGCCACACCAGGGCAAGACATGGCAAGACTTTACCATATCAAGTATGAGGAATTCCTGAGACTTAGGAACCCAGTCTCCACTGGTTTTTATTACTATCCTAGAAACACTCAACTCATAAACACACAGAAATTCAACCTAGTTAGTTACAATCAATTGCTGTATTAAAAGGGGGATTTAGCAAAGCCAGAAAGAAATATAATTTACATACTGTTTAATCTTACTGGATACTGATTTCCTCATTCCTCAATTACAGCCTTAGTCTCTTCCTTTTTTCCCCCCAGTCTCATTTTTGTCATCCAGTTAACAGCAACAGTCCCCTGGAGATCTAGTTACAAAGCCAAATGCAGCCATCATTAACTTGACAATAAATTTTTTCAGTAACAGCAAGTGAACAACTGACCCCTATGTACCTTCCAAACTTCATTTACTTCAAACTGTGTTAACATAAGAATTATGATTTCTCTTACAAATCACACTATGGAACAGCGATGCTGCTAATCCACATGCACTGAAGCTGCCACTGTCAAATAAATAATCTAATGGACAAGGCAATTTTTGCTTAAAAAAATTTAAATACAGTATTTTTAGAGCTAGACACAACAAAGCTGGAAACTACATCAACTAAGTCTCTGCTAAACTTCTCTGTGTGTTATATATTTAAAATTTTTGCATCCTAAGCATAGAATACTGCCTGAAATATCAACACAAAAAGTCAACAACACATCTAATTGTTCTGGTACTGGTGGAGATTTTTAAAGTGGGGAAGAATGTATCTGAAACACATCCTGGCCTCTGCAGTCATGAGAGCAAGAGGGAGACAGAGAGCTACCTCCCCATTCATCAGAACCAAACATTAGGACACCAGGACCAGGAAATCAAGACACTTCTTCATGGTAGGAAGAAGACAGAGTAGGAGCAGCAACACACCACAAGAGCAGTGCATGAAGCCTACCTGACCATCACAGCTATACCTTGCAGACCAGAGACATCAGACCACCCTTGTTTCATGTCTGCTAGATGGCTGCAACTTCTCAGATTTCTCCATTTCCACCTCAGCTCTCCCACAAAGCTAATTTAGTCTGGAGGCTGCTGCACCACGGTATACTGTATTCCATGCCGACCGCAAGCACATGCAGGTGGTAGACCCAAGCTTTTCTGACCTTAGCCTGGCTAATTCAGTTGTTCTTCAGACTCGACCATCTCCCCAGGATAAAAGTACCATGCTCCTGCTTCTTTCAGAAATGGCCCACGTGCACTGTCTCGTGCCTACTTGCAAGGTAGCTTCTTTCACAGAGTTACAGAAAACCTAGAAATTTTTTTGCATGGGTCACAGGAAAGAGCTGCACATACAAAGTTATAATGCAGCAGCTGGGATGTGCAATGCTTCTGTAAAAATAGCAGTCTTGGACCCTGGATGCCACATCATCCTGCACAGAGCCGGACCACATGCCAGGATCAATACTCCTGGATGAGGATGTAAGAAGATGAAGCATACAACAGTGAAAAATTAGATATATATGCCTGGAGATAGGGAAGAAAGGCAGTTGTTGGGACAGGTCAAAGAAAAGAAGGTTTTGGGGAGTAGAGGGAAAAGGCAAATATATTCTTGAAAGCTAAGTAACATTAGGGACGTGGTGTTATATCCTATTTAGGTTCAGCATCCTCTAAAATCAGGCCAGAAAACATTTTTCCCCTCAACCTCTATCTTGCCTTTTTTAAAAACATGTAGCTTTTCAGCTCTCTCCAGGAATTAGTTCAGCTTTCTCCCAATGCCCCACATAATTCAACAAGATTTTCAGAAAAACAGACCCAAATTCTGGGTCCATAATGAACTCATCAAATTAAGGCTTGGTGTCAGGCTGAAGCAAATGAAAGATTCATATCATCACTTATTTTTTTCTCCCTCAAAAATTATTAACATTTACTGAAAATTTAAAATACTTTAACACCTGGAAACACATTTGCTCTATCAACACGTATCAATATGTATTGATATAAGAATTATAACATGAAGAAAAGATTAACTATTTCAGGGGAACTGTGAAACGAAGAAGGAGGCTTTTATCAGGAAGAAAGATTTTGTAAAATCTGAATACACTTCTGGAAAATGTGACCTCACCTACTCTGTGGAACAGTAAAGAGAATTACTTCATGAAACTAGAATTACATAGGAGAGTTATCCAAAAGGATATGAGGCTATTCAGCTCTGATGCATAGCACAGAGACTAAACCTATTACTCCATTCTTTAAGAAGAACACAGAGAAAAAACACCACTATATAATAGTCACATTTTTTACAAATACGACTTACAATTTCCAGCAAGTACTGGATCTCATTAGAACAGTTTGGTTTCAATAACATGTAGCTTACTGTGTAGCAGTAAATCCTAGCAGCAAGAGGGTTGGACCCAACCTCCAGCACAAAGCCTTGGATGCTGAAAGAGCAGGGCAACGGTCCTGGTTCTTCCAGGAGCAGCCCTGCACAGGGCACAGGCTTGCTATGCAGTGTCTGGGAATAATCAGGCATCCAAGAGTGGGATCCAGAAAAGCCAGTTTCGGAGCACACAGGTGCCCAAGGCAGGAAGTACAGAGGGCAACTATTCCCTGCTAAGCGAGTCAAGATGCCAGTCACTGCAGGCCATCCCCTGGGAGGGAAGGTGACAGTGCCACCCAGCTGTGCATGCACTCCTCACACATGTAGAAAACCATGTTCAAATCCTGCCTCCATTAGTGTGAGGCAGGAGCTTCAGCCTGGGTTTACCATCCTTGAGGTAACCACCCTCAAACTCAGCAACACTGAAAAGGGCCAAGGCCTGATATTCAACTTTTTTGCTGTTGCCAATCCATATAGTTCACTTGAACATTCATTAAAGCAGCAATCGGAACCCATGTCCCTCCCACACAGCATGTCCACATCAAAGCCACACAGCTACTCCTACTCTCTAAATCTTTGAAATGCAACTGCACTAACTATTGGCCCAGACACTGCGCCACTGAACACCACAGCATCTGAGGTCCTTCATGGACATCATCTTTTACATTCCAAGAAAAACAGTAGCATAATTATCATACTGCAAGCAGCGCTGCTCTAAGTAATAATAAACAATCCAGGCACCCAATACTGAGGCCCATGGTCTCAAGATATGAATCAATAGCTCCTCACGCATAGAAAAAGAGGGATCCAGTGAAGACAGAAGGAAGGCTTTGCTGTGCACTGTGCTCTCATGCCTATGAATCTCTCCAACCCCTGTTCTCAGCACTGAACCCCTCAACAAGGGGGGTACCCAAGCCCCTCCAGAAGGATCTCCTCTCCCAGTAGGTCAGTGGTCATCCGAGATGCTGGCAACTCAAGGGTAAATCCTCTGATACACATTAAAATTAACTTTTTTGTTGGCCTTTTGTTAATCTAGCTGAATTCCCTAATCCACCACTGAGAAACAAAAAAGGAGGGTCAACACTGGGGAAAAATACATCAGCCAGGACTGGGGCCAGACCACTTCTTTCAGCAGCATCCCTGGCTTAAAAAGACTGTGAGCCTACAGCAACAGCACACGCCTTCAACAGCTTCGAGACACATATAATCCCTATTTTATAAATAACAGGCTGGAACTATTTTCATATTATCTAAGTGGCAAAACTCCCACCACCTTCTATAAGAGCAAGACTGGACCAAATGTTGTTGATAGTTAAACAAAAAAACCCACGACTCGAACACAAAAACTAGGAAAAAGTCTGCCAATACATCATCTTCAGATTTATGTTATTTCAGTTTCACTGCAACAAACAGTACATAGAAACTAGAGACTGTTCCTTTTCTGAGGCGACATTTCGGGCAGGCTGCATTCTGGGGTTGGTTCTACTTGTCAGTATTCCTTTAAAATGAAAGGGCAAGGTCACCCATCAGGAAAAGAAAAAAGTGCATTTTAAAACACATGCAGAAAATATGAATTCTTTGATACTTTATGGTCAAACATCTGCTAAACTACTACTTTCCTTTAATTATGGGATTCTCAAAGCAACAATTATATCTATTTTCCTCAGAATTTGGGGGATATAATCACTACTACCAGAAATCAACAGAGTCTCTCTACATATATCTCTATGTTTTGCCAATGTTGAAACACTGGAAATGAGACACGGACATTGACAAAATATGGTAAACCTCCAGTTTGCCAGCTCCCTAAAATGAGGGCTTTCTAACATTCAACCCTGTTTGTTACCTAGGAATCCATTTCTTCGAGGTGGTGACCATTTTCAATCTCTGCTGACTTCTGGAAATCCAGGTCATTTTGCGTTTCATGTTTCTCCTCTCTCTGTTGCTAAGACAGGCATGAAAGTTACTCCCTCCTTGTAAGGAGATCAAAGGAAGTGAAAACTTTCTTTTTGACCCAACATCTTCAAATCTTGGGAAACACTGAAAATGTTTTTTTTCCTCTTCAATAAAAAAAAAAAAAAAATCTAGCCTTTTCTGTGCTGCCCCTTTTTGCTGTGTAAATCAGACTGAATCTGGAAACTTGACATCCTGGCATGTTGCCCAGTTCTAAAGAAGAAAATAGGGAAATGCGGATTTTACCCATAAGATCACAAGGTACCAAAAAGCCTCCTGCACATAATCAGAACTGTTTCAACCTCGAGTGAGCCAACCATCAGTATGCCAAACTCATATCTGAGCCAAAGTAGGCAAATCCCAGCAAATCCAATAAACAGGCAAAGTTCTGTCCACATGCCCTAAGGTTTTCAACCCCATAGGCATGGGTTAGATAGAAGACCTAGAGGAAGAGACACTCCTTGTATCCTGTAGTCAATGCTGGCTCAGGCTCCATGGCTAAAATACTGCTACTATTTAGGGCTTCCTGTTCCTGCCCCAAAGGATCACGGATTTTTTTCCACACTTGCTTGGTGTGTGCCAAAATGGAAAGTGAGCAGCCTCAGCGTGTGCTCTGGTCATTGGGTCACTCTTAGGAAACACTGGTTTGAATTTCCATGGACAGAAGGGAAAATAAACCCTGAATTTCCAACATGCAAAGCCAGGTTTCTAACCGCTGTTAGGCTATTGCCATGTTAATCAAGAGCCCTTCAGAGCACTAGCTTAGGGAGCTGAGCTCCAGGAGGAGCTTTGAGAGCAGCGGGGGCCACCATGTCCAGCATGAAGCACTAAGCACATCCAGAGAGAAGCAACGTTTTAAGTTTCTGCCAATACTTCCTATTTTCTTAGCACATCAGGTCCAAAGCCTACAGGCACTTAATGGGAAGAGAGGAATACAGGACATAACTGAGAGGATGAGAAAGCAAGAAATGCTGTCCTGTACCTCCTGCTGGGATGAGGAGTCACCCCCTCCCATCTTAATCCCATCCCCAGACCTTAAAAGACAAAAAGTTGAGCCAGTGCTGTCCTCTGTCTCTAAGTAGGCACCAGGTAGTGTCAAGGAAGGGATCTGTCAGGGCTCTACAGACAGTGGTTTATAAACCGAGGGGTCTGAAACATATCCTGATAGGAATGATTTAAAATGCACTGATTTAAAATGCAGAATAACTATCAAGCTAACATCAAACACCTTCAGGGGTCACCTGCACATCCACTTTAGAGGCAGCTCTGAAGGGTGTCTCTGCCCCTGGGCAGAACCCAGGCGCCAATGGCCAGAACATGGAGCCGACGCCTGAACGCCAGTCCTCAGCCTTTAACACATTACTCTGGCAAAGCACGGCACAGCAGCGGTAGATCTCCCTGGTTTAATCCCATGCAGCAACAGCAGCACAATACCAGGAGAATCAGCATCAAGCATCTCATATTGATGAAATATTGAATTGCATTATTTCGATTACAGGATGACTCACACACTTCCACAGTTTGTTGGCTAAAACAAGACAAATCAGAACTGCCGGTATTCCCTCACTGAGGGAAATTGTTCAAATATTTCTGATGTGATTCAGTTGCCTATCCTTTTTTTTCAGGAATAGGGCATGGTGACAATTGCTGGTTACAGCAGAGGGAGTGGATCTGACAATGAATTCCTCGGAAGTGATGAGGTGGTGATTTTAATAGTTTAACCACACTATTTTTTCTCCATGCTTGGGATGAGTGTGAGTTTTAGGACAGGCGCTTTTCTGAGCAGCACATCTTGCAATTCTCTTGCCTGGAGAGGCTGATGATGAGTGGCTCTCACCAGGCATTTCCGACAGCCAGGCGGCCAGTCCAGTGATCGGAAGAACGACAGCCAAGAGCTCATCAGGGACCAGCTACCCCACATAACCTCCTCAAGCACGAAAACCTGTCACAGCTTGCACAGAGTAAGATGAGACCAGCAGAAATTGTAACAGCCACAAACAGTAGGACAGATTTTAAGTCAGAAGGTAAGTAATTTAATCAAAATTATTCCACCAAGTGTGAGAAACTGCCCACTCTCCTGTGAGAGATCTCATTGCCATGCAGTCTTGTAGCACCAACACATACACCTCTTCAGAAACGTGGCCGATGTCAGAGGAAAGTAAAAAGGTGAGGAAGAATAATGTGGGGGTTTTGAACATTACTCAGTATAAACCAGCACTGGATAATACAATGTTATCTTCCAAGATATCACCAGCCACAGGTACCAGCTAGACCATTCAGTCATCAGTATAATGAGATCAGATGAAAAGGTAGGACATGATTAGCCTCTGTGAGCAATTTTAAAGACGTAAATTCAGTATCTTTCTAAATGAAAAAAGGGAAACCTAGGAGTAAGACCAGCCAAATGCAAGTAACTACACAGCTAAGAAAGGGAAGCGGGATGTGATCACTTCTCAGGATGTGAAGATGTTAGCCAAGATTAAATTCCAGGTTCTCTTTGCAGGTTCAGTAACACTTGCTCAACACCAAAAACACCATTTTAATTTTAGCTTCCTTTTTAGGAATCTTGGAATAGGACTGGAAAGGATAGAAAATAAGTTGTAGGTTTAACATTTGCTGTAAATATTCTCTTACCAAAGCACTAAGCCTTAGACATATCATGGGATAAACAGATATTATTAAAGGTTTTAGTTGTTTTGCATTTTAGGCATGTATTTACCTCGATATGACAGAAATACTTCAGACAAAATTTACAGTAGCAGTTTCCCAAACCAAGTAAGATTTATTCCAAACATATCTTAAATTACCCACTTTCACTTTGTTGTGTTTTGAAGGGCTATATAATTTTTCTAAACAAAACAGCTTTTATACATTATTTGTTTCAAACAGAAAGCTCACTATTACAAAAATTTACAATTCAAAAAAAAATTATAAGTATCATGTTACCTTTTATTTCCTAAACTAAAGTTATTTTCTCATAAAGGAATAAGACTGCTTTTGAAGTGGTCTAGGAATAAGTCTATTGTTATTTATGCAGAGCAATCACAGAAGAAGGTTGTCATCTGGCCTTTAAATAGCACTCCTGCCCTACATCAATATATACAAAAGGAGTATCTTATAAATCATTTCATTTGCAAGTGAGCTAATATTTGGGGCTCAAAACATCTGAATTTTGCTGAGCCAAGCTAACAATTATTCTTGTTCCTGAAGTAACATATCACACATGATCCACTAAAAGGCAACGCATAGTTCAGTAAGAGGTAAGTGCCAAAGACTTTTCCAAGGTGAGCATGAGACAGGGGGAGGAAAGGACACACAGGTACCAATTGCCACGCTTAGCGAGGGGCTGGCACTTTCCAAGCTCAGCATGAGATTCTCCTCCTCTTCCTGCTGTCTTGTTTTTTGCCAGAGTGAAGTGCTGAGCTTGGCAGGATAGGGCACAGCAAGAAGAGCAGAAATCATGTGTCAACTCAACAGTCCATAGAGAACTTCTCTGGCCAAAATTAAAAAGAGGGGCTGGAAAGCCCCAGATCACAAGAACAAGTTTTCCACCAACCTCAATGGAGGAGCAGAATCTTTGCAAACAAGGTTCAGCAGTGTTAAACAACAGGGTATAGATTTAATGGAGAAAAAAACTTTAATTTTACAAGCCGGTTCAACCAAACTGAGTTAAACCAAACTGCATAATTTATAACCATGTCGCACAGAAAAGTAGCATCTCGTCTTGCAGAACTATTATAGCAGGCAGAAAACTTCAGTTTGACCATTGAGAGAGGAAGTTGTTAGCCATATAATACAGTTTGGTATTGAAAAGCAAGTGATACTTAATTCCAAAAGGAAGAGTTACCTTCTGGAGGAGTTGCAACACTGCTCCCAAGTCCCAAAATAGCAATACTGTGATTCCTTGGTTCCAGCATCATTGCAAACTCTTCTCCTCTTTCCCAGTGTGGTACTTTCACAGGCTCCAGATGCACATTTTCCAGCCCGTCTTCCTGCAGGGCACTGAACATATACTTGATGGCTGCATCTAGATTTTTTGAACCACTGAGTCTAGGTCCTATGGTATCGGCAAAAACTGCTAATCTTTCATAGGATCTGTTCTGAGCTTTTCCATGAACAGCAAGGTCAATAATAGCTTTAGCAATATCAGTATAGCCAGCTATCTCATTTTTAATGTCTTCAAATGTTTTCGGGTATCTATCATCTCTTCTCAAAGACTTCCCAGCATACTGTGGTAATAAATTCATGAAAAGTATTAAGAATACATACTTCATTTTTTCTTTTTCTTTTCCACAGATGGCCTGTTGGAGAGACAAAAAGAAAAAAAAGAAAGAATATTAAAAAAAATCATACAGCTATCAGCAATACTTTTTGTTATTTGGATTGGCAGACAGACCAAAATAAAAAGTAATCAGTTTATCATGAAAATGCTTTGATCAGAACTGACAGGAAAGTAAACTCAACTTGGAGACACAATTATTGAAAGCAAATGAAAAAGATACTTAGACCACTGGACATAATCTTTGTTGTGGTCTTCAGAAACATCCTTGGAATGCTGCATCCCTTTAAATAATCACATCCTTCACTGAATCAAAACCCAGGGCTGCTCCCATCCAGGAGGAGCTTTACCTCTCCTTTCTGTTAGGAGCAGAATTTGCCAGAAGTGCCAAATCACATGTCTTCACACAAAATACCTGGATGCAAACATTTCTTAAACCATTCATGAATAAATGTGCTTTTTAATCTCTATCTTCATAATCAGGAAGGCACTTTCTATCGCTCAAGAAAGATGTCAGAGCAATTTAGATCCAATGCCCCCAGGAAGAAAGTATGAATTTCTTCATTGCATAAATCTGTGACTACCAGAGAAACGCAATTTCTCATTAACTGGTGTATCTTTTAAGGCCTGACTTCAGCAGCACTGTAGAGAGATACAGTGCCAGGGGTGCTGATCCTGCATTGAATACCAAGAGTTATCTTTGTTAACGCTTAATAGTTTATCCAACTTAGCATTAAAAGTTCTCATTTTTAAGATCTTACAAATTTTCAATCCCATAAAAGCAACAGTTTGTCCATACTATTAACTGAACTGACAAAAAAACCTCTGAAATCAGTTGAAGTAGTTGCAAAGCTCTTATAACATAGGAAGTATGATTATCCAAACCCAAAATATAAAGGTCTTTATTGATACACACTAAGGGAAATGTAATTGTTTCATTTTCCTTTGAATTTAAATCAGGCTGCAATTTGAATTATAAAAATTGGCAATAAGAAATAAGGCCTTTAAATCAGCTCTATAGCTGCAGCTATTATGAGACTTAAAAAAATAGTAATTAGTCACAGCCAAGTGAAGAGGCAATTACTACTAGGCCAAGAAGATTTTGATTCAGCACTTTTTGCCATGGACTTTCATGGGTATATCAGTATTTTTGAAAAAAAATGTAATTTGCCTTAAAAACCAGTAACACTAAAGGCAAATGTTAGCCTCTACTCTACAAAATAACAATTGTTCTACAAATAGCAAAGGACTAATTAGTTGGCTAATAAGGATAAAATATGGGTAAATCAGACTTGCATGGCAGAAGTATTACTAAAAGCTTCTGCTGTTAAGATTTCCATGTTACCCTTCTTCCCTGTTTGTATTTATTCAGTATTTCTGGAGAGTTATACTCTTCATTTTATAATCACTGACCTGAGGAACCTGAGGACAATATACTTATCTTGTATTTTTGGTTCATGATGTTATATGCATAAAGAGAGCAGGTACAAAGGTAGGGGGGAGGGTATGAGTATGTGTGTGTGTGTATACACACATGTATTTGTACACATTATATCCACACATGATATTCACATGCAAAATACAAAAAAAATCCTCCTTTATTTTCAGACAATTGCACACTACAGGACCTTTAATCGAGCATTAATTCTCAGTCATTTTACGGAGTAGGCAAATTTCACAATAACCAAATAGTTTTTTAAATCATAATGCCAGAAGGGACCAGAGTATCTACCTCATCTGACCGCCACAGAACACTGATTGCAGGATATTCCTGAATTAACTCCCACCACCAGATGCCACACAGCAAACCAGCAGTTGAGCCAGTTCCTGAGAGAGTAAAGGTGAGGTTACACCAGTTTTGTGCCTCTGGGAGCACATGCCACAGTTGTATTTGAAGCTTCTGCAAGCTCCATTCTGAATGATCTAAGCTAAGAAACCACCTTTCCACTTATGTTTGTTACAATGAACCACAAACAGATGAACTCGTTTTGTCAAGATGTTCATTCTGGACCATTTTCCAGCATTTGCTAAAAATAAATAAATAAAAATAAGCCTCTGGAACTCATCTTGTCCAGCCCCCCTGCTCAAGCAGGGCCATCTAGAGCAGGCTGCCCAGACCATGCCCACATGGCTTTTGAATGTCTCCAAGGAGGGAGACTCCACAACCTCTCTGGGCAACATGTGCCAGTGCTCAGTCACCACCACTGTAAAAAGTGTTTCCTGATGTTCAGACGGAACCTCCTGTGTTTCAGTTTGTGCCCACTGCCTCTGATCCTGTCACTAGGCATCACCGTAAAGAGCCTGGTTCTATCCTCTTTGCACCCTCCCATCCAGTATTTATACCCACTGATGAGATCCCTCTGAGCCTTCTCTTCTCTGGGCTCAACAGTCCCAGCTCCCTCAGCCACTCCTCATATGGAAGATGCTCCAATCCCTTAACCATCTCTAACCATCTCTTTCTTACATTGGGGAGCCCAGAACTGGACACAACACTCCATGTGTGGCCTCACCACAGCTGAGCAGAGAGGAAGGATCATGTCCCTCAAACTGCTTGCAAACATCCCTCCTAATGCAGTCCACCAGGCTGTAGGCCTTTGCTACAAAAGTACACTGCCAGCTTGTTCAACTTTGCACCCACTGGGACCCCCAGATCCTTTTCTGAAAAGCTGCTTTCCAGCTGGGCAGCCCCCAGCGTGTCTTGGTGCATTGGGTTGTTCCTCATCAGGTGCAGGACTTTTCACCTCCCCTTGTTGAACTTCATGAGGCTCCTGTCAGCTCATTTTTCCAGCCTGTTGACATCCCTCTGAATGTCAGCAAAACCATCTGCTGTTCCAGCCACTCCTCCTAACTTTGTATCGTCTGCAAACTTGCTGGGGGTGCCCTCTGTCCAAGCATCCAGATCATTAAAGAAGACGTTGAAGAGTACTGGACCAAATATTGGCTTCTGGGGGACACCTCTAGTTACTGGCCGCCAACCAGACTTTGTGCCAATAATCACAACCCTCTCAGCTCAGTTGTTGAGCCGGTTTTCAATCCACTTCACTGTCTGCTCATCCAGCCCATACTTCATCACCTTCTCCAAGATCTTATGGGAGACAGTGTCAAAAGCCTTACTAATGTCAAGGTAGAAAATACCCATTGTTCTCCCCTCATTTACTAAGCCAGGCATTTCATCATAGAAGGTTATCAGGTTGGTCAAGCATGACCTCCCCCTTGGTGAACCCATGCTGACTACTCCCAGTCACCATCTTGTCCTTCATGTGCCTGGAAATTATTTCCAGGATGGGTTGCTCTGTATCTTCATGATTGAGGTGAGGCTGCCCAGCCTGTAGTTCTCTGGGTCCTCCTTCCCGTGCTTTTTGAAGATAGGTGTGATGTTTTCTCTCTTCCAGTCCTCAGGTACCTCTGCTGATTGCCGTGATCTTCCAAAGGCTATCAAGAATGGTCTTGCAGTGACATCAGCCAGCTCCCCCAGCACTCGTGGGTGCATTCCACCAAGGCCCATGGACCTATGGATGTCTAGTTTTCTTAAGTATTCCCTGACCTGACCCTCTTCACCAAGGGTAACACTTCCTTGTTCCAAACTCTCCCCCTGGTCTCCAGGACCTGGGATTTCTGAACGCTGGTCATACTAATAAAAACTGAGGTGAAGAAGGTATTCAGTTCCCCAACTTTTTCCATGTCTTGTGTCATCATCAGCTCCCCTGCCCCATTCAGCAGCAGGCCCACCTTTCCCCTAGTCTCTCATTTGCTGCTTATGTCCTTATGGAAGGTCGTCTGTCCTGGTTTCAGCTGGGATAGAATTAACTGTCTTCCTAGTAGCTGGTACAGTGCTATGTTTTGAGTTCAGTATGTGAAGAATGCTGATAACACTGATGTTTTCAGTTGTTGCTCAGTAGTGTTTAGACTATAGTCAAGGATTCTTCAGCTTCTCATGCCCAGCCAGGGCACCTGACCCAAACTGGCCAACAGTGTATTCCATACCATGTGACGTCCCATCTAGTTTAGGAACTAGGAAGGGGGGGGCAGGGATTTTGGCCGCTCGGGGACGGGCTGGGTGTCGGTCGGCGGGCGGTGAGCAATTGCCCTGCGCATCATTTGTACATTTCAATCCTTTTATTACTACTGCTGTCATTTTGTTAGTGTTATCATTATCATTATTAGTTTCTTCTTTTCTGTTCTATTAAACCGTTCTTATCTCAACCCAGGAGTTTTACTTCTTTTCCTGATTTTCTCCCCCATCCCACTGGGTGGGGGGGGAGTGAGTGAGCGGCTGCGTGGTGCTTAGTTGCTGGCTGGGGTTAAACCACGACAGTCTTGTTGCCCTTCACATTCCTTGTCAGATTCAGCTCCAGGTGGGCTTTGGCTTTCCTAAACCCATCCCTGCCTGCTCACACAGCATCTCTGTATTCCTCCACGGTCACCTGTTCCTGCTTCCACCTTCTGTACACTTCCTTTTTATGTCTGCATTCTGCCAGGAGCTCCTCGTTCATCCATGCAGGCCTCCTGGCATCTTTGCTTGTCCACCTGCTTGTTGAGATGGACTGTTCTTGAGCTTGGAGTAGGTGATGCTTGAATATTAACAAGCTTTCTTGGGATCCTCTTCCCTCTTTCAGGGCCTTATCCCACAGGACTTTTATCAAGCAGATCTTTGAAGAGGTCAAAGTCTTCTTTCCTGAAGTCCAGAGCTGTGGTCTTGCTTTTTGCCCTGCTCTTAGGATCCTGAACTCCATTATGTCACGGTGACTGCAGCCAAGGCTGCTTTTGATCTTCATACCACAACCAGCCCTCCCTTGCTTGTATGAGGTCCCTTCCTTGCTCGCTTCTCTAATACCTGTGTCAGGAACCTCCTGGATTGCTTATAACCTGCTGTGCTGACCCTCCAGAAGATAATGCGATGGTTAAAGACCACCACAAGCATCTGGGCCTGTGAAGGAGAAACTACTTTCAGTTGTCAAGGCCTCATCTACTCATTTTTGCTGATCAGGTAGCCTACAGCAGACAGCTACTACAATGTCACCCGTATTGGTCTGCTCTTTAATCCTTATGCATAAGCTCTCAGTTGGCTCATCATCCATCCCCAGGCAGAACTCCAAGCACTCCAGCTGTCCTCTCACATAAAGGGCAACTCCACCTCCTTTTCTTCCCAGCCTGCCCTTTCTAAAGAGCATATACCCATCCATTGCAGCATTCCAGTCATGTGAGCTATCCCTCCACATCTCCATGGTCCCAACAAGATCACAGCCCTGCAACTGCACACAGATCTCTAACTCCTTGTATTTATTCCCGATATTGTGTATATTAGTGTACAGGCACTTAGAAGCACGGATTCATCAATGGAAACAGAAGAGACAACCTACAATATTTTTGTAAGAGCTGTCTGATCAGCTACCAAGAAAGGAGGATGACCCACCAGGCCTGCATTCATAAGATGTCATCTGAAACACCAGCTGTGCAATGCAGAATTAAGACACAGAAAGAGTGAAAAGATTAAACCACATTTCTAGGATCCATTAACCACCAAAAGAGAAAAAACCCAACCCCCCAAAAAAACACATACACAAACTTTTTGGAGTCACCAAACCTAGCTCATATGATAACCAGCACAAATTGCCAGCCTTGCGTAGGTCTTTATGGGTCTTTTCATAAACAGCAAGTTAAACAATAGCTTTATCAATATAAGAATATTAAGCTATTCTCCTTAACTCTTCAAATGTCCCCTAAACTTGAGATCGAGGCAGTAATAAATTCTTTACAGTGAAGAGTCATTTTCCCAAAAGAACAACAAAAATAATCTGTGATTTCATCTATGAATGATAAATCTATCACACAGATTTCCTCCCTCTCTGCAAGACAGACAGGGCAAAGGTCTTACACAACCAGGAGCAGAAGACTCAGGTTATCTCAGGACACCGACAGAGAAATGCAAAATGTCTTTTATAGTCTCAGTTACTGCTTATTTGTGGTTATACTACACAGAGGGTATTGGTGCATTTTTATTGCTACACTCTGTACTTTCCCCATGTTCCTTCCCTTTGGACCAGTTAATTACATGCTTATAGACATCCTCTGCTAGAGACATCAGTAATTTTCTCAGGATGACCATACACATTCCCTGATTTTTGCCAAGCTCATCATCCACAAAGAAGCAAGCAAGATAATCTGATTTCTGCCATAAGACAAATTCTTGCTGAGTGGAGGAAGACAACAACTTTGTAGAGTTAGTTTCAAAAACTTAAAGTTTGGGGTTTTGTTTGTTTAAGGGTTTGTAAAATCTACCAGACAAAGCTGATACATTTAGTTGTTAAACAGAAAACACAGGGGGATTGTTTAATCAGCATTGGCCATAGCCCCCAGCTACCAACTCTGTGCAGTTTTTCAATGGAGAAATGTAACCACAGTTATCACGTTTCCCTTAACTAAGAAATGCTGCCTTTGCTCTTCCTGGCCACATTCAAAACCAGCAGCATCCTCACTCCAAAGGCTGCCCCAGAGGAGCTCCATTTAAAAGCCACACTTTTTCCAGGAATTTCCCACTGAACACTGAGAACAGGGATGTTTCCACAGCTTTTGTGGATGTACCATACTCCTGCCATGTACAACGTTTCACTACCTGTCACTGCATTGTAAAAGGAGTGTAACTGAATTCAAACCCTGAGCAAGGACACAAGAATGGGAATGTAATTTATTGTGCTTTCCTTGAATAGTCCAGCATAATCTGTCCAAAAGCTAGTAGCGTTCAGAAATAATTCTGTGCTAGGTAAAATAACGTAATACTCACTTGGACTGCAATACAGGAATCACTCCACTGCTAATTCAGGGAAAGAACAACACATCTGTTGTCCCAGTCTCTGCAACATTAAGTTTATCACCCCAGTGAATCACCTGGGAAAAGAGACTACTGATTTTTGCACATCTCACTACTTAGACTCAGCAAATGAACATCACAGTGCCAGCTGAATTAAAAAAGACAGTCACAATTGTTCAATGCATTTATTTATTCACTGAATTTCTTCAGTAGAAGTTTAGAGCAAAACGAGATGAGAAGAAAACACACTTTCAGGAAGTACAGTCTTTTCTCCGAGTCCTATTAATGCATCTCATTCCACAGCTCTTTAATACAAAATAACCATTTTCTAAACTAGGGATAAGAATCTGGGATTGCCCTTGCCCTTCCAGGAAGCAAGGATGCTCATTAGAGGGTTACAATCCCTCTACTTTATTTCTCTGACCCTGTAAATCTTCCATGCATGGAAAGGACACAGAATGGTCCTGTGCCAGCCTTACCTGCAGCCTCATGTTTAGGGTATTATCCTAAAAAGTGAAGCTCTCAATACCATATAAAACCGACAACCCCTACCTTTCACTTCTTGAAAGGGACTTCTAATCACTGACATAACAAGCAAAAAAGTGGGAGTCACCATTGCTCCTCTTCCCATTTTGAGTAGAACTGAAAGCCATTCACATATTAGACACTGCATGTTTATGTCAGATGAATTTGGTCCCTTCAGAAACTTCAGCAGGGCTCAGGGCTTAATCATCTCCAGCTTAAAGGGTTATACAGGCTCTCAACTTCCCAGGATGAAAGACTACACTTAAGGACCATGGAAACTCTGTGGTCCAAAACGAATACAAAGCTAAAAGGCAGTAATGTAGAACAGTTCCAGTTTTTTTAGCTTCAGGTGAAGTGGATAGGGGGCATCCAGCCATGGCAGTACCTGGATCCATATACAGAAGGAAGGATTTGGTCTGAACATAGTCCATAGAAGAAAGAGATTTCTTCTTGCAAAATCCTAGCAGAACATTTCAAAGGGAAAATCTGGAGCAAAGAAGACACACCCCCAGTGGAGGAAGACCAGGTTAGCCAGCACTTAAACAAAATAGACATATGTAAATCCATGGGGCCTGATGGGTTGCACCCACAAATGCTGAGAGAGCTAGTTGATGTCACTGTGAGACCACTCTCAATTATCTTTGAAAGGTCATGTCAGTCCTATCTTCAAGAATTGCAAGAAGTAAGAGTGGGGAACTACAGGCCAGTCAGCCTCACCTCAATCCCTGGCAAGGTAACAGGAGAAAATCCTCCTGGAAATTATTTCCAAACATATGAAGGACAAGACAGTGACTCAGAATAGTTAGCATGGATTTACCAAGAGGAAATCATGCTTGATCAACCTGATAGCCTTCTAGGACAAATTACTGGCTTGGTAGTTGAGGAGAGAGCAGTGGATGTTGTTTGCCTTGACATTAGTAAGACATTTGACACTGTCTCCCATAAGGTCTTAGGGAAGCTGATGAAGTATGGGCTGGATGAGCAGACAGTGAGATGGACTGAAAACCAGCTAACCAACCAAGCTCAGAGGGTTTTCATTATTCACACACCATCTAGCTGGTGGCCAGTTAACTAGTGGTATCTCCTAGAAGTCAATACCTGGTCCAGTATTCTTAAACATCTCCATTAATGATCTGGATGCTTGAACACAGTGCAGCCTCAACAGACTTGCAGATGATAGGAAGTTAGCAGGAGTGGCTAATGTACACAATGGTTGTCCTGCCACTCAGAGTGAATGGAGAAATAGGCAGGCAGGAACCTTATGAAGTTCAACAAGAGGAAATGAAAAAGTCCTGTATTTGGGGAGGACTAACCCCCATGCACCAAGACAGGCTGGGGCCATCCATCTGGAAAGCAGCCTGGCAGAGAAAGGCTGTGGAGTCCTGGTGGACAAGCTAAGCATGAGTCAGCAATGCAACCTCATGGCAAAGACCAACAGCCTAGTGGGCTGCACATTAGGAGGAGTGTGGCCAGCAGCAGGAAAGAGGTGATCTTCCCCCTCTACTCAGCCCTGGAGAGACCACACTTAGAGTATTTGTCCATTTCTGGGCTCCCCAGTACAAGAGAGACAGGAACATACTGGAGAGAGTCCAACAAAGGACCATGAAGATGATTAAGGGACTGGAGTATCTATCCTATGAGGGGAGGCTGAGAGAGCTGGGACTGTTCAAAGCCAGCAGAAGACAAGACCCAGGAGGGGTTTCATCAATGGGTATAAATACCTGATGGGAGGGAATGAAGACGACAGAGCCAGGGTCTTTTCAGTGGTGCCCATCAACAGAACTAAAGGCAATGGGCACAAACTGAAACATATGAAATTCCATCTGAAAACAAGATTGCACTTTTTTACTGTGAGGGTGGTCAAACACTGTAACAGCTTGCCCAGAGAGGTTGTGAAGTGTCCATATGGGGAGATATTCCAAACCTGACTGGGCATGGGCCTGGGCAACCTGCTGCAGCTGACCCTGCTTAAACAGAAGGTTTGGACTAGATGAGCTCAAAAGATGCCCTCCAACCTAAATCTGTGATTCAGAATATGAAAGGAAGCCATAAACACAAGCTGAAAGGATTTTAAAAAAATCAAGGGAGAAAGGTGCTAGGTATGCAGAAGAAAAAGAGAAATTAAAGGCAAGAAAGAAGTCTTTTTCAGCTCCAATGAGTATGAAAGAGAATGAAAAGTACAGCACAATGCTACGTTGGTAGTGCAGACAGTCCCATAAGAAGATATGTTTAATAGTAGCGAAGTAGCTACTTTAAGGATGCTTCCACCTATTGTCTGATGCATTTGTCTGTTGCTAACTACTGTCTTTGACGCTAAAGGGCAAGATCATTGGGATCTTCATCTTTTATGGTGCCCTTATATAAAAGAGCTTCAGCACACCCAATCTGTAACGAGGCTAACTGGTGTTACCACCATTAAAATTATTACAATACAAATTACTTAAATGTAACAGATGGAAAAGAATGAGAGAAAGAGGATAAAAAAAAACCTCTCAGATGAGAATACTCTCTACAGTAAACACATAACTGAAAGAGGAGCAGAGGGAACAGAAATAGGATAAACAAAGCCAGAGCAACGCTTCTTCTCCAGTGTGGCAAAGTTTTCCCAAGATCCCAGTTGAAAATACAGACAAAAGATACAGAGAGTTCACAAGAGTCATGGTTATGGGAAATGAGGAAAGAAAACAATAAATTGAGGATATTAACCACTTAATTGCTAGAGATCTGCTAAATCTGCAGCGTATCTATCAGTTTTCTAACCATGTACCATTTGATTTTCCTCCAAGGAATGTAGGAAACCTTGAAATCACACAGTGGTTTTGATAACATGAGAATGGACTGAAATGCCCCAGGGTAACAAACTCACATACTGCCGAGTGATGTCTGATACATTTAATAGCATCTGAAAGAAAGTTTGTTGTGACAGCTGTGGAGTAGGATGGCTGGAAGGCTAGGTGGACTTGCAAAATGAGGAGGAAATTTATGCCTAAAAATAAGTCATAGACTTCTTCCACCACTTAGAAAGAGGGGAGAAGCTTTATGATCGTGAAGAGTGAAGTAAAAAAGCAGACATTCCTCAAAGACTGCTTTTCCAGAATTGTCAAGATTCCTCATCTTGGAGAACGTTTAATCAGCTGGAAAATCTTGGCTTTGGGAACACTCACAGTCAAAGTTCCATTTATATTACAAAGTCCTTAAAATGAGCCTTTTTACATCCAAAGCTAAAGAAAGGAAAGGTACAACACAATATGGATACAAGACTTTGAATACACTATGAAATATTAAGTCTAAAACTCCAAAGGAAACACCAAATCATGGGTAGTTTTACCTTTATCCACTTCAGAAGAACTACCTTGATTTGCTACAACTCAAGATATGTCCTGAAATCCTTGAAAAGATAAGTGCGACCTAGTAGTGTATGACCATATATGCCCAGGTAGTGATATTGACTTATGTGGACAGAATAGGAAGTGAAATGTTTAAAGAAGGCTAAGGATTAAAACAGAGAAACTACAGATGTGCCAAGAGACACTGCAGTCATAGCTCCCCATTTGGCAAATGAAAAAGTTCATACCCCCTTTATACTGTGTATGGTGGAAGTACTACAGCTTAACATAGGAAGGAAGCAGTAAAGGGAACGATACTTAACTCTTTCTTCACCTGCAAGCCTCAGAATAGTAACAGGCTACCTTGATATAATCTTATTCACTAGTTGCTGCTAAAACGGATGGCAGTAATCCCGAAGAATCACACCGTAATCCATGTGCAGAGTACTGTATCAGCAAAGCTACAGAAATGATCAGTCTGCTACCTCCCTAAGAAGCAGTGACAGACAAGACAAAAATTCAGTAAAAAAAAAAAAAGGACAATATAACCACCAAACAATGCTTAGGCCACATAGCAGCTGATATTATTCTTAATGAGCATTCAAAATGCAAACAGTTCTCAAAAGGGAGCAGATTATTTTTTCAGAGGCAAAAGACAGGAATTCAGTGGGATTTTTAGATGAGAACAACTGAATAGAACAGAAATACTTAATGAAAGGAAGGCAGTTAGGAAACAATGACACCGAAATACACAATGTTTTTCATATTACAATGAATGCCAAAGTACACAGCTAATGCCAGCTGATGGCATTGAAAGACAACTGGGGAGGAGGGTGGGAAAGATGATTTTTTACAATTAAATCAAAACATAACAAAATAGAGCTGCAATTATATTACCTGGTATTTTGATGCTTAACTTTGGTGACAATTCCTTAAAGTCCACAGCTATTGCTGTAGTGTAAAAAACAAGACAGGTTGCCTTCAGACATAGAAAGACTGGCTTATGAAAAAAGTATTCACAGACACCGATTCTGAGACAAAACATTAGTGGCCTCTTACTAATTTAGGAAACCTTTCTTTATTGTAAAGGCCCTTGGGATAGACACATATCTTGTATCTTTTCACAAAATTCATATATAACTGAGACACTGAACTGCGTGTTTTTCTTTCAGCCTTTCCTACAGGAGAAAAGCATTCCCTTTTTATTGAGGCAATATAACCACAGAAATCTTCTCTTACAAACTCTTCTGTATTTTCTGTATTTTCTTATCTGAGGACATGAATTAGGCTATGGAAAAGAATGAAGTATCCAAGAGAGAGAAACAAGATGCCACCAACTAAGGGGCAGCAAAGACAAGAATTGCCAGCAAGGGCCCATACTTAAACATCTGTCGAAATGCTAAACTAAGTTTCTTTTTTACAACACATTCAACAAGACATCTTATATCCTGTATTTAGCTAAATTATTCCCACAACTCTAATGCTAAACATTTTCTTTCCAAGTTTTTATTGAAAGACTAGCAGACTGCATCCAGGCAAAGGATGAAACCTATCTTCATACCAGGAGAAAGCCTAAAACAGAAGGTATGAGCTATGAGCAAATGATCAATCCATATCTCTAGAAAGCAAAACTGCTAAAGTTGATGGACGGACATTGTAATGGGAGCAAACCAAGTTCCATTAACGACAGTCAGTGCAGGGCTGTTACTGTCACAAGTTGGTCTGCCACCCCTATGAAAGCCAAAAGGAATCAAATTGCTATCTGGCACTCGCAGGCACTTCTGGTGCTCCTCCAAGCAGCATTCCAGCAGAAGGCTGTTCAGTCCTACAGAACACGTATGTTTTATGTTGCTCCAGATTTTGGCCAGAAAATACAAATACTTTGAGTATCTCCTTCCAGCGATTAAATCTCAGTTTTAAAGGTGACTATACACTACTAAGGGTCAGGATATTTGCCAAAATGAACCACCAAAATAAGCAACCTTAGTTACTAATTATGTAATGGAGTGCAACAGGCCAAGTTTTCTGATGAAGCGACCTGTCTGGCCTTAACAAAAATTACGCCAGATGATAATCTCACCTACATACATCATATACCACTCTAGAATTATAAACTCTTAAGTTAAATTCTTAGTGATTCCATAAATGACAAGAATAATATTCCTCTATGACCACACACCTACAAAGCATATTTGCTTTGTATATGGAACAAAATTTTTCATTTTAAGTCAACAAATTCAGAGAAAAGTTAGGCACATTATTAAACACTTCAAAGAAAAAGAGCAAAAAAAGGCAAGACCAACATTTTCAAAAGTATCCAACCATTTTAGCTATTTTACTCCATACAGCTACAGTCTCATTTTACAGACTCTAAGTAGCACCACAATCCCAAATTAAGTCAATAATTATTCAACATTGCCGAATAGGATGAGATATTTAAGAATATTAATAAATAAAATTTCCAGATTAAAATAACTGTAACTTTTCTGAACATCTTTATTTGTTAGTTTTTTCATACAGTCTTTCTCTACAGTCACAAGAAAAGGTATGTTCCTCCTCCTGCTATAGTAACAACATTCAAGTGGTTTTGTGAAGCTAAGAAATCTGGTGAACATATTGCTAGATTTGTTAAGAAAACTGATATTCTAGTCTTTTGCCTCCTTACTCTACGATATGCCCACCGTGCCTTCCCTTTCCAAAGAAACAAAAGATGAATTTGTAAATACAACTATATGAAAAAGGCACAGCATGAAGATTTCTCATTACAACTGACAGAAAAATGATCTTTAAGATCCACACATTTCTTTACTTATATTAAGGGTGGGAAAGGATATTAATTTCAATGAGATATGTTATGAAGTATGTCATTTACGATTTCATCACGTTCACTAGGGCATAATACTGGTACTCAAATATCATGCTGTATTCCCACATATCAACATCAGAAACAAATTGCTACACTTCAGTGGCAATGTACAATTGGGGCCACCATCCCACCACAGACTGCACTGCAACATACAAAGAAAAGCAAGCTTAAAAAGTTTAAATGTAAAGAAACAAGGCAAAGAACAAACTGTAAGCAAGATGGATACACTTTACTTAAAGAGCTTGATAGAAAACTGGTTTTCAGCCAATTTTTAGAAATAAATTAGCAAAACCAGACCTCTTTCTGACATTGAGGAAAGCTCCAACAACATTTCTTCACCAAAGCTACTCTCCATTGCAGCACACATTTGATCATGGAGTACTACAGCTACCGTGCATAATGCGGTTCTGATTCTGTATTTAACTTCTAATTACTTTTTACTGCCATTTTAGAGACAAAAAATTATCAAACAGTTTTGCTACCAGAGAACAAAAAAAGTCAGTTATGGAAGCCGACATCTATCAGTATTAATTTTTTTTTATTTCAAGTGGCATTCAACAGTCCCAGTCAAGATCAGGGTCCACAGTGCTACCCACTGCACAGATACAGACAAACATGCCTTTAGGGCCTTACAACTACAGACATACAAAATGGACAAACAAGTGGAAGAGGAGGGACCCAGAAGTGACACCTCCAAGTGATTCAGTTGCACATGAAAGACATTTCAATTAGCATGACCACTCAGCCCCTTTCTCCTGACACTACCAAGACAAGCCGGTCAAAAGCTCATTGCAGTGAAGCAAATGGTGATATTACAAAAAGTCAACAGGAAATCAAAGTGGAAAAAAACAAAACAAAACAAAAACAACAAAAAAAACACCCAAAGAACATACCAAAGAGTAAACGCACCGATTATATAGAGAGAGCAGTGACAAATGTTGACACCAGTGAGTCTGGGTAAGACAATTCCTATTTTTCTGAGCCATGCAATTCTACTTCCAAAAGTGAATTTTTAAAGATGTGTTTAAGTTGTGTTGGTATTTTTTTAATAGAGCATAGCAAAATAGCCATAAATGTAAACAATTACTGTATCTGGTATACTAGTAATAAATATCTGAAAATGTCTGCTCTCTATTGTTGTTCACACACTAACTCAGCTGGCATGTTTCTCTCCAGAATTCTCATGCAGTAACTCAGAAGATCCATAGATCCATCATGCAGGTAACCTGTGAAATAGCTTACACTGAGCTGCTATAGGTTAGCGAATCTTAGGTAAGTATTGACAATTTTCTGTGTAGACAAAATTTGAACATCAGCAAATACAGACAGGGAAGCCCAGATGTATAAAATTTTCACATGAAAGTACCTCAATGCAAAATTTAAAGTTCATTTTGAATATTTAGTTCTCAAACATGCATCTTGCTACTGCTAGCTACAGGTCCTTTGGTGTTTTAACATGAAAGAGAGGAATACACTGCTCAGAACCAAAGAATAACTGACACCTGAATGAACACTAATTTCTTAATGTCTTTTGATGAATTACCATTCTAAGCAGACGGCTGAAACAGAAGAAACTTCTCTCTGAAGCAGCCAAAGAGTGACAACATAAACCTGAGCGGATGTTCAAAGTGGAATCAACAGTCTAAAACACCTTTTAGAGGACTGTGTTGACTTCTCAGTACACAGAATTAACACCAGGAAAAGTAGCCGTATTAGCAATTTATACGTTCAAATCCCATCCATGTGCTCAAATTAAAATATTTAATTGAGTGCAGTAGCATTGGACTAACAGCATTATAAACTATGTTTTCTATTTAGTAAGATGCTTACACAGTGAATTATCTATAAAGCTAAACATAGAATATGCCTACAGTATAGTTTTCAGGTTCAGGAATATTAGCCATTGGCCTTGATCAGCATTTTTCAAGAGATCTGAAGCCAACAGTTTCCAGAAAGTTTCCAGTTGTTTGGGTTTTTTTTTTAAGTTTTTCATCAGGGAAAGTCTTTAGAAAAATATCAAAATAGAATAGAATAGATTTTAGATGTTGTTGTTAATACAGTAACTGTCCAAGCAAAAATAAATGCCTTATTCTTGTACAGCTGTACCTGCAGAGATACCATAGAACAAACATGCACAAATACCAACAGCAGCTTCAGAATAAATAAAAGAAGTACCACTGCCAAAACATATTCAGGAGCTACACTGGAGATAGCTTTCCAAAATGGCAAAAAAATATTTGTGAGAAGGAAGGTAGTTTAACGAACTATGAAACTCCCTTTTCTCAACACAATTATTGTTTGAATCTCATGGTATTAGAAAAACAAATAGAGATCTATCATTTAAAGTCCTCACGGGTTCTTTGTTCTAGCTACCAAACTACCTGTGGTACCATTTGGTTGATCCAAGTGCTTAGTAGGGTCTTGAATGTGACAATACAAAAGCTGATACTGTACTTCAGTGTCATGTTAAGGGAAGATATTGACTTTGGCAAACATAAGTTGACTAGGTATACATATATGTCATTTTTCCGGCACACATTTTACTGCATCTGCAACACTATCAAAGACAGAATGTAATCAACCCTCTCTCTGCAAATATTATGTTAAGATATCTCCCTGTCTTTGCATTGACATGATTCTGACACTGCACCTGACCAATAATACACAGAGATTAAATTATGCTAAGGAAGTACAGGAGGAAACAAAACAGCCAGAAGTTTCCTCCTAGGTCTTAAATACTTCTGCACAGTTCAGACTGTATAAGGCAAAGCTGGCATGCAGGTGTCAGCTCCCAAACTCCAGAGAAGTTTTCACACTGGCCATCTTTGAGAAAACCAGCTCACCACCACTGCCAAGAATGCACCAGGCCCAGGCGAGTGACTGCACCTGAGCTCGAGAAGCGCACAGCCAAGCACAGCCCAGAGAGCCCACAGCTCCATTTCGAGACCCCAGTTGCTCATGCTATCCTTCTGCTATTGCAGGTGACAGCCAGAAGCTCCTTCTGGGTCTGCTGGAGGAGTTACGCCTGGAACACAATAAAAAGTGAACGTATTTAGACACTCTTTAAATTGCTATTTAGATACAGTGTTACCAAACTGGGCAGGGACCCCCGGCATCAGGACACCTCTGGCTTTTATCCTACCTGCTAAGCAGCCCTCTGCAAGCACAGCTTTAGGAACGCTGCTTTTAAGCGTTTCTAGTCACAAGACCAATCATTAAGGAGACAAAAGCTTGCAGGAACAACCCACTTAGAGCACTTTATTTTGATTTAGCTATAAAGGGTGATTTTTCAAACCCTCACATTTGCCTTGTCATAATTGCATAAAATTCATAGGGCTTTATCCACAGCATGAGTAGAGAGACTATTTAACATTTGTGGCTCTGGTGTTACTAGTATGAGGAAAAAATGGAGCCTCTGCCTCCTTCAGAGAATCCAGATGTTGCAAATGTCAGTCTTTTCATGAATTAAATGCAATTCCAAATTAAAATGAAACTGGTATTAGAGGATTGCTTATACTTGGTTTCGATGTTATCACATATATCAGCTTGCTAGCAGGGGCACTTGATGAGGTAGAGTTCACATGAAGTTACAACTGCTCCTTCACTCAGAAGCAGCCAAAAAGTCATCTTTGACTTGTCAATGAAGTGCTGATCCTTTCAAGGATGATGGTCTCGCCACATGTGCCCACGCTTCCATGATTTCCATATTAGGGTCACTCCTTAGAAAGCTCTTCTTTGAAACCATTTCGAAGCCAGGCTGGGGTATAAACAGTGCTTTGGGCTATGAATTACATATCAAACCTGCTCCCCAATGATGATGACTTCCCAGTCACCCATTGAAACAAATCTGAAGGCAACACTAATCCTACATCCCTTATTCCATGTTTACCAACAAGTCCTACTTGTTGAGTACAAAGTACTTAGATATAAACACCTGAAGAGCAGGCAAGGTCAGCAAGAAGCCTACATTTCTTAAGTTTACTATCCCATTTAATCCCTAGATTAAGGCTTTTTCTACAGCAAAGTTACCTTTTGCTTTCAGAAGAGCAGCTGAGCTTGCACAGATCACCACCCGCAGTTGCAGTGATGCTTGCAGCTAACAGCCCAGCTGTTACTTCACCACAGCTGAAAATGTTTTCCAGGAAAAAAGCTAGTATTAGCTGACTTTCATCCTTCCTGTACCACTCATCTGTAGGGACAGGAGATGTTAGACAGCATGTTTCATTTTGATAATTTGGGGAGGTTGCATTAGACAGATGCCTAGTCTAATTATTATTTATCCAGTATGCATCTGTTTTTTTATATACAGTTCACGTACTGATAAGTTCCCAATAGTTATTTTTATATAACATTCTTCAAAGGAACTTTCCCATGCTCCCATTCCTGTCTGCAAGCTGTTCAACCAGGCTGCGTGTTCTGGATTTTCAGAAAACAGTCTTCATAAAATCACAGAATAGTTTGGGTTGGAACAGACCTTTAAAGGTCATCTAGTCCAACCACCCTGCAATCAGCAGGGACATCTTCAATCAGATCAGGTTGCTTAGAGGCCCATCCGACCTGACCTTGAATGTTTCCAGGGATGGGCCCTCTACCACCTCTCCGGGCAACCTGTTCCAGTGTTTCACCACCCTCATCATAAAAAATTTCTTCCTTATATCTAGTCTGAATCTACCCTCTTTTAGTTTAAAGCCATTATCTTGTCCTGTTGCAACAGGGCCTGCTGAAAAGTCTCTCTCCGTCTTTCTCGTAGGCCCCCTTTAAGTACTGAAAGGCTGCAATAAGCTCTCCCCAGAGCCTTCTCTTCTCCAGGCTGAACAACCTGAACCCTCCTGTGTGAATAAATTTAATTCTAATACCAATGCACTGAGCACAGAAGCAACAGAGAAGTGCCATATCTTCCAGCATTACAACAATGAGGAAAAATCAAAGGAGATAAAGCAGCATGTGAAAGGATAGAAAAAAATTACAAAATTTGACTACTACTCCCCCAAAATATAACTGCTCTGACTTTGGTAAACCCTTGGGACCTGTAAATGCATGACAGTGGGACTGACAAGAGTGTGGTGTGTAACGCAATGATGAGATAACTGAGAGGGCTGCACCATAATCACAAGAAAATGGCACTGGTTTAAAAAACAAACAAACAAACAAAAACAAGCATATAAACATCAGATATGCTTTATAGACACATATGTGGTTTTTAACTGCTGGGTTCATCTCCTGAATTAAAGTGAGGGTCAGCAAAACAGGAATCACTTTGTATGGGTTTTTTTAATGCTTCTACTTTAAATAAAATTTGCCAAATGACCTAGATTGGAGAAACATAGGATATATCACTATTCATAACAACAGCTCTTCAAATAAAGCTTAAACCACGCATTGGCTTCTTCCAGACCAAAAGCTTAAACCATAAAGCAATTTTCATAAATTTGTTTCACAGATAACGTCAGATGGGAGAGTATGATGTGCGGAAAAAAAAGTATCATTTCTAGCCATGACAAAATACTAGAGAAAGCATAAAGTCTTGTTCGCTTACGAACACAAAATAACTCATGTTGTTGTGTCAAAAGGATTATTTTTATTCAAAACCAATATTCTGGGCCAAAAAATCAGACCTACTTTGAGCAGTGAGAGAACTGCTCACAGAAACACCACTTAGAGGTGGGAAATACCTTTTCCTCTAGGGAAAATGATTTGTGAATGAGTTTTCAGCTCACCTACTGCCAGATGTAAACACAGAAAGATAATCATACTATTCTGACACCCTCTTTTTCCAATGAGACAAAAAATTCATTGTCCCAGTCAAAATTTAGACGTGAGGCTAAAGACAGCGTTGTCACCTGCTACAAGCACAGAAAACTTTTAAGAGATGTTTTGACATTCAGCATAAGCTGTTGTCTCCAAGTTTCTTCCAGTTTGACCACCTTCTCCTCTCTCAACACCACATTTTCCAGAACAGTCCAAAATTGGACAACTACCAAAAAGCCCCATATGATCCACTCGTATTGGATATGCTGTGTTTGGCTATGCCATGTCTTTTCAATAATCACGACTATAGTGCACACCAGATAGCACTGCAAAGCAAGATCTATCTGCTGACTTGGGCAGCATCACTTGCTGGAAACAAGCACATCTGTCCACATTCAGTTACTCGGAGATATTCAAACTCACTACCACCCTTTCTGCAAGTTTTCTCTTCAGCTATAAGAGTTAAGTCCAAAATGAAGCATGAATCACAGACCTTAGCTGCAGTAGTACCGTATATTAAAATCAGTGTAGGTGTACTTTACCAGCCTATGGACTGGGCAACAGAAGATTTTGATCAGTTGTGGCTTAAGTCCATCTAGGTCCCAGCTACAGTGGCTCTGCCCTCCAAACTGTCATTCACTTGCACCAGAACCTCATCCATATGGTCAGGCAGCAAGTTGGTTCTGGGAACCAATCCATTGAAAAACATTTATTCTTTGTTTGCAGATATTAATCATGAGCATTAGTATCAGTAGGTTACTGCCAAAAGAAAATGGGGATATACTACTTGAAGGAAGATTGGACTGTGGCAGTCCCTGCAGCCTGAAGAGCAGACAGCTCTGTTCTTTCCACTACCTCTGCTACCTGGGTGAGAATCACTGACCAAGGGACAGGTGGGTGGCTGGGATGGAAGCCTCCGCAGCAGCTGCAGGTAAATTAGACAAGGGTAGTAACTCAGAGCTTGCACAGAGTTTTCCAAGCCTATTCCTGAGACTTTTTTGCTTCTGGAAACCCTCTAGAGATTACTTACTCAACAACTATTTCAAGACAATCAAACTGAAGAAGTAATTAAAATCAAGCTGACTTTGTTTTCCTTCTAGGGTATCTCACAGTGCATCACCGAGGTAGAAATTGTCTGCTCTGTGTATTTTTCGGCAGCACTGAATACATTACCTGAGATTAGTAATGTACTTTTCTGCCTTACCTAGTTGTCATAAGAGAAAATATTAATAGTCTACTGCAGTATATGATCAATCTTAAAGAAATTAGTAACTTCCAATTCTTTCTGCTTCCAAAGC